>NC_136890.1:15204041-15896541 GCF_949152265.1 Phoxinus phoxinus
TGTCTGAATGTACATAGAACATAAAAAAAAAAAAAAACTTGTTTAACTCTGATTTACAGAGAAAATACAATCCAAGTACAAAACTACAATCCGATCGCAAAAGTTAAAATCAGCAGTGACAAAAACATGGTAAATTCAGTATTAGACAAAACTTAATATTGACGCATCCCTAAGTAATCTAGCCCAAGTGAAAATTAATTCTTAATAGGTTTATGTATGCGAGCATGCGTATGGGGAAATGAGTGACAAGGAATAATGCACAAAACAAAATTCTCAGCATACTTTTACTTACCGATCTTTCTCCAACTTTTTCTTTGTGAGCACTGCGACTTCTGCGAGTTCTCACGTGGGTAAGCGGACCATCAGCAGAGCTTTCCGTTGGGGCAGATCTTCGACACATACTCCTTGAACGTTTCTACACAAAACATAGAAGGGCCTACAGTCAAACTTCTTTAGTCCATTCAAGGAAAATTCAATGCAACTAGGCTAGGGCTACGCTGACACTGATATTTGATCACTCTGATGTACATTTGCCAAAACCGATAGTTGGGTGGTTCTGCAATTAAAGTGACCCATTTAAGATGTGCACATAAATTACTGTTTACATATGTGCATTGCTAAACACACACACAAAAAAAAAACGATATGGTGGGAATGAGTTCTTCCTCACCTGTTGTACATTGTCCCTGTGCGAGGCACGGTTCTCCTCTCAGCCCCTGGGATGCCAGCTCCCAGTTTGGACTTGATAAAGGATCAGTGACAGAGAAGGTTGCAACCTGACTAGTGGGTACCGATGTCTCTTTCCTTGCTAATGGTGTTACGGGGAGACGGAACCAAAGCTCCACTTGACCCCCACATTCAAAGGTACTGAGGGTCCAGCATCTTTCTGGGGTCAGTATAGGGTTTACAGAGGGACCAACACTTGTTTGTGTAGTCCACATAGGAGTTTGAATTTGAGCCATGGGTGGTGCAAGAGAGGGATGGTGTACCGGAGTAAAGACAGGATTCACGGAAGAGGTTGAACTGGGTGTCACAGTGATACTTAAACCTCTATCCTCTTGGTGCACGATTTGCTGCTCAAGACCACCAGGTCTAGTGCTAATTGGTCTTCTGGATCCCTCATGACTGATACCCAAAGAGGCTCATCTACAGTCAACTCTGCTTGATAATGTCCCCAAATATTAGTGTGTGCAGATGGCAAAGTTGAGATGGGCTGTTGAGTGCCAAAGGCCCAATCTGAGGTCTCAATCAATGAGTGAGGTTGTGGCCTAGGTCTTTCTATATCAAATGTCTGTGAATGAGGTTGGGCTTGGTGCATAATTTGAGGTTGCAAAGGTGGTGGGAGTTGAGTTCTCATACGTTCTGCTGGTGAGGGCTGGAAGAAAGCCTGGGACTGAGGGTGGAACTGGGGATGAGAAGGAGACTGAACTTGAGATGCTGTTTGGGGCTGGAGAATATTGGTTTGTATGGCCTGTGGACGAGCTTGAGTCATTGAACCTCCTGATTCTAAACCTCCAAATCCAGGTAAAGGGAAGGTATCAGGTTGGGTTTGGCTCCTGAACGAGTCAATGTCTAAGATGGCTGGTTTGTAAACCTCATCAGGACGAAGTGAGGGATGCTTCCATCGAGCTGTGGAGCTATTCTCGTGACTATCTCTACTAGTCCTAACACTAGAGACACTGCGTCCAGATCTAGAACTTTAGGTCGAAGTGGAGATGTAGGTGTAGGTGTTGCCTTCTCTTGCTCTGTCTCTGTCCAATGTCGTTCTGTCCCTTTCTGCCATTCAGGTTGCTGTTTTCTCTCTTCTCGTTCTTTTTTTGATCTCCGTTTCGCTTTCTCTTGCTGGAGTGGCCTTTCCTGCTGTCTCTGCAACTCAAAATCAAGAAGCTGTTGTCTCTCAAGCTCCTTGATCCTCTCAAGTTCCTCCAGCTCTTTCTTGGTCTCTCTCTCCTCGGCTTTCTGCCGCTTCCATCTATCAATCTCTAACTCTCTCTTCTTTTGTCGTTCAAGTTCTTTCTGCCTTACAATCTCCTTCTGTCTTTCAATCTCCTGTTGTCTCTCTAACTCTCGTTGTCTCTCAAATTCCCTTTGCCTGTCCAGTTCTCTCTGCCTTTCCAACTGTCTCTGTCTTTCCCTGTCCTGCTCTTTCTGTTTCTCCAGCTCTCGTTGCCTCTCCGATTCTCGCTGCCTTTCTAACTCTTTTAGCCTCTCCATCTCTCTTTGTTTGTCAAGTTCTCTCTGCTTCTGTCTTTCAATTTCCCTCTGTCTCTCCAACTCCAGCTGTCTCTCTCTTTCTCTCTCTATCTCCTTCTGTTTTTCAAATTCTCTCAACCTAAGCCTCTCTTGGTCGAGCATTTTCTCTTTCTCTCGCTCAAACTCTTTTTGTCGTTGCCTCTCAAACTCTCTCTGTTGCTCGAGTTCTTTTTCTGCAGCCTTCATTCGCTCATATTCAATTTGTTTCTGTCGCTCCTTTTCTTTCTGCCATTCCATTTCCCTTTGTTTCTCCAACTCCCTATGTCTCTCCCTCTCCCTCTCTTGCTCTCTCTGTCTTTCTAGCTCTTTTTGTCTCTCTTTCTGTATCTCAGCTTCTCTCCTTTTCTCCTTTTCAATTTTGTTTTGTTTCTCAAACTCCAAGTCTCTCTGTTTCTTCATTTCTCGCTGCCTTTCCAATTCCTTCATATTTTCAAACTCTGCAAGTCTTTGTCTCTCTATTTCCTCCCTGGATGCTTTTTGCAGTTCTCTTTCTTGTAATCTAGGATCTGTTCCCAGTCCAGTGTCATTTGTATAGAAATCTCTCTGGAGTGCAGCTTCCAATGAAGGATTTCTTCTAAATTGAACAGTTGGATTCTGAGGACTCCACTTCCCTGATCTAAGAGTGAAATCCTCAAATGGAACATCCTTCATCCCTCTGTCCTCTCCACCCACCATACTTTGTTTACCTCTTCCAAAAAATACTTCATCATCCACTCTCTGACCCTGATGCACAGGCTCTTGAATCTGACCAGTCAAAGCAAAGTAAGTGGCTCTGGGTTTGTTCATTTGCTCTTCAGCATCTAGCATCTTAGGCCGTTTGGGTGCAGCAACTTCCTCTCGTTCCCTTTCCCTGTCCCTTTGTGCTTCTAACAGTTTCTTCCTTTCTGCCTCACTCTCTTCCTCATCTTCATCCAATGCTGCTACTGCAGCCATATGCAATTCTATTTGCTTCTGTATCTCTTCTTCCATCTTTCTACACATCTCTTTCTGTCGTTCCCTCTCGGTTTCAATCTCTCGGTCTTCCTCTGTGGCAGTCCATTTGTGTAGTGCCCCTACTCTGAGATAACGTGGAATGGCTGCTTCATCCTTTTGCAGGTCACTTATCTCATGGGTAGGTCTGTGGTCTTCCCCTTGAGGAGCTGATCGCCGTGAACGTAGCGTGAGAGCTCTGTCCTCAAGCTGAGCGGTTGGCAAAGCCTCGCTAACAGCACGGCTCTCCCCAAACAAAGCTACAGTATCAAAGACATGCTCCACGCGTACAGGGTTGGAAGGAGAAACTTGCTCTCGATAGGTTGCTTTGACCAAACTTCCAGGATCATCATCTTCAAGAGCTTTAAAGTTGTTGTCCTGAATTCGCAAAGAGAGGCTCCGTCTGGGCATGGGTTTAATTGTGCTTTCCCTCTGTGCTCTTGGGCCTTGTGAAATGCTATCTTCCATCACTTGAACATTATGCCTCTCCACCACATGTTCAAACATAGATGCTCGTACTGTTTGCACTCCATCACTATTAAAAGCAGAGTGGGTAGGCAAGTCGTGAACACTAAGTGATGATACTTTCATGTCCTCCTGTTTGTTGAACTGTCCTTCAATTGTGGAGTAATCAAACTAAAAAATAAAATAAAGATGAAATTAAGTATATTTCATTTTGCCATTGGTTTTTGTTAAGCAACACTTTTTGGGGGGTTTATCTGCAGATGTTTTACCTCTTTTTCAGAAAAGTAAGCAAGAACCTGGAACTTGGTTTGACTTTGAGTCAGACAAGATGAGATTTTCTACAACTGTGATCCCTAAAGAAGCAGCCTGTGACAACCCCCGTCCCCTACCTGACAGGTGTGCCATTTCGAGGTAAAAATTTCTTTGCTTAGATATAAGCTATCATTACAGTGGGCGGCTGTGTACAGTATGTGTATTACATGACTGATTTAGAGTCAAACTTTGGGAGGGAAAATAATATGATTCTACTCAAAGCAAATCAGCAACAGAAAGAATGCAATGGAGAAGTCTCATTTGAATACATAGCACATTATCAAATCTTGCAAATTTCTTATCCAAGTTATTCTTTTACAGAGAAGGGTATAAAAAAAGATAACAAGGAGGAGGAAGTACAAGATAACGAAACAGCTGAAACATCTAATGTGGATTGTATTGGGAAGGTTTTAATAAACATAGAAAGTTCTGAAAAGAGGGGATTGAGAAAGAGGCAAACATGAGAGCACATGAAAAGGGAGAGGAGCTTGACACGTGTGACTGAGAACAGTGAAATGGGATCCGTATGCTCTTTGTCAAAGCTCATAAAGCAGGGTGGGGCATGAAGGGGCCATAATCAAAGAATCCTCTTCTCTCACAAACTGACCTTACCCACCCCCTCCCTTCGAAGCGTGCATGTTTCATAATCACAATATGACTAACGCTACAACTCGGGTTACACGTCTTTGGAGTGCCGCACCTTCTGTGACATCAGAAGTGCCTTTTTCAACCTAATTTGTTATTCCTCTCTCTCTCTCTCTCTCTCTCTCAATTTGAAATTTTCTAAAGAGTGAGCAATGTTCATTTTGAGACTGTGACTGCAATTACTGTCCCAAATGTCATAAAGGATTTTTTCTATTCATTGAAAAAAATATATCGTTTTAATTTATCAAGCACATGTGACTGTCATAGAATACATATTAATACACATATTATAAATCATTAGTAACTATCAATTAGTTAGTTAAGCCAAATTGTGATTGACTTTAAAAAGCTTTAAAAATGTACTTTAAAAAACAAGGTGTGCCTTACTGCACCTTGTAAAGATACGTAAAAACACCATGTAAAGATTGATTAGTGGAGTATGACTAATGGCAGTTGTTCATATACCCATACCTTTGTGTTGAGATCTTCCTCAACTAGCTGGGGACCTTTGGACTCATTGGAACTGAGGCTGTCAAGCTCTGATTCAAATCTGTAAGCAAATCACAAATACTGATTTCTGTTCTCATCGGAATGATCTTAAGAACCTGATGAATGAATGCCACCACATTAAAACCAGTGTGAAACTATTTTCTTTGAGCCTTGATTTTCAGAGAAGAGATAATGATGAAAGCAAACTGGTATTAATTGTGCTGGTTTTTGAGGCAACATGTTTTGAGACATCATTACACTTTTTAGAATTCTCTGTGCCAGCACAAACACACACAAAAATACATGTATATGCACATAATGTAGATAATTTAGCCTAATATGAATTTTTCTGCAGTCGCGTAATTGTGACTTATGAAACTTATTAATAAAAACTTTTCAGGAGGACCAAGAGGCAGTAAAACTACAGCAACGCTGATAGCTGATTAACATGAAATTGATAACAGATTAACATGTACAACTGTAATTTTCTGAATTACAGCAATAACATTGTAGACTTCAATAATGCATGCTGAAAACAACTGGATCTTACCTTTTAGTACGGTCAGATACTATGTTTCGTGGCTTATATGGTGGCTTCTGGAGTGGTGATAGTGTAGTAGGCACTTCTTCTGTCAGTTCCTTGATGCGTTGTTTTACCCCCCACGCTCCATCAGAATCAGAGATGGACAGCCCTGGTGATCTAGGCTCCGTCCCTGGAGTATCCACACGTGCCACTGAGAAGGATGTGGAAGAAGAGTCCAAAAGCAGGCTGATGCGTCTCTTTATACTGCTACCTCCAGTATCCTCAGGTTTTGAGTCTTTCTTGGAGTCCTCATCTTTCAATTCATTTTTTTGAGTACTTTTTTCAAGCACAGGGGTGTTATTCGGCCCTTCTGCCCTTTCAGCACCAAGTTCTTTCTCTTGAGTTACAGCTCTAACACCATCTGGTGTTTCAGGAGTGTTTTCTTTGCTGTCCTCCTTGGGAGGTCGCCAGTTTAGGGAAAGCCCAATTGACTCAAACTTTGAGGTAAGGTCAGATGAAAGGGGTCGTCCTTTTCCCCAACGAGGGGCAGGTGTATGGGATACAACCTGAGGCTCAGACTGATTTGGGTTTTGGAGGAACACAGCTGACACCGGCCTGGGCCTTGAACCTTTAGATTGGGGCCGAAGAACAATAGGAGATAACTCTTCCTTGGTAGCAGAATCCTTTTTATTATCCTCATAATTCAGTCCTATCTCTGATAGGAAGCCCATTGATTTAGCACGAGTGATCGAAGGGCTGGGCTGTTTTTTCCGAGAAGCAAAAGGCCATTCAACACCAGGAGTGGAGGCCTGACCATCGCTTTTGAGTCGCGCCGGTGTGGCTCCAAAGCTTGTTCTTCTCAGCACATCTCCAGTTTGGGACGTTCTTAATTTGTTGGAATCAGAAGAGGCAATAGTAGGTGCTGGTTTAAAGGGTTGTGCCACAGGTTTGTTTGTCTGTCCGCTGGGCTTCGAGCCCGTATTAAAGGCAGATGGTAGACTGAGTTTATTGGCTGGCTGTGGTTTAGGTGTACTGGGCAGGTCTGTATTATAGGAGACTGGTTGACTGGATTCAGGTCTAGGTTTTGGCTGTGGTTTGGGAGCAAGAATGGGGCGTATAGTAGGATTTTTGTTCACAGTGAAAGGTTTTGGAGTGAGTCTGGGCTTGGGGCCTGGGACAGGTTTTCTAGGCTCTGATGAAATAGTAAGTGTCCCCTGGGGGCCACCTGAACTCTCCATCAAGCTCTTGTTGCTAGAGTCTATGAGAGTATTAAGGTGCAGACGACTCCCAACCACACATGGCCGCCCAGCATCAACCTCAACCTGGGCAGCCATCACACCACCTGAAACAAGAAAAAAAACCCAGATATTTAGTCAGCTAACAATCATTTAACATTTCAAGCTGCGTTCACACTAACAGTGATTAAATCACTGGAGATAGCACAGTCCCTAGGCTGTCAGTTTGTAGAGGGCGGTCCTAAACTATCGCGGTATTCAACTGTATCTGGCCACAGATCACATTCTCCACTCCCTTTGGTCATTTCCAAATCTTTTCACTGCTCATTTTCATAAAGTTAAGCTCTGCTAAACACTGTCTTACTGCCAACTGTCACTCGTGTCACCAGCAATCACAGGCTCTCATTGAAAATGAGAATGATATCCGGTCGCGTTATCGCAGGTAATCGCTGTCAGTGTAGACCTTCCTTTAGGTTGGTTAGAAAAGTCTGGAGTCAGTTGAAAACACTGGCCAGTTTCAGCACAGCTTAACATCCAACATGCCGAGCACAATCCCTGCACTATAATTTTACAGCACAAAACAAATACAGTGTTCTATGAAATGCTATTGTAGTGGGGTGTCTATGAACCTTAAGAAAAATGCTATCTAACCCTCTTCCTCTCCACCACTGTGGACTTGGGAGATAAAGAGCTCACAAGAGCACAATGCACATTTTACTGACACATCATTAATCACGCTGTGAGAGAGTGTGTGTGTGCGGGTGTATTAAATCAGCATGATTGGACATTGCTCAGGAGGGAGGGATCAATTTGCTGAATTAAGAGTCCAGACTGAGATAGGTATGTGCATAAAAATCCTGCTACTACAGGCAAATACACATCAAACAAAAGGAATTCACAAAATAACCCAGAGAGCCATTTTTGCTAATGCAATACACATGTCGCTCTTGGAAGCTGTGCGCTAATACAAACACGTGTTCACACTTAAATTGCCATGCAGACTTTTACAACACACAGACACTCACATTTTACACAGAACGAAACCGTGATTCATAACACATTCCCACACCCGTGTAAATGCACATGCAATTGCCATGCTTCCCCGTGCAGTTATCAAATTGTGCTTTGCCTGCAGTTTTCCATCACAATAATAACTCACCTGCCTGGCTGTCAACCGTCTGCAGTGGAGCCCTGGTTTCTGTGGTAACCGCAGAGTGATGTCATATCATATGGAGAAGAGGCGGAGCCAGACTCTGTTGCAGGGAATACAGCATGGTCAGACACCGTTACTTCGGCTCAATTAAGGTATCAGTGTCTGTTGTAATTTTGAAGTCTCTCTACACATGCACGCACATGTACACTTGTTGTCAATGGCACAGCTTGTTGAAATCGTTGAATATCATAATTGAAAAGTCAAACGAGAATGTTGGCAAAGACTTTTGAGACACAGCACAGACTCAAACAAACAAACAAACAAACAAACAAACACATACAAAATCTACACATTTTTGAAACATGCAAATGAGACTTCATCAGTCTCTTTTACAAACAAATGAATACACATAAATCACACACATAGATCGAAGCAAGATATTTACCAGCACGATTGACCTACATCTACAGATTACCAAACAAACCAACACATTTGATATGTCTCTGGTAGTGAAATCTTAGCTGTGTGGTTACGCAAGGGTGGGGGGAGCAGTAGTGACATGGAAGCAGGGGGACGGCCAACGATGAACAGAAAGAGGGAGAATGACTGCGAAGGAAGCAAAGGAGGAGGATCCTGGTCAGAGTGCATGGACTAGCATTCGCTTGTTGACAGGAAACGCCTCTGCAGCTGGAATGTTTAATATCTACAGCTTCAAAACCAGAGTGTTTAGGGTAGTCATTCCTGGCATCCCGTAGAGACATTTACACACAAACATGATCTAGCCACTGACCTAGAAACATTAAAGCTGGTCTTTACACCTCTGTATTAAAGTTAGCAGCATCTCACATAAGTTACACTGCAAATCTTAATCTTGGCAGACTTGGAAGACTTCTTGGTAACAGCAAATAGCCTATTATGCATCAAATGCTAGGCTAAATGTCACAGTTAAAATGCTAATGTCACACCTTTAAAAAAGAAATTATACAGACAATTACAGTAAATATAACTAATAAACTTAAATGGTTGAATTGTAGGGTGGTGATGAGATCTAAGTGCTAAAAGATATTAAAATGTGACGTTATTTCTCATCGAGGTAAAAGCTGTCTAAGTTTGTGGCAAAACATTTTACAGTGCTTGCTTTATGTTGTTCTTTCTCAAATTGGCATATTCCACGGACGAGAATAAATGGACTGCATTACCATTTTTAAGACCGCTGCACAAAATATTAAAACCATTTCATAGGGTTATTGTTCGCTTTCAAATCAGCGGCAATGTTGGGGGTGAATTGCTTGAATGGAGAGTTCATTAGCCCATTATTCTCTTAATGAAAAACACAACAGCAATACAGTAAAAATACAAATGTGCTTAAATAGGCGCTTTTACATTTCACTTTGACACTAAATATTCCTCTGATCTGTCGTTCGGCTCACGATTTATTAAGCAGACGCGTTAAGTTTTTAATTGTAGTCTCTGTTCTCTAACTGAACTAAATTATTGTATTACAACAACAACAACAAAACAATATCGACGTGGGGGCGGTGCCGCAATGGGCAGGTGATGTTACCGGTGTTCAGTTGCTTCTGAACACCGGTAACACCGTCAACACTGACTATCGTAGTACATGTTCTGAAAAAAAAAAGTTTAGCCTATATGCCGATACCGATATATCTGCGACAGGCTCTATCAGCCGATAATATCGGCAGACTGATATATCGGTCAGGCTCTAGTACAGATCCAATATAGGCCTACTGTTACACAACATGCGTTATCTTTATCAACTATATTTACGTTCCAAAACTGACTGTGTTTAACTGAATACTCGCCAAGACAAGCTGCCATTGTAAATAAGAACTTGTTCTTAATGACTTGCCTGTAAAAAAAATAAAGGTACAAAGCATTTTTACATAATTTTGTATTTGACAGTTTAAGCGCAGTAAGCCAATCATTTTTGTACTTGCGACTCACAATCTGTTTGAGACTGAGAGGCGGCTTCTGCCATTTTTGGTGTGATCACGAAACCTGCTGGAATGCCTACAATTATGCGCAATACAAGCACTATTTAACCGGAGCAAATGAGACGAGTGAGTTAGAGGAGGCGGGTGTGTGTGTGTCACTTTGCCGTCGGAGAGAAGAGAGCGAGAACTCGCAGCTGATGTTATTGCATGTGTCGCTGACAAAACAGACCGGCTCAGAATCGAAAAGACAGATTCAGATTCTGAAACTCAGATTCAGGCAATGCATTATAGTTGTACATCAAAGAGCATAAATGAACATTTTTCGATTAACAAAAAGCTGCCAGAGTTTCTGTGAAGATCAGATCATCAGACTGGTGTTTCTTCTGGATGTTGAATGTGCTCTCTAACAAGGAGTGGCAGAATAAAAGAGTAACTGGGTTCACACACATAATCATTATGTAGTAGTACTGTAGTTATCAATTCAAAACCATAAAGATTTAATGGCTTTATGAACTCTATACAGAGTGATAATGAGTAAAAAATTAACAGGAATAATACTTGTTTGTATTTATTAAAATATATATTAAAATATATTTAAAATGAGCAAGCCTTAAACAAGCCTGTTTCTTAAATGCTGTGAAAAACCATGGGCATAAAGTACTTCATTACAATGTGTTGCCATTATTTAGGGGAATCAAGGAGGAATTTACATCCATTGTAACTACTCAATTACATTTATTTAATTGGGCTTATTGGATTGGATAGAGGAAAGAGAGAGGGGTTTCATCTAACCTAGGTCAGACTCAAAACTGTATGGCTTTTACCCCTTTCAGTTTCATTTAAATACTCAAAAGTACAAGCCAAGGTAAATATGCCGCTTGTCATCATGGTGTAAATTTGTTCTCATAAAAAATACTTTTAATGAGCTCACACTACAGTGAATTAGGGCTGTCACATTTTAGAAAAATCTAATTTGAACGGATATCAAATACCAAGCTAACAGTTTTGGTCGTACAGTGTGTGGTGCGCAACCACACGGCAAAATCAACACATCACACACAAACCGATTTGACTCCCGAGCATTCCCAGGTCAGACGGGAAATCTCACAAAATCCCTCGAGATCAAACGTGACTTCAGAGTAAACAATCATGGCGGACGAAGAGGATGCAGTGGCAATAGTTTGTGCTTTGTTTTTAAGCGAAAAAAAGACGAGTTGATCCTCCATCTCTGATGTCCACCAGACTTTCTGGTGCGCCATCATGCCGCCGGCTGTTTTAATTTTTGTTTCCCGGTACTTCCTCGCCGCCTCGTACCTCGCTTTCTGATTGGCTACGCGCCACAGTCCACAGGCTGCGTGCTCGTTTGTCCCCGGGGGACACCACACACGAGAAGAAATCGGGCCAAATAAATCCAACATGTTGGATATCCCCGATTTGAGATCGGAGCGGTCCCGATGTCCTTCCGAGCAGACGAGAGCAGTCTTAACACACCACACACGGCAGGAATATCTGATCAGATTATTTTACGATAATCGGAGCATCCTTAAGATTGTCGGAAGGGGTGAATCGGGACTAAAATCGGCCTAATTATCCTGCCGTGTGAACGCTCATGGCCGTCTGCTGCGTTTCTGGGGCTGTTTACACCTGGCCACTTCATGCGTTTTCTCAGATCGGATAGCTATCTTTTTTTATCAAAACGATTCCATTTACACCTGGTCACATAGGCCTAAATGTGTTTTTGCAAAACGGATATAAATCCGATTATTATGTGAAATGTAATTGCCCCAAACTATGATCAATCATACTGATCCCACAACACAAAGTCTTTAACCTAAAGCAAAGTCTTTAACCTAAAGCAATGCATTGTAACAGTGTCAAATAGAAATAACTAGTTAACAAAGGTTCAGGAGCGGGGCCACGCCTCAACCAGTCACCTGACTTCTCAAAACCTTCTTATATCGGGCCGCCCCTTACAGTGCTGTCTGGCTCGTTCTCTCGAACCCTCCCTACCCAACCCAACCCTCTCTCATCCATTCAACCATCCATATCATCCCCTCTTCTCTTCCCTTCCAGGATGTATCGGGGGTTAACTGAGATGATGCCCCCACTCCGAGTCTCCTGGCCACCAACACCAGACGCCCAGATCAACCTGACCACTATCGCTTTTCCCCTTCCACTTCATCCTTTCCCTATTCATCCCCAACTCTTACCCAACTCTCTTCAATAACAGATCAACCTGACGACCACCCCATTTCCTCTTCCACTGCATATTTTTCCTATTTATCCACAGATCTCTTCAATAAATAATATCCAACATTCATGGTTGTGGCGTGGTCCTTGCTAGTGAATTAAGCTACACGGTGTAATTTTTTAAGTTGATTCTTAGCAAAAAACACTTTGTGCTTTCAAAATGATATGTGCTCATTAATGTATAATTACTTCTACCAACTAATCAAGTATTCTCGTAAGCGTAGAATCTGCTATTTATAATACATATATAATACATTCTCGAATGGCAGAAGCCATTTTGCGCATCCATCTTGAAAATACATTAGCCAAAGAGGGACATACCTGGAAATTCAAGCTTCGCCTTTCGCGTTTTTACACTCAGTGGCACCGTGACGAATGCGAGGAGGAGATTACTCGCGACTGCCGGCAGATTTGAAATAATATGGCCACCGTAGGAGTTAAAACGCCCTCGGAATGGGAGGGGCTAGAAAGTAATATTCAGTTGGTGGTCATATACAATTTTACCGCTAGATGGGAGTAATTCCTACACGGTGTAGCTTTAAACATCATTGGAGACAAATGTGGCTTGAGTGTGTGAACACACTATTTCATATCTTATATTCAAGATTCAAGACAAAAAAAGATTTTGGGATTTTTGGAAATCGGTTTCAGTTTAACGTCCATTGTGGATTTAAAAAAGCTGCTTTGTACAGTTGCTCTATCAAAGTATTTTAATAGGAAAATGTCCATCTCTTAATTTCAGTCAATTTTAAAAGCTAAAAAAAAAATATTAATTTTAAACACTTGAGTGTTTAAAAAGTGTTCACACTTGTAGGTCGGGTCTCTTGGTTATTTTGGTCCGGACCAACAATATTAGTCCAGGTTCGCTTAGCATTCACACTGTCATTTTTAACATAGAACCTAAAGATACAAAAAAAAAAAGCTTTTATGACCTATTGCGATTTGCGATGAAACTTGTCGAACATTCAAACCAATGCTGTGTGCTGGGCTCTCGCTTGCTGTATTGTGTGTACATATGATGGTATATGATGGAGCTGACAACTCGTGAAGAGCTTATAAAATCTATAATGGAGTCAAAACAGCAGCAGGAATCCCACTATCAAACACAGAAACGAAGATCTGCAGCGAGGAGACGCAGTTCTGATCCCTGTGCCGAACTGTGACGGGAAACATTGTGACTATGACACACACACAAAAACAGGTATGCTTGAGCATTCTGTCCTTTTTAGGGTCACATCTTGTGACATCATGTCCTGTTTTTATTGAGAGAGGGCTGTGCAATTAATTTAATTTCGATTTTGCCTCCCAACGATCACTAAAATAGTACAATCGAGTAAAAACTATTGTGCCATGTTCTGTTGTACAAGAACACTCTTATTTTGTCTTGTATTCTGAATGACACACGCACATCCGCCCCTCCCGAAGCCATAACCTCTCTCAGCTTGAATATTTAAACTGATAAGACTTGAAAGAAGTAAAAAATTATCAACTTTAGTTACGATGCAATGCTGGCCCGATTGTGCAAGTGACAATTCCGTCATGTCCCGACTCCTAAACACGTGAGTGTAGTTTCGACGCTTGCCTTGTCCAACCCAATTTGAGAGACAGAGAAAGAGAAGACGCAGCACCGCTGAACACTCACGCGGTTTGTGAAATTGCGTCTTGGAGAAAGTTTTAAAATGACTGATTTGATTTTATAATCTCTGTGGATTAATTTAGACTACTCTACAATCTACTCGCTAAAGTGAATAAATGTTTGCGGGGGAATTTTCCGCATTATAAAGTGGTAGACATGCGGGAATTATTAAAATACGTATTTAAGTATTATCTGTTATATTATTTATTTTAATAGTTCAAAAAGTACAATAAATGTTACTTTTTTTCTTTTTTTTTAAGAATTGTTGAAAGGTGTCTTTTTAATAAATGCAACACGTTCCCAAAGTCCTGTGAAATGATCGTGTTACATAATCGTGATTTCAATACTGACCAAAATAATCGGGATTATGATTTTTTTCCATATTTGAGCAGCCCTATGAGAGACCCATCTTTCCAGCGGTCTTGGTGCGCACAAGGGTTCGGATGGAAGCGTTCACACACTAGGCTATTTAAATTAACCTCACTAACGGAGCAACCGCACCAGTGTGAACACTCTTATTTTACTTTCACTCAAGTATGTTTTGGGTTAGATACTTTGACTTTTTATTGAGTATAATTCTGACAGAGTATCCATAGTACTTTAACTTGATGTTCTAGGACAACAATAATCCATTATAACCTCAACCTTTTTCCAGCTAACTTTGCAAAGAGAATCTCTAATCCAAAATGATGATTAAAAAACAAGCCAAACTACTTATACAAATACTTTTGTCCATGCTCTTAAAAAAAAAAAAAAAAAAAAAAAAAGGTAGCCAACCCAGGTGATTGACGCTCTAGGAATGTAGGCTAACTGTTTTCTTGAGTATCTTTCAAATAATCTGGCAAAAACCCAGTTCAGCAAGGACCAACTGATTCCCTTGAAGCCTTTTTATGCCACTGTCTTTTTTTCATGGTGTGTGTGTGTATGCACAACTGACACTCTGGTTCAGCCAGTTTGGCAGAAGTAAAATACTTTTCATCCTCTACCTGAGCAACAACAACCAATGAATGAGCATGGCTGGCAGGGCTTCAGTACACACACATGATGAAGCCCATCACATGCACACAAACTACAGCTGACGCCATTCAGCATATATCTGTGCGGAAATCACCTGACAAGCTAACCTGTCAGAAAAGACTACTGGGAAAGTGGAGTCACAAAGAAAAATATGAATTCTAAAAAGTGAAAGGATATGCCTGTATTTGGTTGACTTATTAAGATTCAACTGAACTACGTTGATCAGCAGCTTTTAGCTGCATACACTACAGTTCAAAAGTTGTAATGTTTTTAAAAGAAGTCTCTTATGCTCATAATAAAGGCTGCATTTATTTGATCAAAAATACAGTAAAAACAGTCATATTGCGAACTGTAATAGCAATTAAAAAAAACTTTTATATTGGAATAAATTTAAAATTATTTGAATTGCATGTATTAATTTATTTCTGTGGCAAAGCTGAATTTTCAGCATCATTACTCCAGTCTTCAGTGTCACATCTAATATTCTGATTTGGTGCTCAAGGAATTGCTATAACGGTCAAAGGGATGCATTAAATTGATCGTTATATTAAAAACAGTTGTGCTGCTTAATATTTGAATGGAAAACATGACACTTTTCTCAGGATTCTTTGATGAATAGAAAGTTTTAAACAACAGCATTTAGAAATCTTTTGTAACATTAGCCTATAATTATATGGATCAGTAAAATGTATGATACGAATCCTATACCTCAAACATTTCAAAAGCAGTGTAGCTGATATTGCCCCTTTAAAGACAAGCTCCTGCTGTATGCAAATGTTTCAAGACAAAATTAGAAACTTGTAAGGCATGCATAAAGTGCTACAATACCAAGCACAGAATCACAGGTCATAATAACTGCAGATCCACAGCTTGACTGAATGGAGAAAAACTTGACTAACAACTACTAGAAATACAACACAACTAATGTTTATCCTGGCAACAATAAAGATGATAAAAAAATGAAAATTATTACTGGGGGGGAAATCAGAGCAAGCATGACTTAACTAGGCTACATCCTACACTGTACAAAAAAAGCATAAAGACATACCTAAATCTGTAAAGTCCACCAGCTCAAGCTTGTTGGAAATGTCCATCCATATAATAGTGACATTAAACCACAAACACACTTAAAATACCACAGTACCAAAACAGAATACAATAGTAACGACTGAAAATAAATCAGTTATGGGATCACGGACCCCTTCAAACAGCTTTCATAATATTTGTAATTTTGTTTAATTTCTATTGTGTTTTCATTGTTAGCTAATACGACAATACCTATAAGTTCCCTATGAAAACGTTAAAGTTTTGTTGCATTAATAATACATAAAGTAAACCTAGTATTTTGGCGTAAACAATGGTTACAATGGTATTTTTGTAATGGTCAGAAATGTAAATAGCTCGCGTGTGAGTTTCTTTGTTAGCTGATTTGACTAGCCTGCTTTATTATTCCCATTAGCTAGTCTCAAGATCAACAGAAGCAGCGTGACATAAAGCAGGTAAAACACACACAAAGTGATAAAAGCACAACGTTTCACTTTACGCACCTTTTCGTCAACTTCAAATAGCCGTCTGTCTGTCTGTCCCACCTGTGTGTGTGAGCAGTTTGGGACCTGAGCTCAACCAAACTTCGCTGCTGTCTGTCGGGATAGACCCGAGCGAGCGTCGTCGTCCTGTTGATCGCTAGTTAACGTTAATGTTCCTCGTTATTTAGTTGCTTTATCCCGCATGAATCGCACCGGGACACCATTCCTCACACCTGTACCGCAGTATTAACGGTAGTCTTTCTATGAACACTATCACTGGCTGGCTCACACAAACTTGCTGAGGGAGCCGGAAGGCGGTATGGGATCGCATTGCACGGAAGGATGGAGGATTTGTTTTGGTACGCCAGACTGGGACAGTGTGGAGGGGGAAGAGTGAGTCCGTGCGCCCCCTTGTGGGTGAAGATAAAATAGGCCAAGATGTCCTCGATTGACGCTTCGCTTGGCTTGATCACGCAAAAACGGATTTTTATTTCCTTCAAGCCTGTTGCGTGGGTGAAGTACGAACGTGACAGCTCCCATATTTAGTCAGTTAGGCAGACTGCATCCATTTACTGCACTTGTACTTCACAACGGCAAAACACACATTTATAAATGTACATTTAATGTAGATTGACAAACATATTTGCACAGAAATGTTAAAAATAAATAATAAGTTTTAAATGTCCACAGTTTTGAAGGCTGTGTGTACTGTATATGTAGTGGTTTGTAGACTAATACAAGTAGATAAAAGACACTAGTGTTTTCCACAAGCATGCCATCGCCTGATAAGTATGATACAACAACTGACCTCCTCGGGTTGGAATGCAGCCTCTCAACTCCAGCTATTGTCTATAACCAGTTCAACCCTCATAATACCTGTATAATAATCAGCTACAAATTGGTTAGGGGAGCGCGGGGCACAACCTAACGCGGGGCTAAATGTAACACGGACCTTTTACGTAGTTACTCAGGGTCACGCGTGTTGTGTTTACGCTCTTTTTCTCTCGCTGCCAGAAGACTGTCTCCCGTGGATTTGTGAAAAGTTTTGGTAATATTTTGTGAAGATACGGGACAAAGAGTGTTTTGACACCATCTAAGTATTTTTTTTCATCATACGTATTTTTCTGTTTCTGAGTTGTGTGTGTACGTCACCAAATCTAACTTTATATTGCCTTAATCACTGTCTTGTTGGCTAAAACATGGCACCATTTTGAAACATGTCAGCAACTCCTAGCATCTGTTAGCTAGGTTTAAAATATTTTTTACACAGCGGGGTTAGTTGTAGCACAGTGTTACAACTAAGCCGCCAAGAGTTCACAATATTGTAGGCTATGGGATTTGTTTACTATATTGATCACTTGTTTATTTATAAAAAATATTGCCTGTTTTCATGTAATAAACACTTTAAAATGTGATTTTAAGCTTGTTTTTATTAATATTACTGTTACTATTAATAATAATAATAATTTTGCATGCAAAACTGTGCAGCCCTTTCCTATATCTCTATCCATGATATTGATCCATAATAGAAGGATGATTGGATGAGGGATGGATGTATGGATATCTATCTATACAGATGTACAAACAATATCAAACTATACAGATAAAATAGTACTGAATTATGTGTGTTACACATAAGTGTTACAACTAACCCCTCTGTCTGTTACAACTAACCCCGCATATGGGGTAAGTTGTAACATTTGCACTTCTGTCACTTTCAGTGCAACTGTAAGAAAATGGAAGATCCTAGAAAAAAACTTTAAGTGTTCATTTGTAGCAGAGATGTGTATGTTTCTTGTGTAAAAAAAAGATTAATCTAACCTAATTATTTTTTAAATAATTGAGCCAAAACCAAAATGCGTTAGGTTGTGCCCCGCTCTCCCCTATATAATATCTGCATTTGGTGTAGATATGTCTAAGACATATCTAAATAAAATAGGCTAAACAAGATGCTTCATACACAAGGCTATAACTTTAAATACAAATAATACTACTAATAAAATGTGTTCCATCCAGTGAATGTCTCTTTTTGCAATGTCTTGTATTTTTTTGTAATTTGTTTATCTGTTTTATAGATGGATATGCTGTGGATATAGCCTGCAGATGGTGACCTCAATAGGTGTTTAGTTGTGATTGTGAATGGAGGTGTTTCCTGTAGCCAGCAGAGGGGGCCATTACACTATTAAGACTTTCCCTGCGTCCCAATGTCCATACTTTCCATCCTAAATGTGAGATTAGAATAAGTGTGTCCCAACGTATGTTGAAAAGAGTATGTCAAAAGTCCCCGGATTGTCTACTATTTCCAGTAGATTTTCGAAGTGTGAATTCATGCACACTCTAGCCTAATTTTGCCCACAACCCTTTGCGCTTTGGAGGAGGAACTACAAACACGAGTAAAAAGTGTTAAAAAAAAACTACAAAACATGGCGGATGTGCACCACTGACGGTGTTAAAACTGATACAAAAATATATATTTATTGTTATCCGTGTTATGTTTAATCTGAAATAACAATGTGGACTTTTATAAAGATCCGTTTGGCCATTAACTTGGACATTTGACATTTAAATGCATCAGCATTAATATGAGGAGAGTTCTCTGCACGAAAGACCCGCGACTGCAGATCAACATGCTTCTGCATTTCTCTCCGATTCGGTAGGAAATTCAGTTTCAGATTCCGTTTACTGCGGATGTGACAGAGAGCAACAGTCAAAGACACAATTGTATGACGTGATAGGTGATGTCCCAAAGCAAAGCAGGCTACTTTTTTTGCTACACACTGAAAGTAGCCTATATTTTTCTTAACAAGAGTAGCCTACATACTTTTAGGGCATACTAATTAAAACAAAGCAAGGGGCTGCATCCGAAATCATACTTCCCTACTATAGGCGAAGTTGTATGTTGAATTCACAGTAGGCTACTCATAAAAGAATAGACAAAAAGTACCCCGATGCCCTAGATTCTGAAGTGTGCATTGTATGTTCACTCGACTATACCATGAGGCCACGGGAGAGGATTTGTGAATGGAGGTGAAGCGACGTAGACTGTAAAAAAATATGGACGTAGCCTACTGTCCGTGACGTCACCCGTAAAAAAAAATATACTATGGAAGTCAATGGGACCTGGTAACTGTTTTGTAACTGACATTTTTCAAAATATCTACCTTTGTGTTCAGCAGAAGAAAGAAATTCATACAGGTTTGAAACAACTTGAGGGTTAGTATATGATGACAGAATTCTCATTTTAAAGTGAGCTATCCCTTTAATGTGTGCTTCAAATGAAAGGGTGCTGTCGAAGATGACCCCCAAGTTCCTAACCTGGCGGGAAGGAGAAACAGAAGAACCGTCAATGGATAAAGAAAAACTGCAGGACCTAGAGAGAATAGAATTAGTACCAATAAGGAGTACTTCAATCTTACTGCCATTAAGTTTGAGGAAGTTGGCAGAAAATCAGACATTTATTTCGTAAAGGCAGTTGGTAAGACAGGTGTGTGTGTGTGTGTGGGGGGGGGGGGGTCATCAGCGTAAAAGTGGAATTTAATACCAAATTTGGAAAAGATATTGCAGAGTGGGAGAAGATTAGGAACAATATGGGACTAGGACAGAACTTTGGGGGACACCGGCACAGCTAACAGAAGAATTTTTTTTTTAGTTGTACAAACTGTGTACTGTTTGAAAGGTGAAGTGAACCAGGCATAAGGAATACCAGTGATACCAATATCGGATAAATGGTTCAAGAAAATATTGTGTGAAATTGTATTGAAAGCTGCACTCAAGTCAAGTAAAACGAGAATAGATAAGAACCTGCCATCAGCAGCCATTAACAGATCACTAGCTACTCTCACTAGTTCAGTTTCCGTGCTATGCTTCGAACGAAACCCTGACAGAAAACACTCATACAAGTTGTTATTATTAGGTGAGCATGAACCTGTGCTGTCACTGCTGTTTTAATAATTATTTATATAAATGTAGCCGGGTGGTATTTGAACCATATGTAACAGGTATTTTTCTATGGGGACTTTTATTTTGACGGGTTTTCCTTTCTCCGGCGTGTGCGCGGCAGCTGAAAAAGACGTCTGGGGAAGAAGAAGAGTGAGCAGTGTTACGAGGCAGACACGCCATGATCGCTGTATGAGAAGTCGACATTGTTTACGCTGAAGCTGTAATTTAGGACAGCGGTGCACGGTCAGATTACGTTTCGTGAGTTTAGTGTACACTTGTGTGAAACTGGAGACTCGGTAGTTAAAGCAGAAGTTCGGTTGATTGCGTCCTCGGATGGAGAACGGTGTTCGAGACTGGCCGAGAGCACGAGAGAGAGTTGCTAGAGCCGTGAGTTTCATCCATAACACTTGTTTTTTCTGACTGAACGCATTTTTGAGAGTCCTGCTGTTTTTAAGTCATCCATGAACTGTGTCGAAACGAGAGACGTTGATGTTTTTTTTGCTGCGCATCATTTAAGTGCACTTGTTAGTGCGCGAGAATGCGTCTGTGAACTGGACGATCGGTTTTGAAAGAGTGATTCCTTTTTTTTGTAGTTTTTTTTGAAGAGACTGACGGCCGTCTATTATCAAGATTTGTTTTTTGAAAAACATTTTTTGAGATTCAGATATTTCAGTCTGCGTGCCGCGTGCGAGCTGAGCTGCCATTTTGTTCCTGAGTTTTTCTGGGCCGCGCTGAAACTTTGCTTGTGTTTTTTTGTTACCCTGCCATCCTTACGACATCTCCCTGCCCTGTCTCTGTTTATTGCTGTTCATTTTGTCATTGCAAGTCATCGCAAGTCATCACAACAAGTCATCGCTTCAAAGTGGTCTTTCCAGACTGGTACAACAGTTCCATACGCACACACACACAAACACGAACGTTTCACTGAACCGAACGAGTGTTCGCATGAACTGTCGATTTGAACTGTGTTTGTGATAACTGAGTCGAATGGGAACTGAATCATAAATTGATTCAAAAGAATCGTTTAAGTGAATTCAAGGTTATCTATGTGAAATGAGTTATGTGAAATGGGTTATGTGAAATGAGTTATGTGAAATGAGTTATTTGAAATGAGTTATAACTGACATTGTTTTGGTTAAACTTTTCTGAGGTGTTGAAAGAGGTTTGTCTTGAAAGTGTTAACCATTTGAAATCTTCCAAGAAAACCAGAAATCTCAAAACTGTTTTTATTTATTTTATTTTATTTTACTTTATTGAAATAAATCCTTCCAGGAGAAATATAATTTTCTAAGGGAAGGAAAATAAATTACTAATTGTTAATCTAAGATATTTGACAGTTATTTTTGAGTTTACCTTGGGGTAGGGGCGCCTCACTTACACTATTAGGATTAGGTGGGTGAGGATGTGAATTTAAATCTATTTTTTCACCACATGCACTTCAGGAAGCTACCGTACATACTCACCTGAAGCCTACACTCCCTATTCCTGTAGTATATTTAAAAATAGTGTAAGGTAAAACATATATACACATAACGTGCATATTGAGGCTCAAAGCACTGGAGTGGGGACTAAGATCCTTTCGCTTTTAAGTCTTCCAGGGTAATGTTTTAATTTTCCCCTACGAAGCGAGACTTACAGTCCCGTTACATTTGGCGTCACGAACAGGATAGAATTATACTGTATTTACTTTTTTTTTGTGTGTCACAAGTCCCAGGCCTACAAGCTGAAGAATGGCAGAGTTTGAGGAACTGAAGAGGGAGATGGCGGAGATGCAGAGGCGGTTTGCCGAGCAGGCGGGAGCACTCGACCAAGCAAGAACCGAACAAAGAGAAGCCCTGTCATTAGCAAGAGCTGTCATCGAGCATCAAGCCACCGCTCAAGCACCCCCAGCTGCCATTTATATTCCCAGGGACAGGAAACTTCCAGAGTTCAGTGGCCGTTCGACCAATACTGGAGAGTTAAGCGTTGAAGAATGGGTTGCCTCAATGAAATCTGCCTTCCAAGTGATGAGAGTACCTGCAGAAGATCGTGTAGAGTTGGCGAAACAGCATCTCAAAGATGAAGCCAAAGCAACTGTGAGGTTCATGTTAGGTGATGGTGAAAAATCTACCGACGATATCTTTCAAGTTCTACTAGACACCTATGGAGACAAAGTGCCGATTGGAACCAGACTGAAAGATTTCTACGAACGCAAGCAAATGCAAGGAGAGACGATACGCTCATACGCATATGACCTACAAGAGAGACTCCGCCGAGTTCAGCGCAGAGAGCCAAACAGAGTTCCAGAGGCCGAAAGTGTGTTAAAGGAACAACTTGTCCTGGGCCTTCGAGATGATTTTCTGAGGCGTGAAATGAAAAGGCGAGTTAAAGAGGATGCAATGTTGACTTTTGTTCAGGTAATGCAAGCTGCAATCATTTGGGCTGAAGAAGAAGAGACTCAAACACCGGACTTTCCAAAACCCAGCCCCCGCGTCAGAGTAGTAAGTGCTGAGGCAGAACAAGCTTCCTCCACATTAACACTGGAAAAACTGCATGAAGCTATACAGAAGATCGCCGCCCGTCAAGATGAACTTTACCAAGCAGTACACAGTAATAGCAGAGTCCAACTTCAACAGAGCCGTCCTAAAAGACAACCCTTGAAGGACAGTGATGGTCGATACATCTGCTATTCATGCGGTGAACCTGGGCACACTAGCAGGTACTGTCCACTAGGTGCTGAAGCAGTTAAAGTGACTGATCAGTCCCGACGATCTACAGGGATGGCTGGACCTAACAAAGGAAACGTTCCATCAAGTACAACTCAAACCAGCCCTGGGCCATCTATGATAAGAAGTCATACAGCTGAATGGACTGACGAAGTGACAGAGACGTTGAAAAGTGGTGCATTTGGAGATTGTCTAACTGTTGAAATTAGAATAGCTGGTGTCAAGACAAACTGCTTACTGGATACAGGCTCAGAAGTGTCCACTATTACAGAGTCACACTTTAGGAAGCACTTCGGAGAACAAGAGCTGAGACTGTCATCTGCTCACTGGGTTAGACTCACCGCAGCTAATGGACTTGACATTCCTGTTCTAGGATGTTTGCAAGCTGATGTGGAGTGCATGGGGAAGGTTCTCCCGGGGAAGTGCATCTTTGTGCTGACAGACACAAGCCCACGAGCAGAGGAGATAAAGGGACTTTCAGGAATCATTGGCATGAATATCATCAGTGAGTTTAAGTCATTGTTCGTCACAGGAGAGAATGTAAAGTCAGCCAATAAGTTTGGACAACCTGCAGAAGCAAAGATACGAAGGGTGTTAGCCAGTGTTGAGAAAACAGAAACCCTGAGTCCTGATGGCAAGATTGGGTTCGTCAAAGTTGGTGGAAAACAGGCCATCACCATCCCTCCGCTAAGTGAAAAGGTGTTTGAAGGTCGTTGCAGAGTGCCACCTAAAGTGAAGTGCCAGGTACTAATTGAGGCCACCACTGGTGTGAGTCTACCCAAGGGGCTCTTAGTGGCCAATGTGCTAACAAAAACTGAGGGTGGTAAAGTTTCTGTACGGGTGATGAATTCGAGCGAGCGGACCATCAGACTTAACCCAAGGTGCAGAGTGGCGGTTGTGTCTAAACCACGGGAGGTGTTAACTGAGAAAACGCTGGAGTTTGAGGAGGAGGAAGGGACACTTCATGTTAGACGAGTGGCGCATGTTCAAGCAGTCAAAATCTCTGACAACCTGCCAGTACCAGTTCAGGTTAATTACGAAAAGCTCACCCCTGCACAAAGAGAGGAACTTAACCAGTTGTTGGCAAAGTACAGAGACATATTCTCCAAAAGTGACAGTGACTACGGGTACACGCAGTCAGTGACGCATGACATTCATACTGGTGATGCTCCGCCAGTGAAACAAAGGCACCGTAGAGTACCACCCCATGTTTTCCAAGAATTCAAGAAACACGTGCAGGATCTAGTTTCGCAAGGCGTACTTAGGGAGAGTGCGAGTCCCTGGGCATCACCAGCAGTGATAGTTGTGAAGAAAGACGGCACTGTGCGCTTCTGTTGTGATTACAGAAAGCTAAATGAAGTCACATGCAAAGACGCCTATCCGCTTCCCAGAGTGGAAGAATCTCTGGATGCACTGGGGAATGCACAGCTGTTCTCCACCCTAGATCTTACGGCCGGCTATTTCCAGGTAGCTGTAAGTGAGCGTGATCGTGAAAAGACAGCAGTCACTACCCCGTTTGGACTGTTTGAATGGACGCGGATGCCATTCGGGCTGTGCAATGCACCAGCCACCTTCCAGCGCCTTATGGGGGTAGTGCTCGGGGATTTGACATTTGATGTCCTCTTGATATATCTGGATGATATTATTGTGTTTTCCAAAGACTTTAAGAGCCACTGTGAGAGACTAGAGCTGGTCTTTGATCGACTGAATCGCCATGGCCTAAAGTTGAAACCAAGCAAATGCTTTCTCTTCAGATCTGAGGTAAAATTCTTGGGCCACGTGATTTCATCTGAAGGAATCAAAGTCGACAGTGAAAAGGTTAGTGCCTTGGATGCTTGGCCTGTGCCTAAAAGTGTGAAAGAAGTGAGACAATTGATTGGATTCATGAGTTATTACCGGCGATTCGTACCAAAGTTTGCTCAACTGGCGAAACCATTGCATGCGTTGATGGGCAGCAAAGATAAAAGAAGAGCCTCTGAACTGTTCATTTGGAGTAGCGAATGCCAGACTGCATTTGACAAATTGAGACAATGCCTGATGTCACCACCTGTCCTTGCTTACCCCGACTTTGGCCTTCCATTTATCCTCACTACGGATGCGAGTCAACAGGGCATCGGTGCTGTATTGAGCCAAAAGCAAGGGGGAGCAGAGCGCGTCATTGCATTTGCTAGCAGAGGACTGAGAGGGTCAGAGCGGAACGACAAGTACTACAGTGCATTCAAACTGGAGCTGTTGGCGCTCAAGTGGGCTGCAACAGAAAAATTCAAAGAGTACTTGATGTTCTCCAAGTTCACTGTAATCACTGACCATAATCCACTGCGTTATCTGGAGACCGCAAATCTCGGTGCAGTTGAGCAACGCTGGGTGGCCCAGTTAGCGGAGTTTAATTTCCAGGTTCTGTATAAGCCTGGACGACTGAACACTAATGCGGATGCTCTGTCGAGGATTCCCTCCAGTGAAGTTCCTGAACAGGAAGACACAGAGAAGGATTTCATCAGTCTGAACTCTGAGGAAGTGCGTGCATGCCTTTGGCCTGCGCAAGAGTCCAAGCAGGGCGGGACTGATGTTCAAGTGGCTGTACAAGCGTCCATCAAGAAGGTGCTGAATGGTTACAGCTGGAATGAAATAAGGGAGCTGCAAAGAAGTGATGACTTAATGGGTCCCATATACAATGCAGTGTCCAAAGACACAAAACCAAGCAGAACAGGACAACTGAGTATGCCACCAGTGTCAAAAAAGCTCTGCAGAGAGTTTGAACGTCTTCAGCTGCATAACGGAGTGATGTTTAGATGTATTCTCGATCCAAGAGACGGAGAGAAAATTAAACAGCTGGTTGTTCCGGTCCCCTTACAGCGTTCAGTTTATGACAGTCAACATGAGCATGGAGGTCATTTTGGAGAAAAGAGTACTTTGACACTGATGAGACGGAGCTACTATTGGCCTAACATGTCTAAGGATGTTCAAGGATGGATAGCACAGTGTAAAAGATGTACCCTTGCAAAGGATGTCTTTCCAAGAATCCGGGCTCCGATGACTTGCAGCAATGTCACTGCTCCTTTAGAAGTTCTGGCAATGGACTACACCCAGCTGGAAATGTCTTCAGGAGGGTATGAGAATGTATTGGTTCTTACTGACATGTTTACCCGGTTTACAGTTGCCGTCCCAACCAAGAACCAAACAGCGAGTACAACTGCAAAGGCCCTCATCAAACATTGGTTTGTCTACTACGGGTGCCCGGCTCGTCTGCATTCTGATCAGGGGAGATGTTTTGAGGCGCAAGTGATCAAGGAACTCTGTAAAGTGTATGGTATTGAAAAAAGCCGTACAAGTCCCTACCATCCTCAAGGAAACGCTCAGTGCGAGCGGTTCAACCGCACAATGCATGATATGCTGAGAACGTTGACACCTGAGAAGAAGAAAGACTGGAAAACTCACTTACCTGAGCTAGTGATGGCATACAACAATCACGTCCACTCATCTACTGGCTATTCTCCCTTTTACTTGATGTTTGGAAGGGATGCACGCCTTCCATTAGATGTCTTGGGTGGAAAGGATTTGGAGGAAAGTGATGCAGAAAACTTGGATGATTGGGTGAAGAGTCATCATTGCCGACTAAAGACTGCCGTAGAAGTCGCAAATACGGTCGCACAGGAAGCTTCTAAGAGACGGAAAAGAGTGTATGACCGCAAGTCCTCTGGAGCGCTTGTAAGGCCTGGTGACCGTGTGTTGCTACGTAATCACAAACATAGGGGCAGAAATAAGATTCAAGACAAGTGGGAACACACACCCTACATTGTAGTAAAGCAGAATCATTCAGATATACCTGTATTTACTATCAAACCTGAACAGGGGGGTCCGTCCAGGGTAGTACACAGAGATCAGCTCCGTCACTGCACATTTCCTTTGTCATCATCTAGTACGCCACGAATAACCACATGTAGACCCGTAAACCAGTCAGACTCTGAAACAGAGTTCCCAGATCTTGTGTTTTCTCCAGCCACTGCACATAGACAGAGTAGAGATAAAAGGGTGGTACACATGGAAACTGATGATGTAGAACAAAGAGCGAGCCTAATACTAGAACAGGAGGATGTAGTACAAGATGTGATCCCTGAAATAGAGTGGGGAGAGCAAGAAGTTTCTGATGATGCTGACATTTCAGATGTTGAATGTGAAAATGTTCCAGAGCTCAGACGCTCTCAAAGACAAAACCGTGGTAAATTACCTGTGAGATATAGAGATGATTATCTGATGAGATAAGGTAATACTGTATTAAGTAAAATGTTAAACTTTTAAATTGTGTTTTGTTTATGTTTCAGGAGCAGGCTGTCTGGAGATGTCGATGGTATGGCAGGGTTTAGCAGGGGGGAATGTAACAGGTATTTTTCTATGGGGACTTTTATTTTGACGGGTTTTCCTTTCTCCGGCGTGTGCGCGGCAGCTGAAAAAGACGTCTGGGGAAGAAGAAGAGTGAGCAGTGTTACGAGGCAGACACGCCATGATCGCTGTATGAGAAGTCGACATTGTTTACGCTGAAGCTGTAATTTAGGACAGCGGTGCACGGTCAGATTACGTTTCGTGAGTTTAGTGTACACTTGTGTGAAACTGGAGACTCGGTAGTTAAAGCAGAAGTTCGGTTGATTGCGTCCTCGGATGGAGAACGGTGTTCGAGACTGGCCGAGAGCACGAGAGAGAGTTGCTAGAGCCGTGAGTTTCATCCATAACACTTGTTTTTTCTGACTGAACGCATTTTTGAGAGTCCTGCTGTTTTTAAGTCATCCATGAACTGTGTCGAAACGAGAGACGTTGATGTTTTTTTTGCTGCGCATCATTTAAGTGCACTTGTTAGTGCGCGAGAATGCGTCTGTGAACTGGACGATCGGTTTTGAAAGAGTGATTCCTTTTTTTTGTAGTTTTTTTTGAAGAGACTGACGGCCGTCTATTATCAAGATTTGTTTTTTGAAAAACATTTTTTGAGATTCAGATATTTCAGTCTGCGTGCCGCGTGCGAGCTGAGCTGCCATTTTGTTCCTGAGTTTTTCTGGGCCGCGCTGAAACTTTGCTTGTGTTTTTTTGTTACCCTGCCATCCTTACGACATCTCCCTGCCCTGTCTCTGTTTATTGCTGTTCATTTTGTCATTGCAAGTCATCGCAAGTCATCACAACAAGTCATCGCTTCAAAGTGGTCTTTCCAGACTGGTACAACAGTTCCATACGCACACACACACAAACACGAACGTTTCACTGAACCGAACGAGTGTTCGCATGAACTGTCGATTTGAACTGTGTTTGTGATAACTGAGTCGAATGGGAACTGAATCATAAATTGATTCAAAAGAATCGTTTAAGTGAATTCAAGGTTATCTATGTGAAATGAGTTATGTGAAATGGGTTATGTGAAATGAGTTATGTGAAATGAGTTATTTGAAATGAGTTATAACTGACATTGTTTTGGTTAAACTTTTCTGAGGTGTTGAAAGAGGTTTGTCTTGAAAGTGTTAACCATTTGAAATCTTCCAAGAAAACCAGAAATCTCAAAACTGTTTTTATTTATTTTATTTTATTTTACTTTATTGAAATAAATCCTTCCAGGAGAAATATAATTTTCTAAGGGAAGGAAAATAAATTACTAATTGTTAATCTAAGATATTTGACAGTTATTTTTGAGTTTACCTTGGGGTAGGGGCGCCTCACTTACACTATTAGGATTAGGTGGGTGAGGATGTGAATTTAAATCTATTTTTTCACCACATGCACTTCAGGAAGCTACCGTACATACTCACCTGAAGCCTACACTCCCTATTCCTGTAGTATATTTAAAAATAGTGTAAGGTAAAACATATATACACATAACGTGCATATTGAGGCTCAAAGCACTGGAGTGGGGACTAAGATCCTTTCGCTTTTAAGTCTTCCAGGGTAATGTTTTAATTTTCCCCTACGAAGCGAGACTTACAGTCCCGTTACACATAGACAGTATAAGATGGACACAGCGACCCCATAGATTTCAACAGAGAAAAGTAAAGACTATTTGAAGCACTCACTTCCTGATCGCCAGGCGTACTGTGCAGGCTCAAACTGAGCTTGGTGACGTGAGCAACGTGTCTGATAGTTTTCAGTCTTCTAGTAGATGTGCCGAGAGAAATCTGAATCATTCCCTTCAGAATCTCGCAGAGACGGAGAGTCCGAGCTTTAGCTGTCCATGAGCTAGCAGCAGGATCAACTTTAGCACTCTTTATGGGCTTCTCCCTTGACTTTATCGGACTTTGTGCTTCCAAGTCCCCCCGACTGCTTGCGAGCTTCTCCGCCTGTCTATACGGTAATTTCTCTACAGTGCGACAGAGAGTCGCGTGGTTATGACGCAATCGTTAGCCTATTTTTACAAAAACGGCTTCTACGGGGCCATAACGTAAGGTACAAGGTAATGGAGCCTTTTATGCATTGTCGAGTTACTTTAGAAATAAATAATGGACAAATGGAGTCTTTGGATGTAAAGTTAGATGTAAACTCAGATGTAAAGTTATTTGCTGTTAAAGTGACGCCAAAATGAATGGGATTCAATGGAATGCTAACAGCAGGTGAAGTTCTGCTACAATGGCGGCTCCCGGGGAGGCTTCAGTTTCCGGCGGATGGATTACCCCTTTGATTTGAACTTATAAGAAAGAGAGTACTTCCCCTTTAAGAAAAGCGAGCCCTGATGATGATGTGATAATAGCGCGAAAAAGAGAAAGCCGGCTAAAGCAGTGCATGAGAGATGAATTCAATCATGTGTCAAGTTGATTATCATCCTTGATTTAATCGATGTTCTATGTGAGCAAATGTAATGATCATCATTTAATCTGGTGTCATAGGCTGTGTTCGTTTCATCCTGTGTATGTATAATGTGTATTTTGTGGCTAGAGTTCGAGATGATCGAAGATGTTTGATCGATGCACGTGACCAGCATTACAAAGTCTTTTTTAAAAGAGTTTGGTAAGTCATTAATGCAATGTGTATGTGCTAAACAAATGTGAATGGCGTGCATAATATCATGTGTATGTTATATTTGATATTTGATAATGGTGTTTGAATGCACATGATGGAAATTCTGACAGTGGTTTTGTGTTTGTGTAGTGTGCCAGTGCCGTGTTTGTGTTTGCTTTTAAAGTTTATTGTTTCACCCCGAATTAATAATTTGAATCGTTAATTCATCTTTGTCTCCAGGATACGTACCAAAAACCTTTAAGCTAGCTATGATTAAACCGCTTGTTAAAAAAACGTAACTTGATCCTACAAAACTAGTCAATTACAGGCCGATCTATAATCTGCCTTTTCTGTCAAAGATATTAGAAAAAGCAGTATCCTCACAACTGTGTTCTTTTCTTGAAAGAAATGATATCTGCGAGGATTTTCAGTCCGGATTTAGACCGTACCATAGTACCGAGACAGCTCTCGTTAGAGTCACAAATGATTTGCTCTTATCATCCGATCGTGGTTGTATCTCTCTATTAGTATTACTTGATCTTAGTGCTGCATTTGACACCATTGACCACAACATCCTTTTAAATAGACTCTAACATTATGTTGGCATTAGTGGAATTGCACTAGCATGGTTTAAATCATACTTATCTGACCGTTATCAGTTTGCAGCAGTAAATGAAGAGATGTCTTATCAATCACAAGTTCAGTATGGCGTACCACAAGGCTCAGTACTAGGACCGCTGCTGTTCACTCTGTACATGCTACCTTTAGGAGATATCATTAGGAAACATGGAATTAGCTTTCACTGTTATGCCGACGATACTCAGCTGTATATTTCTTCAAAACCTAACGAAACCTACCAATTCACAAAATTAACGGAATGCATAGCTGATATAAAAAATTGGATGACTTGTAATTTCCTACTACTAAATTCAGAAAAAACAGAGATTCTGATTATTGGACAAAAAACTTCCACACGTAATAACCTAGAGTACTGTCTAACACTTGATGGCTGCTCTGTTAAGTCTTCGTCGTCGGTTAGGAACCTGGGTGTGCTCTTTGATACCAATCTTTCATTTGAAAGTCATGTGTCTAGTATCTGTAAAACCGCTTTCCTCCATCTTAAAAATATATCTAAATTACGTCATATGCTCTCAATGAATAATGCAGAACAAGTAGTTCATGCGTTTATGACCTCAAGGCTAGATTATTGTAATGCTCTACTGGGTGGTTGCCCTGCACGCTTAAACAAACTACAGCAGCTCGAGTTCTTACCAGAACCAGGAAGTATGACCATATTAGCCCCATTCTGTCAACAGTGCATTGGCTGCCTATTAAACATCGTATAAATTTTAAAATATTGCTGATCTCTTACAAAGCACTAAATGGTTTAACTCCGCAGTACTTGAGCGAGCTCTTAACGCATTATAGTCCTTCACGTCTACTGCGATCTCAAAATTCCGGCCAGTTAATAATACCTAGAATATCAAAATCGACTGCTGGCGGTAGATCCTTTTCCTATTTAGCACCAAAACTTTGGAACTGTCTTCCTAACATTGTCCGGGAAGCAGACACACTCTGTCAGTTCAAATCTAGACTAAAAACACATCTCTTCGGCCTAGCATACACATAACACATTATAGACTTCTATAATTCAATGTTAGGCTGCATAGTTTAGAACAGCCGGGACCGGGAACACTTCCCGTAAATCCTGATCCTTGATCCTGAAATCAATTAATTTATTTTGTTAACTTGCAACATAAATGGACGATTTGAGATGGGATGGAAATTATCAAGATTGTTAGGGTCTGCACCAAGTTTCTTAAGAACTGGGGTTATGGCAGCTATTTTAAAAGATGATGGAACAATACCAGAGCTAAGAGAAGTGTGAATAATATGAGTTATAAGAGAAGAAAGAGAAGGAAACAGGCCTGTACCAAATGAGTTGGTATAGGATCAAGTAAATGTGGAAGAATTAGATTTGTAAATTAACTGAGAAATGTATTCTTCGGATGGCAAGTTGAAAGAAGAAAGGAAGGAGAGGGGGAAATTAATTGAGACACTAATGTGAACTACAGTAAGGGGTAGCCAATGAGGCCAATTGTTGGTGAATGGTACTGATTTTGTCCTTAAAGAAAGACATAAATTGATCACATTGCAGTGTACAGGAGTGTGGGAGTGTGTCAGGAGGTTTCAGATTCGATGATGACAAAATAAAAGCATGGGGATGCTGAGAAAGTATGAATCAACTAACATGATCATACAAACAGCATGGAATTTTCTCCATTTTATGAGTCAAAAGTTAAGTAACAGCAATTAATATTCATAACAGTAAGCTCAAAGCATAGTGATTTTAATTGATAACCACTCGTGTGTCAGTGTGTCTCTCCTTTACAGTAGGTGATGAGATCGTTACAATGATAGTATCGAAAGCCAGCATCACCTCACAATCTAATTTTTGACAGAAAACAGAAATACAGATGGGATGAGGGAACATAGTGATATTGTCCCGGAACGCTCAGCCAGGCCTCCCTCTGGTCTCATCTGCTCCCTCTCTCCGGAATATTAGAACTGTACTTCCCATCACTCCCTCTTGCCATTATCACTCTCCATCCCTGCCTGGTTTACCTATCATCCTCATCACCGCCACCTGTTCCCCATTATCTCCCCTTTATCTGGACTGTCCCTTCCATTGTTCCCTTGCGAAGTCTTGTTTTGCATTGCGGACATTACCAAGCGTTTTCCCTGTATTATTCTCAGTGTTTCTCCGAACCTTTGACCCCTGCCTGGACTCTGTGACCCTTTTCTGCCTGCCCCGACTTCAGCCTGTGTTTCACTACGAGTACTGGATTTCCCCTTTGATTCTTGCCTGTCACATTATATGTCTGCTTACGTGTTTCATTGCATGTGCCAATAAAATTCTGCAAATGGATCCAGCCGCCACAGCTTCAGCATTACAGATATGTATAAGGACTCAACTGACTAAAAAAACAAATCAAACAATTGAACTGAACACAAAATAACTACTGGAGTGTAAGTCAAAACATGTACAAGTTCACATTTCATTTCATTCCTCAACTTATCTGAGTACCTTTGAACGCGTCTCCCTTCACGTTGAGGCAGGAGGAAACCTCAGACGCCTGTAACTCTCCATCTGCAAGTTCAGGATATGGTTCATTGAAATCAAGGACAGCTTAGTTTTCCACTTCTCTCATAATGTTGAGCAGCCCTTTGAGGATGAGAATGAAGCTTAGGGAACTTTTCTTCTAGTAGGAACTGGTGCACCAAGATGGCTGCATGATGGCTGCATGTTTTTTTCTGTCTGCTCTTTGTCTGTCCATTTTTAACCATTAACTTCTTTAAGTTAAGGATTTTTAGGACACCTTTCACTAAAATATTACAGACAGTGCCTTCATTTAATCTTATCTAAGTTTTTGTGCCAATGGATATCCCCTGTTATTTTTGTGAGCTCTTGGCATATTATTTGGTTTGAGGCCTATCTTCATGCTGCAGCCCAAGGATCTGCTGCAGCTCGTCCTCAGCATAGATCTGTGACAGGGTTTCTTGAAACTGGACTTGCAGCAAGATAACAACATCTATCTCCAGCTGCATTGTGGTTTGCTTCCAGGGCTGGGCTGGACTGGTAATCGGGTAATCTGGTGGGCCGACGTGCTTTTTGGGCCGATACGTCTCATACTTATTTCTTTTTTTTTTTTTTACGGCCCATAAAACTCATACATCGGCGCCCCATTCGTTTTGTTTTGTTTAATTGACGGCGCTGGGTTAGTGCCGGTGTAATGCATTGGTCAAAAAAAGTAAGCGTTCATTTTTTTTTACTGACAGACCGACCAATGAAACGTGTAGATCAGCGGCCCATTGGTTGTTTTCTTTATTGACACTGGGCTGGCCCAATCACATCTTTAAACAACTCCCCCTTTGAGCGAGCGTGCAGTGTCAGTGTGTATCTGTCAAAATAGTCTGAGAGATGGAGAAGAAACGCACGTAATGTGCAGAGAAATAGCATGAAAAATAGATCCAGGCCCTTCAAGCAGATGCTGTAAAATGTGTCAAAATATGTTTTCTGCAGCAGCAGGACCTTCATCAGCTCCAGTGATGAAGATGATAGTGAGGAGGTTCAGAAGAGAGATGAGAAAGTGTAGAGTCCGTGGTAAGCAGAACTACTTTCAAAACTCTTAGGCTATGAGTGTAGGAACCCATTACCCAGTTACGCATTATTTCCACATCTGCATAGTTAACGATTACAGCAATTTACTATTTTTTATACTTTTTTTATGCTTACTTTTTTTTTTACACGCGTCTTATTAAACTTCTAGTAAATTGCTGTAATTGTTAACTATGCAGATGTGGAAATAATGCGTATTTAAATGATGCGTATAATTGTATCCATGTTTTCCGCCAAAATAAAAGCTTGATGCAGTTTCCGCCAAAATAAAAGATAATGTGCTCATCTTTTTCAAGTATAGAAATTAGTACAAAACTAATTATGAAAGTTTCCTTTATTTTTCAGTGCATTTGTTTTACAATATATGGCTATTAGGCTACTGTCATGAGAATAATATTATAACTATTATTATGTAGTAGTGTATGCATCACTGTGGAGTATAATTCAATTGTATTAATAAATGACAATTTTGTACTTATTTCATCTGTTAACTCTCTCTCGTTCCTAATCACTCATTAAATGGCTTTAGTGGTTTTAATGAATAGGAGTTGAACAAAAACATATGCAAGGGCGTGCAAAGATGGGTGGTGTTTATATGATCATATGTGGTGGGCCAGTCTGGGCCAAAATGCCCGGGCAGATTTTTTTGTCCCAGCGCACACTAAAGCCTACGCTACCTGGCTACAGCTATTCTGAGAGGTTCTCGGCCTACTCCACCTGGTCTGAGGCAGTGTGGCTTGTCTTCAGCCTAGATCTGTGGCAGGAGTTTTCGAATCAGGATGTATATCAGGATAACAGCACAGATATCCATCTCTAGCTGCACTGTGGCTTGTTTCCAGCAAACATTGAAGCCTGTGCTACCCTACTAAAACTTCTGAATCATGCTTTTCTTTACAAAAAACTACCGGTTCTCTGGATTTTCTCACTCGCCTTTTTGCTGCATGTACAGTATCAGGACCGCGGGCCTGCTGGCAAATGCACTCTGGGGTCTGCCACAGCATTTCACTTAAGGGGAACTTTGGACTTCTTTCTACAATCGAGAGATGTCACATCCTACTGGATTACTAAATCTGTTGGAATTTCTGCCACCCAGGTATTTCAAACCCTTCCATATTTTTCAATTATGTTGTTACAGGAGCTGTTTGACTCTAACTTGTTACTGGCCTTGCCCTTTGTAAAAGACAAACAATGGCTTTGTTTTGGTGTTGCTCTTAGACGTATTTTAATTATTCTCATGTTTTTTATCTCTGGTAATGTTCATCCAAATCCTGGGCCAGCTAACTCAGTTACTGCCCAGCTGTCATTTGGTGAATTTTGTGACCGTAAATCATTGGGTTTTTTACATGTATTTTTTTATTTGATTTGATTTATTTATGGATTAACAAACATACATAATCCAAAGGATAACATGTTAAAGTGTAAACACTTATTTCCAACATGGTCCTTGGTGATAAAACACAAAGACAAAAACATTTACACAAATCATCCGAATTTCAACAACATCCTAAAATCAAAAAATCATAAACCACATAAATTAATTAATCTATGCTAGTTAAAAAGATCAGCTACTCTACTCCATAAAAGGGCCTTAACCTGATATCTAAAAGTCCCTCTGGTATTTACCATTTTGAGGGAAATTGGCAAATTATTCCACAGCATGATACCAGTATAAAAAAAAGAAGAACTTCCAGCTGCATTGTTGACTCTGGGTACTCTACAAGAACGGACACTGGCCCTAGTATTATGGTAATGCTGTGTATGAACCATTTTTATATTGGAGTGTAAATATTTGGGAGCAGAACCATTTATGACATTATACATATGATTCAGCTTTAACTGCTCCACTCTAACCTGTACTGGCAATAGTCCTACTCTTTTAAAAGCATCTCTGCCAATATGAGTCCTAGGGGGTGCATTTAACAGATAGCGGATAACATTATTTTGCATCACTTGCAGTCTGTTTTTAAGTTTAACTGATAATCCACAGTACCAAGCTGAGCATGCATAATCGAAATGACATTGAATTAACGATACAACCAGTAATTTCTTGATAGAAAAATATAAAAGCCTTGTTCTGCGATATAAAATTTTCAATTTACCTGCACACTTGGATAGTATTTTGTCAGCAATAGATGAACAGGTTAATGACTGGTCTAATGTTAACCCCAAGTATGTAACACTTTTCTGAGACACTATTTTAGTGCCATTACATTCGATCTTAAGCAATTTTACTTTAGACAACTTCTTTTTTGTTCCAAATAAAATGGACTCAGTTTTTCCCAGATGTATTGAAAGCCTGTTGTCTATAAGCCACTTGCTGACACTATTTAATTCGTTACCCAGTGTCTTCTCAATCTTGCTGATGTCATCCCCAGTGACCAACAATGCAGAATCATCAGCATATAAAAGCATCAAACATTTCACAGCAGCTGGCATGTCATTAATATAAACCAAAAATAAAAGAGGGCCAAGGATTGAACCTTGAGGAACCCCACAAGTAATATCTCGAGAATCTGATATGGTCCCCTCAACATCACAAAATTGAGTTCTTCCAGTAAGGTAAGAGGTGAACCATTTCACAGCAGTATTTCTGAAGCCTATACTTTGCAGCTTTGATAAAAAAAAAATTGTATGATTTACAGTATCAAAGGCTTTTTGTAAATCAAGAAGAATCATACCCACATACTTTCCCTCATCAAAGTTTTGTCGAATATAATCACATAAATGAATAAGACAGGTTTCAGTCGAATATGCTGCTCTAAATCCAGACTGCAGTTCATACAGCAGATTATGTTTGACAAGGTAATCTTCCACCTGCTCATACACAAGACGCTCAAACACCTTTGATATGGCTGTCAGAATTGATACAGGCCTATAATTACTAACATCTGATCTACTATTTTTCTTAAAAAGGGGGACTACCCGGGCCTTTTTCATATCACATGGAAAGATACCCTGACTTAAAGACAAATTTATCATATGGGTGAGCACCCTAGAAATTACATTGGCACTATCGCGCAAAAATCTGGATGGAATAAGGTCCTGTCCAGTAGCTTTGTTAATTTACAAAGTGGATCGAATCAATCTCACCCTTTCCTCTGAGACAGGATCAATTTCAAAAACATCAGGAGTGACATGTTTATTTTTATAAAAGGAGTTTACAAATGATGGGCCATATCTACCTGACACCTTATCGACCAAACTGGCAGCAACTGTTGTAAAAAAAGTATTAAAAACGCAAGCAACCTGCTGTTTGTTAGAAATCATTTTATCCTCAATAACTAACCCAATATTGCCAGTCTTAGATTTTGTAAATGTAAATGTCTGCAGTCTGTTAAACTCTAAGCATTTTGATACTTTAAAAACATTGGTGCTCACTGCTAATCCTGATGTTCTTGCTATCTCTGAATCCTGGCTTAAAAAAGGGAACACTGATCTTGACATCTTCATACCAGGCCATAATGTGTTTCGTCAGGACAGAGCTACCAGAGGGGTGGTGGTGTAGTTTATCCTTATAGGTGATCTAAACTGGGATATAATCAATCCTCCAGATACAGTCTTGCAACAGTTTGATGCTCTAAACCTTACTCAAATTATATCTGAGCCCACCAGACCTAATCTTAAATCTCCCTCATCATCCACTCTGATTGACCTCATTTTGACTAACACCCCTTCTAATTATCAAGGTGGAGTTTTTAGTCAAATACTGTAAGTGATCACTGCGCTGTTGCATGTATACGCTCTGGCATCTCATAACTAAACACTCCCTGAAAAACCTTGACATGCAAGCTTTTCTCCTAGATGTTGCGGCTGTGTCCTGGGACAGAATTAATTTCTTCCCCTCCTTGGAAGACGCATGCTCTTTTTTCAAAAACACTTTCAGTCTGATTATGTTTAAGCATGCCCCCTGAAAAAAATTAGAATCAAAAATCGATATAGTCCCTTGTTTTCCAATGACCTGGCTGAGATTATTCATAAAAATGCCCTCTGGAGAAAGGCCCGCTCCTCCCAATCTCCAGTCGACTGGCTGGCCTTCCGTCAATGCAGAAATAAAGCAACACAGGCTATCAGAAATGCCAAAATCTCTAATTTTAAAGAGAAACTAACCATATGTGGCACTGATGCTAGGGCATTCTGGAAAACAGTCAAGGTAATGGAAAATAAAGTTGTTTCCCCCCATTTACCAAGTGCTATGTTATTTAATGACTTTATCATTACTGAAAAATCTCAGATGGCCTCACTTCTAAACAATCACTTTATTAATGCAACACATACAGTTTCAATGTCAAACCCTAATCCAGTCTCAATGGACACTTCAGCTACAAACTCTTCACACACTTCAGCAGATCCACAATTTTCTCCATCAAGCAACAGTGGCTTCTCCTTTACACCTCTTTCTACCTCTGAAGTCCAGGATGAACTCACCAAGCTAAATACAAACAAATCTGCTGGCCTTGATGGTCTTGATCCCATATTTTTAAAAGCAGCAGCCTGCATTATCGCTGCTGCAATCACAAGACTATTTAACATGTCCCTACAGCTCTCTGAGTTCCCCACTGATTGGAAATCTGCCATAATTTTTCCCCTCTTCAAAGGGGGTTCTGAATCTGACCCAAATTGTTATCGCCCAATTTCCATCCTACCATGCCTTGCCAAAGTTCTGGAGAAGCTCATCCAAAAACAGTTAAATGATTTGCTGGATAAAAATCATACATTATTTGACATGCAATCTGGTTTTCGGACGGGACATGGGTGCATAACAGCCACCACAAAGGTCCTTGATGATGTAATTACAGCATTAGACAGTAAGCAGGTCAGTATTGCCACCTTTATAGACCTCGCCAAGGCCTTTGACTCCGTCGATCATAGGATACTTTTACATAGACTTTCCAGTATTGGTCTGTCCACCTCTAGCTGTGATTGGTTTGACAGTTATCTCACCAACCGTGTCCAGCAATTGAAGGTTGAAAACATCATATCAGACCCACTTATCATCTCTAAAGGTGTGCCTCAAGGCTCTGTCCTGGGCCCAATCCTTTTTTCTATCTACATCAATGATATAGCCAGAGCACCTCTCGGATTCACCGAGAGGTGAATGATACCATGCAGATTCATGCAGATGATACCATTTTGTACTCAGTTGGTTCCTCTCTCATTTCTGCGGCTGCCAGTCTTCAACTTAGCTTCACCTCCATAGAGCAGTTCTTTGACAATCGTCACCTCCGTATTAACACCAGTAAGACAAAATGTATCCTTTTTAGCCGAAAACCTGTTACCAAGACTCCACCTACAATCACCTGCATGAACGGTATGGCTCTGGAGTATGTCGAAACATATAAATACCTAGGCATTTGGTTGGATTCATCCCTGTCATTCATTACACACATCAAAAACCTTCAAACTAAAGTCAAAGCAAGACTAGCCTTTCTTTTCCGCAATAAAGCTTCCTTTACTCATGCTACCAAAGGCACCCTCGTTAAGATAACAGTATACTGCCAATTTTGGACTATGGTGATATTATCTACAGAATGGCACCAAACACAGCCCTAAAAAAACTGGATACACTCTATCATACAGCCATCCGTTTTGCCACTAATGCACCCTTTCACACTCATCACTGTGACCTGTATAAACTGGTGGGCTGGCCCTCCCTTCATACCCGGCGGCTCCATCATTGTTTTTTCTTCATATACAAGACAATTCTGGGCAAGACACCTCTATTATTAGAATTACAATAACATAGTTTAAACACAAATTACTTTTACACGGATAAAAGATCTGAACTGTGAAAACAGAGTACAAGATGTAATTTGTCATCTTTTAAAAGGCAAAAAAATATATTTTTGCCTTTCTTGTAATGTTCTTCCATTCCCTCATTTCAAGTCAGAATTCCTTTAACAGCCATTTCAGTAGTATTTGGTAATGTGTAGTGTTGTGTGTTGAGAACAAACTAATCCTCCACAGGTTCAGTGAAAACACAGAACAGAGATTTTCCCTTGTTTTCTTCTTTGAATACATATCAAAACATTGGAATTTTCAGATCAAACTGAGATTTTGCAGTGTCTGGTGAGTTGTCGTCATATTTTTTGGTAGTATCTAAAGGAGATTCAGTAATTCTCTACTGACTCTTCTGCTGACTACACAAGACACTAGTGTAATATACTGCACCTGGAAGTTCATGTACTTGTTTGATGTATCAAGTAAAATGTCTGAAATACACGAAAGAGCATGAATGTTGATCATAAGTTTTCGAGCTGCTAAATATTTATTCTAAAGCATCATGACTTTCAAAACATGACTGTACACTTAAAAGTAAATGTGGGTAGTTGTTATTTTAATGAACTATTGCTTGATCTGACCTTTGTTGGTGGAAGCTAATGCAGCCAGGTTGAGTTGGTCATGTTAAATCATATTTTTGACTTCTAAATTATATGAAGCATGTTTTTGGTTTGATTTTACATTTAGACAGTGTACTTGGTTTTACTTTCTATTAAGTGTCTTTACTACTATGTAATAACATTTAAATGCATATGATACAATGCTCTTATTGTGTACATATACATGTTTTACAATACTTATATATGATATAAATACCTGTATGAAATTACAGTGTAATGCATTCATTTCTATCTATAATTACACTGTTGAGTCATCCCTTCCACCTTAACCCACTTTTAAACCTAACCATATCATCAATAGCAGTAAAAGTGTTTTGCAATACAACATAAACGAAATAACTTTGTACCTAATAATATATATTTTTAATAACTTTGTACAGTAGTTAATTTACCTATAAGTATATTCTTATTTTGATCTTTTTGTTTTCATGGTCATGTGTGTCATGCTTCTTCCTGCTAAACCAGTAGGCCTACTGCTGTCACATGAGAAGGAAGTTTTTTTTTTTTCTGTTTGCATTTCCTTCAGAAGAGTGATGAGAATTGTGCCATACGGCAGGTAAGACGTTTTATATTAACAAATACAAAATGTCATATATAAAATACGTATTTTGCTAAATATGAGCATTGGTATCATTCTGTCTATGAGTACCTGTTTATCTATAGTAATAGCTATACGTTTTTATGTACCGGTATGCGTGCGTTAACACTGATGTTATAAATGAAAATGTAATGAGGACATCTGGAAGGGATTTAATGTAATTGCACTACAAATTCACTGTGTTGGTAACGCTGTTACTGTAGTTCATTAATGAAAGAAACAGACTTCAAAGAGCTAAATAGTTTGTTGTATGAAATGAATCCTCAGTTTTGAGTTATGACACCGTATGTATTTTGGCAGTTACTGTATATGTTTTTCTATGAAATAATGTTTTCATTATTCAGGCTGAACAACTTTGTTGGAGTCCTAGACCTTCCCTTAGTCATTCTTAACCGTTTATGGTTGTTCCTGGTTATACTATTCCTAGTTTGTTGAGTTCAATTATGCCTGTGTATTGTCTTTATTCATTTCTGGTCTTAAGCCGGTTCATGAGTAGTGATTTAATCCTGCATAGCAACATTTAAAGTTCTCTTACGAGAGGTTCTCTCGTACTGCGTACTGAAAGTACGCACCGGGTAAAGTTTCTTTGCTCGAGATATTGAAGCCAAAATTTATCCTTAAATTTGTATATATTGTAAACACAGTGCAGCAGCAGTCAGACCTAGAGCGGGCTATTTAGCGCGCTCATTGGCTGCTCCGCGGCAACTGCTGCAGCCTACCACTGAGCCCCTGGCATGACGTCTTCGCGGCAAAGCCCGCCAAAATGGGAGTGGCTTAGCGTATATAAGGGGCAGTCAGGCTGCTAAACACTTGATTTTAATCTCTTCAGCGACGCTCTAGGCCACGCTGACCTCTGAGAGAAGCCGCCGCCGTCGATTCCAGCGACCAGCCAGCTTAGGACAGCGCCTGAGGAAGCCGGCCGTCTTCGCCACCTTCAGCCGTCCGTGCCAGCTACGCTATCCGGCGACAAGTATCCTTTTTACTAGCAACCTCTCCGTGAGCTCGCCGCCGCGACTCACATGCTAAAAGAGCCAGGCGTTTGTACAAAAATGCCTCGTCTTTCCTGCGGTTCATGCCGAACCGCGCTCAGCGACGGAGACCGCCACGTGATTTGCGCTCTCTGCCTGGGCCGAGACCACGCAGCCATCGCTCTCTCGACGGGTGGCTGCATTGAGTGTGACGAGATGGCGATTTCGACCCTGCGGGCTCGACTCGCCCTCTTCAACGTCGAGGCTGTCGCTCCGCCTCTCTCCAGTGGCCCGCGGAAGAAGAAGCGCCGTGCCCAGAGACTCCCGGAGCCCGTCGCTCGCGAACGCTCACCGGAACCTTCCCCTCGAGCTTCGCATTCCCCTTCACCGCCCCCCCTTCCCGACGCGCAGATGACGGCTTCGGCCCTCACTGCCGTCGACACAGGGGACGAGGCGGGGGACGACGCCATCGACAGTTGTTCTCTCCTGGCGTCGGACAGTGAAGAGTGGTCTGGATCCACACACTCCACCTCCTCTTCGACTCAGGAACCTGGCAAGGCCCGGTCTAACATGGACGCTGAACTTATCCGCCTCCTCACCATGGCCTTCGATCAACTGGGCCTGGCCTCCACCGGAGGCGCCCGCGCCCAACAGGCTCGACGGGTGCTTTCTTCCTAGCTGCCGCCTAGCGCCTGCCTCTAGGTCAGCACCCTTCCTGCCAGAGCTCCACACCGAGCTCTCTAAATCGTGGAACGCTCCATTCTCCGCGAGACTCCGCTCCCCTGCTTCTTCGACTCTCTCCCAAGTGGACGGAGCCGCCGAAAAAGGCTACAGCCGGATCCCCCCAGTGGAAGAGGCGGTCGCAGTGCACCTTTGCCCGCCATCACCAAAATGGCGCTCCAAGTCTGCCCTCCCGTCGAAAGCCTGCAGGACCACTTCAGCCCTTGTCGGCCGCGCTTTCGCCGCCGCCGGACAAGCCGCTTCCGCCCTGCATTCTATGGCTGTCCTCCAGATCCTCCAGGCTGAACTCCTCCGCCGTTTGGACGAGAAACGCCCGGTTCAGGACAGCGTGACGGATCTGTGCAGCGCGACGGACCTTTCCCTCCGCGCCACGAAATCCGCAGCACAGGCGATGGGACGATGCATGGCTTCACTCACGGTAACGGAGAGGCACCTTTGGTTGACGCTCGCCGAGATGAGTGAGTCTGAACGCGCCGTGTTCCTCAACGCCCCGCTCTCCCCCACCGGGCTCTTTGGCCCTGCGGTGACCGGGATTGTGGACAGGTTTTTGGAGGTTCAGAAAACGTCTCAAGCCATGAAGCTGTTCCTTCCACGACGCGTTATCTCCGCTGCAGGCCGCTCCCAGAATCAGCCTCCTGCACGAAGCTCATCGCAACAGCGCCCATCGCAGCCTCCACCAGCTTCGCAGCAGCGACAGGGCGGCCGCCCTCGATCGCGCTCAAACAGCCGTCACAGACCGCCTCCCCCCCGGGGACCCCGGCAGAAGATCGTGCTGAAGCCTGAGGCCGCGAAATCCTCCTAGCAATCGCAAAAACGAAAAGATGCGCGAGTCCCGCCGCCGGACCGCCATCAAAGTTAACCGCTCTGTCAGTCCCCTTATTAAACAAGGCTACTGCAGTTGTGTATTCAGCAGCCAACGAGCCAGTCACAGCACACGCTCGCCTGCACACAAACGCCGTTTTCACGGCGACCCAGATAAGACAGTGTTCTATGTGTAGAAAATGTGCCCACTCCAATGTGTTCACCCCTACACAAAAGCACGTCCCCCATATTTGTCACAGAGCCCACTCACATAAAGCGGGCACGTACCGCTCGAGTGTTAAATGTAGGATTTGTGCCCACGTCCCAGTGCCCACACCTACAAAATGCCCGCTCTGCTATACAGTTATCACGGGGGGCGAAACTAATAAAGCTCATCGGCCGTGTTTCAGACGTAAGCGCTGCAAGTGCTCGCGAGCACGCGCGCTTACTGACGAACACTGTTTCACCTATATCTCTCACAAGCACCGCTGTTCGCGCCACAAATTGTTCTCCGTCCCTAGCGACCGAGTTACTGAATGTGAAACAGCAGGCTGCTGTAACCAGCGAGCAGCATTACTCAGCAAACGAGGGCGCGCGCGCCGCGCTGATACCTCCGTTTCAGTTTCTTGAGCCCGCGCAGTGCGGCGCTCAGAACACGGAGACCATTCTGCCCCTAGCTATGCATGCGAAAGCATGGGAAGCGATCCCGGGCATGTCAGAATGGGTACTGAATGTTGTAAGACAGGGCTATACACTGCAGTTCGCTCGCCGTCCCCCGCGTTTCCGAGCCCGTACAGTGACGAGCGTGAACCCAGAAGTAGCACACCTACTTCGTGCAGAAATAGCAAAACTGTTATGCAAGGGGGCAATAGAGCCGATACATCCTTCTATGAGCGAGTCAGGCTTTTACAGCCGTTATTTTCTCGTGCCCAAGAAGGACGGAGCGCTCAGACCTATATTAGATCTGAGACATTTGAACAAAGCTCTTATGAAAAGACCGTTCAAAATGATCACGACCAGACAAATCCTCGCGCAGATTCGCCCGAGGGACTGGTTTATTTCTCTCGATCTGAAAGACGCATACTTTCAGATTCAGATCATACCCCGTCACAGGCCATTCTTGAGATTCGCCTTCGACGGTCAGGTATATCAGTACACCGTCCTGCCGTTCGGCCTGTCTTTAGCACCCCGTACATTTACGAAGTGCATGGACGCGGCGCTCGCTCCCCTGAGGCGTCAGGGGATGCGGATTTTAAACTATCTGGACGACTGGCTGATTTTAGCACAATCAGAGGCGGAACTCGTGTCTCACAGAGCTGTGCTACTCAGTCATCTGGAAATCCTGGGTCTCACGGTCAATTGGACCAAGAGCTCACTGCTGCCCCGTCAGTCAGCTTCCTTTCTGGGAATACAGCTCGACTCGGTGGCAATGACGGCTCACTTGTCAACACAGCGCGCGCGCCGTGTTCAGCGTTTGGCCGCGTCTTTCCAGAAAGACAAAGTGTTTCCCCTGAAAACGTTTCAGAGAATGCTGGGCTTTATGGCTTCAGCCGCAGCAGTGCTCCGGCTAGGTCTATTGCGTATTCGCCCCCTGCAACAATGGCTCAACGCTTGTGTACATCACCGAGCCTGGGCTTCCGGCGGTTTCCGAATCAGAGTGACTCAGAGCTGTGTTTCAGCTCTGCAGCCCTGGTTAGTGACCGACTGGTATCAGCGGGGAGTTACGATGGGAACTGTCTCGTACCAAAAAGTTATCTCGACGGACGCCTCCAACCTAGGTTGGGGCGGGATATTCGAGGGCAGACCGGTCTTTGGCCTCTGGTCATACACGGTCCTCCATATAAACTGTCTGGAGATGATAGCGGTCGAGTACACTGTGAAACACTTCCTCCCTTTTCTGCGGGGCCACCACGTACTGGTTCGAATGGACAATATGTCTGTGGTATCATACGTGGTATCGGCCGGGCGATAGGAAGGAATGAGCTCATCATCCGCTTCCTTAGAGGAGCCAGGAGGATGAATCCCCCACGGCCCCCCTCGGTTCCTATCTGGGATCTTTCCTTGGTCTTAGAGGCCCTGAAAGCACATCCCTTTGAACCGTTACACTCTGTGGATCTGAAGTACCTCGCGTTCAAAACCGCGTTTCTGATTGCTCTGGCATCAGTTAAACGTGTGGGTGACTTACACGCGCTCTCTGTGAGCGCTGCGTGCCTCGAGTTTGGACCTAATGACTCTAAAGTCGTCCTTAAACCGAGACATGGCTATGTCCCCAAAGCGATCGGCACCCCGTTCAGAGCGCAGATCATTTCACTCTCAGCTTTGCCGGCATCAGGCAGCGAGGTCGATGCGAACCTCCTGTGCCCTGTCAGAGCACTGAGAATTTACGTTACGCGCTCCACCGCCTTCAGGCGCTCGGAGCAGCTTTTTGTTTCGTTCGGTGGGCGCACCAAGGGTCTCGCCGCCTCGAAACACAGCCTATCCAGATGGATAGTAGACACTATTGCTGCGGCTTACGCGTCAAAAGACCTGCAATGCCCCTTGGGCATTAGAGCTCACTCCACCAGAGGCATGGCCTCTTTGTGGGCTTGGTCCAGCGGGATTTCTATTCATGACATTTGTACGGCGGCAGGCTGGGCCTCCCCGTCTACATTTGTTAGGTTTTACAACCTAGAAGTCCCCGCCCTGCAGGCTAGACTTCTTTCAGTCTAAAAAAGTCCTAAACGACTTTCTTGGTGAACTGCGCTACAAGGGTAGATGTGTTCAATATAAGACCGGCGGTGCCGTTCTGTATGTGTATCCCCTTATAAAGTGCTTATGTTACATGTGCGAGCCCACTCTGTTGGCCGCCTATTTCTCACTTATCTATGTCCCCTGGGGCGTCCCCCCCCCTGGGATTCATGTAGTGACTGCTTAGCGCACACGGCGTTGACCAGGGGTGGTTCGTGCAGACAGGGAAAAAACTTCGGGGAAAAGCCGAGGAGGAGGTATCTGTGTGTTTGTGAGTGACAGCTGCTGCAGGAACTTTTCTGTGAGAGAAAAGGTCTTTATGACCTTTTTACCTTCCGAGGGAGTTTGGAAATATTTTAATTTGCTCAGCATATGTGCCACCCACCGGGAATGCGGCCCGAGCTGCGGCTCGTGTTGCGGACTGTGTTCACCACCAACTGCAACGCACGCCGGGTGCCCCTGTCTTCATTCTTGGAGATTTCAATCACTGCAAATTTGAACTTTCCCTTCCTGGATTCGAACAATACGTCATGTGCGGCACCAGAGACAACAGAGTGTTAATATAAAACATGCATACAGGGCCAGTCCAAAGCCCCCTTTGTCAAACTCTGACCATAATGCACTCCATCTTATACCTACATATAAGACTGTTTTGAAGAGCAGCAAACCAGTAACTAAAACAGTGACTGTATGGTCGAATGACAGCATTGAGACATTGAAGGGCTCATTTCTTTGTACTGACTGGGACATTTTTCATGATCTGGGCATTGATGAGGCCGCTGACACTATTACGGAGTATATTACATTTTGTGAGGATTGTGTGGCCAACAAGAAGGTTATTACAATATATCCTAACAATAAGCCATAAATAACTAGAGAGTTAAAAATCTGTATCAATCGGAAAAAAATGGCTTTTAGGAATCATGACAGGTTGGGGGTGAAATCAGTTCAAAGGGAGCTCAATACGTTATTAAGGGATGCAAGACGGAAACATAAAAATGTCATAGAACAGAACATTGCTTCTATGGACTCTAAAAAACTTTGGGTTCCATGAAATCCGCAACTAATATGACAACACATAAAAAGGGGCTCATAACATATGATGAGCAGAGTAAAGCAGATGAACTGAATTATTTCTTTTTGAGGTTTGATACACAGGATTTTTCATTGGAATGCAATAATGTATTACAGTCATTAACAAGTGATTTGCGTTCTAATTTAATAATTGATCCCCTCATAATTCAGTAAATTTTTAGCCAGGTATGCAAAAAGAAATCTGCAGGACCGGATGGCATTTCTGCTTTCCTCCTTAAAAAATTTGCTGCAGAGTTAACCCCTGCATGGTGCCCTGTATTTCAGAGGTCTGTAGATTCCAATTTGGTCCCTGCCCTCTGGAAAAAATCCATCATCGTTCCCATTCCTAAGAAACCTTGTCCTATGGAAAACAACGATTATAGACCGGTGGCTTTAACGTCCGTTGTCATGAAATGTTTTGAAAAATATATGGTATCTTTACTGAAAGCTGAAGTTAACACAGAACTAGATCCACTCCAGTTTGCGTAAAGGCAGGGGAGGAGTACAGACGATGCAATTAATAGCATCACCCACCTAACTCTAAAACACCTGGAGGATCCTAAAGCTTATGTACGCCTTTTATTCATTGATTTTAGCTCTGCTTTTAACACATTACAGCCCCATCTGCTTCTACAGAAAATGAGTCAGGTGAATGTTAATCCTTTTATTATTAAATGGTTTTATTCTTTTTTAACAGAGAGAACTCAAACTGTTAGGATTAACAACTCTCTTTCTAAATCAAAATGCATCAGTACAAGCGCGCCTCAGGGTTGTGTAAGTTCACCCGTCCTGTTCACCATTTATACTAACGACTGCACCAATAGTTTCCCGGGCAACTTGTTTTTTAAATTTTCTGATGACACTGCCATTCTTAGTCTACTTCATACATACTCAGATCCATCGCTGTACTTTACGGAAGTTAACACATTTGTTTTGTGGTGTGACAAAAACTATCTTACAATTAACACAAAAAAAACAGAGGAGATGTTGTTTGTGTCATGATTCTGCCATCTAGTCCTTGTCTGTCTTTAAGTCTTGAGGCAGGATCATGACAGACCCATGTTTTATGTGCAAACACATGGCCTTGTTGGGCCATGTACTTGTGTTGTCTTGTCATCTAGCCCCGCCCTCGTTATCCTTGTTTTGTCATTATTGCTTTACCTGTGTCACCTGTATGTTATCCTCATTTAGTCATTATTGCTTTACCTGTGTCACCTGTTTTGTTATCATTAGTCTCCCTATTTAATCCCCTTGTGTTTGCTGTCCTGTCGGTTCATTGTTAATCATTGTCAAACCTTTGTCAGAGTCTGTGAGTATTTTGTCTGAAGAGTTGTATGTAGTATACCCCAGTTCTTAGTCTTGTTTGTTAGTCAACCTTCCTTACCTCTGTTTTACCCCCTCGTGGGTTTTGTTTTCCCTGTTTTCTGTTGTAAATAAACCTTGTGTGTTTTGCATACTGTCTGCAATTGGGTTCATCCTTCCACACCGTGACAGAATGAACCGACCACAGAAGAACCCAGCAGACAGTTTGTCTTCTCCTGCCGAGGGACAATCTGATCCCCTTGAACAATGGTGGCTGTCGACTACCTCCGACATGAGGAGTGGCAAGGCACCGTTTTCCCCCCAGGGAGAGAGGTCGTTGAGTGAGTACGCCCATGACGTGGAAGAGAGGAGGAGGTTCTAGCCAGAGATCCTCAATTCATACTTCATCGCGGGTCTCAATGGTCCTCCTCCTTTGAATGAACGGGAGGGGCTGATCCGCCGTCCGTTTCGGGAAGTGGTGGACCGTTTGTGTCGGGAGGAGCTGCAGGACTCCTCCACAAGGTCTTCACCTTCTGCCTGGCTGCCAGTCATTCCTGAGGGTCGGCTGATAGGCGTTGCAACGTTTGGGAACCAGGTTGGCTCCTCCACGACTCCTGAGACTCCATCCGCACCTGTAAGTCTCCGCGGCAAGCGAGGGAGACGGATCTCGTGGGAGTCCACTTCGGAGTCTTCAGCGACGGAGTCAACCCTGCCAGAGTCTGTCCTCCCAGCACCAGTTACGGTCCCTGCTGAGCTTCCCCTACTGGTCACAAGCCCGGTTTTGGTCTCTGCTCCGCGGCCAAGGAGAAAGAGTAGGAAGAAGGGAGCTTTCTGTCCTCCATCTCTGTCTCCTCCTGAGTCCGCGATGGCTCTCTGTCAACGCTGTTCCAGAGTCCGCTTCAGTCAACGCTGTTCCAGAGTCCGCTTCAGTCAACGCTGTTCCAGAGTCCGCTTCAGTCAATGCTGTTCCAGTGCCGATAGCAGAGAGGGTTGCTCATGAGTCTGCAGTCGTGAGAGCTGAGGAGAGAGCCGCGGCCGATTCTGCTGCTAAAACAGTGTTGCAGTCGGTTTCAGCTAGTCAGGAGATGCCTGTCGTCATTGCTGCCAGGACCCTGTCTGATTATTTGTCACGTCTTGTCAAGATCCTAGAAGTTCCTGTCAAGCCTGTATTGTCCCCAGACCCCGTGCCTAGAGCTGCAGAGAGGGCTGTCCCTGAGTCGGCTGCTCGGATTACTGTCCCTGAGTCGGCTGCTCGGATTGCTGTCCCTGAGTCTGTTGCTCAATTGCCTCTCACCACTGCCCAGCCACCTACTACATCCCCTGTCTTGAGTCCTGCTTCATCTCCTACTGTTTCCCCCATCAGGATTCGTCCCGTAGCGTTGTCCCTATCAAGTCACCTTGTGTTTCCCCGGTCAGCCCTGTCTGCACTCAGTCCCGAACTGTTTCCCCCAAGACTGTCCCTCGTGTGTCCCCATCCAAGCCTGCCCGGATTCCTTGTCCACAGCCCTCGTCCGGAAGACCCAAGACCACAGTCCCACCCACCCACCCTGGACATTCCCCCATGAACTCTCTTGTTCCCCCGCCCCCCCTCCCGTGTTTGTTATTTTTATTGTTGCATCCTAACCCTGTTGTCGTGTTTTCGTGTATGCCTTTATTGTTATTTGTCGTGTTTAGTTGGTTTGTGTCTTTGTCTCAGTCTGTCATGTCCCGTGTTTGATGTCCCCTTGAGGAGCGTCTGGAAGCCGCTCCTTAAGGTGGGGGTTCTGTCATGATTCTGCCATCTAGTTCTTGTCTGTCTTTAAGTCTTGAGGCAGGATCATGACAGACCCATGTTTTATGTGCAAACACATGGCCTTGTTGGGCCATGTACTTGTGTTGTCTCGTCATCTAGCCCCGCCCTCGTTATCCTCGTTTTGGCATTATTGCTTTACCTGTGTCACCTGTATGTTATCCTCATTTAGTCATTATTGCTTTACCTGTGTCACCTGTTTTGTTATCATTAGTCTCCCTATTTAATCCCCTTGTGTTTGCTGTCCTGTGTCGGTTCATTGTTAATCATTGTCAAACCTTTGTCAGAGTCTGTGAGTATTTTGTCTGAAGAGTTGTATGTAGTATACCCCAGTTCTTAGTCTACTTAGTCTTGTTTGTTAGTCAACCTTCCTTACCTCTGTTTTACCCCCTCGTGGGTTTTGTTTTCTGTTGTAAATAAACCTTGTTTTGCATACTGTCTGCAATTGGGTTCATCCTTCCACACCGTGACAGTTTGACCCTCGGTCTGTGGGGGATCATACCCCCTTGACCATTCACAGAGAGGATATAAAACAGGTCACTTCATACAGGTATCTGGGCATCCACCTGGATAACCAGTTAAGCTGGAGGGACCATGTGGATTATTTATATTCCCGTTTACAGCAGAAACTGTATTTTTTACGCAGACTAAGTGTGTTTGGTGTCAGTCAGAACATTATGTTTTTATTTTATCAGGCAGTGATAGAAAGTGTCATCAGGTATGGGATGACCGCGTGGTTCGGTAACCTCTCTACACAGTCAAAATCAAAGTTGCAGCGCCTGGTACAGACCGCTATGACAACCCGATCTCACGGCAATTCGGACGAATTTTACGAGGTGGCTAATTCGTACCAATTCATACGACCTCACTCGTACGAATTAGTACGATTTTTGCTAAAACGTACATATTTTACGATTTGGCCAAATCGTATGAATTCATACGAATGACCTACCCCTGACCCCGCCCCTAAACCCAACCGTCACGTGGGTTTAGACAAATCGTACAAATTCGTACGAGTGAGGTCGTACAAATTCGTACGAATTAGCCACCTTATAATCACTCGTACAAATTCGTACGAATTGGTCGTGAGATAGCGTTGGCTATGAAGGTGATGGGGAGGACTGAAAAGCTCTCCCTTCAGTCCATCTATGAGCAGTCTACACTTAGGCAGGCGCAGAGAATTTTGTCGGACCCGTCCCACATTCTCAGAACAGAATATGAGCTCCTGCCTTCTGGTAGAAGGTACAGAATACCTAAAAATAGATTGAATCGGTATAAATACTCCTTCGTACCAGTTTCCACCAAAATTTTAAATAAAAATCTAAATTAGAAGTTGTGTGATGATTTGTATGAGATAGGCCTGAGGTATGTGCAATAACGCTGTGTGCTGTATTTTATAATTTTTAGCTATTTGTGTATGTGTAGTTGTGTAATTATTCTATTTCTATGTGTATTTATTGTCTGTAACGGCAGCGATGGCACTTAGCACTTTTGAGTCCACAACAAATTTCCCCCAGGGGACAATAAAAGTATATTCTATTCTATTCTATTCTATTCTATTCTATTCTATTCTATTCTAAATTTAAGGATAAATTTTGGCTTCAATATCTCGAGCAAAGAGACTTTACCCGGTGCATACTTTCAGTACGCAGTACTCCCTCTTCTAGAGAGAACCGAGATTACGTTAGGTAACCGAGTACGTTTTCATTTCAGCAGTTCTTATTATATGCCTATTGCATTGCATGTGTGTTGTGATCAATATTTTATGTACAGTCATACTGTACTTTTCTCAAGGTCTTACTCAGTATCTTTTGATATGAAAAAATAAAAGTCAAATATAATGTTTAATTATATTATATATATTTATATTATAAATAGATCCCCATGAAATGTGTGTAAACAGTTAAACTAAGAGTTGTCATATTTATTATTCTTGTTAAATTAGATATTTCATAGAATATTTACATAGTCAAAGCATAACAGATCCCAGTTGACAATTGCGTGATGTGTATTATATATTATAGATTAATAATCTGGAGAGGTTAAATAAGTCAATGTCAATCATCCAGGATGCATTTCCCCCAAAAAAATAAGTACGGATGCACCAATACCAATTTTTAAATATATTAGATAGAGAAACCAAAAACCAAAAATTTGTGATCAGCAATCAAGAGCATGCAACAGAAGTGCATGCGCTCTCTTTTACTGTCAGTTAATGTTAGTAATATGTGCCTTGTTTTACATTCTTTGCTAGTGTATGACTATTGGTGCCAATGATTTGCTTAGGCTTACCATGTCCTGGAAAACACAGCCCAGTTCAATCTGGTGTGTTGTGGAAGATGTATTTACACAAGACAGAAGAGGGGACAGTAGATTTATGTTAAAGGGATAGTTCACTTTGAAATACATTTTTGATATGTTTTAGCTTACCTCAAGGGCATCCAAGATGTAGGTGTCTTTGTTTCCACAGTATTTTCAATTTTGATATTTTTAGGTCAAACCGTTCTTGTCTGTCAGTCATATAATGCAGGTATATGGGGTCCACCTCAAAGAGCATGCACAGAGAAGTCCAAATTAAACATGATTTAATGACTCGTACATGTAAGTACACATTGATGGCCTAAGACACGAAACGAGCGGATTGTGTGAGAAAACGAACAGTATTTATATCGTTTTTACCTCTTGTAATCATAGTCACGTCCAAGTACTCTGAGGGCGCGGGCGCTTCTGTCTGCGCAAGCGCCGGAAAGCCCCGGAAGTGATCTCTCGCGCGTGTACGTCACTCATTGTTTACACAGAACAGAGATTTTAGGTAAGATGGCTAATTAAAATGGTATGAATTTGCACTTATCCGGGATGTTTAAACCGTTGTAAAAGAAATCAATTGCGTATGCTCGCGCGAATTCACTTACGGGAGTGGTGAGTTTTCACAAATTCACAATTTATGAGCCTTCTCTCTTGAACTTATGGTTGATCGCTCTTCGGCTGGATATCAACACACCCATAAATTTACTGAAGTTGAGGAGGGTCTGCAGCGATCATTTTTCCCCTGATGATTTTACAAACCAAGGAGTGGATCGCATAGTACTGACATCATCAGCTGTGCCTATGATGTTTTCGTATCCAACGGAGGTATGTGAACAATGTCTTTGTATGTGTCCTTTGTATTTGTAAAGCTGCATTACATGAAATGTTATGTGAAGTTAGTAAAAGTTAGTCTCACAACACTTGCTACAAGAACACCACCAATTTTGAAGAGATCTCTGTCTCTCTGAGGCTTGAAGACGTGCTGCTGCAGCGGATGCTTCATCCTCCATCGCTCTGAGTTCTTGATCTGTGTATTCTGGTTCAAATAAATATGGTTGGGAAAAAAATTCAACGTTGTCTGTTGATATACTGAAATCGTCTTCCATTGCGATTTCCTGTATATCTAAATATGTTTAGATCTTCACAGTGAAAGGTAAAACTTCCGAAATCTCTGTGCAAACAATGAGTGAGGTAGACGCGCGAGAGATCACTTCCAGGGCTTTCCGGCGCTTGCGCAGACAGAAGCACCCGCGCCCTCAGAGTACTTGGACGTGACTATGATTACAAGAGGTAAAAACAATATAAATACAGTTCGTTTTCTCACACAATCCGCTCGTTTCGTGTCTTAGGCCATCAATGTGTACTTACATGTACGAGTCATTAAATCATGTTTAATTTGGACTTCTCTGTGCATGCTCTTTGAGGTGGACCCCATATACCTGCATTATATGACTGACAGACAAGAACGGTTTGACCTAAAAATATCAAAATTGAAAATACTGTGGAAACAAAGACACCTACATCTTGGATGCCCTTGAGGTAAGCTAAAACATATCAAAAATGTATTTCAAAGTGAACTATCCCTTTAACACATTCTTATATAGTATAAATCATTTAGAAACACAGAATGAAATTCAATATGTGTAATCAACTAGAAAATAGCAAATCAGATTTAAGAGATTACTATGCACTTTATCTTTTGATATATATATATATATATATATATATATATATATATATATATATATATATATATATATATATACCTTCATGCTGCTCTACTTGGATGAGAAATCGATGATAAGCTCAAAAATCTAAAAAGTTTAAATTTTATATTTATTTGTATATTTCACAATACACAATGTTTCAAAACAGAAATAATAAAAGGAGCTGAATCACAGAGATGGAGAATGTGGACATGATGGCGGAGAACACTGATGATAATGTGCCACAAAATAAAACCAGACAGAGCATGGACTATCCTCCTGACTGTGAGTCATACAATACATGAAAGTTCTCTTTCACCTGTACTGTGTCTCTCTTTTTTTCAGTGCAAATAAGAGAATCCAGTATATTTAACACTTTAATAAAAGCCAATAGACAGTATAAATAGTTTACATGTTTCTGAACAAACCTTTTTATTATGTAGTGGACATTATACAGCCAGTGCAGAAGTTTATACAAAAGTGAAATGTTCTCTTGCATCTGTCCCGTGTCTCCTCTTCTTCCTCTCTATAGTCATTCCTGGTGAAACATCAGAGCAAATAACAGATTCCAGTATGTCAGATGACCATCCTGAATGTTCAAGAACTGGTGCGTATCACATTGCAAACGGCGTTAAGTAATTAACAGTAATTATACTCGGTGTTGTTCCATGTGGTGAGTGAATGTGTAGTCCTTCATCTGAGTTACTCAATGGATATGTTGAAAGGCATATAAACGCATCATTGACACAAGCAATAAATACTTTCACAATTTGCATTCAGTGAAATTTTTGTAATCAACTATTTTCACAGAGAACAAAAATGAAAACCAAAAACAGAAGGAATGCAGTGCAAGATGGGATGGGGACATAAAATCTGATGATACGTGTGAGTATTCAACTGACAATGAAAAAACACTTAAGTAAACTGAGTATAAAGTGTATAGGCTGCCACAACATCCATGCATCAGATTTATTACTCATAATAATTAATAATGAAGAGAAAAATGCTAATCTGATCGTGGTTTTCCTTCACAGTTTTTAGAAATGACTCTCTCAGCTCGTGTGACTCAGGATATCTTTCAGGAAAAGGCACAGGCAGTTCAGTTTACTCTGAAAAGGATGAAGAAATGTTAACTTCAAACAAGACCAGCAGCACAGACAAAATCCACCCCTACAATTTGATGGCCACTCCAGGTGCCAGCATTAATATCTAAATGATTGACACGGATTGTTTTGTGTTTCATTTGGAATACTTACGACAGATTCTTCACACTGAATCATGCAGAATGGTTTCTCAGTCACTAAACATCAAGGTATTTTACAGTGATCAGATTTCTGAAATGAAAACATTTCATTTAGTCAGGACATTTTTAGTCAGTCAGTATAATGTTCATTAATGTTATTGTTGCATGTCGAAATGAATGGATTCCAAGACGTGCATAATGTGATGGCTTCGTTTAATTTTGTTCACTGCTTACATTACATCGGCGTTTTCTTTGCAGTACAACCAAAAACTCTGCGTGCGTTCACAACACTACCAAACAACATTGTTCTTCTGTTTCTCTTCCACGCCCGCACCTATCTTCCGTGGGCGCCCTCTTCTGTAGAATCGCTATAACAACATGTCTGCTTGAGCATCACTCACTATAAATTAAGCAGGGTTTATGCATTTGCACCAACATTGACTTAAACACATTTCCTGTATTAACCCCATCATGAACTTAGAATACATAAAAACTAAGTGTGAACAATAAAAATAAAATAAAGACATAAGGGGGGTTCTCTCTCTCTAAACATTAACATGAACATTACAGGGAATGTTATAATGAGCCCCACACTCTCCCCTCCAAAAATGAATGCTGTCTCAGCATTCCATAGTTCCCAGAGTCTCTGTTCTCAACAGTAGAGCAAAGTAGTACATAAGGGAGTCAGTCTCTATACTTGATGCTAATTAGTCTTGAAACTGTCTTTGCATGACATCTATCTCCCATTTCATGTCATCTGCTGAAGTAGACACCACTGGCCACATGATGTCTGAAACATTGCTCCGTCATGAGACGGGCCACGCATCAAGTGCTGAAAGGTCGCAACCGTAAACATACTCTATGCTCTATACACAGACCCACATATATGCTGTCTCGACGGTATCATCATATTTTAGCAATCTATGTGCCAATGTCTGTTTACTGGTACTTTATGTGTATTAAATAAAACATAATCCCATTAACTTTTTCTTCATCATGAATTTATGAACTGTGTTTTTGCTACCTGACATAGCAACTATGAAATCAAATGACTATGTGTGATAGAGGGCATGCCTAATGTATCGTATGTCAGTGTTGTTGGTGGGTGTCTTTGTCTGAAAGGATACTTTCTTTGTGGAGGGTGAGTTGCTGCTGGGCTTATGTCGTCTGCCTCATCCGATGACGTCTCCCGTCTCCCTTCTGCCATCTCATTTTCATCCTCCAATTCGTCTGCAGACTTCTCTGAATTTCTGTCCTCTTCATCACACTTTTCCATGGGCAGTACATGCTCGCATTCTGGCTCTTGGTCCAGTTCTGCTTCCGTTGCCCTTAATCTGAATGTATCCTCCTCAGCTCTTGCTCGGCTTTTTCTCTCTGCACGTTGCTTTAACGGCAATGTCGTTAAGCCTCTCCAGTCATCCTCGTCCTCAGAATCCTCTTCCGTCTCAGCATCCATTTGATGTGTGTTCTTTTTCCCCTTTGCCCCTGTCACTTTCTCCCTTGATTGTATTTTACTCATGTTCTGCTGGACATTGTCAACAGGTAGGAAGTCGCAAGGCAGCAGGAAGTTTCGGTGTAGGACTCTCGCTTCCCCTGGGCCACGTTCTGGCTTAACCACATACACTGGGCCATCTTCATACTTCCTTTCCGTCACAACATGCACTCGATCCTCCCAGTATGACCGGAGTTTCCCCGGACCACCTCTTTCTCCACGATTCCTCACCAAAACTCTGTTTCCTGGCTGGAGATCTGCTCCATATATCTTCTTGTCATAGCCCTTTTTTGCTCTCCTCTGCTCTTTCTGAACGGTCCTTGATGCCAATTCATATGCCTCTTCCATGCGCTTTCTCCACTTAGCAGCATAATCACTATGCGACACTCCACTCTCCCTTGGCTTCAGGCCAAACATTACATCAATGGGCAGCCTCGGGTGTCTGCCATACAGAAGGTAGTACGGGGCATAACCTGTCACTTCACTTCGCGTACAGTTATACGCGTGGACGACCTTGTTTAGAGAGCTTTTCCAATCAGCCTTGGCTTGATTCGGCAGAGATCTCAGCATTGACAGCAATGTTCTGTTAAATCTTTCCACCTGTCCGTTTCCAGAAGGGTGGTATGGAGTCGTGCGGGAGTGTTGGATATCACAGATTTCCTCCATGTGTTCAAACAACTTGTTTTCAAACTCCCTTCCTTGATCGTGGTGGAGTTTAGTGGGAAACCCGTATCTGAGAACAAAGTCGCCAACGATCTTTTCTGCTGCTGTTTTTGCAGACTTATTTTTGCAAGCGTACGCTTGGGAAAAGCGTGTAAAGTGGTCCATTAATACCAGGATGTATTCATAGCCACCCTTGCAGCTCTCCAGATGCAGAAAATCCACTGATACCAGTTCGAAAGGGTAAGTTGTCACTATATTGACCAATGGTGCTCTCGTCACTCTATTTGGACGCTTGCGTTTCAGACAGCTACACACCTTGGTGACATGATGTTCCACATTAGCCTGCATGTGAGGCCAATAGAACCTGTCCCGGATGAGGCTGAGTGTGCGCTCAACTCCCTGGTGACCCATCTCCTCATGAAGCTCCTTAAACACCAACTGGCGGTATTTTCTGGGCAGCACTGTCTGGGTGCGTCCTGATGATTGTCGACACAGTACTCCTTCCGCATCAAAATACAGCCTGTTTCTCTGCCTATGCAGAACAGTCAACTCATCACGACAGTCTCGTCCCACTAACCTTGGCCAACGTTCTGCTAGCACGTACTCCCGCACCTTTCCAAGCACTGGATCTTTTTCTTGGGCTCCTCTCAGTTCCTCAGGGGTCACTTTGGTCTCTTGTGTTGCTTCTTGGTCCTGCTCTGCTTCAGGAGAAGTGCATCTGTGACAGCAGCTATGACTCTTGGGCTGGCCTCCTGCGAACAGGTCTGCATGTAACTCTCCATGTCCAAAGGCATCCTTGACAGCCCATCAGCATCCCGGTGTACGCGGCCTGGTCTATATTTGATGGTAAAATTATAGTCAGCCAACTCTGCTATCCATCGGTGGGTGGTGGCATTGAGCTTGGCCGTGGACAAAACATATGTTAGCGGGTTGTTGTCCGTATAGACCACAAAGGAGTTCGCATGATATAGGTATTCACAGAATCGTTCACAAATGGCCCATTTCATCGCCAAGAATTCCAGTTTCCCCGAGTGCAAGTGGCAATTCTTCTCTGGAGCTGTTAGAGTCCGTGACCCAAAGCCAATGACCACCAGTTTCCCTTTCTGCCTCTGATATAGTACGGCCCCCAATCCGTCCTGTGATGCATCACAATGTAAAATGAAGGGCTGTTCAAAATCAGGGTAGCCTATGATCGGAGGGTGAAGCAAGAACTCAAGTAGTTGGTTGAGGACATTCTGATGTTGTTCTGTCCATGCTATGGACCGACTGGAATGAAGTTGAGCGGGTTTTTTCCCTTTACCCCGACCCTTCTTACCATTTTCATCTTTACTGTTTGCCCCCTTTTCTGAAGGCTTACCTGTTGACAATAGTTCATAGAGGGGTCCAGCAATTTGGGAAAAACTGGGAATGTACGTGCGATAATATGACAGGAACCCCAGCAGTTGTCTCAGGTCTCCGACTGTCTTAGGCTTACGGTCTCTTAGTGCTTGCACAGGTGCAATTTCCTTGGGGTCCATAGTGTAGCCACCTTTAGAGACTATTTTCCCCAGGAACTTTACCTCAGCCCTGAACAATTCACACTTCTTAGCCGTAAGCTTCACTCCATGCCCTTGGTATCGACGTAACACTTCCCTAACATCACGGAGATGCTCCTCAAATGTCTTACTATGTATGAGGTTATCATCTAAGTATGGAAGGCAGGTGTCATCCCTGAGTCCCACTAAACACTCCTCCATACTGCGCTGGAACTCGGCCGGGGCAGAGGACAGCCCAAAGGGGATCCTGACCCATTCATAAAGGCCCCACGGTGTTATGAAAGCTGTGTATGGTCGACTGCCCTCCTCCACAAACCCCTGATGATACGCCTTCCCCTGATCCAGGACCGAGAACCATGCACTTCCACATAAACTGTTTAACATGTCCTGTACCCGTGGGATAGGGTGACGGTCTGGGATGGATTTGCGGTTGAGCTCCCGGTAGTCTATACAGAGACGTAAACTACCATCTTTCTTCCGTACACAGACGATCGGAGATGCATAGGAGGAGCGAGACTTCTGTATCCATCCTTTATTTAAAAGGTCTTCCACATATTCTTTCACCTCTTTGTGTAGTGGTTTTGGTACGGAGACATACGTACGTTTTACTGGTGTCGTGTCACTCAATCTGATTTTCATTTGGAGAGACGGGATGCACCCTACATCATTCTCATCCTTTGAGAATGCTGCACACTCCTCCCTCAGCAGCTGCTTAACTTTTCTCTGTTGCTCCAGGGTGAGATGATCAATGGACACTGGTGGGTCCCAGAGTTTTCCATTAGCGTCCTGTCCTGTGTTGTTAATCTCGTTCAGATCTTTCACATCACGGCTTGTCACATCCTTACTTTCAGTGACGACTACTCCCGCCACCACATCGTCTCCAATGCCATTCCAGTCTGACCTCACAGTAACGGGTTTGGTGTCTGCTGGGTAAATGGACCTGACTTGCTGTACTCGTCCTAATATAGTGCGGGGAGCAAGCATAATGTCCACATTGCTGATGTTGGTAACTGGGATGTGAACTTTGGTCAAGTTTCCCTTCTGAAGACTGATTACCATCTTAGTTACATCAAGTCCCTCAGGCCACTGTGGAATAACTTCTGGTTCAAACAGGACTTCCTGTTTTGAAACAAGAGGACCAGCCCTCACCCTACATTTCACCGTTTTTGTCTGTCCAGCAGCAACTACTGTAGTAATCCGTCCAACTTTCACTATTCCTTCTTTTCCAACTTGGTCCTCGTTCTGCATCATTCTAATCAATATAACAGCTTTTTTGCAGTCACATGAGAAAGCTTCTTTTACCACTTCTGGAATGATATCAGGGTGCTGCTCCATTCCCTTTGTCACCAGCTGCTGAATAACATTATAGCCAATGATTGGAGGCTGCCCCACGCCTTGCTCACTGGAGATAAGTACAGGCACCAGGAGTTCTGCCTGGGCCCCTCTTTTCGGCCCAAGTTGAAATTTCAACTCCACCCATCCAGAGAAGTGTATATCGGTTTGGTTTGCTGCTCGGCCGATGAGAGTTTCACCTTCGTCCAGCAGCTCACTAAGGCTGCGTGTCGCAATGTGGGGAAAGCAAATATTCTTCCATTCTTCGTTGATAATGGTCACCTGCGACCCTGTGTCCCAGAGCGCTTGCACAGGCACGCATTCTAAGAAACAGTCCACCATTCATCTAGGACCAATGAGGTTCTCCAATCTTGGGTGTCGTCGTAAAGGTATGTGGTTGGTGTAGGTGGTAGCTCTAGCATGCTCTGTTTTTCCTCTTTGTTCTAACTCCGCCTCCAGCTGTTTAATCCTTTGTCGAAGGAGCTCTTGAGTTTTCTCTTGTGGGTCGCAGTAACTCAGAATGGAGGTTGAGCTGTCTGGTCTCATGGAATGAACAGATATCTTTACATCGCTTCTGCCCTCTGCTGGATTCTTTGGTGCTCTACAGCCCCGGGCGGCATGACCCACGACTCCACATCTAAAGCAGTGCTCGCATCGATCCTCTTCACCTTTCTCCTGACAAGCTCTGCATCCCTTTCTGTAGCTGGATCTTCCCCTGACTATACGCTCAGGAGGGTTGTTCTGTCCTTTTCGGAGTTCCGCAACTTCCTCTCTCAGTAGTTTAACCATCTCATATAACTCTGATTCTCTCCGCCCCTCTGCTGCTGGTGTCTCTCTGCATTTCCGCCTGACAATATCACTTGACTGTTCCTGAACCAGCACTTTGGCGGTCATTTCATCCTGCCTGCATGGATGAGCCTGCATTTCTGGACACAATTGGTGTACTTTTGCCACTTTACTTCCTGTGTTCTTCTTTTGTTTATTTAGTCTCTCTGTTTCATCACCGGCTGCTTCGTTCATTTTGTTTATCAACATTTCATCTGAGATTTTTGAATCGTCCAGGTATGGCCTCATCTGAAATTTAATATGATCACTGATCAAACCTGTGCCAACCGAGCGTAGAAACTTCTTCTGAATGTGCTCTGTGCTGAAATACTCGCCACCTTCTTCACAAGTGCGCAACAGCTTTTCTTTTAGCTCAATGGCTCTGAAAAGGAAGGCTTGTGGTGATTCATTGGCACTTTGAGTGATGTTCAACAATTTGTAGTACAGGTCAGTAGAACTGTCCTCCTTGAAATGTCCCTTCAATATTGTTTTCAGCTGTGAAAGAGTGAGATCTCTTTTCATTTTCAACATATTGCGTAGACTCAATCCTGGGCTGATAGCTTTGATTACTGCTTCAATAATTTCTGCTTCCCCGTGGCCTCTTCTCAGCCCTTTGTCAACCTGGTGCATCAAATTAGTGAATGACAGTTTATCCTTTTGCCCACTGTCTCCTATCTGACCGCAGACTTTGAAATCCCTCCTCACAGTGACTACAGGGGCCATGCCAATAAATGCTTGCTGATCTAGAGCCTGATTTTTTCCTATTTCAACCTCTTTCACTTTTATTTTTCCCATCTGCAGTTCAGAGTGATTTTGCTGTGAATCCGCCTTATTCACAACATCCTGTTCAATCTGCGAGCTGTCCCTCTCGCTTTTATTGCTGCCGCCATTTTCCTCATCCTCGTTATCTCCCTGCGCCTCCATAAACGAAAACATTGAACACAAATAGTGCTTTGCTACATCTTCTTCCTCCCTATCAATCGCGGCATCAATCGACTCTGTAACTTTCTTGATAAGTGCGTGCTTAGTAGAGACATTTGCGGTAGGGATTTTGTTACAATCACATACCTCCTTCACTTGATCGAGCCGCAACAGCCACAGTCTCTCTGTTACCCGTTCGGCTAGTGCTTCCAGATCCATTTCGCGCTGGTATGCACCCGCTTACTCGGCCGAGACTCTCCGCTCTCTCGCGCGCTCACGGTGTTCCCTCTCGTGATCCCTTCGGCTCGCACTTCTCACTAATCCCAGCAGTGCCTCCAAGTTTGTTGCATGTCGAAATGAATGGATTCCAAGACGTGCATAATGTGATGGGTTCGTTTAATTTTGTTCACTGCTTACATTACATCGGCGTTTTCTTTGCAGTACAACCAAAAACTCTGCGTGCGTTCACAACACTACCAAACAACATTGTTCTTCTGTTTCTCTTCCACGCCCGCACCTATCTTCCGTGGGCGCCCTCTTCTGTAGAATCGCTATAACAACATGTCTGCTTGAGCATCACTCACTATAAATTAAGCAGGGTTTATGCATTTGCACCAACATTGACTTAAACACATTTCCTGTATTAACCCCATCATGAACTTAGAGTACATAAAAACTAAGTGTGAACAATAAAAATAAAATAAAGACATAAGGGGGGTTCTCTCTCTCTAAACATTAACATGAACATTACAGGGAATGTTATAATGAGCCCCACATTATTAAAGTTGTAAAGGGTTGTCAGTACAACACCTATGTAGAGCATTTAAACTGTATGTCATGAAAATGAATTATGTTATGTGATATTCATCCATTAGGCCTAACTTATTTGTAAATAGGAATATACAGGTGAAACTCGAAAAATTAGAATACCGTGCAAAAGTTCATTTATTTCAGTAATTCAACTTAAAAGGTGAAAATAATGTATTATATAGACTCATTACATGCAAATTGGGATATTTCAAGCCTTTATTTGTTGTAATTTTGATGATTATGGCTTACAGCTATGAAAACCTTTTCACAATACTCTAATTTTGAATTGAGGGTTTTCATAAGCTGCAAGCCATAATCATCAAATTATAACAAATAAAGGCTTGAAATATCTCACTTTGCATGTAATGAGTATATAATATATTAGTTTCACCTTTTAAGTTGAATTACTGAAATAATTTAACTTTTGCACGATATTCTCAAATGTTTCGAGTTTCACCTTTATTGAATAAAGTCAAGGCTTAGCTTATGAAAATGATTTGCTCTGTGATATGTGTTATGTCCCAGTAGTTAGCACCTTATACAGTCAACTGAAATGAATCATTGCTATAGAGCACTGTAGATCATGCTGGATGTCAGACAAACACCCTATGTTGTAAATAAAAATAAAGACCTTCTTTATACCTTCAGTGTTAGAATGAGCACAAGTGTGGAAGAGTGAATTTAAAAGTAGGCCGACCTGTTGTAACTTCCTTGTGATGTAATACTGTACGCTTTGTCCACTGATTAAAACTGTCCAAGTTTGAAGATTAAAAAAACAATTTTCTTGAACAGCTTTTGTTTTATACAGTACTTCAACTTAATAAAAGATAATGCATTTTGTAAATTGAACAAAATAATTTTCTGTGTAAAAGTCGTCATCTTGACTATATTATTTAATATATAACACTATTTAACATATAAACACTGTTAACTGTGAATTTGCTTCTTCTGACTTGAACCAGAGCTCAGTGATCTTTGTTGTAGGTTTGACATGTAGTTGTAATGGTATAAATGTAAATATATATATATAGGACTAATATGATTCTAGATTCAGAGCAAAATGTCATGAGCTGTATAGATTTTGTAGCAGTGGGTGAGTGCAGGAGTAACGCCAGAAGGGAAAAGAATGTTCAAGATCAAGAATTTTAGAAACAATCTTCCTTTTAATTAATAGTCTTTTGTAACATTTACACCTTTCAATGAGATATGTATTTTACTGAATCATTTAAAGGGAATACACGAAATAGTCTGCATGTTTCTCAACAACCCTCTTTCTTGTAACATAAGAATGACAATGTATATGGTTATGTTATTAATGTGGGCTTCAAATGAAGGGTGCTGTCGAAGATGACCCACAAGTTCCTAACCTGGCGGGAAGGATAAACAGAAGAACCGTCAATGGATAAAGAAAAACTGCAGGACCTAGAGAGAATAGAATTAGTACCAATAAGGAGTACTTAAATCTTACTGCCATTAAGTTTGAGGAAGTTGGCAGAAAATCAGACATTTATTTCGTAAAGACAGTTGGTGTGACAGGTAGGGGGGGGGGATTGAATCATCAGCGTAAAAGTGGAATTTAATACCAAATTTGGAAAAGATATTGCAGAGTGGGAGAAGGTGGATTAGGAACAATATGGGACTAGGACAGAACCTTGGGGGACACCGGCACAGCTAACAGAAGATTTTTTTTTTTTTACAAACTGTGTACTGTTTGAAAGGTGAAGTGAACCAGGCATAAGGAATACCAGTGATACCAATATCGGATAAACGGTTCAAGAGAATATTGTGTTAAATTGTGTTGAAAGCTGCACTTAAGTCAAGTAAAACGAGAATATATAAGAACCTGCCATCAGCAGCCATTAACAGATCACTAGCTACTCTCACCAGTTCAGTTTCCGTGCTATGCTTAGAACGAAACCCTGACAGAAAACACTCATACAAGTTGTTATTACTAGGTGAGCATGAACCTGTGCTGTCACTGCTTTTTCAATAATTATTTATATAAATGTAGCCGGGTGGTATTTGAACCATAGACATATAAGATGGACCCCATAGATTTCAACGGAGAAAAGTGAAGCCCATTTGAAGCACTCACTTCCTGATCGCCATGGCGTACTGCGCAGACTCAAACTGAGCTTGGTGACGTGAGCAACGTGTCTGACAGTTTTCAGTCTTCTAGTAGATGTGCCGAGAGAAATCTGAATCATTCCCTTCCGAATCTCGCAGAGACGGAGAGCGTGAGCATTAGCTGTCCATGAGCTAGCAGCAGGAGCAACTTTATCACTCTCTATGGGCTTCTCCCTTGACTTGCTGCTTCCACGTCCCGCCGATTGCTTGCGAGCTTCTCTGCCGGTCTATACGGTAATTTCTCTACAGTGCGACAGAGAGTCGTGTGGTTATGACGCAATCGTTAGCCTATTTTTACAAAAATGGCTTCTACGGGGCCATAACGTAAGGTTAGGTAATGGAGCATTTTATGCATTGTCGAGTTTCTTTAGACGGCTTCAGTTTCCGACGGATGGATTACCCCCTTGATTTGAACTTATAAGAAAGAGAGTACTTCCCCTTTAAGAAAAGCGAGCGAGCCCTGATGATGACGTGATAATAGCGCGAAAAAGAGAAAGACGGCTAAAGCAGTGCATGAGAGTGAATTCAATCTTGTGTCAAGTTGATTATCATCCTTGATTTAATCGATGTTCTATGTGAGCAAATGTAATGATCATCATTTAATCTGGTGTCATAGGCTGTGTTCGTTTCATCCTGTGTATGTATAATGTGTATTTTGTGGTTAGAGTTCGAGATGATCGAAGATGTTTGATCAATGCACGTGACCAGCATTACGAAGTCTTTATAAAAGAGTTTGGTAAGTCATTAATGTAATGTGTATGGGCTAAACAAATGTGAATGGCGTGCATAATATCATGTGTAGGTTATATTTGATTTTCGTAAAATGGTGTTTGAATGCACATGATGGAAATTCTGACAGTGGTTTTGTGTTTGTGTAGGGTGCCAGTGCCGTGTTTGTGCTTGCTTTTAAAGTGTATTGTTTCACCCCGAAAGTGTGCCCTAACATTAGTAATAATTGGAAATTCTGAGAAATTGACACTTTATAAGGCTTTACTGAAATTTCTGTGAAGATATTTTTTTGAGAACTATTCATTGAGTTTATACACTTGGTTCTCTTACGTAGAGTTCTCTCCTACTGTGTCGAAAGACGCTACGGGAAAGATATTTCTTTTTCGAGATTGAAGCCTAAAATGAATCCTTAATTTTGTAAAATATGTAAAACGCTTTTCTGTAGCATACAACCTTAGGCGGAGCAAATCGCGCGCCCATTGGCTGCTCCGCCAGAAAAGCACAGCCTATGCGAGGCCAGTGACGCTGACCAATGAGGACGCTTCGCGCCCTCTGCGTCACCTCCCGCCGAAACGGGCGTGGTCTAGGCCTATAAATACGAGCATAGCTGTCTCCCACTCTGATTTTCTATTCTTCACGAAGCTACACGCATCGTAGGACTGGATTCGAGCCGCCACAGCCGTTTGGAACAAGCACCTCAGCAGGACGAGCTCTTACCTGAAGCCGCTGGTCTTCGCCGCCTTCAGCCGCCGTTCCCTGCTGCGCTTCTCCGGCGTGGAATATCCTTTTCATTCTTTGTGTGTGTTTAGTGTGTGTGTTCACCGCTGCGTCACACATTTTTTCACAAAAGAGCAACGAGTGTCTTTGTAAAGATGCCTTGTGATTCCTGCGGCTCCTGCCGAGCCGCGCTCATCGACGGGGACCACCACGTGCTGTGTGTTTCCTGCTTGGGCGAGGAACATGCAGCTATCGCTCTCGGTGATGGTCACTGTGACAAGATGCCCATCGCGACTCTGCGGACTCGCCTTGCATCATTCACGGAAGCTGCTCTACCACCCCCTGTAGCGCCGCGCCGTAAAAAGCGCCGCGCTCAGCGGGTCCCGGAACCTCCCTCCACGAGGAGCTCGCCGCCGCTAACTCCTCTCACCGCTTCGTTGGAATCGCTCACCTACGGACAACGGCCACAGCCTGCCGCCTTGTCCGTCATGGACGACGACCAGCAAGCCGTATCTGAGGGGATGATGACTGCTGTTCTCTCCTCGCTTCGGGTAGCGAGGGATGGGCGAGCTCCGAGGATCTCCCCTCCCCCGCCGCTCGTGAGCGTCGACGAAGAAAGACCAGCATCGATGCGCTTACCGGCTGGATGGCTGTTTTTCTGCAGAGGAACGTACGTTACCGTCCTCACGACCCGCGCCTTTTTCTTCCTGAATTCACGAAGAAATCGCGGAGTCCCGGAAAGCCCCGTTTTCAGCCAGGATGCGCACTTCTGCTTCGAGGAAAGCAGTGTTAAAATCCCGCCGCGGCCGGATTTCACTAAAATGTCTCGCCCGCACAGTCCCAACATACGCGACCGTGCCAGTGTATTTTGCAGTCACCAAACCGGCATCAATGCCCGTTTGCCTGCACACAAACGCCGTTTTCACGACGTCCCAGGTAAATCAGAAAATGTATTTTCTGGTGTCCCGGTGCCACGGCCGATGGTGTAATGTGTGTATCCGTAATGCCCACGACCCAGTGCCCATTCGTACACACAAGCACAGCCCTACACAATACAGGGCTTGCACACATAAAATCGACTCATGTCGATTGTGCATCACATGTAAGTTAGTGAACGTGCCCGCTTTTCAGTGCCCACAATCACTACACACTGCATGTCCCGTGGTTTCTGTAAAAACTAAACGAATGCACGGTCAGTCAGTTCTGATAGACAGTACTCTCAGTGCTACACGGTGTCCCGGCCACGGCCGATGGTGTAATGTGTGTAACTGTATGCCCACGATCCAGTACACACAAGCACAGCCCCACACAATACAGGGCTTGCACACATAAAATCGACTTGTGCATCATATGTAGTGAGCGTGCCCGCTTTCAAGTGCCCACAATCACTACAAGCTACATGTCACACGGTTTCTATGAAACAAAACCGATGCACGGTCAGTCAGTTCTAATAGACAGTACGTACTCCCAGTGCTATAAATGTACCCGCATTCACGCACCCACATTTATTCTCAAACATGCCGAGCCGTACGGGGCTCGCACCGCGCACTCTCTCTCTCAGCTGAGAGAGCTGAGCGCGCGCGGGCTGCCCGCTCGATTAAGCGTGCCCCCGCATCATACGCTGCAATGGCGCCCATGTTACAGCACATGGCTGCTCTCGTGTCGCCGCCATTTCGCGACCAGAGCCCGGTTTTTCAACCCGTGCAAGCACAGCCCCGTACAACACAGGGTCTTCACGAAAGAAATCGATTCATGTCGATTGTGCATCACATGTAGTGAGCGTGCCCACTATCCAGTGCCCACAACCACTACACACTGCACGTCCCGCGGTTTTTCTGTAAAAACGAAACCAACAGACGGTCAGTCAGTTCAAAAACACAGTATCCCCGGTGTTATAAATGTGCCCGCTACCACGCGCCCACATTTATTCACAAACATAACGAGCCCTACGGGGCTCGCCCCGCGCGCTCTCTCTCAACTCAGAGAGTCGAGCGCGCGCGAGATACCCGCTGTGTTAAACGTGCCCCCCGCCTCAGACGCAACGGCGTCCATGTTACAGCACACGGTTGCTCTCGTGTCGCCGCCATTTCGCGACCAGTGCCCAGATTACATTCAACCCCTAGTCACGCGTGCAGATGCACGGGAAAGACTTCCCGGGGTCTCAGAATGGGTGCTAGAGACTATAAAAAGAGGCTATTCGCTACAGTTTTATCGACGCCCTCCCCGTTACACGGCGCGAGTCGAAACCACGGTAAAAGCAGAAGTAGCACATCTACTTCGAGCCGAAATAGCGAAGCTATTGAGCAAAGGGGCCATAGAGCCTTTATCTCAAGCTCAGAGCGAAGGGGGTCTGTACAGCAGATATTTCCTGGTACCGAAGAAAGACGGGTGTCTCAGACCCATTTTAGATCTGAGGCATCTGAACAAAGCGCTTACAAAGCGAAAGTTCAGAATGCTCACGACCAGAAAAATCCTCGCGCAGATTCGCCGAGGAGACTGGTTTATGGCAATAGATCTGAAAGACGCGTATTTTCACATACAAATTGCGTCACGTCACAGGCAATTTTTGAGATTCGCCTTCGAGGGCCGGGCATATTAGTACACAGTCCTGCCATTCGGCCTGTCCCTAGCACCTCGTACATTTACAGTGTGCATGGACGCGGCGCTGGCACCCCTGAGACTCCGAGGCGTTCGAATTCTGAATTATTTGGACGATTGGCTGACAATCCCTAATACTCAATCACCTCGAGTGCTTAGGTCTGAGAGTCAATTGGGAGAAAAGTTCACTGTTTTCCCAGTCAAAGGGTCTCCTTTTTAGGACTGGATCTGAACTCACTGTCTATGACAGCACGGCTGTCATCACAGCGCAGGCGAAACACCCTGCAAATGGAGAAATCCTTCCGCAGCGGTCATATAGTGCCGCTCAAGAGATTTCAAAAAATGCTAGGCCTCATGGCCTCAGCCTCGGCGGTACTACAGTTGGGCCTGCTGCGCATGCGCCCACTGCAGTTCTGGCTGGGAGCGCGTGTACCGCGCCGAGCATGGGTTCACGGTCGTTATCGCCTCAAGGTCAATCAGGAATGCATTTCAGCCCTGACACCATGGAGAGCGTCAGACTGGTACCGGTCAGGTGTAAGCCTGGGGACTTCCTCGAGCCTATAGGTGGTGTCCACGGACGCGTCCACCTCAGGCTGGGGAGCGCTGCTCGAGGGAAGACCGTTCTTTGGCCAGTGGGCAGAACGAGTCAGACTACCGCACATAAAAACTGCCTGGAAATGATGGCGGTGGACTTTGCGCTGAGGCGCTTTCGTCCTCGGATAAAAGGGCACCACGTCCTGGTCCGTTCGGACAACATGTCGGTAGTAGCCTATATAAACCGCCAGGGTGGCTTGAAATCCCGAAACCTCTTCAGGCTGACGGAACGCATCCTGGTATGGGCCCAGCACAACCTGCGCTCGCTGAGAGCAATGCATGTGCCAGGTCACCTGAACGTAGGCCCAGACAGACTCTCACGGAACAACGTTCCGACAGGAGAGTGGTCGCTACACACACAGACAGTGCGCCTGTTGTGGAGAACGTTCGGCAGAGCGGATATAGACCTGTTCGCAAACCAGGAAAACGCTCACTGCCCGGAATTCTTTTCAAAGAGCGTGAACGCGCTGGCCAGTGTCTGGCCCCGCCGTCTGCTCTATGCTTTTCCTCCTGTCTCACTCCTGCCTCAGGTGCTGGAGCGAATCAGGGAAAGCGGATGCTCAGTGCTACTTGTTGCTCCATACTGGACGAATCAACCTTGGTTCCCAGTTTTGATGCGGCTGAAGAGCACTGCCCCGTGGCCGATTCCAGTGAGGAGGGACCTCCTCTCGCAGGCCAAGGGCTCGATTTTGCATCCTCGCCCGGATCTCTGGTCCCTACATGTGTGGGCCATAAACGGGTACCCGCTAACCTCCCAAGGGGAGTGTTAGACACGATCGAGCAGGCTAGAGCTCCGTCTACTAGACGGCTCTACGCTTCCAAATGGTCTGTGTTTTCTGGTTGGTGTTCAGACCAAGGTCTGTCACCCCTTTAGTGCGGGGAAACAGAGATTCTCTCCTTCCTGCAGGAGCTATTGGATAAGGGTAGAACCCCATCCACGCTCAAAGTCTATGTGGCAGCCATATCAGCGTTCGTTAATCCAACACTTGGCCGTTCACTGGGCAGAAACGACCTGGTGGTCCGTTTCCTTAGAGGAGCCAGGAGGTTAAATCCTCCGAGGCCTCCTTCAGTCCCCGTTTGGGACCTTTCTACGGTGTTGAACGCTATGAAAGGGGCCCCTTTCGAGCCTATTCACTCAGTTGACATGAAACACCTGTCTTTCAAGACCGTGTTTTCTTTTGGCTCTCGCTTCAGTGAAGCGTGTGGGGGATTTGCAAGCGCTCTCAGTCAGAGCCTCTTGTATGGAGTTCGGGCCTAACGACTCTGTAGTCGTGTTGAAACCGAAGCATGGGTACGTACCCAAGTCCTTCAACACACCGTTCAGGGCTCAGGTCATCTCCCTGTCGGCTCTGCCGGCCTCTGAGGACGGAAATAGCTCCCTTTGCCCGGTCAGGGCATTAAGAGCTTATGTGTCCCGCTCCGCTGTTTTTCGACAGACGGAGCAGCTCTTTGTTTCGTTCGGCCCAGGTCACTCCAATGTTTTAAGCATCACTCACTGACAATGTGTCCCATGAGCATGCTATGACCCCTCATATATATCTAATATTTACATATATATGTTATTATGCCCTTAGGGGCACTATTATAAAGGGATGATGCTAATTCTAGCCGCTCTCCCTATACATTATTGGTGTAGGCGCTTGTATGCCAGGACGCGCGCGCCCTCGGGTGTCTGTGTCGGTCCAAGAGCACGCACGGCGTGTTACAGGGGTTCCCGTAGCGTCTTTCGACGCAGTAGGAGAGAACTCTACGTAAGAGAACGTACTCGGTTACTAACGTAACCTCGGTTCTCTCTAGGAGAGGGAACGAGTACTGCGTCTCAGGCCGTGCGTGGCCACGCTGCGTCGCTTCAGTGACGAAAATCAGAGTGGGAGACAGCTATGCTCGTATTTATAGGCCTAGACCACGCCCGTTTCGGCGGGAGGTGACGCAGAGGGCACGAAGTGTCCTCATTGGTCAGCGTCACTGGCCTCGCATAGGCTGTGCTTTTCTGGCGGAGCAGCCAATGGGCGCGCGATTTGCTCCGCCTAAGGTTGTATGCTACAGAAAAGCGTTTTACATATTTTACAAAATTAAGGATTAATTTTAGGCTTCAATCTCGAAAAAGAAATATCTTTCCCGTAGCATCTTTCGACGCAGTACTCGTTCCCTCTCCTAGAGAGAACCGAGGTTACGTTAGTAACCGAGTACGTTATAAATAATTATAGTGACCCCGTGTGGAGAATTTGAGTAGTGTGATTGAGTGGTTGAGGTTGAGTGATACTAAATTATCACCTGTTATTTGTTGAACCATTCAGTTCAAAGCATTGAAGATCTTAATAAAGAAAATTTAAACCTTTGGTTGAATTAATAGAGAAAAATAAAGCAAATCTAAAACGTGGTTCAGTGTCAATTGATTTATTTTGTTAAGTGGCAACATAAATGGAAGATTTGAGATGGGACGGAAATTATCAAGATTTTTAGGGTCTGCACCAAGTTTCTGAAGAACTGGGGTTATGGCAGCTATTTTAAAAGATGATGGAACAATGCCGGAGCTAAGAAAAGTGTGAATAATATGAGTTATAAGAGAAGAAAGAGAAGGAAACAGGCCTTTACCAAATGAGTTGGTATAGGATCAAGTAAATATGTGGAAGAATTAGATTTGTAAATTAACTGAGAAATGTATTCTTTGGATGGCAAGTTGAAAGAAGAAAGGAAGGAGAGGGGGAAATTAATTGAGACACTATGATGCGAACTACAGTAAGGGGTAGCCAAAGAGGCCAATTGTTGGTGGATGGTACTGATTTTGTCCTTAAAGAAAGACATAAATTGATCACATTGCAGTGTACAGGTGTGCGGGAGTGTGTCAGGAGGTTTCAGATTCGATGATGACAAAATAAAAGCATGGGGATGCTGAGAAAGTATGAATCAACTAACATGATCATACAAACAGCACGGAATTTTCTCCATTGTGTGAGTCGAAAGTTAAGTAACAGCAATTAATATTCATAACAGTAAGCTCAAAGCATAGTGATTCATTTTAATTGATAACCACTCATGTGTCTGTGTGTCTCTCCTTTCCAGTAGGTGATCGTTCCAATGATACATATGTAACCCCAACATCTCGCAAGAGATGTGGAGAACTCAAGAGGGCCACAACCACAGTGTGTTTTGTTGCAAATATAACAAAGTTTATTTCACAGTATTCAGAATGAGCACATAGGGTAATCAGAACTGGCAAAGAGAGAAAACAAACTAAATTATAACCGTTACAGACAACAGGGTTCCCAATCCTATCCAATGGAACTTGCTCTTAAACTATGTGCACACTCACAAGTTCACCAAACACAATTTCACTCCAACCTCCACAATTGTAAAGTAAATCAAACCACTATAATCTATTCCCCAAAACTTAACAGAGTAAACCATATTCAAAAAAATGGGAACCCCACCGTCAGTCACAGGTCGAAAACAAAAACAAAACAAACAAACAACATCAAAACAATCTCACAAATTAAATAAATCACTTTGCCACTTCCATACACAAGACCCAATTCAACATTAAAAGTAATCTCTTCAGACACACATTAAGCCACCAATGCTTTCAATAAAGTAAACGGCAATCATGCATCAGCTGTAAAGAAAACAAAGAAAGAATACAAATTGATGATTGCCCTATAAAATATTTACAAAGATTAAAAAACCTTAAAACCATTAAAACAAATTACAAATATAAAATGAAACTTAAAACCAAATCTCCCCATTAAATAATTCAATTAAGATCAGTAGGCTACCTGTATTCTCAAATATATCTGCTTAATTCTCTGAGGCACCAATCAACACCATTCCCATACGAACACTAAAACAGAAAACAAATACAAACATGTTACAACTAGACAAACTCACTATAGTCATCATAAGTCACAACCCTTACCTTCCCAATTCAGTTCTATGCTGCTCATTAATCAACTTGGTTTTTCATCTGCCATTACACAGCCTTGAAAGACACCAAACAACTTTTCCTGCTTGACACATGGTACCTCAAAGAGGAAGTCTAAACCGTTTGGTTTCCCTTTATAGCATCTTAACTCATGGGATTTGTAGTCCATCTAGTTTGTAGTCCTTCACCTTCTACCCCACTACACATACAGTGAGGCAGGAGAAAACCGCAGACGCCTGTAACTCTTCATCTGCAAGTTCAGGATATGGTTCATTGAAATCAAGGACAGCTTAGTTTTCTCTGATAATGTTGAGAATACGATGCCCTTTGAGGATGACAATGAAGCTTCAGCTCATAGTGGACAGAGAAAACTCGGATTATGATCATAAATACACAGACCTTATAATCAATTATTAGAATTACACTTACATACACTCTAAAAAAAAGTGGTTCTTCAGGGGTTCTTTGCAGTGTTTATGGTGCTATATAGCACCACTGCCATTTTAAGAACCTGTTAAGCCCAGTTTGGTTCTTTAGCTGTTCTTCAGTGGTTCTTCAGCGGTTCTTTGGGGTGGTTAAGGTGCTCTTATGGTTCTACATAGCACCATTTGACAAAGGTGAGGTGCTATATGGCACTTAAAGTGGTTCCCCTATGATTACAAGCCAATGAACCACTTTTAGTGCTATTTAGCACCATTTGTTTTTAGAGTGTAGTTTAAACTCAAATTACTTTTACACGGATAAAATATCTGAACTGTGAAAACAGAATACAAGATGTAATTTGTCATCTTTTAAAAGGCAAACAAAAATAGTTTTGCCTTTCTTGTAATGTTCTTCCATTCCCCCATTTCATGTTAGAATTCCTTTAACAGCCATTTCAGTAGTATTTGGTAATGTGTAGTGTTGTGTGTTGAGAACAAATCCTCCACTCGTTCAGTGAAAACACAAAACAGAGATTTTCCCTTGTTTTCTTCTTTGAATAATGTCAAAACATTGGAATTTTCAGATCAAACTGAGATTTTGTTGTGTCTGGTGAGTTGTTGTCATATTTTTTGGTAGTATCTAAAGGAGATTCAGTAATTCTCTAATTCTGCTGACTACACAATACACTACTGTAATATACTGTACCTGGAAGTTCATGTACTTGTTTGATGTATCAAGTAAAATGTCTGAAATACACGAAAGAGCATAAATGTTGATAATATGTTTTTGAGCTGCTAAATATTAAAGCATTATGACTTTCAGGCTTTCAAAACATGACTGTACACTTAAAAGTAAATGTGGCTAGTTGTTATTTTAATGAACTATTGCTTGATCTGACTTTTGTTGGTGGAAGCTAATGCAGCCAGGTTGAGTTAGTCACGTTAAATCATATTTTTGACATAAATAACATTTAAATGACACAATGCTCTTATTGTGTACATATAGCCTACATGTTTTACAATACTTATATGATATAAATACCTGCATGAAATTACAATGTAATGCATTCATTTCTATCTATTATTACACTGTTGAGTCATCCCTTCCACCTTAACCCACTTTTAAACCTAACCATATATCACCAGTAGCAGTAAAAGTGTTTTGCAATACAACATAAACGAAATAACATTGTACCTAATAATAATTTTTTATATAACTTTGTAGTTAATTTAATTAATAGCCTAAGTATATTCTTATTTTGATCTTTTTGTTTTCAGGTTCATGTGTGTCATGCTTCTTCCTGCTAAACCAGTATGCCTACTACCGTATGTCACATGAGAAGGAAGTTTTGTTTTTTTCTGTTTGCATTTCCTTCTATTCAGAAGAGTGATGGGTATTGTGCCATAAGGCAGGTAAGACATTTTGTATTAACAAATACAACATTTCTTATGTAAAATAAGTATTTTGCAAAATATGAGCATTGGTATAATTCGGTCTATGAGTACCTGTTTATCTATAGTAATAGCTATATGTTTTATGTATGTGTTAACACTGTTATAAATGAAAATGTAATGTGGACATCTGGAACGGATTTAATAATTGCACTACAAATTCACTGTGTTGGTAACAGGCTGTTGCTGTAGTACATTAATGAAAGATACTGACTTCAAAGAGCTAAAGAGTTCGTTGTTTGAAATGAATCCTCAGTTTTGAGTTATGACACATGTGTCACATTAGGTGCATTTTGGCAGTTACTGTATATGTTTTTCTACGACATAATGTTTTCATTATTCAGGCTGAACAACTTTGTTGGAGTCCTAGACCCTCCCTTAGTCATTCTTAACTGTTTTTTTGTTCCTGGTTATACTATTCCTAGTTTGTTGAGTTCAATTATGCCTGTGTATTGTCTTTATTAATTTCTGCCTATTGCATTGTAAAGAGCTATAACACTTTATAATGTGTGTTACAATTAATATTGTGATCAATATTTTATGTACAGTCATACTATACAGAATTGTATCTTTTGATATATATATATATATATATATCAAAAGATAAAGTGCATAGTAATCTCTTAAATCTGATTTGCTATTTTATATATACCTTCATGCTGCTCTACTTGGATGAGAAATCAATGATAAGCTCAAAAATCACAAAAGTTTAAATTTTACATTTATTTGTATATTTCACAATACACAATGTTTCAAAACAGAAATAATAAAAGGAGCTGAATCACAGAGCTGGAGAATGTGGACATGATGGCGGAGAACACTGATTATAATGTGCCACAAAATAAAACCAGACAGAGCAAAGACTATCCTCCTAACTGTGAGTCATACAATACATGAAAGTTCTCTTTCACCTGTACTGTGTCTCTCTTTTTTTCAGTGCAAATAAGAGAATCCAGTATCTTTAACACTTGAATAAAAGCCAATAGACAGTATAAATAGTTTACATGTTTCTGAAGAAACCTTTTTATTATGGGCATTATACAGCCAGTGCAGAAGTGTATACAAAAGTGAAATATTCTCTTGCATCTTTCCCGTGTCTCCTCTTCTTCTTCTCTATAGTCATTCCTGGTGAAACATCAGAGCAAATAACAGATTCCAGTATGTCAGATGACCATCCTGAATGTTCAAGAACTGGTGCGTATCACATTGCAAATGGCGTTAAGTAATGAACAGTAATTATACTCTGTGTTGTTCCATGTGGTGAGTGAATGTGTAGTCCTTCACCTGAGTTACTCAATGGATATGTTGAAAGGCATATTTTAAAAACATCATTGACACAAGGAATAAATACTTTCACAATTTGCATTCAGTGAAATTTTTGTAATCAACAATTTTCACAGAGAACAAAAATGAAAACCAAAAACAGAAGAAATGCAGTGCAAGATGGAATGGGGACATCACATCTGATCAATCTGATCAATCTGATGATACGTGTGAGTATTCAACTGACAATGAAAAAACATCACTTAAGTAAACTGAGTATAAAGTGTATAGGCTGCCACAACATCCATGCATCAGATTTATTACTCATAATTAATAATGAAGACAAAAATGCTAATCTGAACGTGGTTTTCCTTCACAGTTTTTAGAAATGACTCTCTCAGCTCGTGTGACTCAGGATATCTTTCAAGAAAAGGCACAGGCAGTTCAGTTTACTCTGAAAAGGATGAAGAAATGTTAACTTCAAACAAGACCAGCAGCACAGACAAAATCCACCCCTACAATTTGATGGCCACTCCAGGTGCCAGCATTAATATCTAAATGATTGACACGGATTGTTTTGTGTTTCATTTGGAATACTTACGACAGATTCCTCACACTGAATCATGCAGAATGGTTTCTCAGTCACTAAACATCAAGGTACTTTACAGTGATCAGATTTCTGAAATGAAAACATTTCATTTAGTCAGGACATTTTTAGTCAGTCAGTATTATGTTCATTAATGTTATTAAAGTTGTAAAGGGTTGTCAGAACAACACCTATGTAGAGCATTTAAACTGTATGTCATGAAAATGAATTATGTTATGTGATATTCATCCATTAGGCCTAACTTATTTGTGAATAGGAATATACAGGTGAAACTCGAAAAATTAGAATACCGTGCAAAAGTTCATTTATTTCAGTAATTCAACTTAAAAGGTGAAAATAATGTATTATATAGACTCATTACATGCAAAGTGGGATATTTCAAGCCTTTATTTGTTGTAATTTTGATGATTATGGCTTACAGCTATAACAACCTTTTCACAATACTCTAATTTTGAATTTAGGTTTTTCATAAGCTGTAAGCCATAATCATCAAATTATAACAAATAAAGGCTTGACATATCTCACTTTGCATGTAATGAGTATATAATATATTATAGTTAACACCTTATACAGTCAACTGAAATGAAACATTGCTAGAGTGCAATGTAGATCATGCTGGATGTCAGACAAACACCCTAATGTTGTAAATAAAAATAAAGACCTTCTTTATACCTGCAGTGTTGGAATGAGCACAAGTGTGGAAGAGTGAATTTAAAAGTAGGCCGACCTGTTGTAACTTCCTTGTGATGTAATACTGTACGCTTTGTCCACTGAATAAAACTGTCCAAGCATTTGTCCAAGTTTGAAGATTAAAAAAACAATGTTCTTGAACAGCTTTTGTTTTATACAGTACTTCATAAAAGATAATGCATTTTGTAAATTGAACAAAATAATTTTCTGTGTAAAAGTCATTATCTTGGCTATATTATTTAATATATAACACAATTTAACATATAAACACTGTTAACTGTGAATTTGCTTCTTCTGATCTGAACCAGAGCTCAGTGATCTTTGTTGGTGTGACATGTAGTTGTAATGGTATAAATGTAAATATATATATAGGACTATGATTCTTGATTCAGAGCAAAATGTCATGAGCTGTATAGATTTTGTAGCAGTGGGTGAGTGCAGGAGTAACGCCAGAAGGGAAAAAAATGTTCAAGTTCAAGAATTTTAGAAACAATCTTCTTTTTAAATAATAGTCTTTGGTGACATTTGCACCTTTCAATGAGATATGCATTGTACTGCATGATTTAAAGGGAATACACCAGAAATAGTCTGCTTGTTTCTCAACAAACCTCTTTCTTATGCAACATAAGAATGACAACGTACAGTCAGACAGTCATGATCATAAAATGAACTGAATTGCATATTCTATTATTGTAAATTGTTTAAAACTTCCACTAAGAAAAATATTGCAACCTATAGAAGCATGATCAAGACAAATCTAAAAGTACATCTTAAAAGTACAAAAGTTAATCTGCAGTACACGTTACTTGTCTTTAGTGGCACAGGTATGTAGGAGATCGGTTGGAGTGCTCGAGTGGAGATACAGATTTTTACCTTATCATCTCATACAGTGAAGATTAACCCATAGTATGAATGTATATTAAATGTGGACATGACCATGTTGTTGTAGCAGCTCTTTTGTGTTTACTGGAGTTTGCTCAATATATAGGCCTACAAAAAATCTTCATAATCTAGGAGCACCACGTATGTGATCATGACCTGATCAGCTTACACTACAAATGCCCGTTATAGGGAACTAAATGAAAAGGACAAGCAGAAACGTAATCCACAAGACCACAAGTTTATTTATAAAAACATTACTAAAACATATTGAGCTCAACATCAATAATAATAAAATAAAAAACTTTACACTTAAAATATCAACCAGTAGGCTTAAACCAAAAGACAACATTCATTGGCATTAGTGGCCAAAATACTTCACTTAGGCCTGGATGAGGTCCAAGAATAATGTGCATTATATAGGCAGCCCAGGCTTTGTTTTAGTCAGACCAAGTGAACAAATCACCCCTGCACTGGCCAAACATACACACAAAACACACCAATAATAATAATATAGAATCTCAATACAAAAAAGTGTTGACTCAACTGAAGGGTTTTATGACTGCAAGGCATTCTCTTCAAATGCTATTGAAGTTAGAAACGTGTACAAATCCAATGTCTTATTTCCTGGATGTCCAAATCGTGAGAAACCAACGAGAAAATGTAAAAGTGCCTTACCAATGCCGCAAAATGAATGCAGTTACCTTTCACACTTTCCCATCAACTGGTCGTTCGTGAGCGTCACCTTCTCAGTTCTCGCACATGCGCCGTTAACTCACATCAGAGGCCCACACCGAAGAAAATTAATAGTTGAATAAAGTTGTTATTTTTGTTTGTTTTTTTGCGCACAAAAAGTATTCTCGTCGCTTGATAAACTTAAGGTTGAGCCACTGTAGTCACTTGGACTATTTTAACGATGTCTTTACTAACTTTCTGGGCCGGCAGATGCAATTACCTAGCAGCCTATGAAGGAGTGAGCCAGCTCTCAGATTTCATCAAAAATATTTTAATTTGTGTTCCGAAGATTAACGAAAGTCTTACGGGGTTGGACTTGGAACAACATGAGGGTGAGTAATTACTGACAGAATAAATATTTTTGGGTGAACTAACCCTTTAATTTCATTAAAGGGGGGGTACAATGGTGTTTCATGTATTCAGAGTTGTTTACAGTGTTAAAGAGATGGATTCTCATGCTAATAATGGCCAAAGTTTGAAAAGTTATTTTGAACGAATAACAGAGAATTTCTGTGCTGAAAATCATACTTCCGGGTTGCAACACGTTTCGGCTGGTTTTTTTCTATCGTAGATCTAATGACGTAGACCAGAGTGGAACTCCTTATATGAGCATTGCTCTCGGAAAAGCGCGTTCACGCACACGTCGACCAGAGGAGAGAAAGACCCTCAAAGGGTCTATACTGTCTATGGAAAGACCCAAGCGCATATCGACGCGCTACTACCGGAAATCATCATCATCAGCGCTAATAGGAATGGTTGATGTCAAGATTAAGAATGTCTCCAAAAAAGTGTGTTTTGGGATGTGAGGGAAAGTTTACCTTGTTCAGCTTCCCAAAGAACCCAGTGTTACTGGAACAGTGGATGCAGTTTGTATTTCCGGGACAGCAAAGGAGTGTGGCCAGTGGCGCCTCCAGAAATTTTTCATAGGGGTGGCCAGATGGGGCCACTTAAAATCTTGGGGTGGCACACCAAAAATAAACCATAATTTCAGAATTGTATTCTACTGTTGTAGTAACCCATACGGAAATGTAATATATGACATATCCTTATATCGCTAGTGACGCCGTCATATATGTTAAATATAAGACAATATATTGCTATCACATATACATATCTCTACATATATGTTGATATAGGTTTTTAACATATATAAATTTGCCATATTAAATGAGTATATTGACATATATTAATATGATGTATATGATTATTATTTATATAATACTGTATGTTTTGACCATATATGTCACCGATATGTTTAATTTATATATGCCAAACTATTTACTATTTATTTCAAGTCTACAGATCAAGTCTACATATCCACATTTCATTTCAATTTCTATCTCATTATCCACATTTCATTACTCATTTTCGAATCTTTTATAAATAAAATGTATTATTTATTATTATTTTACTTCTTCTTGACCAGCTCATAAAAACAAAACAAATACTACACAAATTCTATTTGAAAACTGATAATTATATATGTGACATGTATGTAAAAAAACACTATTATACATACATCAAATATATGGGCTGGTTTTATGTCAATTGTTCCATTTTCTAATAGGTTTTATATATGGGCATATATATGGGTATATATATTTTATATATGTGGATATATTTCATATATGTATATTTCATATACCTAGGCTATGTACATTACATTTCCGTATGGGTAAACCGGCCTGAAGAAAACTATCAGAAAGACTTAAGGAAACTCCTACTGATATACTTTGGTTTATTGTGTTATATTTATCGGACAGTGCATCACGTTGCATGAATTTCTTAAATGAAATAAACAGAGTTCACAATAATAATACTTAGGTTAATAATACACACACTCCATTTCATCATTGCAAATAACACATAGCCTATGACTCGACTGACAAAACTAGGAACTAAAAGACACATGAAGTAAACTTATGTGTAGTTTATAAAGTCCAACCTTGCACTTGAAAACAATCTAAACTCTGTTTTTATGACGCAGCTCTTATTGATGCGACTTCCCAGCAGCGAGAGATGTGAGACTCCGCTGGTGGTGACGTAGCTCCGCCCGCAATAATCACGCACACAAATGCGAGTGACGCAACAGCCAATGTCGAGTTTTCCCAATTAATGCATGAATTTAACAGCATTATTTAAACTCTGTTACACATATACATGCACCAGCTAACGACGTTAGCTACTATTGTCAAAACATGTCAAAGACGCGTCAAAAAGCTGTTGTAACAGTATACTGTAACCATTTGGCACTTAAAAAGCACGTCACGACACATAATTCCCCGTCTTCTTTTACTAAAGAATATTTTTTTACTTACTTACCGGTAGTCTTCGTCTTCTTTCTTAACTTCTTTTAAAATTGTTGACCGACGGGCACGCGCTGAGGTGTTGCTGTCTGAGCGCGCAACAGCGGCATGTACGGAGGGGCGGGGGAGGGGCGGGCTACTGTGTGCGATCGAAAGTCTAGATCAGCTTGCCTGCCTGGCTGTGCATTAGGGATGAAATGCATAACTGATGCTACTAAATTTTTTACTGGCCATTGGGGTGGCCAGTGGGGTGGCCATGAGTCGGCCACCCCCTGGTGGCGCCATTGAGTGTGGCAAGTGCGGTTTTGTGTTCTGGTCATTTCAGTGACGAATGTTTTATTAACAAGGTCGTCGCTGGATTTGCAAACCGGTTGCAATTAAAACCTGGCGCGGTCCCAGTGATAAAACACCCCATTCATGTAAGTACAACGGTATCACGCGCTCCCGCTTGACTCTATAGCTCCGCCCACGCCCAGAATCAAGGACCTCGGCTTTTTCCGGATAGAATCGGAAAGCTGTATTTTTATTTTATAAATATGATGAAACTAAATACTTTTTGGAGATATGAAGGACGCACTATTACTCTATAGGTACTCAAGTTACATGAGATTGACTGAAACTAAGTATTTTGCCCCCCCTTTAACGACCTTAGTGGCGAAAAGGTTTCTTCATGAAGGCTTTTTTTTTTTATGTATCAAAGATTGCGAAAACAAAACAACAAATACAGTATAGATCATGACAATAATGATTTGAATTTAAAACAAACTGACAAAAATATGACGACAAAAGAGATTGCTGCGCGTAATTTCCGGCTGTAGATGCCTCGTGGCTCACGCTCCTGTCAGAGACCAGTGTTATCAGGAGAATTGTGCAGTTATGCAACCACATTCCAAAGTTTTTAAACTAAATAAAATGCATAAATGAAAATGAATACCTGTGAGTCTTTGTGCACTGTTTTAATTAGCCTAATCCAGCAAGTATATCATCAATAATAACAGTAGGCTAATAATGAATGATGTAGCCTATTCAGAGACTGACATAGGCTAGTACACCACGATTTACAGCTCAAAAGACATGCCAATATTAGACCATTCTTACAAACTATACTTAAATCAGCACATTTCACTAAACAGCACGGTATGATGATTTCCTAAATAAATATTTTTAATCTGCTCCTCCTAAAGTAAAAAACACAAAAGCTACGAGTTCACAGAAGCCCCACCCAACAATGGCACTCTGCAAGCCGCATTGGAATGTCATTTTTGAATGTGATGTCACAGTAATATGCATGTATTACTGACATCACATTCCAAATATGATGTCACAGTAATATGCATGTATAAAAAGGCTCACTTTGCTCAATCTTCATCACTTGCTGTTGCTTTAGTGGTTTTCACTTTGCAATTCTTAACTTAATCCCAATTCTTACAGCCTACAGTAGTAAACAAATTTAAAATGGTACTACTAAGTTTACTGGGGCTAACTGCTCTACTTCAGAGAGAAAGGGAAGTCAAGAAGACCTATCAAGGACAAGATGGAAATGTGGGCCAGAGAGATGTACCACCCAATGGACAATCTGTGGACCACCATCGTGGACACTGGACCCTGAATTCCTCTCTGCTGCAGAGGAACCCATCAGCACATCGGTGGCTGCTGTATATGCGAGGACGTAAACCTGACCTTGCCCTGAGAGAGAAAGCCCTCTTCCAACAGCAACGAGAGAGATGGGCTCTATACCTCAATGTGCGGCCTGACTGGGAAGAGTTGCTGAAAAACTGGGGAATTACAGTTGAGAGAACAGCTGAGATAAAAGGCCCTGCAAAAGCAAGGAGAGAGATAGGCTTGCATGTATGTGCGAACTTATTTGGAAGAGGACCTGAAAAAATTGAGAACTATTACAGTTGGTTTCCATACCCAAATTCTTGTTAATCAGCCTCAGCCATACCACCCTCTAGTCTAAGACTATTAAACAATTCAATGCATTAAGCATTTGTGATTTTACTGTCATTGAATTACTGTCTTGAAAAAAATGAATCTTTTTACACTTGAGGGTCACACATTTTACAATGTTTATTACATCACAGTGCAATTTTTTAACACAAACTCAATGACACAAATTCCTCTCTTAACATTGCATGGAAATTTGAGGAACAATGAATTTTAATTTGCAACAGTCAATAGTGAAAACTACTTTAAAACATGGCTTAAAAAAAATTATTTGCCTCCACTTATATACAAATAAAAAATGTAAAGTCAAGATTGTAAACGTCTTGTAAAAGGTAAATAAATAAATTGGCCAAAAAAAAAAAAAAAAAAAAACCTCCTGCTATTTGCTGCTGTAGATCGTTTTCCCTAGCCTGACAAGCCAGTCCCATTTAAGATACAAGATTACACTGCCCAATCTTTACAAATAACACTAAACAGAATAATGATGATTTTATGCCAAATGAAGAACATGCAAAAAATGCAATTCATTATTATGCAATTTATATATATGAGTTAGTTATTGCAACAATGTTGTAGTACAAAGTTTCTAAAAGATGCATGATTAATATTGCGAGCATAAAACGTGTGTGAATCCTGTATTGTGTAATCCTATAACCAGCAGGGGGAGCCCTTTCACAAAACATAGCATATAGTAGACATATAATAGTATATAGGAATAAAAAAAAGAAAGTACATTTATTTTAATCCACTCAGTCTGATTTGCATGTCAGTTCATATACAGTATGTCTAAGTGACTCATCAGTGTCTATTTTTATTAAGAAATACTTCCACCCAAAAACCATCCCCAGGCTTATAAGTAATTTATGGCAACCCTGGGGATGGTTTTTGTGTGGAAGTGGGATGATGGTCACAGCTGAACACCCAACATTATGTATTCTATTACATATTTTAAGCAATCTAATCCACCATTGGATCAATTCAAGCGAAGATAGCCTCTGATTTCAAATGAATTCACAGTTTTAAATGTCCTTTGAGCTAATTGTGTGTATTGTTGATTAAATCAGTCTTGCTCGCATGTTCTCTCTCTCCCTCACACATTCACACACTCTGCCATAATTAATGCTCCCATTCTCCAGGGGTCTCTCACTGCTTGAGGTGGGCTAAAAATAATTTTGGTCATTCAAGTCTAGACTTAACTCCCACCCTCATGAGTGCACACGAGCTACGCATTTCCTTAAAAATGTGCAACCACTCCTGCCATGTTATCATTCTTAAATATGTGGCACATTTTTTAAATCACAATCTCAAAAAAGTGTCACTCCCTTTTAGCTCGCACTGTAACTATGCTTCCCTGATATTGCTACTTAGCAACAGTCTCCAAGACAACAAATTCAGCCTCCTCCTCGTCTTGTTTTACTTTGCCTCTCTTTTTCTTCATTATTATAAGACTTTGTTCAGCTATAAGAATTTATCAAACCCTCAACCTTCTGATTGTGTCACTAAGTAAAAAGGTTATGGTGGTTTACAGTGTTTGTTTGCAAACTGATAAACTCATCTCCAATAATGAGATCTATTTTCTTTGGATTATGTCTGCAGAGAGAAAGTAAATCAGCCATCAAGTGTGAGGAATGCAAATTGTGGCTGTGAAAAGTCTGCTATTTTTAAATGCACCTAAAATTAGATGTGCAGCTCTCCCTAAAAACAAATTATATCAATGCAGCACCCGTGCTTCATACATTGAATTGAGTGGTTTGAATGAATTATGTTAGTTATATCATCATAATAGTGACAAACATCTCTGCATTTACCATATTACAGAAACACCTGACCTTCGGATTCTCATTTAACTTTTCTTCACAACACAATATTGTACTGAATACTCAAGGACATAACATTCTTAACACATACTGTAACACAGGCTGGATGAACAATATAATATTTCGCCATTGTGATTATTGTCCCCAGCTGGACAAGGGCACTAAAGCTCCTATAATTATGACAGAGAGAGAGGGAGAGGCATCAGCCACAACAATGTTTATTACAATCTCCTCGTCAATAAAGCTTGCATCTGCTATTAACCAATGGAATGCAACTAGCAAATGAAGAGAACAAATTTATGATCATATTGCACTTCCTAAACACGTTCTTATACTGTCGTGTTTTTCACAACAACAACAAAAATCTAAACATACTTAAAACAAGATACAATTTACTAAGATCTATTAAGATTTTTAGCGAATACACCACCGTTCAAAACTTTTATTCAGCAAAGATGCATTAAAGGGGCAATATGTATATTTCAGAAACCCTTGTTCTTAGCGACACCGGTGGCCGTTAAGTGAACTGCAGCCAACAACTTATTGATCGTGCTCGAACTCGTGTACACGTAACATACAAGAGTGTGAACATGCTTAACCCCCTGGGGTCGGCAATCACGCCGGCGTGATCTGCTCGCTTTTTTTCTTATCAGTGCAAAAGAGATTCAAAATACTTTGTTGGTTTTGATCTTACATTTAAGTGTTTTACATCATTCGATCCAGTTAAGTTTCTATTTTTTTTGTGTATACTCACAATAAAAACAAAGTGTTGTGTCTTTCGCCAAATAAAGAAAAATAAACATGATGCGAGTTCTGCCTTCTCTCTGTCAGGGAAGTCCATTCTGAAACGCGTCCGAAAATGAACTGTAACTCAGCGAATACTTGTCACTCAGGAACGAGACATTTGTCTTTATGAAGCTAGAATTCTCTTCTTTTAAATGAAGTAATTTATATTAAAAAATACATATTCTTAGTTTATGTAATCCGTTTGAAACCAAGGAGAGGCGCAGTTTTTCGTTCTCTCTTCATTATTTTTAATGAGCTGATGCCGCCACGCCCCCCGGCGCTATTCACATGCTAATAGTTGAGGTGATCTATACGCATCGCACACGCCCTCCGATCAATGCCATGATGAAAACAGAAAACACGCAGTTTCTCGTCAGATTCACGGATAGTTCATCGCGTTTTGAGGATGGCACGCTTCTCCGGTAAAGATCGTCCTCCAGATGATTATGGACAGCGAGGAAGAATTCACCTTTTCCTCAGAGAAACGGTTGCATCTCAGACGGAGAACGGCTGCATTTTCAAGAGCGAATTGATCCCACAGAGGATACAAGTTCGAGTAAGTTGTTTAGTGTTTATATGATTCTTTTCTGATTATATAGAACTCATGTGAATTTTCAGACTATATTTTGCTTAGTTTTGGTTAGCTTTTGACATATTACAGGAAAGATTGCCTTACAATATCCCTAACATTCGTATATGGTCGTGTTTCAATGTGATATCACTCTCTAAACATATTTGTATTATATTTCAATCCATTTTGATTAGCTTATGACACTGATTATCATGCTAAAAATACTGACTTTTGCGAATATCTGCTTAGGTGTAAATATGATTTCGTGCAAATATATTTCAGCCCCCGGTAAAATGTGATAGGCTACTGTCTAAATACTAGACATTATATTTTTATATATAAATGTTCGGTTTTGGTTAGCCTATGACACACGCTAAAATATTGCCACAGATGATTGTGAATGCAGGTGTAAATGTTTGAAATGCGTGCGCAGATAATGGCCATCAACAGCGCGATCTATGGCCCATAAATAGATATTTCTCCGTCCTATGGCCCATCAACAGATATATAGACTACATGCATTGTGCGTCCATACCCATTAATCGCCCATCTTTGGATAATGTATGCTAACAGTTGTTTTTATTTTTTTAGGAATGTGTTTGCATCACACTCTCCTTCTCCAGCACCGCAGAGGACGCAGGTGTCGTTCAGTTCTCAATCGAGAATGATGGTAAGTGCACAGACGTAATATTTTACTGATGAAATGTAATTGTGTTTACAATATACATAATATACTCGTCATAATATACAAGTAGGGCCTACCTATTCTTGTGTGAAATTACAAAATCGTTTGTCTTTTTCTTAATCCATGGCCATAGTGATTGATAGCGATAATAATACAGTTTCTTTGATTGTGTTATCAACAGATGTGACAATGAACATGTCCAAGCACCGGTCCCGAAGAGAGCCGAGGCAAACAAGCAACAGGTCCAAGTCCACCCTGTCATGGAAAACCGAGACTGATGTTGACATGGTTGCACAGACTGCGCGATTCCTGCCCGGGAAACTGGACCGCAAGTGACCTCTGTTTACTCACATTCGCCCATGAGTCTGTTTGTAACAGTATACACTACCTTTCTTTCTTTTTTTTAAAGGATGTGTTAAGTTATATTGTTAGGAAAGATTTCTATTTTGAATAAATGCTTTTCTTTTTAATAATAATAATAATAATAATAACTGTTTTTCCAACATTGATAATACCTGATTATCAAATCATGATATTAGAATGATTTCTGAAGGATCATGTGACACTGAAGACTGGAGTAAGGATGCTGAAAATTCAGCTTTGATCAAAGAAATAAATTATATTTTAAAGTATATTAAAATAGAAAATCATTATTTTAAATTGTAATAATATTTCACAATATTACTGTTGTTTCTGTATTTTTGATCAAATAAATGCAGCCATCTTCCAAAAATATTAAAAATATTAAAAATGGTAATGTGTCCAAACGTTTGACTGGTACTATATGTTTATATATGTACGGTAGCACTGTGGTCTTGTGAGGCACAACATTTAGTTCCTCCACATAGAGTAATTACAATAAAAACAGATTTAAAAACAAAACCTTTGAATCTCCTCTCATTCTCAGATGCTCCTCTCTGCCTCACAGCACCGTGACGGGGCATTAGCCATTGGGGGAGTGTCTATTGTCTCCCCTCATTCATATTCATGGCCATCAACACCCCTACGCATATAGCAGTGCTGGCACAAAAACTGACTTGCAAAGTTTAAATCATTATATTGTTGTTTTGTGAAAGAGTGATCAGAATGATTTTCACATCATTTTGTAGTAAGCATTCTAGCCTACAAGAATGGTAACTCAAAAGACTTGTGCCAAACTATTCAGTATGAGTTATATGAGCTCATTGCAGTGACACATTTTTTCCCAAAACGTACTAACCACGCATAATATTTTTTTTCTATAAAATGCAAACATGTAACTTCCATTTTGCTCACATATTATTGTAGCAGAGTTTGTGCTGCAATACAGCATAATTATGAGTTGACCAAAGGTATGTTGTAAGTAGCTGAAATAAGCACAAATGTCAGGGCATGTCAAAACCTCTCAAGGGCCCCAAAAACCCCTCAGACCCCAGGGGGTTAAGGTCCCGATATATTCACTCAGAAGTTCTTTTTTGTTTTTCTCTTCTTTGCTTAGAAGTAAAAAGAAGTTGGAAATACAGAAATATACTGTTTATGAACATCCAGACGCCGATTATCAGAGCCACTCAGTTCGTGCATGCCATTGTGGCACCCTGATTGGATGCTGGAATATTACATAAATCTTGCACTGCAGTTGAGCAGCTCTGCATTTACTGTGGGAGTCGTGGAGGAGGAACGTGGCACTCCAGCAGTAGCCCTCACTCTAGAGCCTCATCCCATCATGGTCACCATTCCAGAGCCTCATCCCGTCATGGCCGCCATGCAGAAGTCTTCAGTCAACATGGGCGCCACACCAGAGTCTCCAGCCGTAATGGATGCCATGCCAGAGTCTCCAGCCGTCATGGACACCACGCCAAAATCTTCAGCCGCCACGGACGCCACTACAGTATTTCCGGCCGCCATGAACGTTGCATCTGAACCTAATAAGACAGTCCCTATAAGTTTGAGACTGGCTTTTAGTTTGGAGCACACACTGCTGATGTCGGTTTGAGCAGCCGGCATCCCAAGACAAGCACATCTAGCCCACCGGCCTCAGTGCTATCAAGTCCACCGTTCTTTACACTGCCTGTCCCAGAGGTCGTTCCCTTGTCCTCAGTACTCTCTGTCATGGCGGCAGCCATTTTGTGTGTTTTGGCCTATGAGTCTGCTCCAGAACCCATTCCAGCCCATGAGTCCGCTCCAGAGGCAGCTCCTGGCCCAGAGTTCAGTCCTGTGTTGGTTCCAGCCTGTAAACTTCTTGTCTGCCTTGTTGCGACCTTGGATGTTGTAGCTAAGTTTCCTGTCAACCCTGACACGACCATGGAGGTCTCCTGTGAACTTCATGTCAGCCCTGTTATGACTACGGAGGCTTTAACCGAACTCTCTACCTGTTTTGACATGGCCCCTGAAGCCAATCATAACCTCTCTGTGCTCCAGTTCTGCTCTGCTGTGGTTGTCTTCTGCTCTTCCGTGGGGATCTTCAGTCCCATCTGCTCTGCTGTGGTGGTCTTCAGCTCCGCAGAAATGGTCTTCAGCCCTGTCAGCTCTGCCCTGGCCTCCTGTTCCGCCTAAATCAAGACCCACTTCCTCCTCACGGACCTGGCCCACCGTCCCTCCCCCTGATCCGCCTCCAATCTACCTCCCTCCTGAACTTACGTTTTTTTTTTTTTTTGGAGTGTCTGGAAGCCATTCTGTCACGATCCCAGTCTGTGTTCCCCTGTATTGTGGGGGGACTTTTGTGTTACTTCCTGTTTCTAGTGCCATGTTGTAGTCACTTGTCCTATTTTTTCATAGGTCCCCTTGATTGCATTCCCAGGTATGTATCATATTACCTTGTTATCTTTTTAGCGTTTCTGTGTATAAATAGGCCAGTATTTTAGTCAGTCTTTGTCAGTCGTTGTCTCTGCGAGGATGTTTTGCCTTGTTTTCCTTGTGTTTCTTGTTCATGTTTGGATTACCTCTTGTTTTATTAAAATACCTCTTTCCTGCATTGGCTTTGTTACAGGTTTGATTATAAAGTATATTTAAGACTATAGACTATATAGATCTGGCTATGCGAGACTATAGTTTGAATTAATCCCTTTTCTTTGCATGATACATTTACATTACAGTACAAATGAACTCTTTCGGCATTATGCTGAACATTGTATAAGCATGCTGAATGCATTAATTTCATGTATCAGAACGGAAGAGAGGCTCTCAGCAAGAGCGCGTTTAAACGTCACATCCTCTTGATTTTCCTGGCAAAAACGACCTAAGTTCTTCACATAAAAATTTGTCGACAGGCTTTCACTGGCAACGTAGTTAGTTGGGGAAGGTCTTATTTTTAAGTTGAAAGAAGCTGTCAAGCAACAGGAGGTGACAGTAACGGTAAGTGTTTTGTATCTTTTTCTCATTTGATTTAAAGTACAGTTGTAGTTACTAGGAAGTTTGTTTACTGTGCTCACGAGCTGAAATCTCGTTGGTGAAGTCTCGTTTGTTCGCGTTTAGTCACGAGGTAAACAGTTTCACTAGTGAGACATGGCCTAAGCCAGCTCGCACTGTTTATACAGTGTGTTTTTTAGCACTTCTTAGAAAGAAGCAGTCAAGCAACAGGAGGTGACAGTAACTTGCCGTTGTAGTTACTAGGAAACAGTGTTTGTTTACTGTGCTCACAAGCTGAAATCTCGTTGGTGAAGCCTTGTTTGTTCGCGTTTAGTCACGAGTGCAGTTGTAGTTACTAGGAAACCGTGTTTGTTTACTGTGCTCACAAGCTGAAATCTCGTTGGTGAAGTCTCGTTTGTTCGCGTTTAGTCACTAGATAAACCGTTTTGCTAGTGATGCGTGTCCAGCTGTATTCAATAACGACATATCAGGTGAGTATAAAGCAAGTAGTATACCACGGCAGCAGACGCGTTAGCGGATGCAAATGCCCTCGTGTGATGCCCTCATCGTGTGAAGACCGAAGAGTGTAAAGACCAGTGACTCTACCTGCATGACTCCACTGAGCAAGGACAGTGACAAGGCACTTGAGGATTATTTTCTTGTTGTTTACTCTCTCTTCTACACAACTTTTCATCTCATCTTTCTATTTGTGACCTCTCTTTCACTAAGTGTTTTCAAATCCCTACTATTACTAACAAGCGTAAATCAAATGTCACACGTAGGAGGCAGCACAATCCTAGCAATCTGCGTACCTTTCTGGTGTCTTCTAGTACTTTTATCTCTTTTCCCTTTTCCCATCGGTCTGGAATTGCCAGTCCGCTGTAAACAAAGCTGATTTCATTACATCTATTTCTAGTCATTCAGGTCTCAGCCTATTGACCCTGACTGAGGCCTGGATCAAACCAGAGGACACTGCCACACCTGCTGCCCTCTCCACTAACTTAAATTTCTCACACACCCCTCGCCTGACCGGAAGGGGTGGAGGTACTGGTCTTCTCATCTCAAACGATTGGAAATGTAATCCTTTACCACCTCTCTGTGACAACAGCTCATTTGAATCGTAATCAATTACGAATCAAACCAGAGGACACTGCCACACCTGCTGCCCTCTCCACTAACTTCACTTTCTCACACACCCCTTGCCTGACCGGAAGGGGTGGAGGTACTGGTCTTCTCATCTCAAATGATTGGAAATTGTATCCTTTACCACATCTGTGTGACAACAGCTCATTTGAATCCCATTCAATTACCATCACTAGGCCCATTTTGTAGTTGCCTATCATCCACCAGGTCAACTTGGCAGTTTCTTGGAGAAGCTTGATGTGCTACTCTAATCCTTCCCTGAGGATGGTACTTCTCTCGTAGTTCTTGGAGACTTCAACATCCACATACCTCAGGCTGCTGATTTCCACACTCTGCTTGCCTCATTCAACATCAAACGAGTATCTACTGTGGCTACTCACAAATCAGGTAACCAATTAGACCTTATTTGCATGTGCTACTGCTCCACTGACCATACACTGGTCACTCCGCTACACACCTCAGATCACCTCAACCTGCCTCAGAACACAACACAAACTCTTCCACAGGTCACCTTTCGGCGAAACCTATGCTCACTCTCACCCTCTCGCCTATCCTCTTTGGTCTCATCCACACTTCCTCCACCTGATCAGCTCTCAACACTAGATACTAACAATGCAACTGATACTCTTTTCTCCACTTTAACATCCTGCTTGGACAACTTCTGCCCCCTTTCCTCCAGGCCAGCCCACTCCACACCCTCTGCCCCCTGGTTATCTGATGTTCTCCGCGAACATCATTCTAAACTCAGGGGTGTAGAGAGGAAGTGGCGCAAATCGAAATATCCTACTGACCTTGGTCTTTATCAATCCCTCCTCTCTTCCTTTTCTGCTAATATCTCTACTGGTAAAATTACTTACTATCACAACAAAATTAACAATTATTCTGATGCATGCTTTTCAAAACCTTCTCCTCTCTTCTCAACCCTTCTCATTCATCAACCCTAACAGCAGACGATTTCGCCACATTCTTTATAAATAAAACAAGTACCTTCCATGGCCAATTTACCAAACCACAAACTGACACACACGTCTTACCAGCTAACACACACATTCTACCCTCCTTCTCTCTGCTTTCAGAGGCAGACATCTCCAAACTCCTTCTTTCCAATAGCCATACTACCTGTCCGCTATTCCCACTAATCTACTTTAAGCCATTTCTTCTTCAGTTGTGCCCGCAATCACGCACATAAACACCTCTCTTCACACTGGTACTTTTACTACAGCATTTAAGCAGGCTCGGGTAACCCCACTGCTTAATAAAACCCAGCCTAAATCCAGCACATCTGGAAAATTACAGATTGGTATCCCTTCTTCCATTCGTTGCAATAACACTTGAACGAGTTGTTTTCAACCAGATATCTTCCTTTATTACACAGAACAACCTCCTGGACAACAACCAGTCTGGTTTCAAAAGTGGACGCTCAACTGAGACTGCCCTGCTCTCGGTAATTGAAGCTTTGAGACTGGCAAGAGCAGCTTCCAAATCCTCAGGTCTCATCCTGATGGAGCTGTCTGGTGCCTTTGACACAGTTAACCACAATTTTAAAGATGAAGGGAATCTCCAATTGTTCAAGTCAAGTCTTACCTCTCAGGTAGGTCCTTCAGGTGTCGTGGAGAGGTGAGGTGTCCAAGACCCTACATCTAGCTACTGGGGTGCATCAGGGCTCAGTGTCACACGCCGTATTGTGGTGCCATCTAAAAGAGGCACAAAATCTCTTTCTCTAACCTTTTTCTGGTCTGTTCCATGCTGGTGAAGAATTTCCATTTTCCAAGTTCCATTTTCAAGAAACGGCTGAATACGCATCTTTTTCGACAACACTTGATCAATTAATACTAACATTTTATCTTCTATTTTATATCTATTATCTTTATAATTAAAAAAAATTAAAAACACGTACTGCGTTAGATTAAACTGGGAAGGGTCATAGCACTTGCATATTGTTGTTTTATTTAACTGCTTCTATTGTTCACATTTGTAAGTTGGTTTGGATAAAAGTGTCTGCTAAATTAATACATGTAAATGTAAGTTCGTTACAAGCTGTTCACATATACAAATTCTTACATATAGCGCCTTTAAAATTATCAAAGGTGACAGTAAAGACAGTTATAATGTTACAAAAGATTTCTATTTCAAACAAATGCTGTACTTTTGAACTTTCTATTCCTAAAAAAAAAAGTTTACATAAAAATATTAAGCAGCACAACATTTGCTTTTAACATTGATAATAATAAGAAATGTTCCTTGAGGAGAAAATGAGCATATTATAACATTTCTGAAGAATCATGTGACACTGAAGCCTGGAGTAATTGTATAAAATCAGGAATAAAGACTTGGAATACAGTACAAGTCTTGAGGACCACTTTTACTGTGTTTTTGGTGCTTGACAGCCCCAGTCCCCATTGACTTACATTATACTTACATTATATGGCAAAGAGTGGCCAGGATATTCTTCTAAAATGTGGGATTTATGTTTCTGGGTTTTGGGGAAATAAAGTAATTTAGGTTTCCACCAGCATGATGGTAAATAAATGTTATTTAATGACAGATTTTTTTTTAATTTTGGGTGAACTGTCTCTATAAATCCATTCTTTAAAGGGACACTAAGTAGGAATTACTCCCATCTAGTGGTGAATTCGTATTTTGCATCCAAACTAATTTTGCTCTCCAGCGCCTCGCTTTTTCAAATGCGCATTGCATCTACGGTAGGCGATATGTCCCAAAAAGCTTTGACAGGATGTCTTCTAATAGCACTTCGTCGAGGGGGGGTGTTTTGAAACATTGTTATTCATAAAAATAAATCATGAGAACATGAACTTCATCACTGCATGTGCAGGAATTGTAAAATCTTTTTTCTTATTAACTGAAGTAGCCTAACGCAATATTTTTACTCTAATAGCTTATCTTTCCCCACACATATGAACTGTGATCATGCAATAATGTTAACTTTACATCACGATGCTGAGCTACAGTGAAATGATAGAAAATACATTATCTGTGATAGCAATTCGCCTCATTCGGTCAAACTGAAGTAGAATGAGGCTCGTGTCGCTCGCGTCTACCGCGTCGCGCTAAACACCGTGCCGCAGGACCTCTAGACGCGTATAAACGCGTCTTTACATTGAAATCACTCGCGCCAGACGCTCAAGAGTGAGTGAGTGAGTAATCATTTTAAAATAAAATTGACTTTAATCAAACCACGGATCCGTGATAAGTTTTGTGATCCGTCTGTTAGCACTTTTGATCACTTTGAAGGGAGGATAAATTTATCCCCACCGGGGATAAAAATAATGAAGCAGAGGCAGCGATACATTGACCAGAAAGGGGGAAATCCCACGCATTTTACGTTCTATTTTTTACTTTTTTGGCGACGATGTTTTCTTCTCCTGTGGCTTGGCATATGTATGGTCCATATTAACAATGCAATCCAGACTTTTAAACTTGCCGGTGCAGTTTCAAGCGCCTCTCACTGCTCTGCACCTGCGTTTCTGCTGGTTTCGGCTGGCTCTGAACGAAAACGCGTTGTGGAAACGCGTTGGCTTAGTACTTTTTGTCCCTCTCTGCTATTATAGTTTTGCAAGATGGCGGAACTACATGGAAGCCTCCGTGGACCTACCCGTCCCATATATATTTGGATAATTAATTCTTCATTTATAAGGATAAGTCAGATAATTGGCCGAGGTATTAGTACACCATTGAGGACATATTTATGAATAAAAATATTGATTTTAGATAATAAAATACCTAAAAAGATACTTAGTGTCCCTTTAAGGAAGGAAGCAGCCAGATTAACACTATAATCATAGTTATAACAGGATATTCTTAGAAATCATGGTTTCAACTTGTTACCATGAAGATCACCATGATAATTGTGCTCCCAGCGCCTGAGGTAGTGAGGCTGCCCTCAGAAAAAGTTTAATTGGCAAAGTTCATTCAGACAGTAGAAAGAGAGCATGAGAGAGTGAGGGAGAAAACTAATGCTCAGTCAGTCGGTCCAGTGGACTCATTAAACGCAGCGTAAAGGGCAGTGAGATGTCATGGTGTAGGACAGACAAAGCTGCAGACTAGCACTCTGTTAACACCGTACTGTACCTCATATCATAGCTAAATGGATCATTGTCAATAAGAATCATGAATCCTGTCAATAAGATGTTGCATGTGCTGGTGCAAGTATGACATTGGATTGGCTGAACATTTTCAGAGCTTTATCATGATTGTATTTAATAACAAGAAGGGGGAAAGATTCTATTATATTCTAATATGATTTTTTTAATCATTAGATTGAAATGTTTACTAACTGGCTGAATGAATGAATATCCGGGTAATTGAAAATGGTGGAAAGAATTACAGTATAAATGTCACGTTCCGGTTGCAATAAAGGTGAGAAGGATCTATTCGCAGCAGTGTGGATCTTTATTGAACAAAACTCAAAACACTAAGGACACTATGAAACAAAACAACTGATATACGCATGACGAGAACTGACCATGAACGGAACGAAACACAGGGCTAAAATACAAGGACAAACCAATCAACAAAATGAACAACAGGTGCAAATGATAATCAAACAATGAGAAACCATAGAAACTAACAGAAACACAGAAAACAGAATTAAACACCTGCTAACCCACATGATCCCTTACATCCCCCCTCCCCCATTAAGAAGGCGCGTTTTTGTGCCTTACTAACAATAAAATAAACGGTCCAACAGAGGAGGTGGGAGGTAGCTTAGGTGGGGGACGAAGAGCAGGAACACAGATCAGGCAGGGCCAGGGTGGAGATGAAGGCGGGAGAAGCCATGGCGGAGAATTGGAAGCAGGAACCAAGGGGACGACAGACCAAAGCTGGAGCTGTTGGCGGTGGAGACCCATGTGATGAAGATGGAGCCAGGGTGCTGGAGGAATGAGGCGGAGGTGGAGCGACCAAGGGCGGAGCTGGAGGAAGGAGGAGCCCTCCGAAGCCGAAGGGGTAGAGTGACGACGCACAATTGAAGAGCTAACATTTCGAGGCTGATCCACAATGTGATGGACAGGCTGCCTGGGAGGAGACGCAGGGCTGATGTGAGACAGTGAGGAGAGGGCTGAAGGACTGGGACGTGCAGATAGGGGTTTACAAAATGGCCTCCCTGGCGATACTGGACACATAAACACTCTAAATCTGGCCTCCCTGGCAGATACAATACAGCAGGATTTTCTGAAACAATTCACTAGATTTACTCGGAACAGGCAGAGGAGGTACCTTTTCATTGTACTTTTTCAGTACAATTAACGATTTAGACCTATAAATGGAAATATACTTTTATAATATCTGTTGAGGGGAAATTTAAATGTTGGAAATGGATCTGCTGTTTCTGTCAAAGAAACTGAACAGTCTATGGTTGGTTTAGAACTATAAAAACATCAGTCTATATAATAATAATAATTCGTTACATTTATATAGCGCTTTTTCAGAGACCTCAAAGCGGTTTACATAGAAGCGGGGAATCTCCTCAACCACCACCAATGTGCAGCATCCACTTGGATGATGCGACGGCAGCCATATTGCGCCAGAACGCCCACCACACACCAGCTTACTGGTGGAGAGGAGACAGTGATGTAGCCAATCATTATATGAGGATTATTAGGAGGCCATGATGGACAGAAGCCAAGGGGCATATTTTGGCCAGGATGCCGGGGTTACACCCCTACTCATTTACGAAGGACATCCTGGGATTTTTAATGACCACAGAGAGTCAGGACCTCGGTTTAACGTCTCATCCGAAGGAAGGTGCTCTTTTGGCAGTATAGTGTCCCCGCCACTATACTGGGGCGTTAGGACCCAAACAGACCACAGGGTGAGCGCCCCCTGCTGGCCTCACTAACACCTCTACCAGCAGCAACCTGGATTTCCCAGGAGTCTCCCATCCAGGTACGTTTGATCTTCCTCTACAAGAAAACTGTAATTCTGATCTGCTAGAAAAGATCAAATAACCTGAGTGAGAACAGAATGAAGCTCTGTGCTGAGTTTGGTGGATGTAGCTTAAAAGTTAAAAGGAGTTTGTCAAGCCGATGTAAAAACTCTACACTAATCCAATGCATTTATTTCATTGGTTTCTGGAGGCAGATTTTTCAGCTAGGGCATACATTTTTGCTCAAAGTGCTACTGCACAATTTTTGGGCCATGGCTCTAACAGGAAGTCATGTTTGTCTGTTTTTACTCACTAATTGAAATAGCTTATTATCAAAAGAAACTACACTAATGGCAAGAATAGTCTCTCTTTAACCTGAGGTTAATTGGCTTGCTCAATGTAACAATGGTGACAGTTTTCTTCGGTTCACAGGTCAGCAGTATCTGACATTGTGCATGAATTTTCATTAAGGTACCAACACCTCTGCTACCACTGTAATTTCCTTTATCTATAACAACACCATAGAGTCTAGACTCACCAAAACCACATTATGTAGCTGTTATCTCCTTTTTGCTCAATCTTCTTTATAAGCACGATGTAAATATGTTGTGGTTTTCTTTTACACTGTAAACCATAATAAGTCGAATATAAGGTACAACAGAGGTAAAATCCCATCTTAAGGAAAATTTTATTTATATGTTAATGGAAATGTACAGTATATGATAATTAGAAAAATATTTTTTTCTTAAATATTGATGTACTGTAGGAACCATTTTTTTCATTTACGTTTTTGAAAAAAAAAAATGTAATTATAAAGACAAAAGAACTACAAAGATGACAGACAGAACAGGAAACAGGAAGTATAACAAAAGTACAGGGACAATCACAGAGAACATAATTGACCATACTGAAGACTGGAGTAATGGCTGATGAAAATTCAGCTTTTCCATTACAGGAATAAATTATTTTACTGTTCACTAATATATTGTATGACTTGAAATATAGTGAACAAGTATAATTTTCCATATCATTTTGACTTTGCGCATGCTGATCTCATAGAACAGGAGAATTTTGCAGTTTAGGTATCAAACAGCTATTTAGCAAAGTTATGTGGTTGTTGTTGCTATTTAGTATTTAAGGGGAAAACTGTCAGGATTGGTCAGATTCGACCAGAATATATTCTCTACATATACTTCGTATTTTCAAACCACAGTATACCCTACTTCTGTACAATACGTAGTTAGAACTAATCATGAAAATGTAAATATAAAAAAGTAAATATAACCTCTAGTGCAGCACATAGGGTTCACAGTGATTACTCATCTCCAGGCGTTAACTGCATCAAGCTGAACAGTAACAGGAATTTACATATAAATGTGTCAGTTTAGTGCCGAAAAGGCTTCACACTTTATGGCATTATGTACTTCCTTGATATTTTTACATTTGTATATTGTTTTTACCATGGCGTTTGCATGAAAAGTCCCCTTGAAGCTATAGTGCCTTGTGTAACTCAGAATTGTGTTCAGCAGCATTTTTGTTTGCAGGCCAAATCTTTTAATATATAGTCTGCTAACACCTGCTACTTACTTACACTCTTCTGTTCGCCTTATTTGTACGTTTATTTTGATGTGTGTTTGTTTGTGTGTGGTGAGACAGAGAGAGAAAGTGATTCATTGGTGCATGAAGCCCCAAAGTATCTGCTTATTTGCCCAATTATAATAACAATGTTCTGGTTATAGAAGTCTATTTACTGTACATTTTCCGGTTGTCCTATACTTAGAAACATGCTGAAGGTGTTATACAGCTCCCATCTTATGTAACATCAAAATATGACATTGGCGTGTTAGACTATGACAGATATTACTGGGTTGTGTTGTGACATTTTTGCATTAGTCATGCATTTCAGCTCAAAACATGTGATGCTGATGATTGGATGGATAATGATTGATTATATAACCCATATAACATGCAACATGTTTCTCTAGCCAAAATGTAATTCATGAACAACATGAAAATGTATGTGGATATAATTCTATCTAAAATACTGTATATATATATCTGCTATTCCATTATACTGCTTTTCCACCTGCAAACAAGAACTGACTGCAATGTTCTTCTTGTTCCTTGGCAGGGAGTGCAAGTGATGTCACAGGGGCTGACAGTGCATGTGATGTTCCAGAGGACAGAGAGTGCATGTAACATCTCAGAGTGTGTGTGTGAGACAGACTGCAGATCCACAGCCATGTCTATCTAAGCATCCAGACATGCTATTAGTGGAGGCAGTGCAAATTGATTCACTGACTCATTACTGCACCGAGGAATCTCCTCAAGACTTTAAATTACATTTTGAGAAATGCCTCTGGTCTTGCGAATAGTTTTTGGTCAATATGCCTAACTAAGGGAACACTGAATAGCATCTTATACGTATTGCTGGAGTATATATGCACTAGATGTAGGCTAATTGTTTTATGCATATAATATCTTGATGACTTTGCAAAAATGAGCAGTAAATGCCTGCATCCCAATGCACTCTTCCATTTCTAGTATATGATTGAACACAAAATGGACTTGATCTTCCATTTCCAGTGTGATAAATAAACTAGAAGTAATATTGTTATTAGACGATTTATGTGACTACTGAACGTTTGGATAAAAGATTAAAAAATGCAAACAGCTATTATTATTTCCAAGATGTTAACTGGAAGCCGCTTGCTGAATTAAACATGCAACAAAAATCAGTCATGTGACAAGCGTATAGGCCTACCGAACTAAAGATATGTGAACACAATACTGCTGTTTAAAGTTTATTAAAGATTATGCCATACTGTTTTCTTTGTTATAGTGTACACTGTGCAGTATTCAGTGAGTAGCAAGCTCTATTTAAAATCAACATGACAAGGAATTCGTGATCGCTTTTTCTTCCCTATTGTGACGTAGGCTATAGCCTATCCCTGTGAAACTCTAGAAAAAATTGGTAACGCTTTAGATTACAGCCCGGAAAGTACTGCGTAATTAAAGCACTAATCACAGTGTAACTTTTGGGATTTTGTATTGGATGGTGTACCAATACAAACTGTAAAGGCTTTTTAGAAATTACAGGGTACATATCGATGTATTTATACAGTATTTTTTGTAACAAAAGTCCACTGAAAACTAAAACTGTTGCAACTTTTGCTTAAATATTGGGGAAAGATACTCTTGTTTCATGTAGTGGTGCTTGTTACCCTCTTGTTTTAGGTAGTTACAAGGTAAGTGTCACATTGCGGGCCATAAATTAAAGTGGTGCTTGTTACCCTCTTGTTACATAGTTACAGGGTAAGTACAATAAAAATACATACACAATCTAATAAATAACTTAATTCAAAACAGATTTACAACACTTCTTTTTCATTTAAAACTGTTTTTTTTATCAACAATTCATTTCAAAAGCTTAAGTCTTGACAGAAAGTAGCATGTTTTGTCCCCCCCCCCTTTTTTTTTCTCTTGCTTGGCTTCTTCCTTTTGTTCCTCTTCTTTTTTGTTTCTTTTCTTTCCACTGATGAATCTGAAGAAGAAATCATGTCTTGTTATTCGGTGTGTAGGCTATTAAAAGAAAATGCAGTACGGTACCCTACCGCATACCTAAACCCAACCATTCCCGAATCGTCACATATGGACGTTAAAGGGTACCCTTTTCGTCGTATGTTGCCGAATGGTCAAGACGCGTCAGTATGTGACGTTTTGGGGTGAGACTGTGTTATAAATACGCCCTCACCGTTTACTCATCTTATACCCATGCCATCCAAGATGTATACGACTTTCCTTCTTCAGATTAACACAAATAAAGGTCTTTAAACAAATAAAAAATACATCTCTGGAAATACATATAATGAAGCTCATGTGTTTCTAGTTGGAGCATCACACAGCAAATACTGCAATTACTGTAATCCATATGACCCCAATGGATGGACCAATGTCTTCTGAAGTGAAACGATAGTTTATATTTTAAAATGTAGACTATCGCTTCAGACCAACTGTAATTGTAAAAGTTGTTTTCCAAATAAGGTTTCCAAGTCAGTGATATTAGATTGTGTATGTATTTTTATTGTCCTTACCCTGTAACTACATGGAACAAGAGTATATTTCCCAATATTTTAAAATAAATCGTCCCCTTGGAATTATAAGGTTCTATCTGCGTTCTGAGCAGTTTTGAGATATTGAGCTTCAAAGTTTTTGCATTACATATAGGAAAATTTATATAGGGAACAAGATTCTTTCAAACATGAAAATAACAGGGACCCTAAATGTATTCTAAATATACAATATCAAAATCCTCTCAAATTTGTAAATGGGGACTTTTGGAATGGGTTAAATGCAGATAGAACCTTCTAATTCTAAAAAAACACTTTTCGCTTAGAATTATAAGGTTCTATCTGCCTAAATAAAACAAATAAAACATTATTTGAACATTAAATATAAAATTTATGTTGTAACAATGTCTCAACATGTGTTAGAAAGTCGAATTTTATCCTTCCGATGACATTTATTTCATATCACTTCCATGTATTTAGGACATTTCAAATTAAGCAAGGTATGTAAATATTTTGTCCAGTGCATATGTTAATTGTTGGTACCAATTTGGTGGGTAATTAAACACATTATTGCAGAAATTGTTACTTTAATCTTTCTTGTGTTTAGACAGAAAGCAGCATGTAATACATCTGAGCAGGACTTTATTCCACCTAAAGTGGGCCAGGTAAAATGGCTTCCTCTCTAGACATCAGTATGACTGAAATAACATGCTAACGTTTATTGTTGTAATTAATACCCCATCAATTAAATTGTTGACTATTTGACCTTTAAGGCTTAATATTGTAAAAATGAAGACATTTTAAGACTTTAAAAACTGCAAGAAAACAGACATGCTTCAGCAAATTAATTCATAAAGTTTAATAATCATTGAAAAATTATTCACTGACAATATAATCACAAAAAATGTCAGACTCATTTTTAAAACATATAATATATAATACGTATGTATAATATAACTATATTTTATATTACATATAATGTAAAACATATAACCATAATACTCTCTGTGACTAATTTTTTTAAACACAGACTTATACTCTCTATGACTAATTTTTTAAAACACAGACTTATAATACTCTCTATCTGCTAGTGGCATGAATTTAAACATGGAGAGCTTCTGTGCATTCAAAGTGCTGATTGGCTCACGCAGATAGAACCTTATAGAGCCAAGTTAGAGTTCGACTTTGTAGATAGAACCTTTTTGTTTTTTTAATAAAAAAGTCCCAAAATGTACACAACTTAAAAAAACATCACATAATGTAAATAAGTTGTCACAGAATAAGAATATGTAAATAACTCAATTTTGACAAAAATGTCAGATAGAACCTCATTAGTCCCAAGGGGACGAAATGGCAATCGTTTTAGCTTTACTTGTTAACTTAGTTTAATAGTTTACTTCTGCACTTTTGCTATAAAAAAAAAAAGTATAAATACATATGTATGTACCCTGTAATTTTTACACCTTAACAAAAAGGTACACAGTGTATGTTCTTACTAAATTACTCCCAAATGTAAGATTGTTGTATCATAATAGTAGAATAAGTACCCCTTAGTTCTATAATATAAAACATTTTTTAATTATCTTCACTGTAAAAAAAATGTAACCTCTCCAAGTCAAAATATTCTAGTGACTGTCACATCTAAATTTTTAAATTGGCCCAAGTGAAATTCTGTAAAATAAATTGAATTAATTGTTTCAATAGTCTGTTAACATTGGCTCAATGAGAAATAATATGTCAGACTAAGTGAAAAATGTAGATGTTATCAGTCACTAGAAAATTTTGACTTGGGGATGTAATTTTTTTTTACAGTGTTGGTGGTTACCCCTTTGTTTCCCAAACTTTACATATTGTTCCCTTAAGTACTTTATAGGTAGGCTACACTATAATTACTTGCAAATTTGTCTTAATTACTTTCGGGTTTGTAATCTAAAGCGTTACCGAAAAAATATAGGGCGGGACTTGATTTTGAATTGATTGGACTATTGTATGTTTGTACCAAGCAACCAAGCAACTGCATAAATTTTTTTTTAAAAATCAGTTCCTTCTGAGAATTTAAATGACATTGGCGTTGCTAATCCCATGCCGATCAATCTACAGGAAAACTAATGGAGTTAATGCAGAAGGTGGAAAAATCAGCTCTTTTAACTTTAGAGGTCGTTTTATAGGCACATTACGGTCTCGACATAGCAGCTTCTCTATTATCCTAATCTGCCAGCGGAGGTTTATGTGAGGTTTTTTAATCTGCCAAGATAATAAATGACTTAAAATGGATAATGCCACAGACACACATTTGATCCAATATGTCTGGGCGCCCACTCTCTTTGACACACACACACACACACACACACACACACACACACTCAGAAGAGGAGAGAAGAGGAGAGGAGAGAGGCTGGCTTGGGCATTCCCTCACATTCCACTTGACAGATCTGCGCGCTGAAGCTGCTGCTCCTGTAGTGAGTGTAAGACAGACATTTCTCCTCAGCGCTTGAGGAGGATTCATCACAAGAACACAATGCAGGTGAGGAATCGATCACATCACATGTATTCTTAACGGATGCCTTTAAAAATATATATATATATATATAAAAATAAACGCTGTGGCATCAAGGAGGGGACAAGTATAAGAATCACAAAACAACGTTTAATGCGATACAATGGAATAAAATATAATAAAAATGTGAAAAAAATATATTCCAAATATGCTTGCATGCATAACTGTGGCTTCTATAAGACCATTCGCTGTGCAAGAGCCTGAGTTGATGATAGTTACATAATTTCACTCGAACTGTAGATCGCGTCCTTAGAGCGCGAGAGGTCGCGGTGTCAAATCGTCCTTGTTGTGACTTTATGTGCCAGCCATATATGATGTGTATTATTACATATAATAAATATATCATTACTAGTTCGGACAGTGACAATGACGAACTCTCCACCGCACTGAGATACCTTTGATATGTTTCTCGCGCGCGCTAGATGTTTCTCGCGCGCGCTTCAAACCCGCCGAGTGCCCCTGTAATTTAGACTGATGTAATACTCATGGGTGAAAAACCTCTTCAAACGAAATGACATGTTCTTTTAGTGAAGTGGAAAAACACGGAGAGTAAGAAGGGATGAAAAGTTGTGCAGAAACAACCGCACGACTGGGTCGAGCGAGGTCGCGTAAATTTAGAGAGCATTGCGCTCGAGTCTTTAGAGATAAGAGGCTTATTCTGTTTATTTATTTTCCCCCTTTTCTTGTTTTCATCTCCTCTTGGTTTGGGGAATCTGAGCACACCTAATGCTTTGAACGTTTTACGAGACTAAAATCAAATTTGTTCATCTTTCAACTATTGGGGTGATCTGCAGATTTAGCTTGGGGGCAATATCTAATATGATGAACGGGTGGCTTCATGCTGTTGATTCATGTTTATGAGTCAGATGGTGATTTTTGAACCTTGTGGTGTATGATGGCTTCAAGCTGTGAGACTCCTTCTCACTCACCGCATGAAAGGGTTGGCATTTAAATTGTTCATGTATTAGTTTATGTCAGCTTTGATATAATTACATGGATTGAATCCTGTCCTCACTTTGAGTGTTGTACTCTGGGGAGCAGTCCGGTGCACTTCCCCAGAGCTTTGATATAACCGTGTTTGACCTGAATGTAAAAACTAGATTTGCTGATTGTTCTCTGCATGATGATAATAAGTTTTATGTTCTAAATTACTCCTTTATTATGTGTTTCTGTCTTGTCTGATTTCGTCAATACTTCACTGACTGGATTTGAGATCAAAATTTAAAAAATAAAATTCTGTCATCATCTTCTCATCCTCATGACTTCTTTGAAACATCAAATTAGATGTTTTGAAGAATATCCATGCTGCATTTTTACAGAATCAAATATGCATAAAAAGGGCAAGGAAAAAAAGAAAGAAAGAAAGAAAATAGGTTTGTCATCAGCAATGCCAACATCTATTGGTTCACGACACCAATTATGAATAGTTTCTAGAACTGTTTCTTTAAGAGTTAAATATATAACTCAGTGTCTTTTGTGAATGATTCTTTAGATTTTGTCTTTTCTCCATCACAGCTATGTTCTCATAGCAATATCGATAATCAAAACCTCTTTATTTGTGTCCATTAAATTTAAACAAAGTGGATGTCAGGGCCCTGGTGCCCTCACTTATATGGAAACCAAACACCATTCTTCAGCTATTCCCACCGAATCAATTGGTATAGATTAGGTTCTTTCATTAAGGGTAATTCAACGTCCCCTCACACACACAACCGCACAGTGGCCTGGTCTCAATAGGGTCCAGGTGAATGAGAAGCTGAATAATAAATAATTTGGGGTGGTGTGTAATCCACACTACTGCTAAAGTGAAAGGGAAAGGAAATGCCTGGAAAAGGGGAACAGAGTAACACAGTGCTGCAGTGAACCAGAGCTGGCGCTACTGACACCGGCAGGGTTCATTTATCCTCTGATGAACGTGATTGAAAGTGTTCAGTGCGAGGTCAGTGCTTTTCCTTCTGTTTACAAGCAAGCGCATGTGGTCATGAGGTAGCGCAGCAGCGGAAAAGATTGCAATCTGCTATTTGAGTGTCACGAAGTAGGAGAGCAATGTTGTAGTCCTTTGATTAAACTGGAAGAGAACTTTCTTTTGGCCTGCTTCACCCCTAACTGAGTTGGCTGGCTGCCGTGTACTGTTTGGCATCGCTTCTCTGAGTTTTAATCAGGCTGCGGTTCTGCATTTTAAGCCAGTGTAAGCCTAGAACCTGGAGCAGCGATACACACCGCCCTGAATTAAACAAGAAACATAAAATGTAAGAATGTAGACGGAATACTAAAAGTAGTATCAGCTTGTGCAGTGTAGTCCGGAGGGCCTCGTGAATTAATGCTGATTTATTCAATGCGAAATACTTTAGAGTAACTCAGTAAAGATACAGCACACCTTTAATTGACAGTAATGATGATAATGTGCTTATTGCACAGCCAAAGCATGCATATGGCAAATACATGCAGTGTATGCTCAAGTTAATATTACAACTACGTTATTAAAATACTCCTTCCCTATCCTGATCTGACAGAGATCTATGAGTTGTGCTTTATGAGCCGTGTGTCACTAATTATGAAAAACTGCTACTGTACCTGGATAAAACAAATCAAATGTCTCATATTTTCAAGTTACATAAAAATCTCCATAGTCTGTAGTCTTTTAATGTAGGAGGAGGACCGACCTGCCGGCTGTTAGCAGCAGAGGATAAATGGTGCATGTTCTCCATTGACTTTAACCTGTCCCTGTAGACCCATTATCAACAGACCTGCGCTTACAGCTAGCGAGAGACAGCAAGCCAAACGCATTATTAAAACAGGGTTGTTTTTTTTACTCTTATTCAATAAACAGCATTCCTCAGAGATGCACCGTTTGCTTTGCATCAGACATGCATAGAGTTCAAATTGATGTGCACATTTTGTATTCTTCATTTAAAATTCTGCCTTGTAATACTTTAAGCCAATAATAAATATTATTGGGGATATTATTATTATCCAAATAAGTGAATGTTATTGATGGCATCTATCTATCCTATCTATTTATGTATCTATCTATCTATCTATCTATCTATCTATCTATCTATCTATCTATCTATCTATCTATCTATCTATCTATCTATCTATCTATCGCATGTGTGACCTGCGCGTATAAAATTCGGGTGACGCACGTACAGTACGCTCATACTATTCAAGGTCCTTTGGGCTTTAGCCATCCCCTGCCTTCTGCTGCTTCTAATTGCTTTTAGAGAGAAAAGCTAACCATAACGGCTGGTTTAGGATCAGTTTTCTCTGTAATATATTAGCATATTGGCGAAACAGATCTGGCAAGCGATCCAGTGCGTACTGTATCTGTGTTTGCGCCCTGGAGAGCGTCAAATGTTTCTATTTACAACAAGTTTTTGCAGCCTTGAGTAATGTAGACAATTCCAAACATATCTGTTGATTTCCTTTAACGCAAAGGCCAATTAGACGGGCAGTTAGAATCCACTCACCACGGTCTGTCTGAATTCTCAAATCTATAAATAGACTAATGTTTAGTATAGGCTAAGTATCCTTTTTTAAATAATAATAATCAGAATAATAAAATTACAACACTAAAACAAAGTGTTAAAACCAACAATTAGTGTGACTACAAGGTCATTTTAAGTGAGTGTTATGATAAATGTAATCTAAATGTAAATTATAAAACCGACACAATTCATGAAAAACAGTCCAATATCAACCGATAACCCATTGCTACTGTACTGTTATACTGTTGCACTATATTGTCAGTCTCTAAAAGACATAAATGAGAAGCTGAAACATGTTGGAGGATTACATGCATACACGAATGGATGAAATCGCTTAGAGCCATTTGTGCATGCAAACAAGGTACATTGCCCAGAACAATTGCTTTCACTGCCCCCCCCCCCCCCCCAAACTGTTCCCTGCAGCGACACACAGTCAGTCACACACTCACACACACACACACACTGTATTAAATACATGTGCTCCCCTAGCAGACCTGCCACCCTACCCAGACATGCATATGGAGCCGCCATCCACCCACTCACAGTTGAGCCAGCTCCATAAAGCACCGAGAAGCATGCGCTCTCTCCTTTCCCTCACAGAGACACACAGCCACAAATAGCATCTCGGGCACCTTAACACACAGAGGCTACACAACGCCCCTCCGCTGACTATCAAGGGTTACTGTAGACACGCCAGTCCATTATTACAAGAGCGGAGGAACGTCAAGATGGATCCTCTCTGAAAAGGTCATTACTCCCATTGTGTGGAATCATGGACGAGGCATTTCTCCAGAGGCAGGGGCACGCCGAGGCATCCGAATGTTTGAATTTCCTGAAAGAGGAGAAAAGCTTTGAAATCAATCCTCTTTTCTAGCCTTTGTCCCTTTGTCCCCATCTGTGTGCCTCTGAATCTTCACCTTCTGATCAGCAGAGCCTGTTTTCTCTGGTTTCTGTCCAACTTTTCAATCAGTCTCTCATTTAGGCTTGTGAAACAATGCATCACTCAGTCCAATCTATCAGTGATAAGTTAAGATCAGTAAAGTCCACCTTCAGGATTTAGAGGCTTTCCATGTCGATTAATTTGGTCTAATCCTAAAGGACAGAAACAGGGTGAAACAGACTTGCGCTGTATAACAGAGCGAATGTTTCATAAGGAGATTTTAGAGGTTGCAAAAGCCATGATGAAAATGCTCAGCAACTGTCTTTTTTTTTCCCTAATTGGTTTAGGGAATTCTGGGAAACTGATTCTAAAGTGCATTTCTCTTGAAGATCTCGCTATTTCATTGTTATTCTCAGGAAGGATGATATATATGTTACTGGTTGGGCAGTCCTGAGCCGGGATGATAGACAGGGCAGCGTGCTTGTGGTAGATGATAGGGATTATATAAGAGACGGGATGTACAGTATAACAAGTCAACACACATTCTGCTTTTGATATTTCGAGAAACACAGTGTCGCTCTCATTTCGTAACAAGGGAAAGGAGACAGGGAGGTTGTTTTTAGGAAAAGCAATACAGAGGGAAACTACTGGAGAGGGACGAAGAGGGGAAGATGGAGAGATATGGTATCTGACATCAGGCGTGGGAGGACAGGAAGCGAGTATGGGAAGGGAGAGATTGACAGCAAAAGATATTGAGCGGGAAAGGCAGATGGAGTTGGAGCAGGTATCAGGATGAATGAAGGAGAGAGAAATAGATAGCGGAAGATGGAGAGATTATGCGCTACTTTCAGCTATGTTTTTGTGTGTGAGAGTTTGTCTCTGCGGAAAGAAGATGAGCGTAGTGTATCATTTACAGTACGGAGACTGACGGAGGGATGGAGGAAGCAGCAGGTGTGTGAGATGATTGCGGGGCCTTTCTTTCGTCTCTCCGTCTCAGGGGAGAATGTGCACAGGGTGGTGTCAGCTAAAAATAAACTCCCCCGGCCCCGTGTCTTTAGGACTCGTTCTGGAGCTGAAAGCTGCAACAAGTCAGGACTAGATGCCAATCACAGCAAGTATTAGACTGATTTATCAGCAAAGCCTGTTTTTAGGTAATTTAAAGGGATATAATTGGCTGATACTCATGCCAGCTTAGACAACCAAAAAACAGCCTTGAGGGACTGAAGAAACTAGGGCTGCAAATAGATTCAGGGCCCTATTTTAACGATCTGAAAAGCAAATATCAAACGCAAAACGCAAGTAACTTTGTGGGCGGAGTTTAACGCAAATCTAAAATGGGTTGGTCTGAAGTAGCTACATTACTCGTAGGTGTGGTTTGTAGTGCTGGGTATCGATTCAAATTTCAAGAATCGATTCGATTCCGATTCTCAAGATCTTGAATCGATTATCATTATTCGATTCGATTCGATCCGATCTGATCCAATCTTATATTTTTAAAATCAAAAGTTTTAACTGTTCATGAACAATCAAGTGTTTGTATTAAATAACATTCACAAACATACATTAATGTTGTAAAAATGTATTGTTCACTCAATGTATTGATGTTAGATAAGGCATTAATGTTAATGAATGGTATCCTATCTTAATGTAGTGTTACCAACTAAACAGGAGATAAAACGTGTTTTATTTGACTTGACTGTCCTTTTATTTAATCCAAAACTGCGTTCATATTTAAAAGGCCTTTTAAACTAGATACAACTGCACACGATACCACTTTAGGGGCCGTTCACATATCGCGTTTTATGCGCGTGCAAATTCAGTGAGAAGCACTTCAATGCATCTCAATAGGTCATGTGACAAAAACCAGCGGCCTTTCCGTAACAACATGGAAAGCTCGGCCGAACAGCTGATCATAGCTGTACAGGGCGGCTTTTTATTTCTCATCTCAATGAATATATCTAGTAGTAAAGCTAATGCAAGGGCTAGAAATCAATTAATTATTTAATGATACTTCCTCGTCATCATGGAGAGCGCAGTTTGCACCGCTTTCTCCTCTCCACAAGCGCGTGCTTTCCCTTTGCGTCTGTCGTTGCTATGCAACCATGAACAGAGGCGCGCCTGGAAAACGAATTTGCACGCGCAAAAAACGCGCTATGTGAACGATTCATTCCTCCTTTCTTGTCAACAAGTGGATTCAGAGAAACCGCATTAGCAGCGCCGCCGGTCGCCATGTCTCGGTGTGTTTATGGGGAAAATGTAGGCCTGTTATTAAATCGATCCTCTGAGTTACGGATCGATCTTTAGAAATTAATATGAAAATCGATTCAGAATGGGTGAATCGATTTTTTCAACACAGCACTAGTGGTTTGGCCGTAACGTGCAATAAACCAATCAGAGCCTCATCTCACATTCCCTTTAAAACCAGGCGCGCTTGTTCCATGGCGGATTGCTATTATAACGGCGGATTTTCCCGGCGCACGCAACTTACATGATGGTAAAGGTAATTTCTCAGTCTTCAGAATTTAGATTCCTGGTTCTTGACGGACAACCCACTTTGTCAGATGTCCTTATATACAGTACATATGTGTCTTGCCACTATTGATCAAACAGGTTTGATCCGTCATTACTCTAATTAGCCTGAATAATTTGAGTAAATGTGTAAGCTAGATTTATGCCTATATTTTAACATCTTCATGGACACCACAATGATTTCCCTCGTGTGGTAATATTTTTCCTTGTAATTATGGTTTGGCGAAAATGGGAACTGCTGCGTCAAGCATGCACCCTTAAAATAGCATCTGAATAACGCGCCACTGACTTTAGACTAGGTTTTTCCTGGTCTGTGCCGGAATTGTTTTCAGAAACTGCAAAATAGCACCAGGGAATGTTTGCGCCTAGACATGCCTCCTCTTTTCGTTGAACCGCCCCCGCGAGTGCAAATTCATTCCCTAATTTACCGACTTGCGTCTGTGAAGGGAAAAGTCCGCTGTGCGTCGGGTACAAAATAGGAACGATACATGCGTCGGTGTACAAAGTCAATTGCGCTGAGTGCAGGATAGAATAGTAATAGTAGAATAGTCATTTTCAATATAAATATTTGCGATTCATAAGTTTAGTAGTTAAATCAAACATATTTAGATACATTCCTGTGTGACTTAATGTGTCAATTCTATAATTGTTTTGGATGCCACATTTGATGGCATATGATTTTTTGTACTGGAATATTTTTTTTTTTGCTTCCTATTAATGTTTGTACAAAAATAATGGTTACATAATGGTTGAACTTCAATAATTCAATTAATTATTCTTCAATTTAAATTGTTCATTAAATTGCTGATATTTATATACAAGTTTCCTAGTTGAAGTTGGACATGACATTCTCTCAAGTCGTACTACTTGGAAACTAATTTTTATACCAGTTTCCGAGTTGGGTCTTCTATAAACTTTAAACATAGCAGAATGGAGAATGATTTCTGCTGTGACTGGTATTTTTTATTAGATTTTTCCACAACAGCTATCGCCTTTTAGTGCACATTTGAAGCATTATGTTTTATACACAGCAAAAAATAGCATGTATTTGACTGAAATTCCAGAATCGCCAACAAGCTTACTAGTGCAGTGGATGTTTATATGGTTGTCATTGAATGCTAAATATAATTTTGACTTTATTAAGATTTCCTCCAGAAATAGGCAAGAATAAACCTGGTGTCCTCCATGATTCGGATTCATTCTGACAACAAAGCACTTAAGCTCATAATCATGACTTCAGAAGTGAGACGTAGAAAATTTCCGATAGCATGTGAAGTCAGCTTTAGTTTAACAGCATTTGAGACTCTGGGGCTTTTTAGATGTGGAGATTTTTCAATGAATCTTTCTGCAGGTTACATTGTTACGCCAATATGTGGAGTGACACTAAGTGACAGTGTTACAGTAATGAGTGAGTCAGGAAAGGGATTCATTCAAGCGATTAATTAAAAAAAAGCTAAATCATTCAGGAACTAAAGTGTTTTAAAAGTGATTTGTTCAAAAACACAGAATCATTCGGAACGGAATGTCACTGGTTTCTTGAAAATGCGCTGTTAAAGTTCGGAGCTATTTCCGTTGATGAAACAGGCAATATTATGTCTAAAATATAAGCTACTGAATTATATTATTACCTTATTAACAATATTAACTTGTTGTTTTTATAACTTATTGACAGTAATATCACACTGGCAGTTGTGCTGTTGGTCTGAGTTACTGCAGCTTGCTTGTGTGATGTTGCGTAGTTACAGGCATTGGCCAGTCAAAAATTATTAATTATAAATGATTTATCCATGCACATCATTATTTTTTAACATTCATGTGCTCTCTTAATCTTTAATCAAAATAACTTCCCCACCCTCTTGCAGCGACATCTGTTCTTTTCTCTGATAGCACGCTCACCCCACTGTAAATCCATAAGTTGGCAAAACTAAAAAATGTAGGTAATGTTACCTCCATTTTTTAAGGTTAAGAAATACAAAGTTTAAGCAGAACTAGCAGATTTTTATGTTGTATTATAGGCTACATGTGAATTGCTCTTAACTTAAAGTATTTGAGTAAGCTAACTCATACATAACTTAAAATTATCATGTAATCTCAAGTTAAATCGTTTTAGTAGTAGAAACATAAATAGCTATAACTAGCTTAATCTCGCTGACGGCAAAAGGTCTGGACTCCAACACTGCTTTCATTGGCCAAGGACCGCCCAAGAAGACGTCTGAGTGACATGTAAATCAACAAATCACAGTTTGTTTTGTTCAGCATAATGTTTAGGGGCGCAATAACAGACCGGTGTGTAAAACTCTTGGACATATTTTAAAAAATATGATGTAAACTTCACATACTTTTGAAAATACAGCATTTCATTTCTTCTTCCATGAGGGGGTTTGTCATTATCGTTAAAGAACGCGACACACATCTCACGGAAATCCTGTACAATTTAACCAAATCAGATGACGACTTCCAAAATCCTGAAGTGTTTCCTATTTTATGTGCCTTATGCATCCGACGTTCAGCCAATGGTCTGTGGGCGTGTGCCGTCTGAGGCTGAGAAACTAGCTAATTCCGTAAATGCTAACATGCTCTAATTGGTAATACAATGCTTTAATTTGGCACAGCTTTTGATTTTGCATTGCAAATGCAAATTAAGCTTGTGCTCCACTTGTCACCATGATGGAAACCCCCCAAAAACCCAACATAACAGAAAATTCAGATTACTTATAATGTGTCAGTTTCGTGAACTCAAAATAAAAAGAAAGTTCTAAATACTCATAAAAGTTAATTTGTTTGAACTATTTGGTTTAGTTTGCTATACTCAAACCAATTAATTATTTTGGAGGTTAGGGTTTACAGTGCGGCGTGAGGGCGGGACAAATTGTCACTCACATGAGATCAAAGCAATAGAAAAACCAGAATGATCCAACAATCCAATCAATTCCCGATGGACAAAATCAAGTCCCGCTATACATTTTTTTAGTTTGACAAGCTGTTTCACATTGATATACTTCACAATTGAGAAGAAAAGTATATCGCACGTGTTTGTGTGGGGGGTGGTGAATATCTCATGCATGATCTGAAGAAGCACTTACTGTATATCACAGGTCTCTTGACTTGTACTGAATAATTGATTCATCTAGCAACATTCCTTACATTCTCCCTCTCTCTCTCTTCCTCAGTAGTTAATAGGTAAAAGTCATAGCATCTCTTTGAAGACTGAAGCCTTCAGGCTTGTCTTGAGTCAAGGGGCTGTGGTGCGTTAACACAGAACATAAAAGCCAACCTCTTCTTACGAGCTACATTGACTGATAACGCCTGGCAGACTAGAGCTATCTCTTTATCTCCCTCACCACTGTATTCTTTACCCTCCTCTGGCCATCTTTAGTTTTTTTTTAGTTTTTTTGCTGTACAAATATAAACAAACTGACAAGTGGTTACATAACGGCTTGTCTTTCCTCTCAAGGACATGGTTGATCACAACCTTTAATTTCCCATGCTCAAACATCAGGTTCGCCACGCATGATTACATTTGATGCAACATCTTGCAGTGATGTCTTCTGAAGGCCAACAATGACCACCAACTTTATCCAGCCATTATTTAACACACACACACACACACATACACTTTTCTAGAAAATGTGATCTTTTTTTTTTTTTTTTTTGTCCATTTCACCACCCTGCATCTTGTGTTTTTAAATGCATAAAACTGTTCTATGTGAATGTCCATCAGTTATAGTTTGAGAATTTAGGGAGAGTGAAAACTGCATTTAAATATCGGAGTGACTCCCCTAAATTAGTGTTTTGTGTGTATTGACTCACAAATTGAAACTTGACTCACAAATTGAAAATGATGATTGACACTGTGGCACTGATATACTGTAAAGCAATGTTCTGGCATCTCGCGCATTTACTATTTTTGACCAAAGTAGTATTACAGTGACCAAAGACTTCAGCTATTTTACTGTAACAAAACCACCATTGAAGCGTTGTGTTTTGTTTATGATTGGAAGGCTCACAGAGCTTGCACTTAAAACTTTGCCATGTCCATTTATTATAAGCATCTTTGGGCTTGTCTCATAATGCAATCCAGTTTATGGAGTTAATAAAGTGGGGAGGTGCCAGTTGCGATATTGCTCTTATTTCCAATAAAGCTTTTGGATTTATTTAGGTAGGCTATATTATGTTTGTTGTTTGTTCTTGGCAACACGTCAAAGCTCGTATCTCTTTTCCTGTGGTTTTGCCGAACTTCACATACTGAAGAAAGACACAAATAGATCATTAACAACTACTTGATCAGTTTGGTTCTGTAATACACCACATACTTTGTTAATGCGGTTGTAAATACCAGAATTTTTCAAAATGCTGCTGTCACTCCTGTAAATTGATCTGAACTGTGTGTGTGTACAGAACAGGATTAAGTACTTAATGATGAATTGACGACCGAATTTAGCTGCAGTGTGCCTGTGACCTCAGTCATTTATGGAGCTTCATGGATGTGGGTGGACGTTTCCATGGTAACAGTGTCTGCGTCCGAAATCGCATACTCTCTTGAGTAGGTACTTAATTTGAATAAGTAATTACTTCACAACCACTAAAAAAGTATATTATATGGTATGAGTGTGTTTAGTATGAATGTAATTCGGACGAACTACATCTGCCATGTTGTCATTATAACGTGACCTACCCACCACAGTTACGTTGCTTCACTGCCATTCATAAATCCTCTGGGATTGTAAAGTGTCCATCGTATGCACTTCAGAATCCCAGCGGAAGTAGGTCATCCGGGTACTTTTTTGCTTCCTCTTTTATGAGTACTGTGAATACAGACATACTTCTTTTGTCACATACTGTTTTCTGCCTACTATATTAGGGAAGTATGCGATTTCGGATGCAGACAACAACAAGTCTGATTGATGGAGGTCTTTTTAGATTCATTGGTAATAGTTTTATCACCTGGAAATTGAATATTAAATCTAAACTAAAAAATGTTAACCTAGTTTACACAATAATGTATTAATCTATCTTTTCTAATCTAGAAAATGAATGTATGAATTGCTTCCTTAACTTTTCCTCACTTTTCTTACTCTAGTTAGTGTGTAATGTTGCTGTTTGAGCATACACAACATCTCCAAAGTTACGACGCTCAAAGTTCAATGCAAAGGAAGATATTTGCTTTTAAAGATTTTTTTTTTTCAGGACTACAACAAACGGCTGATAGGGACTACACGACATTCCTTCCGGGTTAGTGACATCACAAACCCTAAAATTGACATAAACCCCGCCCCCCGGAACACGATTTATAGATTATCAAGACAGAATATGCTAATCAATGACTAGAATATGACTACACATAAACTATAAATTCATCAACTAACCATTCAGGAATGTTGTCTTCATGTTGTTCTTGAGTCTCTCCATTTTTCTGACTCCGGTTAGAACATAAAAGGCTAAACGTTTTTGAAATGTTAAGTGCATGTCTGTGTGAGGTAATCGAAGCTGCTAAGGACAAGAGCTGTTGAAGCTCCGCCCCCAGTGCCGGGAGCAGCAGCTCATTTGCATTTAAAGGAACAGACACAAAACGAGGCGTTTTTGCCCACCCTCAAAAAGTGACAACTTTAACATGCTATATAAAAATATCTGTGGAGTATTTTGAGCTAAAACTTCACATACACACTCTGGGGACATCAGATATTTATTTTACATCTTGTGAAAAGGGCATTATACCACCCCTTTAAAGCTAATCTTTCCTTATACAGCAATGTTGGGCCAAGAAGCACTGATTATAACGATGTTATATTTGATTATATCATAAGAGAAAGGAACAGGAAACCTCTCACATGCTCTTAGTCTTGCTGTCGTTCTGCTCATGGAAGCAGACTCAAGGGCAGAGAGCGTTATACATGTTTGATGGTGTTTTAATGGAGAACACGGTCTTATCTAGCGTTCTGGTCCTCCTCCCCAGAACACGTGTGGCTCCACTCTCATTAATTATGCAGCTTTCACGGCATTTAATCTATCTGTGATCAATACTAAGCACTGGTTACAACACGAGGTTAAACAGCAGTGTCTTGGGTTTTTGTTTAGAGTAGCATACTACCGTGCTAATATTGTTAATATTCTGCATGCTTAGAATACCAAATGTGCAGTAAACCAGAGTCTCTGACAATGTCATGCGCTCGACTTCACCTTTCATTTTCAGAGTAACTGAATTAGAAGTATTAAACATTTGTATTGCATAATACATTGTTTCATATTATATGGTTAACAATAGGCGGTACTGTATATACTGCACAGTATTCAGTATCCTATTTCGAACATAACATGCCGTAGTCTCTTTGGTGGATTGCATCTTTTCCATTTACATTATGCATTTGTCAGGTGATTTTATATTTTTAAAGTTATATTCCTTTGGAATCAAACCTATGACCTTGGTGTTTCTAGAGCCATGCTTTACTCTTTGAGCTATACATCAGGAACATTGTTTTTTAATGTGTCTGTGTGTGGGAGGGATCGTGAGCGGATTTAGTTTGTTCAGTTGATGTTTTATAACTGTGACTGTACCTGATCTAACACATGGATCTTCCCTTCCATCTGAAAATAAATAATTTCCCTCAGGCTTTAATTATACAGCTCTGTCTGCTTCTCTGGCATTAAATGCTAAACAAGGACATGGATTGTATATTTGTAAAATTACTGAATGGAAGAGTGGCTGGAATGTGTGTGTGTTTGTTGTTGAGTGAAAGTATCAAACATATTAAAACATTAAATGGCTGTTACTTTTTATTGCGGAAAGAGGAAGAATGTTCTCAATTAAAGGCATAATAGAAGAGTATAAGCACATTGTGAACTTCACACATTTTACTTTCTGTTTGCTTTAGTTTTTACGAAACTAGATTCTAGATTTACTTTATTCCTCAGTGAATCTATTGCTCTTTCTTTCTCATTCCTCTCATCTTTTCTTTCCCTGCTCTCTATTTGTCTCTGTCTCTTTCTTTCTCTCCCTCCCCAATGAAATGCACAGAAATAGCTATGCAGATTTTCCCCCTTCCAAAATGATTTCATATCATCTCTATATCTTCCAATAACCCTCCATTCTTGCCGTCATTTCCCCTCTTATCTGTTTTCTTCACTCCTCCGCTCTGTCTTCCCTTTCTTTTATTGTATTTATGTGCTCATTATGCTAATTGGCCTCAGTGTATCTAAGAACAAAATCCAGTGGTGTTTTTTTTCTTTGTTTTACTCTATATCTGTTAAGTTGCTTCACTCTCCCTCCTTCCTTCTCTCTCTCTCTCTCTTTCTCTCTCTCTCTCTCTCTATCCTTTTCTATTTATATCTCAGCGTGGTGGGAGTGTTTGGTCAGAACGTTTACACTACTCTATTTGCCTCCTCCCATTCTCTGTATTTCTCATCCTTCGTTCCTGTCCCTTATAAAAAACAAACCTGGATTGCTCTTTCATTTTGTCCTCTCGTTTACACGAGTGTATTCTGCATTCCATCCGTTTCCGGTGGTCGCCAGAGCTGTCAAATGCTGCTAGATGAATAATCTGTGTGGAATTAAAGCGTGTGTGTGTGTGTGTGTGTGTGTGTGTGTGTGTGTGTGTGTGTGTGTGTGTGTGTGTGTGTGTGTGTGTGTGTGTGTGTGTGTGTGTGTGTGTGTGTGTGTGTGTGTTTGTGTGCAAACATGTGCCCATATGCATGTCTATTCTTGACAGCATGACTCCATGTGTATGAACTGAATAGGGTGTGGAGGGGGGGGGGAGCAATCAGACAGTGCTGGGTCAATTAGAGGGATCGAGAGAGATTATCATTGGCAAGTAGTTCTGTGATTATTCCATGACTGAGGCATCATGGGAAGGTTTGGGAAAAAATAACTGAGTGGATGGAGAGAGAGAGAGAGAGAGAGAGAGAGAGAGAGAGAGAGAGAGAGAGAGAGAGAGAGAGCGTGCCCACACAGCTACAGTAAATGTATATTACATGTAAGTTGATGAACACGTAATGCGATGCACTTGCTGCCTCAGATGTGGCCATTCTAATGACGAACAAGACACACATATTGTCCCACATTTGCTGGCCATTTGAGCTTGATTTTGGTAAAATGTTAATAATATAATAATGACACATGCAAGTGTCTGTATAAAGGCACAATGTCAACTTTAGACATCACAAATGTGTTTTTCATTTCCTGAAAAGTAGCTGTTTTGGACATACAAGGTTTTCACCTCAAAGTGGCGATATTCTCAATATATTCACAATGATTTTACTGCTGGTATTAAATTAAACAATATCATGAATATTATTGCAAATTACACAATTTATATTTGGACATTTGGTTTCAGAAAGACTGTAATTAGACTTGTTATGTTATCCTACAGCATTAATGAGAGAATTAAGATTTGTTTCCGTCATGTCACCAAGTGGTTTTCCATTATTAAAATGTTTTAGTAAGTAAAATGAGCTGTTTATTTATTAATTTATATTTTGTGAATTGTTACACATTCATCCCTTTTCATAGTTAGAAACTGAGAAAAATTCCTTGGCTTTTACTAGGTTTGATTCCAAGGCAATATCCAACAATATTATTGATCCGACGCTGTAACTGAGCTGGGCGAAGATTTTTTTTTTTTTTTTTTTTTTGCAGAACTCCTTTATAGATTAAATAATGTAATGAATCAACTAAATAATGAATCAACACTGAACTGACTTCAGCTGAACAACAGCTAAATTGAATAATTTTCATGTAATCACTGTAAAGCTGCATTGAAACAATCTGTATTGTATAAAGCGCTGTATGAATAAAAGTGACTTGACACGCATGCAGATACAAACTGTATATGTTGAATGTGCTGTAAGTTTGTAATTGTAAGATTTATATTTCAAATAAACACTGTTTTTCCATTTACCAAATATTCCTGAAAAAATGCATCACAGTTTCCACAAAAATATTAAACTGCACGATTGATAAAAAATAAATGGTAACATTATTTTGAGTCTACTTTAGACATTCTACTAACTATAAGTAACTTTGCAACTATGTCAAATAACTGTCATTAGAGTATTAGCAGACTGTCTGCTTAATATCTGCTAACACTTTATTGTGATGCTCCTCCAACAGATATTCTACTGACTAGTAGCTTGGCAACTACAAGTCAATTTATATAACCTGAACCCTCACACCTAACCATAACCTAACAGTCTACTGTCTACTACAGTCCACTAATACTCTAATGAGAGAGTTAATTGACATGTAGTTGCAAAGTTACTTATAGTTAGGAGAATATCTAAAGTGGACTATCAATATAAAATGAAACCAAATAAATATGTATTGTGTACCAAATCAGCAAAAGGATCATGTGACACTGAAGACTGGACTGCTTAAAATTCAGCTTTGGGGGCTGTGACTGTGTTATTTGGCTACAGGGGTAAGTATAGACGTTACTAATAAAGCCTCAAACCACATGAATATGATGCTGGTAGCACAATCTGACAGGTAGCATTTTTCTCAGTTGAATTGTGCTATATTGTTTTAATGGTAGGTAGCAAAATGTTTGCTTTGACTGTAGTTTAGGTGTAGGCTATGCTGTGTTTGTAGAGGGCTAGTTCCCTTTCGAGGAAACTCGCAATGCGTCGATGACGCTTTGGGAACACCTCCGCGTGATTACGTCTGAAGCACGTATGTGTAACGGAGGCCAGCTAGTAGTTGCTGTGCGAGTAAACCTCACTCCTCTGATCTCAATAGGTGCTCTGGCGACAGATGCTAGAGGCTGCAGTTTTTAGCCTCCTTGTTAGAGTGCCTGACTCTCATGCCGGAGACCCGCACGGAGCGGGGTGAGAAGGACCCGGGTGGAGGGGTTACATATGTCAACTAGTCCAATGGAAAGAATGAGCGTCACGGCGGGTAACATCATGACCAGGAAGAGATAAAAGCACATCCGGTGCATTACTCGCGTCAGCTTTTGTGCCTCAGCAAATCGCTCTGTGTCAAAACGGTCTGTATATTTATTGTTGTCTGTCACTCTATATATATATTTATACTACAGGGCCGTTGAATGCTTGAATCTGATTGGTTGACGAACATTCTGAGGTGTGCAATTATTTTCAGGGAACCGCACGGCTAAAGTAGTTCCGGCAGGTCTTAACCGCATTACAGTTCCATATCACTGCGCGTACTTAACTGTAATAACGAAAAATAGAATATACAATTCATAACAAGAAAAACCATGCAGCCCCATGCGCTTGATCTGCAATTTTCAATGTCTAACTTCACAATCAATGGAAACATGCAGTTTAATTTTCATAAATAACGTATAGTCCTATATATAGCCTAGGCTAATCAATATAAAATTAAACTGAATATTTCAATAAATTGATAGTCTTGCTGCACGGGTTTTCGTAATTATTGCAGATAATATAACAAATAAATAATTATTGATAGGCTATAGTCTACTGTCACTACTAGAAAAAAAGAATGAACGAATTAATTAAAACGAATTGAATAAATAAATAGGCTAAATAATAATATTGACGCACATGCCTCTCTCTCTCTCTCTCTCTCTCTCTCTCTCTCTCTCTCTCTCTCTCTCTCTCTCATAACTGCATTAATAACTGCATAAAGCCGGGGACACACTTACTGTAAGGCCGGTTATGAATGTAATTTGATACTTATGACTGATCATGCACGCGTTTTCAGCGCGTTCAGTCTGTGTTCACAGCGGTGTTTAAAATCTGCTGCATTCACAGTCAGAGAATGTGTCAGTCATTAAGTGTGTCCCAGCATTAGTCTGCTATCAGCGGCTCAAACCTCCGTTACTAACTCTAAAATGACGTTCTGGAATTAGCAACGGAGCATGGGTTTAGATGCGCAAGGAATTAGTCCTACGTACAAGAGCGTTTTAATGATAAAAACTTTACAAATGTCTTGAAATACATCATCTGAACAATATTTCGAGGTGTGGTAACTGTAGTATAAGCGGAATAATTGACTTCAGGGCGTTGAATTATTCGAAAAATAATGCACACCCAAGGTGTAACGGCCACTCTGCTTCGCGTCGTGACCGCATTACCACCTCGGGTGTGCATTATTTTTCTAATAATTCAACGGCCTGTCGTCAATTATTCCTTACATATATCATGGCGAAACAACTATTCAAGTCTTGTGCTTCTCCCTGCCCTCGTTTCCTTACGGGTGGGAATACACATGAGCTTTGTGTAGTTTGTTTGGTAGTGGAGCATGCTATGTCAGCCTTCGAGGGGGCTGACTGTCAACATTGCGAGCGTCTCCCGCTCCGCATGCTCCGCTCCCGCCAGTCCACATTCGAGGATGATGGACAGGCTCGTGAATCTCGGGGCGCTGGATCCGCTGCTGCCGAGGCAGCATGGAGAAGGCTCACCTGGGGTTCGCAAATGGATCTCTCAGCGGGGTTGGAGACAGGCTCTGGCTTATCTCCTCCTTTACCCGAGGGATCCATTGCTCTCTTGCTGGTGTCGGAAGCCTGCCACGCGGCTTCTTCCGCCCGGGAAGAGAGCCCAAGCTCTGAGGTGGTAGAGTTACTGAGTGTTAGTGAAAGTGACACAAACACGATTAGGGGAGAGGATTCACCATCTCTTTCCCCTGCATATGATAACTGTTGAAAAATTAAATATTGACTGGCCAGCAGAGAGAAAAGATGCTCGTCCTAAAAGCAAGTTAGACAAGCGCTTTTTATCATCAAATGTATCATCTCCATCACGGGCTCTTCCATTTTTTCCTGGAATAAACCTTATTCTTCACGTCTTTTCAGTCCCCAAGTGCATACATATTCAGATATAAGGGGACTGAAGGAATATGGTTATGGATCAATGCCCCCGGCGGAACAGACGCTCGCGAGCTATCTGTCTACTGGTAGCAGGTCAAGCTGGAGCCAGTCTGCACATGATGGCAGTGCTCCAAGCCTACCAGGCAGACCTGTTGGGGGATATCGATAGAAGTGAGGAATTTAGTCCCAACGAAATTCGAGAACTTCATCGGGCCACAGATCTTTCTCTCAGGGCTACGAAGGAGACCGCTCGTGCTATTGGGCGGTCTATGGCAGCCCTCGTAGCTACTGAGAGACACCTTTGGCTTAATTTAGCTGATTTAAAAGAAAAAGATCAGGCTTTTCTCTTGGATGCCCCTATTTCTCCCTCTGGTCTTTTCGGTGACTCGGTGAACACAGGTGTTGAGAGGTTTCAATAAACTAAGAAACAATCAGAGGCTTTTAAAAAAATTAATTCCTCGCAGAGTCCAGCCCCCTGAGGATGCTGGGCGTGAGCATTCCAGCCAAGCTCATCGCACCGTGTGCAACAGAAAATTTGTGTTGCGTCTCATGCTCCTCCTATTAAATCATGGGAGCCGAGCCAACACTCTCAGCCGAAGTCCTCTAAGTCTAAGCTGGATCTGAGGACCGTTCTTATGGCAAAGAAGGCTTCGGCTCAAAAGAGGTCCTGACGCTATGTGCGTCAGACCGTTGAGGACAGCCCCAGCCAGGGTGGAGCGGTGTTCACCTCATTATACAGTGCCCGTTCCATTTTGGGGTCCTCAGGGGACCGTTCTCCCAACCCCGCCACCCTTGGTACCTCGGGGCGCAGTGGTCTCCAGCGAGCTCTTGGCTCAGTGTCAACTCGACATTGCATCGGACTCGCGCCCTCTGAGGGGGGTTCAAAAACAGTCAGATCGGTTGTTTCCTGCCAGTATGCTTCAGGTCACTGAAGTGGCTGTTCCGATGACACCAGAGGCCAGTCTCAAGAGACTGGTACCCTTAGTAGATTTTCTGACAGAGTGGAAGAATATGCCGAATATATCTCCATGGGTCCTGCAGTTAATAGAGAAAGGTTACAGAATCCAGTTTGGTTCTCCTCCACCTTGTTACAACGGGGGGTTGTTACTCACGTTAGTACATCCTGAGCAGGCTCTGGTAATGGAGCAAGAAGTAGAGTCTCTCTTAGCGAAAGAAGCTATAGAGCAGGTGTACTCGCCCAACAGAGAAGGGTTTTACAGCCGCTACTTTATTGTTCCAAAAAAGGATGGGGGGTCGCGTCCCATTTTAGATCTTCCTCTGTTGAATTGTGTAGTCATGAAACTCAAGTTCAAGATGCTCACACTCAAACAGATCCTGACTCAAATCAGATCCGAGGACTGGTTTGTCACGATAGATTTAAAGGACGCTTACTACCATGTCTCCATCCTCCCTCAACACAGGAAGTTCCTAAGGTTTTCTTTCGGTGGCAAAGAATACCAATATCGGGTGCTTCCATTCGGTCTAGCTCTATCACCCCGCGCGTTCACAAAGTCCGTAGATGCAGCTCTGGCCCCGCTCAGGCTGCAGGGCATACGCATTCTGAACTACATCGACGACTGGCTGATTCTGGCGGAATCGGAACAGTTAGCGGTTCGGCATTGAGATGTCGTCCTCGCTCACATGAAGAAATTGGGGTTGAGACTCAATACCAAGAAGAGTGTGCTTTCTCCATTACAGAGAACCATTTCCCTTGGTGTGGTATGGGATTCAGTCACGATGCGGGCCGTTCTATCGCCAGTTCGTGTAGCTGCTATCCTCACAGCCCACGAAAGAGTTGAAGCTAGGCTAGTCACGCACTGTGAAACAGTTCGAGAGACTGTTGGGTCTCATGGCTGCAGCGTCCAATATGATCCCCTTTGGCCTACTGTACATGAGATGGAAGTTTTCTCTGAGAACAGGACACAAAATGACTGTTGACCAATTTAACCTGTTTGGCACAGACTACCCCGAATTGGGTTACACTGACCCAGCGCTGTGTAGGCATGTAAGGGGGTTCATCATTTTATTGAAAGTAAAAATTACCCATCAACTGAGTTACAGGTAAACTACCCAGCAAACTAGCTCTGTAAAAATATTTCAAATAACCCAACAAGCTGAACCCAGCAACTCAGAGTGTGTTGATCAAAAGACTGAAAAATGTTGAGATTGAGGTATTTTTGGTAATATCAACCAGCTCTAGTGCACAAAAATGGCAAACAGAAGACAGGGAAAAAAGAAAGAACAAAGTGAAAAATGAAGTAAACTAAGATAATTAAAAACGTTGACATGCTGTCTCACCAGATGGGAAATGTCTGAATCATAAAATGTGTTAATTCAGCAGAACAAATGTGATGCAAATGTGTCTCTTTATCCTAATTCAAAGTCGTTCTAATACCTAATTTGCCATTTTTATCACACACCCAGTCATTAATCCCAACCATACTTCTAATTCAGTCTCCTTAGACTTAATGCGGCAAGAGCCGATTACACTCACTGTCAGGATTGAGCCCCCCCACCCCTTCCCAGCATCTGTCTGATGTGTCATATTCTTTGACAGTCCCTCTCTCACCTGGCATTTAGCTCCGTTTCTAGCAATTGTGTTTCGACCCGGCTCATGCTGCTCAGCATTTACAGCTTGGCCTAAAACCAACCTCTCCCTGAGAGCCTAATCAATGTCTGTGTTTATCTCTATAAAAGCCCTCTCAGGATGATGACGGGCTCCTTTGTGAGTTTATGAAGAGCGAGGCGGCTCTCCAACCTCTACCTGCCATGCTTTAGTGTGTGCTCGTAAAAGAGGCTTTTGTCCTACTGTTTCCTGCTCGCTCTCTCTCTCTCTGCCGATCTTTTATTGATGGGGTATTTATAAAGTTAGAGTCTGAATAATTGATTGCTGAAAGACGAATGAGCGGAGCTGTGCTGTGCAGGAACGAGGTGTAGTACAGTGCGTGTCAGGGGGATTCCTTTAGTAAACAAGACCCATCCTGGTTTTTAAAGTTTGGCGATGACAGACAAGGCAGGGGTTAAAATGACCTGGAATGTTCCAGAAACGCTTCCGCCGGCAAATTACAATTATTGGCAGTTTGTTTATCCAGTCTATTCCATATGTGTTTGCTCCAGCCCAGGTTTTCTTGGTTCCCATATCCTGCGGTGGGCTGAAATAACTCATGGGAGCAGTGAAATGTCACATTGTCCCATTAAGTTGCTTAAATGTTGGTATTTTTCATCTTTCTCCATATTTCTTCACTTGGCAAAGGTCATTCTGAAATCAAGCTGGGTGTTCAGTATTATTTGGCCCAATTACAGGTTCTTCCTGTCACTATTCTTCAATAAGAAATATTCTTCTGACTGTACAAGAGGCACACATTGCTGTTTAATTCACTTCACCCTGCTGTTGCACTACCATTCAAAATTTTGAATGCTGCATTTATTTGATGAAAAATACAGTAAAAATTAAATCATTACAATTTATAAGAACTGTCTTCTATTTTACTATATTTTAAAGTGTAATTTACTCCTGTGATGTCAGTGGCGTCAATTCACCAAAACGCAATGTATGGTAGACTCTGATGACATCATCCAATTTTACTCCCTCGATGTGACAGTACCACTTCCAACCTTGTACAGCACTTCAAACTCAAAAGTCTAAATATTAACTCATTTAAATGTTACCATGTTGACTTCCGGTTATGTCGGGTTGCTGAACGGTCACGTTTTTCAAAGCTCTCGGATAATCCTGTTTTTAAATCTTTATCTGGACCCGATAACCAAAAGACACGTTTTCTTTTTTTGACGGTTGCTCTGAAAAACAGTCAACATGTCTTCGCGATCGCAAAGAAAAAGAGATAAAAAAGATAATACAGATTCCGCTGTCGACGACCTAGGACCCACGTCTGAAGCTTATAGCACACCGGTTGGCGCCAACACTCACACCGAGGCTGATACTCCACCCGATAATAGCGTAATTCTTTCAGCTATAAACGGTTTGAAGAGTGAGTTTCGGTCCCAATACAAGGAGGTACTGGCAGTTATTAAAGAAGTTAAAGAGGATTTATTTACCTTCACTGAAAGACTTACCGAAGCGGAGAGCCGAATCAGCCAAGCCGAGGATGACATTAGTGGCCTTCAAGGAAGGGTTGTTAAACTCGAAAAATCCACATCGGATCTTGCCTCTGCTCTTGACATGGCCAAATGTGGAAGCCGGCGCTCTAACATTCGGATTCTGGGACTTCCAAATGGAATCGAAGGAAATAATCCTGTTTCGTTTTTGGAAAGTTGGCTTCCACAGCTTCTAGGTGCGGATACCTTCCCGGCGCCGGTGATCATTGAAAGGGCACACAGGCTACCCACCAGTGGCAAACAAGCTGGTGGAAACGCATCGTCAAGGCCAAAAACAATGATACTGAAATTACTCAACTATGCTGACAAAGACAGAGTACTGAGAGCAGCCCGGGAAAGAGGTACAGTGATGTTCCAGGATCACCATATTATGTTTTTTCCTGATCTATCGTCCGAGGTGTTAAAACAACGAAAGCGATTTGAGGAGGTGAAGCTAGAGCTTCGAAAGAGGAAGATTAAGTACGGGATGATTTTCCCCGCCAAGCTTATGGTTATCTTCGGAGACCGTCGTCGTTTCTTCGACTCTCCTGAAGAAGCAGGCAAATTCATCGCGACCTTGCCAAAGGATGTCCGGGAAGCGGAGCAGCAGACGTCCGAGTAACTCATTTGTTCTTTTTGACACTTTGCATGAAAGTTTAATCGTCCACTTTAGTACTGAACTTTCATTTAAAAAAAAAAAAAAATCTTGGACGATTAGTCTGCAAATGCCCTATAAAACGTAAGGTTGGGATTTTTTGATTTTCATAATTCGTAAAAGGTTGGCTTTGATTTGATTACTAAGCAGAATCATAGAGTAAGCTGATTATTTTAGCGCATTTTCTTTTGGTTAAACGGTCAAAATACTTGGTCTTTGAGAGCGTGCGGTATTCATTTTGTTTTGGACACATTTTTTTTTTTTTCCTCTTAATTCAGCAAACTAATAGCGTTCCTATTAGAGGACCGTTAGAGTACGTAACTACAGTTCTAGTCGAAGAAAAGGGATGTTCGCCGTGCATCTGTGTGTTCTATCTAGTGCACGTGCTGGGGATTGTGTGTTGTTGTTGTTGTTGTTTTTTTTTCTTTTTTTTTTCTTCTTTTTTTTTCTTTCTTTACTATACATCTATACTTGCATTTCAGTTTTCTGGTACATCTTTGTACTTTACAAAAAGGTTACAGGGTGTTTATTTGAACAGGTCATTAATGTTTGGACTACCAAGAATATTTAGAATATTACATTTTGTTGCAAATGTCAAGGGATTCTAGCCTTACATTGACATCTTGGAATGTGCGGGGGCTCTGTAACCTAACTAAATTAAAACAAGTGATGAACAGAGTAAACTATCTCCATCCTAAAATATTATTCCTGCAAGAAACACATTTATTGTCCGACGAGGTCATTAAACTGCGTAGAAGATGGCCAGGGCAGGTTATAGCAGCATCATATAGCTCGCACTCAAGAGGGGTAGCTGTGCTGATACATAAATCAGTCCCATTTCATATATTAAAAACTATTCGTGATCCATTGGGTAGATATGTTATAATCAGTGGTAGGATGTTCAATGAATATTGCAATCTTGTAAGTGTTTATGGCCCTAATACAGATGAACCAAATTTCTTTCATAATCTTTTCTTCATTTTGTCTTCCCTTCAAGGTATCTTAATAGTCACTGGTGACTTTAATTGTACCTTAGATCCTAAATTGGACCGTTCCACAGGTACTGACGCTTCACATCCGCAAAGTAGGAACATAATTAATCAATACATTAAAGACCTTAATTTAAGCGATGTCTGGAGGCTTCAAAACCCAACAAAGAAAGAATTTTCTTGCTATTCCTCATCTTTCCATACTTACTCCAGAATAGACTATTTTCTTATTTCAAAGGATTTGATAGATTATATATCTAACTGTAAATATAGTAGTATTGTTTTATCGGATCATGCAGCATTATCACTGAAATATACTCTCAGAACCATAATCAAAAGCCCATCTAAATATAAAGTGGCTACATAACCCTGAGTTTCTGGATTTTGTTGGAAATCAAATTGACATATTTTTCGAATTTAATACAAACCAAACATCAGCTTCAATACGATGGGAGGCATTTAAGGCCTATATTAGGGGGCAAATCATCAGCTTTACTAGTTCTAAGACAAACAGATCTGCCCTTAAAATTATAGAATTGGAACACAGTATCAAGGACTTAGAAGAAGAAATTTTCAAACAAGATACTCCTGAACTGAGACATAAACTTTTACTACTTAAAGCAGAATTTAATGACATCTCTACTAATAAAGCTGCGGCTAATATAACTAGGCTAAAACAAACATATTATGCGACGTATATATTATTATATACGTCGTGTGTTAAATGTCATACACTCAACAAAAGGAGTCTCGGATACAGCTTTACTTTCTTTGGATGCCGAGAAGGCTTTTGATAGGGTGGAGTGGGACTATCTTTTTGATACACTCTCTTGTTTTGGTATCGGTCCGTATTTTATAAAATGGATACAAATTGTATATTCAAAACCCTCAGCAGAGATATTGACTAATAATATAATCTCTAAATCATTTCCGCTTTCTCGGGGCACACGTCAGGGATGCCCCCTTTCACCGCTCCTTTTTACATTGGCTATTGAGCCTTTGGCTATTGCAGTACGAAGAAGTGGAGATATATCAGGGATTACAATTGGCGGTCTTGAAAATAAAATAGCTTTATATGCTGATGACATTATATTATTTCTATCCAATTTAAGTACATCTGTGCCTTCTTTATTGTGCCTAATTAAATCATTTGGATCTTTTTCAGGTTATAAAGTGAATGAGTCAAAATCTATGATCCTATTTCTAAAAGAAACGGAACGTCTCACACCTCCCTTCCAGACCCCCTTTAAAAATGCTTATGAAGAATTTAAATATCTTGGTATTAATATCACCGCAGACATAAAGAATTTGGCTACCAGTAATTATAATTATACAACTAAATTAATCACTGAATCAATCAATAAATGGTCATCCCTACCAATTTCTCAGATTGGACGTATTAATATATTAAAAATGAATGTTCTCCCAAAATTCTTATATTTATTTCAATCTATTCCTCTGCCCCCACCTCATAATTTTTCTGCAATATGAAGAAGCTTTTCACCAATTTTATTTGGGCAAATCGACGTCCCAGGCTGAGGCTCTCTCTTTTGTATTTACCATATGAAAGGGGAGGGTTGCAGTTGCATAATCTTAAGTGGTACTACTGGGCAGCTCAGCCAAGAGCAGCAATGTTTTGGTTTACAAATGATAATTCTATCCCTTGGGTACGGATTGAGGAGAGTACAACTCAAAAATTGCCTTTGAATCTGTATCTGTATTCAGCACCCCTGCCCAAACTGAAAAAAGCCACTTCCAACCCCTTTGTTAAAAATACTATTGTGGTATGGTATGAAGTTTTGAAACATATTGGACAGATTCCACAATTATCACAATTTACCCCTATTTGGGGAAACACTATGTTTACACCAGGGACACATGATGGTGGTTTTAAAATCTGGGCATCAAAAGGTTTGAACAAGTTGGCAGATTTATTTAGCAATGAAACTATGCTTAGTTTTCAGGAATTAAGACAAAAGTTTGATTTGTCTAAAACACATTTCTTTAAATATCTTCAAATTAGGAATTTTATCAATAAAACACAGCATAATTCTCTTCTCTTACCAGAGCTGTCCCCTTTAGAAAAAACTACTTTAAACCACCTTAATGGTGCTAGGCAAGTTTCCTTGTTTTATAAACTGATCTCCACTAACTGTAAAGAAAATACGGAGAAAAAACGTTTGGCTTGGTGTCAAGATATAAGTGAGAATATAACAGAAGATGAATGGCAGAGTATCTGCTTGAAGGCCCAAACCCAGACAATTAATACCAGGTTTAAACTTCTGCAGTACAAGTGGATAATGAGAGTATACATAACTCCAGAATTGCTTCATAAATTTAATCCCAACATTCCCAATCAATGAATAAAATGCAACCTAGAGATAGGAACTTTATACCATTGCTTATGGAAGTGCCCTCAAGTTCAACTTTTTTGGGAAAAGGTTTTGAACTTTTTGTCACTGGTGGTGAAACAGAATGTCCCCAAATGTCCTAAACTTTGTATATTTAATATTTTCCCTGTAACTTGCACTTTAACTAACTCTGGTAAGAAAATGTTGACCTTCTGTTTATTACAAGCAATACTTGTAGTTGCTCGTCATTGGAAAAACACAGAAATTCCAAATTTTAAACAATGGTTACAGGAATTGTCTGGTTGTTTGGCTTTGGAGAAACTCACATATATTGTTAAGGGAAAACCTGGAAAAATTTTCAAAGTATGGAACCCCTTTATAGAATTTTTGAAGGAAGCTGAACCAAATAGTTTATTTTCTGTGTAACCAGGTATAACATTCACCATGTTATGATATTAATGTACCATTGTCTCGACGTTTATGTAGTATAGATGTTGTTGTTTTTTTTGTTTTTTTTATACATTTAATTTTTATTTTTATTGTAAATATTTATTTTTATTTGTATATTATTTTTTCTGTGCTTGTTTTAATGTAAATGTTTGTAAAATCAATAAATACAATGTTGGGAAAAAAAAACATGAAAAAAAAAATGTTACCATGTTAAATGTAAATGTATGTAAAGTTACAGTCTAATGAGAAAAAAAAATCTTCAAATTGCGAATAAATTTAGACAGCGAGTAAAGAAGCTGCCATCCCTGAAGCTGTCAGTCAGTTCGGCGCAAATTCATTGAGTACAAAAACTCCTGTATTAATCAATGAATCTGTCATAACTGCACAATGAATTTTCTATTTACATCATATCTCCGCTTTGTTTGTTACAGTATAGGGGCTTTTGCACCGGAGGAACCTTTTCATGATTTCTAGAACTATTGGCGGAAGTACCCGTTTTTTTTTTTTTTGGCTTGTTCGCATCGCAGGAAACGTTTTTAGTTCTAGGAACTCCTTTTGGAGGAACTAATTTAGCTCGTACTTCAGAGTAGGGTCTAAACCAGCACTATAGGAATTACCAGTGACATTAGTGTATGTGGATTGGCCAAACACACCAAAAAAACATTGACCAAAAACATTTTCTTCTCAGCTAGCAACATTAGACATCAACCACACGGCATATGCTAATACCATTTCATATAGCCTACTGTCTACTTTCTATGTATAACAGTTCTATTTAATAATGTGTTAGACAAGACTGTTAGACAGATCGTAAACTAATGAACACGGAAAATGCGAGTACTTTTCCTAAAATGATGATCCATTCTCTCAAAACAATAAAACCAAAACATATTCAGTAACTAAGCCGAGTAGCCAAACATGACAAAAAATGCAGCGATAGGCTACATTTGTTTCTCTCAGCTTCACACAAACCATCAATAAGAGTGAGCAGCGTCAAAAGTGCATTATGTGTGCAAACACAAAGCAATGAGTCGTGATTGATAACAAAATAAGACATTTTCACACAGCACCCACAGCATGAGAGAAAACAGCATTAGTTCTTTCAAAACAAGACGTAGAGCAGTTCTTCAACAGTGGAAAAGACAGCGAGAGTTGAGAATACTTGATTAATATAAGATCTTTTGCAACAGTGAAATCCCTCTGTATTGTTTTGTGTGATTAATTTTTGATAGTCCAATCCTAGATAAACAGGCAACAACAGTGTGAAGATAATGGTCAGCTTGACAGTTGAATTTGTGGATCTTATCATTGTGTAGAAACTAGTATGCTCACAAGTATGCATGGGGGATTGGGGACTGTCACAAGATATTTCCTCTGTCAGTGGGAAATGTAATCATGGCCTCCACCAGGGCCATGTGACGCAATAATATGCTTTATGAAATCATTGTTCAAAGCAATGCTGATGTGGTTTCAGAAACAACTGGTTTTCATCACTTGTCGAGATGTTTGAAATGAGTCTTGGCTTGAGTTGGTATTAGTGAAGAAATAGAGGCTGTGCAAAAAGGAAACATAAACTGAATTATAGTGTAACCAACCATATTTTCCTTCTCCATAGTTACTGCAATTATTGTAACCCTACTACATAAAATATAAAATTAAAATGGGATCACCTGTAAACGTTCTAACTATGATTGTGGCTGATACCAAGTTTCCACAGTTTTATTGTAACAAAATAATAACTAAGATATTTTTTATTTTTTGCTATACAGTTTTGGCATTTTTACAGAGCTCAAAGGATCATTTAATATTTTATTATAGTTCAAAATGTTACAGGCTTAAATCAGAATGTTGCCTCTCGATTTGAATTTTAACTCTAGTTCTTAATGACCGGATTCTAAGAAGGCATGATATAATCTCTAATGACAGATCATCTTGTGACATAATTTTTGATTATGTCATAGTCAGGCTGTGCGCTGTGATGATGTCAGTGTGGCTGATGGCAGGTCACAGAGTTTTGCATGACCTTTTTTCATATTTGATGGTTCATGCCTGCATATTTGCAGAAGACTACGTTTAGATTCAGAGGCTGATATGAAACATTTCACATCTCCCGTGATAATTTGTCATTTTGCTTTTATTTTTTATTTTTTTTTACCAAATAAACAACCTGAGGATAATAAAAGCTCATTATAGATTCATAGACTGACGTAAACCTCATTAATTCACATCTCCAATGCAACAACATGACAACCTCCTGAAGAAAAATATGTATGCTTTTTGTGTTTTAGGTTACAAAAAACATCTTCCCCTTCACCCTTAAAATCTTCGCTTTGGCTGCCTTGCAAGCACTACTATTTTCTTTAGCAAATTAATATCTAGTTTTGTTTATTAGTTTTGTTGCCAGTTGTAACCTAAAAAAACAGGGTACCCAAAAGCGAATAAATCAATTCATGTTTGAGTGATGTTATCTTCAAAATCTGTCCTCTGAACGCAGCAATACCATCTGTTTACATACAGTATGCAATATTCACACCCCTGAGGACAATTATGTCTTCTCTAAAGTACTTTTAACACTTAGTCAAAAAACACGTTGTAATATAAGCAGATTCTACCATTTGCTGTTCTCGTGCTGAGTAGAATTTAATTTCACACAAACACACATCTTGCAAGATTGGATCAGCTGAGTGAGAAGAAATAGGCTCTTTGTCATTGTCTGTTTCTCTCCAAGGAGGATGGCAAGTTGGGGGATGGCAGTCTGCTGGGTGATGCCAATGGGCTGGAGCATGGCACAGGCCGACAGAAGGAGAGTGGCAAATGGCAGAGGCCTCGCTTCACACGGAAAGCACTCATGAGGTGTTGCCTGGTCAAATGGATCATCGCCAGCACCGGACCCAAAGAGCAAGGTGAGACAGAGAAGTGGCGGAAAAGGCACAGGAGGAAATGAGGTTTTAGGAAGGCCTGCTGATGGAGTGTTTCTGCATATTTGACGGTGTGACACGTCATATGCTGGACACGCTGGACACACGCGGTCCAAAAAAGAACACATTTAATTATATAGAGGAAATGCAAGTAGAATGCAGAGAAATTGATGATATATTTTAAGCTTCTGCATTTATTTGAGTACATCCTTTTACTTACTAAATGATCAAAACTTTAAACTGTTGTACTGCCCTTTTCAATGCAGTTGCAATGAATGATGACTGAAGCATTCAGACTTTAAGAACACTAAGTGTCTGAAAATATCAAAAACTTGCGGATGCAATGTTAACACAAAGATGACATGCATTAGACCTGGCTACACCCCCAAAAAAATCTGGTTTCTCCTGTAACGTGCTCCGATTGGTTCGCTATTACATCCTTGATGCGTAGTGGAGATCGCGCCTTTTCTGTTGCGGCTCCTGCACTTTGGAATGAGTTGCCGCTATCTTTGAAATCCTTGTCAAGCATGAATACTTTTAAAAAGGACTTGAAGACTCATTTATTTCATCAAGCTTTTGACGTCTGATTGAGTCTAAGAACTGTGAGTGATTATTTGCTTGATTTTTAGTGTCATGTGTTGATGTCTTTTTGTGTATTTTAGAATTGTTGTAATTTCTGTGTAATTTTAGAGTTGTCTAATACTTATGGATAGCACTTTGGTCCATTTTAATGGTTTTGAAAGTGCTTTATAAATAAAAGTTGAGTTGAGTTGAGTAGTTCATATCTGCTTGCGTAGGACATACAACAATTTCTAATCAAATAATATAATTTTTTTAATCATTGCCAGCCACCTGGTAAACAGTAGGCGCACGCCTTTTGATCACGTCGCTTCATCTGCAAAGAACCAGAAACAACGTCCAATTAGACCTGAATGGAAAGAGAAATGTCCATGCCTAAGATACGAGACTGTCAATTGACCGTTCGCAAAGACCCGCCCCCTTTAGTTACTATTGCTATGTCCGACAAGCTACGCCGCTCTCACGCCACACCATGTTCTCACGCAGAGTAAAATACATCACAGAGCAGAGAGGACACTGACAACGTGCCGACAGACAGGGCAGACCAGGTTTTCAAATTTGGTCTTTTAAAAAAAAAGAAATTTAAACAATACATACCGTTTTGTGGCACTTTAACGTGTCTGACAGATCGCTGTAGAGCATCAGTTAAATCTGCTCGAGAACCGATCATCTCTTCCTTCTAGTTAATTTATAGCATCAAATAAACATGAATGAACATAAGAAGGAGTGTTGTTTTAACCACGGAAAGGCGTCAGTACACTCTTTTCAAGTTCAAATCCTCCCATGTTAATATACTAACTGCTTTGTCGGTCAAAATGGTGGATGGCGAAGTATGATTGGTCAGATCACCTGTCAATCAAGCTCCCTGCGAAGGGTCAATTGAGAAAACAATAGCTATCTTTGATTACTAAACCAACATTTAGCTGAAATTCAGTCCAAATCGTCCTTTTCAGTGAGATATAACTCGAGAAGTGCTGCAACTGTGAACTTAAGAACCATATCAATCTGATTCATGAGCAAATCATTCCCAAAAGCATTTTAAGGCAAGGTGGGGCTTCATTTCAGTACAAACTTTATTTCAGTCTGTTGCTCAAGCTTCAAAATACTTGGAATATGAGTCATCCGAACCACTTTAATTATACTTTTATGGTGCGTTTTTATTGTTACCAGCAGAAAAATGCATGCAAATACATGCAATCTTCATATATGACATCCTCCACCTGCTAATCACTTAATCTCCATTAGCAAATGAGTCCCGAGGCAGCTTGTAACCACAGATGTTGAGCCTTGACCTCAAGAGGGGTGACATTGATCAAACAGACCTCAGCAGAAGTGTCTCTGTTGAACATGGCACAGGGAATGGATTCAGGTTGATTCGGTTTTGATCGATCTGTGTTGCCACTCTCTTCACGTAAGCTAGCCCGCTCTGTGGGCCATAAATGAGATTGTATCAAAATAGAGTTTAAAGCCAACCTTCTAAAAAGTACTGCTTGTTCAAGTATGGTTTTATTAGCACTGTCAGCTTTTAATCCTGAGCAGTTGTCTAGCTTCTTTACAGTAATACTGCAAGTTTAAGTTTACATTTCTTGATGGCTCTAATCATCTGGAGCTGATTTTCATGATTGACAGTACGCAGTTTTTCTATTTTTGTGTATTTAGATATTGTAAGTTGGTATTGTTAATATGAGTTATAGTTCTGTTTTTCAATCTGTTTAATGCGAATATATGTAGTTATATTTTAAATTATGGGTCAATCAATGGCATGCAGTTCTTCAGTGACTATTCTAACCTCTTCTATGACATTTTCACGAGTACATATAATCGAATAGAGTAAAGAGTATGCACATTTGCTATACTGTCTGGGCTCAGAATTTTAGCCCGAACCCAGAGTACTCCCCCGATACCCCTGGCTGGGATAGGAAGTTGGGGTGGTGGAGGGATGCTGGAAAACTGCCGAGGGACAGATGAGTCGGCTATATACTGTATATTGGCCTCCTCTTGCTGATTGGGTAGATTATCTAAACGGGCTCCTCCCCGAATTTTGATAAAACATAATTTAATATTTTTTGGGACATAAATTCAAACATGTCCTGATATCGTAATAAAGACTAACATGTAATTTAAATGGTTTACCTATAGTGAAAAATAAATATACTAAAAGTATTTGAAATGCATTTATTTTATGCTAAGTATAAATACATGTACATAATAATGTACTTAATATAAATACCCTGCTTTTGTGCTTTTGGTACTAAATTGGAACAACTAATTTTGTACTTAATGCACTTTAGTTATCCAGAAATAGTGCGGAAGTTCAACTAAACATATACTTAAGTATATTTGATTGTGCTAAAGTGGAACTATTGCAAGTATACTTTAGGTACAGTTCAAATATCTTTCATTTAAAGAGTGATATTATGGTCATACTATTCTTACTAATAGTGATATTAAAACACATTTTAGGCTTAATATTAACAAATGTACAATAAAGAAATACTCCAAATAAAGTTTAATTATAATATGTATAAGTCTCAAGTGATATGTCAGTAAATATGTTGATGGATTTGTATACTTAGTATGAAATAAATGTATTTTAAATACATTTTGGTAAAGGTTTTTTTTTTCACTAGTGTTGGCATTTCTTAGAAATAATATAGATTAATAAATCTGCAAAAACAAAGTCTTGTATTAGATAATATCAGATCATTTGAATACATATGACTTACTCATGATATTTAAAAAAAAACGTACATTGAAAAAAACGATTAAAAAAAACATTTTTAAAAATTAGTAAGATACTCACGTGTATTTAAGGTGTAAGGAAAATATGTTATTAATTTTTATTTGATGTTTACATTTTCATAGTCATTAAATGTGAACATTAAAATAATGTAAAATCAAGGGTGTCCTTTATTTTTCCACACTAAAGGTGACATGCCTAGTGCCAGTTGCATATCATAATGTTCTTGCTCGGCTAGTGCCGTCTAGTGGTTATGTGGAGAAACAAATTTGTGCAATGCATTAGCTCATATGAAACTAAGACTTTAATCATGTTGTGCACATCGCTTTTTGAAGACAATGCTTTTATGAATGCTTTTGAATATTTAATGAAGTGTTTGTCATTATGTTATATTGATTTAATCGTTTTTTTGCTCTCAAGATTGCTGAAAGAGCTGAGAGAATCACTCATAAGAGTGTTGAAACAGACACTGAAACAGTTTGTGGCACCATTAAAAGAAAGGGGCTCTCTATTGGCAGAATCAGGAAATCAGAGATTGGCTTGCAAATGGGGAAATCAGAGAGGGCTATAGGAAGAGTGAAATAAGAGACGAAGGATGAGAAGTGTCTCTGAATCAAACTAGTGGCCTTGTATCTACAGTGGCCCTAAAAACTATTTTGATGCCTAAACCACACTTAAAAATGTGAAATATAGCAACATATTGAAGCAAGAGAACATTATAAAGTATCAAGTGAACGTATTAAAGGGCTCCTTGATTATGAGGATTATTTTTTACTTAAGTTAGAGTGTAATGTTGTCTTAAGTTAGAGCTGTTTGAGCATAAACAACATCTGCAAAGTTACGATGCTCAAGGTTCAATGCAACAGCCCGGTCTCACCCCGAAACGTCATATACTGACGGGTCTTGACCATACGTCAACATACGACGAAAAGGGTACCCCTATAACGTCAATATGAGACATAAGCGCACCAGCAGCGCCTCCTAGCGGTACCCTAACGCATACCTAAACCCAACCATACCTGAATCGTCACACATGGGCGTTAAAGGGTACCCTTTTCGTCGTATGTTGCCGTATGGTCAAGACCCGTCAGTATGTGACGTTTTGGGGTGAGACTGTGTTAAATGCAAAGGGAGATCTTTTGTTTTACAGAATTCGCTTTTTAAGGACTTCAACAAACGGCTGACAACGAGCTTCTTCCCGGGTTGGTGACATCACAAACACTAAAATTTACATTGTAAATTACAATTTACAAGGGATGAGGCCATGTTGTTCTGCTTTAGATAAGAAGAAGAGTTGTTGTCACTGCTTTTTACACCCCGGAAAAGGTTTAAAGTAAGGCTGACGTACTTAGAGAGGTTCTTTAACACTTTTCCTGAACATTGTAACCTCAATGTTTGTCTGTGCGCTGCTCATTTTACGGAGAAAAGCCTCCAGAAGACAGCACAATGCAGGATATACGCACAACAGCTTCTCCTGAAAGACGGAGCCATTCCCATTTTGTCAGGGAAATCTGTTGTTAATTGTTCACAACTTGCAAGTATGCTTTATTATTTGTAGTTGTGCTTTCTATTAACAGTTCCAATAAGCTTTATGTAGTTGCTTTGATAGCTATGATAAAGCTTTAGCTCTGTTAGCCTGCTAACTAACATTAAAGTATTGATGTAGTGTTTACTGTAGCTTTTTGTAGTTCGATTACTGTTTGTGTTACCATAGTTTTCCGACAAATATGATGAAACGGTGGATAACAACATATCTATAAGAAAATTACAAGAAACATACCACTCTGAAACGTCCTGTGAAATCTGTGCTTGCAAAGTCCATGCTTGAAATCCGTTCAGCACAATCCTCATTTGTTAACATTGTCAGGGTCTGAATCGGGCTTGAAATGGTTTGAAATGAATGCCATCGTTAAAATTGACATCTGAGTAGAGCTCGAGGTTAGGAAGGGGCGTGACACTTCCCGAACATGCGCTGACCAATCAAAGCACATTTCGTATTTCGGAAAGAGGGGCTTCATCGAAAAAGACATGTTAAACCAGACTGGGAAGTGAGGAGCTGCAATAATGCAAAATACGTGAAAAAAGTATACGTTTTTTGAACAATCAAGCATGAAAATATATTCAGGGACAACCCTAAAACAAGACTTCGTAAAAGGGCATAATAGGACCCCTTTAAAGTACGATTAATGTTTGTGTGTTGTATTTGGTATTTGGAAAGTTCCAAAATGCCAACATTTTGTGGATCAAATAATTTTTTAATGTGAACTCTGCTAGGACACCTGTTTGAACTTCAGGGAAATTGACTTAAAACGAATTTTAAAAAAAAGGTTAGTTTTGAGAAGTTGCATCATTTGTTTAAATTCCACTTTGTTCGATTATTTGATGTCTTCTGACTGTACAGCATACTGTACATGCTTCCTGCGAAACTTGAGCATTCTGCTTGTCATCCCCCCCTCTCTCCCTCTCTCTCTCTCTCTCTCTCTCTCTGATCAGTGACACTTCCTGTTCATAGCTTTAATTCCTAGACAGTCCAGGATATGTTCAGATATATACAGCAGAACTCCTGCAGGACACTGAAGACCTCACTAGCTGTTTGGTTTGGATTACTGTCCACGTCTGGATTGGGAGGTGTAACGTTATCCAGATAGCAAATCAGCAGTGTGTTCTACATTGGGTCACATTGAGACTTTTCTGCACTTCGCAGCAAAACCCTCCAGCACTGGATCTCAGGAAGTTAGTATGGATTTGTTGATTAATTTAGAAAGAAATGGATAAAGACTAATTTGACAATCACAGCAGCCAATCTTCTAAATTTGTCATCTGGGAACTCTCTTTTAAGTGATGAGGAAGTTTGATGTCATACTGTTTTTAGGTGAAGTCTTTAGAGATTAGTCTGTCTTCTGGTGATGGTTTAATGGACTTTTTCCATTGTGTGAGTTACAGTAGTTTAACAGTGACTGTTCGATCAGCTGTTGAGACGTTCGAGAGACGTTACTGAAGGACGAGAGACATGGATGCGGTGAACGACTTTAAGAATGACTGTCAGAAGGAGTTGACCAGCATGCTGAGCTGCTTTTTCGGCTTGGTCACCGGCTCTTTTGCCCAAGGTACTTCCTTTGCTGTGATCTGTCTTTTTACATTCGTTTAAAATGATTTGACTCCTCACTCTTTTATACTGAACTTTATGAAGTTTCTGCACAAGTGAAGTTTTATGTTGTTTGGGAGCTATCAGTTGTTTCTCCAAAACAGATGTGAGACCACGTTTAATCTTTTTTTTCTTTTTTTTACTTCTTTTCTGAGTGAAAATGTCTAGACATCCTTGAGATACATTTACTTGAGAAAAAGAACATAGTTTTTTGCCAAATAGTTTTGTTTTGTTTTAAGTGGAAAACTACTGATCAGGACTTTTTATTTGGGGTGGGTGTAGTTGCATGAGATAAAATGAACACATTATTTCTGGACAGGCAAGTCTATAATCACTATTAGATGTTTTTATCTGCTAATGGTGTAATTGTGCTGGTGTGTGTGTGTGTGTGTGTGTGTGTGTGTGTGTGTGTGTGTGTGTGTGTGTGTGTGTGTGTGTGTGTGTGTGTGTGTGTGTGTGTGTGTGTGTGTGTGTGTGTGTGTGTGTGTGTGTGTGTGTGTGTGTGTGTGTGTGTGTGTGTGTGTGTGTGTGTGTGTGTGTGTGTGTGTGTGTGTGTGTGTGTGTGTGTAATACGAGCCCTTTAACTTTCACTAAGTACCAAAACATTGTTCTGTCTCACTGCTGGTCAAAGGACAGAGGCTCTAGTCTTCCAGGTGAATAATTGAATTAGTCCTGTTCAATTTGTCCTGTCTTTTCCTTTGACACTACTGAGACTTACTCACCATCCTGTTGTTCCAAACCGATTCCTTTCTTTCTTCTGAGGAATACAAGAAGATACTATTTTTTCTAATGAAAACCAGCTCAGAGAAAACACATTATGTTAAAAAAAATCAAATTTCCATTTTGCACATTCGTATAGAGACGTGAACTCCGGGGTCAGGAGGGAATGAATCACTTCCAAGCCAAGACAGAAACTGGTAATTTCTTCTCTGATTTTGTGTTAAAAATCTGCAGAAGACTGAGGAATGGATTTAGCATGGTAAAATGTGTTAAAATGGAGATTAATTATATTATTATAAATCTTCAGAAAATGTTAGACACATTTCACAAATCTTCCACATTGGTGTCCTTAAGCTCTGTATAGATTAGGCCCAGCTAACAAACAAAAATATGTTTTAAGAATGGTTTGCCAGCATTGCCATTAAGTCATGAAAACATTCATTCTGAATGTTCTCTGCACATTCGAAAAAATCAATTTTTTTTTACAAGTTGTTTTTCTTGGTAATGCAAACGTTCTGGATAAAGTTGTAACATTAAAATGGTCAGATGAACATCCAACTAAAAAAATTTCAGAAAGAAAAGTTCCATACTGTAATTTATGTATAAATAATGTTTTGTGCTAAGTTTTGATAACATTTCAAAGATCAGATAACTTTGAAGGAACGTTCTATTAACTTTACAGGAAGAACTTTGAGAGAACCTTGCCCGAACGTTAGCCAAAGTTCTATTTGAAGTCCTATTAAAATTTGACTGAAAATTTAATTAATAAAAAGTGAAAAATAGCTTTTAAAGGATTTCGGACAAGATGGACAGATAATAGAGTCATGGACAATCTTAGAAAGAATCTGTTTGATTTTATTTAAATTTTCTGCAATCTGTCAACAAATATCATAAGCTATATTCTCTTGGCTGCTTGCAAGTCAACTTTGAAAAAAAGACTGCAACAGGAAAAGAAATTGCGGCATCAGCAGGGGCAGTGCAGGTTTAGTAACAGAATATGATCATAACTCTTGCTAATTAAGCATTTATATGTGCCTTAAATAGTCAGATCGACTCAATCTGTTGTCTCATGTTTCTGTGGCCTTCAGCCAGGTCAGCCAATGAGGACACAAAAGACAGGAAAGAGACTTGTGACTGTCGTAAATGTATCACAAACCAGCATCCACTAGCGCCTCACAGTGGACAGTGCAATCCATTACACTGCACACTATTTCTGTCAAGTTTACTGACATTCAAAAGTTTGGAGTCAATACGATTTAATTTAAAGATTGCATTAAATTGATCAAAAGTGACAGTAAAGACATTTACAATGTTATAAAATTTAAATAAATGCTGTTATTTTGAACTATCTAATCCTGAAAAAATGTATCTTGGTTTCCACTAAAATATTAAGGCCTAATCCTTAATCTGAATCCTGTCTGTGGAACCAGGCCAAAACCAATCTTATTGAATCCTCCATATGACGGTTTATGTGCTCGGATTTTTTCTATTGGTTATACAATTGCTCAAAACAAGACATGGTTTGCAGCACTGATTATTGACGTCCATTCATCCGTCTTTGCCGCTGGCTTATACCATATGGGACGCGGGAGAATATGTAAAATAAATATGGTGGGAAAAAAAGGTTAATAAAACATTAAGGGAACATTCAGGGAATATGGGAACAAAACAGTCTTTTTCCATAATGAAGACTTTCATGTTTTGAACGTTTCCAGGATGTTAGTTAGTTTTGGGTTCCCAGAACATTCCTGCCTAAGATTGTTAGCTGGGAAGAAGCACAATTATTTTTAACATTGATAATAATAAGAAATGTTTCTTAAGATCCAAATCAGCATATTAGAAACAAAATTGGGGGAAAAAAGCATTGATCAAACCTTACTGACCCCATACTTTTGAATTTTAGTGTATATTATTAAAAGACTGGAAAATATTCCGCACAAAACAATTAGAAACAAATGACAAAGTAAATAGAAATAACAAAGCTAACAAGGAGTCAACAAAATAGAAATAAAAAAATATTTTTTTTATTTTGAATTGTAATAAGATTTCAAAAAATTACTGTTTTATTGTATTTTTGATAAAATAAATGCAGCCTTCGAGAACATAAGAGACTTCTTTCAAAAGCATATACAGTAGCATTGAATTTTATCAATAATAAATATACATTTTAATTAAATAAATATGACTTCAAATAATACAATTCATAATAAGCGGTATACAGTCGAGTCACATTTATTTATATTGTGCTTTTTACAACACAGATTGTTTCAAAGCAGCTTTACTGTCACGTTGTGGATTTTGTTTCTTGTTTCTTGTTCCTTGTTTCTGTCTTGTCATGTGATTCCCTGTTTGTCATGTGATCCTGCCATGCGTCTTGTCATTTGTTAATCGTCTGATCTTTGTTCACAGGTGTTGTCTTGTCATTTGTGTATTTAAGCCCTCATGTTTGCCTATGTCTTGATCTAGTATTGATTGATTGGTTGTCCAAGTGTTCCATGCCTCGTCTTGCCTTTGTTTTGTGTTGTAATTAAAGTTGTTGGGTTCTCAACCAGCTTGCCTCCAGTGGATATTGTTACATTTACAGCGATAACAGGAAAATAATGTAACAAAATTTGTTCCCAGAAGAAAATAGTGCCACAGTCCAGCTTAAGTAAGTTCAGTGATGTTTCATTTTCGTTGTAAAAAAGTTATTAATTTAGTTAATTTATATATATAGGCTATATATATATCCGATCTGGAGAAAACAGTGCTGTCCTCGTCCAGCTTAGTTCAGTTCTCATACAGTGGTGTCAATGCATGCAGATCAATAATATTGTTGAATATTAAATTAAATGTTTCCAACTAAGCAAGCCAAAAGCCAATGGCAATAAAGGTGAAAAAGGGAGACAGTGGGAAGGAACCAAAACTCCATCAGGTGACAGAATGGAGAAAAAACCTTGGGAGAACCCAACCCAGGTCAGTTCTCCTCTGGCCAACGAATGAATAGCGTATGATTTTGATTCAGGCAGCATTATAGGTCAGATTGGAACGTCCAGAATATTATCTATTGTATGGATATATGGTATACCACAGCAGATCACTGTTGAAGACCGCCTATGTGTATTTTTAAAGACGCTTTGGTCTGTGCTCAACGCAGGGGTCTTAAAGCACATCTGTTTTATTCATATACTCATATTAATATTTTCACCTGTGTGGGGTGGTCACGGTGTGAGAGGGGAAAAAATTTCAAACAGGCCGCAGAGAGAAAGAGTGTGTGTTGTGTTTTAAGTGAAAGGTCACATTGTAGCACTTGGTCTTTGAAGTGTCTTTCTCCCTCACATGTATCTACCTGAGTGTCTGACCCATAGTCACCAAACAGACTGCTCAATGTGCTTTTGCACCAGACACACACACACACAGGTTGTCATCTGGCTTCTTGGAGAACAGCTGTTGGTTCATGCTCATTGTGGTTCCTGTTTTTAGCATATCTAGTGTGGTTTCTGTATCAATCTATAATGGGGAGCGTGATGGCTACGCTTTCTTTAGAAGCGCGTCGGCGTTTCTCTCGACCCAGCTTCCTGGCTGACTGTCGTCACAGTACGACTCGCTATCATCGCTCAGGTAACGCTTATCAAAACAACACACTGTCTTTGAGCCGTCTGTGTTTTGTCACTTTTAATCGGTTGATACCCAAAGCCCGTTCAGTTAATGTTAAAGACCCATTAGTGTTACTTTCATGGTAAAGTCATTAGAAAACATTTAAAAGTTTTTTTTCTTTTCTGGTGTTCATTGTAAATGTATACTGTTTATTACATAGGATAAATATGGATGAAATGCAGATTGCTGACATGGAGTCAAGCAGCGTCCTGCAGCTGCTCACTGTTAAAAATGAAAATAAAAATGTTGGTTTAACTTTAAGTTACCTGGTTGCCTTAATTTTTAGTTCATTGAAATAAAAAATGTGAGTTAATCCAATGAAGGAGATTGGCTTAATGAATAGAAACTCAAAGTATGAACCACATTAATTATTTAAGTTTATTTGACAAGAAAATAAGTTGCAAAAACAATTATTATTAATATTATTATTATGTTATGAAATAGTATTAATATAGAGAATTGTTCATTGAGAAAACAATGTCACATGCACTGGGTTATTTAGTTAACTGTCACAATTTTTAAATCATATATCTTAACTTAAATGTTTGTAATTCATGAATGTTTTGGAATACAAAGTGAAGCATCTTTTTAAAAAGTTTTAAAAAGTTATAGAAGTTTAAGTTTACAAATGCACCAAACTAAATATTTTTATTTTATGCTAAATATATCTTTTACATAATTTGGGCTTCAAAGGGTGAATTTAAGTGTTTAAGCTTTTAAAAGGTACCTAATTTATGATGATTAATAAAATATATGGAACAGACTTCAGACAACTCCTTTGGATGTGCTTTAATAAAGAACTCAGAGAATCCTACAACCACAAGAGAACAACAGTTTATATAAGTACATGGCAAAGGTGACATGATTTATTATATATTTTTTCTGTAATATGATTGGTTCTTCATATGTGTAATTCTCTGTTACTAGGTAAAAGCACATTTGGATTCCTACTTCAGCTTATTGCTATAGGGTTTTGAGATTTTATTTAATTATATAAAAAAATAATTGTGTGTACTGTTTATATATTCAGACGGCTATCTACTTTTGGTTCCTTTTATGATATATTCAGCACACACTTACTTTGGTCCAAGTGTCGGGGACATTTAGTTATAAAAAAGCATAACTGAAAAAAGGGTTTTCAACCCTTGTTCCTTAAAAACTGTCCATGTGAGGTGCATAGACATAAAACCTTAAGGGAAATAAAATAAAAAAAAAGCCTGCACACTCTATCAATTAAGAAAAGGACTAAAAATTTGTGAGATAAAACCACTGTTTTAATGGCAAATGTTTCGGTCACGTGACCGTGAAAAAGCATATAAATTTGAATCCTGCAAGAAAAAGGAAAGTTAGTTCTAATTAATTAAAAATTTCGCACATGCAAAAAGATGATTTGAAAATGTTAATGAAATAGTAACCGCACCTAAATACTTTCTTGATGTGGAAAAAGAAAAATCTGGGATTTACTTGTCTACCACCCAAATAGAAGTAGCATTTTCTAGAAATAGGTTTGTGTCACAACTAGGCCGTCAATTTAACATTTTAATTTAGTACAATTACTGTTGAAATATAAAACGATGTATTCAAAATGTCTGCATCCGTATTTAGCTATAAAACTCGTCGTTTTGAGCCACAGTCAATTGTAAAATGACTATAAACGCACACACAGGACAGTATACATTGAACTCTTATATGTCAGAAGAAAAGTTTATTCTGATAATTCTTTATGGTACATTTGGCTATTAGTTGAACATTGATGTCTTTTATCTGGTTACTGTTGCTTCAGTTTTATGAAAGCAATAAACCATTTGGGTCTGTGCATTGCCATTACTCAAAATTCTCATAAATGTCTGTGAATGGAGTTTCCTCTTGATCAAGACACTCATAGATCGACTGTCTCTCAGAGGAGGAGGGGATGAGGCTCTGGTAGACGGAGCTCATCCTGACACTATTTTCTTGGAGTACGGCTGACGATGAGTGGCGCCCATCCTAAACACAAGAGAACCCATCAATCCCACAGACTCTAGTTTATATGAGTTTGAGGTTAAAGACTCTTGCCTTTGTCTTTTCTGTGCCGCAGTCTGGATTAGAAGCGTCACCCACCTCCAGTGTGACTTCTGCTGTTCAAAAGAATAGTTATGATTTTCTGTGTTAAGATTTGCGTCAATCGTTGTAATTATTATAATAATATTTTACCTGTTTGCCTGCATTTCTTGTAGGATTCATGAAAGCAATGATACAAAAACACAATCACCGTCACAGCACAGATGCTATATAGCACATAATTGATCCACTCTGAAAATAATAATTCATAAAAGCTTGAGAAAATTTTTTTCTCATAGTGTATCAACGTCTTTACCATTGTTAAGTGTTATTTCAAAAGACTGTGGCTCTTAAAATACTGCAGAGCGACTATAGAGTATTTTAAGCTGCAAAGGACAGGTGGAGCGTATGAGTATACGTACGTATCCCTGATAAAGCATCATTGTGTACAGATGGAGTTTGATTCAATGAGAGGTAAAATGATGGGGCCTCTGTTGTCCAAAACACTTGAGGAAAAGCAGCAGATATGCAAAAAATTAAGATAAACAAAAATTAAATGCACAGGTTTTCAATCAAGCAAATATCACAAAAAAATATTGTTAATAAGGAATAATTCACCCAAAAATACAAATTATGTCATCACTTATTCACCCTACTGTTGTTCCAAACCTGTATGGGTTTGAACAAATAAGATATTTTGAGGGGGAAAAAAATGTTGTTGTTTTTTCTCCTTGCTGTTGAAAGTCAATATCATTTGGACACTATCGTTCTTTAAAATATCTAATTTTTTGTTTCGCAGATGAAAGAAAGGCAGGTTTGAAACAAAATAAAGGTGAGTAAATCATGACAGAATTTGTATTTTTAGGTGTAAGAAATCCTCTGGATATTTTGCAGATTGCGATTTATGAAATGATACGGAATCAATTATATCAGCATATTCAAACCAACCACAACAACAAGCATACATGAAGCATTTCATACTTTGGGACTAGAGCTTCATTAGAAAAACAATTATTAATCAAAAATAATAGCTACTCACTTGCGATAGGAAATTTAGGTAATGCTGGCAATGCTTCTTACTTCTTAGAGCTTCAAAGGGGCTTTTTACCCTTGGACAGAAAGAGACTCCTCCTTAAACTTACAGAGCACACCTTCTCACTGAAGAAGACAGACAGACAGACAGACAGACATATAAGGTTTGCACAGTGATGTGTATTGTCCAGCAGAGGGCCCTGTACATAAGCAGTCATCTAAAGTGAGGTTCTTCTCAAATGGAAGGCTGAGGCTGCGTCCTCCTCAGAATTAATACTAAAATGAGACGGTCTAGTATGTGCGCATGACCTCATGGTCACGGCACAAAAATGCCAAAACTTCATTTTGGAAAAAAAAAAATCTTTATATTAACTGGCTTTCTGTCAATGCAACTTAGTGAATGATAACCATTCATGAATAACATTATTCAATGAAAAAATCAATAAGTAAAATGTACTTAATTTTTCTTGTGCAAGTTCTTGCACGCATATTTTTAAGTAAATCTACTTTGCTAAGTTGAGTAAAATTAAAAAAGAAAATAAGTACGGTGGCCGAGAGAGCTCCACGCGCTCCAACTGAAGAAAACACATGCGAATAGAAAAACACCTGAAAAATTAAGAAAACATCTTCATCAGTTTCACAACACATGTGTGTTCCAAATACTCAACACACAACCAAATACAGAAACGCGCTGCAAACGTTCACAACACAACCAAATACAGAAACGCACTGCAAATAGCACAGACCACGACGGAAATGTTTCCTGGGGACCCCAATAAGTGACGAACCCGGCTGGGACATGCTTATTGCTCGTGAGCATCTCTATGCCCTACTTCCTTCTAGGGCAGATGGCAGAGCCCTTGAAGTGAATAGAAGAATAGAATAGAATGATGCTTTTATATAACGCTTTCATATGTACTATTGACTGTACACCCAAAACGCTTTACAACCACCACCAGTGTGCAGAATCCACTTGGATGATGCGACGGCAGCCACAGTACAACGGCGCCAGTGCGCTCGCCACACACCAGCTATAGTGGAGAGGAGAGAAAGTGATAGAGCCAATTCAGTGGATTGGGATTATTGGGAGGCCATGATTGGTATGGGCCAATGGGTGGAGTGTGGCCAGGACACCGGGGTTACCTAGTCTTTACGAGAAATGTGGGCTATTGTGGGCACTTTGGAGGGAGCAGGGCACTTGTTTGCCATTATGTAGCCGTTTTGATCGCACTTGGTGAAGGGAGTAACGAAAGACAACTTAATTTCCTCATTATTTTCACCTGGGATGTTTGTACAATGGAACTGATGTAGATTAATATCTTACCATCATGTTCTTTTTCTCTATCTTATTTATTTATTTCAGTTTTCAGCTCATTGTTAACTCTTCTTTTCTCATTTGAATTCTGATAACATTTAATATTGTTAAAACATTTTGGATATTGTATACAAAGTTATATGTCATAAACATGTAATCTCTGTACCAATCTCTGTAAACATGTCCCAGCCGGGTTCGTAACTTATTGGGGTGCCCTGGAAACATTTCCGTCGTGGTCTTTGCTATTTGCAGCACGTTTCTATATTTGGTTGAGTTGTGAACTTTTGCACTGCGTTTCTGTATTTGGTTGTGTGTTGAGTATTTGGAGCACACGTGTGTTTATGAAGATGTTTTCTTAATTTGCGGGGGTTTTTTCTATTTGCATGTGTTTTCTTCAGTTACAGCGGGTTGAGCTCTCTCGGCCATCGTAAACAAGTAACTAACTTGGCCAATTAAAGTTTGTAGAGTAATTTCTACTTAGTTGAAGTTTACTTTGCAATTCTCTGTTTCAAGCACATTCAACTCAAACAATATAACTTAATTAAACCATGCTTTTAAAGTGCATGCTTTTCTTAAAACATCTAAGTTATTAATACAGTAGATACTGTAGACATTACATCTAGACGTAATGTGGTACCTAAACACAGATATCTCAATACTTGGTACACAATACACAATAACAGGATCATTTTTGTGTCATTTTGAGAGAACTCCAGATGTCACAAAACAGCAATTTACTAAACCTAACAACAAACTCAATGATAAAAACGTGTAAATACAGCTGGAAACCAGTAACAAATGCAACCTTATGAATTATTCATGCCCCAGTGCTGGAACACTATATTTTGCTTTCCGCTACCAATGAGTTTAGTCCGGAATATTCTCCAAATAAATTATCACATAAAATGCTCATACTGTAGAAAGAAATTCCACAGATTTTGTTTAGGCCTATTGATGTGTAAGCTAACTCTTGGTAACGTATACAAATGAAGACTTCAGATGCAAAAGCCTCTAAACGTCACCTCAGTCAAAAATAAGATAACAATATTGAGTGAATGTGGTAATGTGAATGTGAAAACAATATTGAGTGAATGTGGTAATGTGAATGTGATAACAATATTGAGTGAACAATATTGGTTTCTGTAACTCTGACAGAAACAGACATAACCTTGAACAGCTCTATTCCACCCACAACAAAGTTAAACTGTTTACTATGTCTTGTCCAAAGAAGTGGAATTAGTTGATTTTGCAGCAAATACCATCAAATGTGTTAAATCCCAATGAATTGACTAAAGTGACATTTGTGAAAATAAGGCATTTCAATAGCTGCCTGATAACCTTTCTATTGCCATTAAAGTGAAACTACTGAACCTAAACATAGGACTAAGTCTGGTAAAAATGTCACTGGAAATGGATGAATTTTTGTCTTATCAGTACTAGTGGTTAGTCATTTCCTCCAACCAATGAGAGTCCATCCCCTATTCCAGAACTTTGTTTGTTGTTGTCATTGAGATGACTGGGGAAAAGTGTCCCAAACAATCAACCTGAATTCACCCTAATTCGTCAGTGCAATGCGTTTTTATCATTTAAAAAGTCGATCCATCACACCTCATTAAAAGAGAGGGAGAGACAGAGAGAGCACTTCTGTCGAGTCTGAGGGCACAAAGAGCAGGGCTGGGTTTGGCTTCAGAGTGCTTATGTATTAGATAGAGGACCGGCTGCCTTATATCAGGTTTCATTTCTCTACGTGCAGAGTTACTGAACATGTAGAGGGGAAGTGCAGTGTTTGTATACATTGACGGATCGCTTTGCCAGACTATCCCTCCGTAGTAATAGCCATATGCTGGTTTGTTTGCTGTGAATGAATACTACAGTACTGATGGATACATCCAGATTTTGCCATTTGTAATCGGAGTGGATTGGATTAATACTCGAAAGCACGCCTTCTTTTAACGCATGAAATAGGATAGATTTGTTCAAATCCGATTTTAAAAGAAAATATATGCTCTTTTCCAAGTCTGTACCAAGATTGTCCATTGTTTTCCTGGTGTCCATGATTAGTTTCAATTATGAGTTATGTTAGTCCATAGTGTGTTGTCAGCAAAAGCTTTCTGCTTTAGCTCCTGTTAAGAAGTGTTCATCTTCTAATGGCATTACTGTAACCTGCCCCGTCCTCCTAAAAGCTCAACATTAATTCCTAAAAAGCACTGACGCCAGCCATTAATACAGGTGCTTAGTCAGAGCATGCATTATAATAGTGAAAAGGCATTAGAGACATTGTGGTAAAAAATAGGTGTTTGTTTTTGGTAGAATTTTTAGATTGGATGAATTTTATCTGATTTTATCTATTCTTCCGAAATTCAAGATCAAAATGGGTCAAATAAGAGTCCTATAGGATTTTACTGAATATTTTTTCTCCTCTTATCTAAAATCCTAATGTGATTTCTTTCTAACTAATCCAAAGTTTTAAAAACAATTGCCATTGCCATTGTCTGCTGTAAACAAAGCTGATTTCATTACATCTGCTTTACATTTTCATTACATACACATCTAACTGAGACCTGGATCAGACCAGAGGACACTGCCACACCTGCTGCCCTCTCCACTAACTTTACTTTCTCACACACCCCTCGCCTGACCGGAAGGGGTAGAGGTACTGGTCTTCTCATCTCAAACGATTGAACATTTGATCCTTTACCACCTCTCTGTGACAACAGCTAATTTGAATCGCATTAAATTACCATCATTGGCCTATTAAAATCCATTTTGTAGTTGTCTATCGTCCACCAGGTCAACTTGGCAGTTTCTTGGAGGAGCTTGATGTGCTACTCTCATCCTTCCCTGAAGATGGTACTCCTCTCGTAGTTCTTGTAGACTTCAACATCCACCCAGAAAAACCTCAGGCTGCTGATTTTCCACACTCTGCTTGCCTCATTCGACCTCAAACGAGTATCTACCTCTCAATAGCTACTCACAAATCAGGTAACCAATTAGACCTTATTTACACACTCTACTGCTCCACTGACCATACACTGGTCACTCCGCTGCACACCTCAGATCACTTCCTGTTCACTCTCAACCTCAACCTGCCTCAGAACACAACACACACTCCTCCACAGGTCACCTTTCGGCGAAAGAGTGGGAAGTGACGCAAATAGAAATATCCTACTGACCTTGGTTTTTAATCAATCCCTCCTCTCTTCCTTCTCTGCTAATATCTCTACTGCTAAAATGACTTACTATCACAACAAAATTAACTATTCTTCTGACTCTTGCATGCTTTTCAAAACCTTCTCTTTTCTTCTTAACCCTCCTCCTCCTTCATCAACCCTAACAGCAGACGATTTCGCCACATTCTTTATAAATAAAACAAGCACCATCAGCGGCCAATTTACCAATCCACAAACTGACACACACCTCCTTCTCTCTGCTTTCAGAGGCAGGCATCTCCAAACTCCTTCTTTCCAATCGCCATACTACCTGCCCACTTAATCCTATTCCCACTATTCTACTTCAAGCCATTTCTTCCTCAGTTGTACCCACACTCACGCACATCATCAACACCTCTCTTCACACTGGTACTTTTCCTACAGCATTTAAGCAGGCTCGGGTAACCCCACTTCTAAAAAAAAACAAAAAACACTCTAAATCAGCACATCTGGAAAATTACAGACCGGTATCCCTTCTTCCATTTGTCGCAAAAACACTTGAACGAGTTGTTTTCAACCATATCTCTTCCTTTCTTAGAAAGAACAACCTCCTGGACAACAACCAGTCTGGTTTCAAAAGCGGACGCTCAACTGAGACTGCCCTGCTCTCGGTAATTGAAGCTTTGAGACTGGCAAGAGCAGCTTCCAAATCCTCAGTTCCCATCCTGCTGTCTGCTGCCTTTGACAGAGTTAACCACCAGATCCTCCTGTCAGTTTTGAAGACTTAGGGCATCTCGGGAACCGCACTACAATGGTCAAGTCTTACCTCTCAGGTAGGTCCTTCAGGGTGTCGTGGAGGGGTGAGGTGAGGTGTCTAAGACCCAACATCTAGCTACTCGGGTGCCCCAGGGCTCAGTGATTGGACCACTTCTCGTCTCCATCTATAACTCCATCAAGGTCAGCCAGGAACCTTGGAGTTGTGATTGATGATCAATTGAACTTTACAGATTGCTAGAACTGCCCGGTCCTGCAGATTTGCCTTATACAACATTATGAGGATCAGGCCCTTCCTATTTGAGCATGCTACACAACTCCTTGTCCAAGCACATGTTTTATCCAGACTGGACTATTGTAAGCTTGCACTGCCAAATCTCTGCAACTGATCCAAAATGCTGCAGCTAGAGTGGTCTTTAATGAGCCGAAGAGAGCACACGTCACTCCTCTCCTCACAAATTTACACTGGTTGCCAGTTGCCGCTTGCATCAAATTCAAGTCACTGACTTTTGCCTACAGAACAACCACTGGCTCTGCTCCCTCCTACCTAAACTCATTACTTCAGACTTACGTGCCATCCAGAAACTTGCGCTCTGCAAGTGAACACCGTCTTGTGGTCTCGTCTTTTTCTGATTTCATGCTGGTGGAATGACCTATACCCAACTCAACCAGAGCTGCTGAGTCCGTGGGCATTTTCGAGAAACGCCTGCGACGCATCTTTTTCAGAAACTCTCTATCCATTAATGCTAACACTTTATATTCTATTATATATCTATTATAAAAAAAAGAAGGAAAAAAAGAACACGTACTGCGTTAGATTAAACTGGGAAAGGTTCTAGCATTTGCATATTGTTGTCCCATTGTTAGTTTAACTGCTTCTATTGTTCTCATTTGTAAGTCGTTTTAAAGCGTCTGCTAAATTAAATGAATAAATGTAAATGTAAAAATGGAACAAGTTAGAGTCCGCTGGGATTCTGATAAATAAAGTAAAATTTATGTTGCTAATCATTAATTCATTCACTAATTTTTTCATTAATTCATTCACTAATTCAGGTTATTTTTACCAAATTATGATAGAAATGTAAATTTATGATAGAAATATTAAAAAAAAATGTATGTGGGTAACCTCTTATCAAAATCTTAATGTAATTTATTTCATAATCTGGAACTAATCCAAAAATAATAGTGGATCAAATAATAACCCACTAGGATTAGACTGGATGCAGTGAATTCATGTTTATTTGTTGCTGGTTGGTTGGTCTCAGATTAATTTATGATTCATTGACATTCCTTTGGAATTTTGTATCTAGAGGGTGTATTTCGGTTTGAGGTGTAACATTCATTATAATTTGAAGATGACATTTCAGAAATTTAGATTTTCCACAGAGATTACCATTACATTTAAAATATCTACATTGTAGCATCCCGTTTCTATTTTCTGTCTGTTGTCATGTCTGACATTTATAATATTTTATGGCTCTTTTAAAAAACAGCTATTTGATTCAAAAAATGGAGGGGGAGGTGTGAGAGATGGGCTGATGCTGGCAGTAGAAACAGTGTTTGATCTCACATTGTGTTTGGTTGACTTAAAGCTACCATTAAGACTTTATTGATTCCTTTATCTAACTGAGCCATTATAGCTTTCTCCTCTTCTCTCCCGTTATGCTATAAACAGGAAAACCTGTGAGCTAATGTTGTCTCCTCTGGTTGTCCCATTCCATGCAGAGGCCTTGCCCTGCTTCACTCGAGAGGAAGGAGAGAGAGAGGGAAAGTGCTCCAGATGGAACAGATATGTGGGTGGATGGAGGCTGGGAAATCGGTAGGGGAGGGCGTCCCTGGAATCTGATCCCCCTAGTATCTCTCCCTCTCTTCGGCTTTCTGCCCTGTTTGGAAATGTGACTTTTCCCCAAGTCCCCAGACAGAAGGCAAGGAAGGAAAAGTGAGAGAGAGAGGGAGTTGTGAGAGAGGGAGTTGTGGTCAGGGAAAAGGGACCAGTAGTCACAGGGGTTTGACTTTGCAGTCAGGGTTAGTAAGGCTAGGAAAGTGAGCGATGGATAAAAGAAGGGATGGAGTGGGCATAGACGAGCAGAGAGGAAGAGACACGGAAGGAGGGGTGGGATGGACAGAGAGGTGAAGATAAACTGCCCATTGCAGATTATTACGGGACAAGAGAGGGCAAGAGGGAGGGAGGGAGAAGCTGAACTGTACAGTTCAAGTTGAAAGAAGAGAGAAAAGCACTTGATGCTGACTCTGAGGAAACAGATGATGGAAAAGATGAGGGCGCTTGACTGATGGCAGAACCCCGGAGAGACGAGAAACCGCATTCTTCAGGACCACTCCCAAGACATATCACCTTAATGGGCCATTTGAAAGGTTTGATGGGGTCAAGAATTGTGAACTTCACTGGATTTGCACCAAGTTAAAGACGGATCCATCCATTCTGCAAAGTATTGGGGTGTTTTAATCACTGCCACAGGAAGTGACTTCTAGGTTTTTTTTTTTTTTTTGGCTGATTTGCACCAACCTGGCGTAACACGCAGGAGACCACCAAATGCTTTGGACCAGGATTTGAGATGCCACCTCAGTTCTTGTCGCAGTGACCGAGGCAGTGCCAGATGTTGATTCTGCATATAACTAAACTGAGTATTTCTTTAATGACTTCTGCATGGACCATTATTCATGTTTGATGCACTAGGGTGCCCATTAGTCTCATATTTCCATGTCAGCATCGACACAATCCGTATTTAAGAGCCACTTAGGACTTGAAATGAAATATGATCGTTTTAACAGCTAAATTAGTCCATTTCTTCCAAGTCGCAATTCCACATTGCTCTCGTCTGGATCTGTGGAATGAATCTCCGTTCTCTTGTGCCTCTTGCTTTACACCGAAACCTTTACCTTTGGATCAACAATCTTGAATATCACAGCGTCGCCGCAGCATTTCGTCACCACAGAGTTTAAAATGCTCTTGTCTGTTGTTGACTCTTGCAAATAACATTTGCGGCCAAGGATGGCTTTTACACATCTGGACTGTGTACGGGAACTGCAATCCAGCTCTTTATTTATGCGATGGGGCTTTCAAGAAAAAATGACCTAACATGGAAACACTGACTTCTCCTCTCACCTCCAAAATAAGTGTAACTAGACCGGACTCTTTTTCCCATGCACACTACTAGCTTTACGTTCTGCCAAAAATATCTCCTGTTTTTTCTTTTAAATATTCTTCAGAGGAACTACTGAAATGAATCTTTCCTTTTGAGACGTCCTGCATCTGGCGCCATGCTACAACAGCCAGTTGGCTTTGTCCCGTGTTAGTACAGAGATTAATACTTTCACTTCCAGTAGTTCTAGAAGTTCTTGTGCCAAGAGTCGTAATTCATCGCAGCCATGGGTATTCAGGGAATGGAGCTGTTTGCCATCGGAGTGGTCATCATTCTGTTTGTGGCTGTTCTCAAACAGTTCGGCATTCTGGAGCCCATGTCGCTGGAAGGTAAGGAGCGTTCTAGAACTGAGGTCCTCCCCTTTGTTGTCATGGTGATATGCTTGACCAATGAGGCCCTTGGGGCCGGTGTTGTGTCAGGTGCACCCCGATGATAGATTGCGTTAACAAATCTGATGTTGTGATGTTTGTGTTAAAGTGAAGGAAAGGTATTGCACTTTCACAGAATGCAATAATAGATAGTTCCTGTTGAGTGTTTCCTGCTTGTGAGTTTTGAAGGTCACTGGGTCTTATTTGGCCGGTAGGCAATCATTTGAAGTTTGAAGCATATTATCAAAATTTTCGCTCTACTGTAGGCAAATATGAGCACAACACATACCGGTTACATCATGTGTTAAAGTGGGACTGCAGCACCAGGTGGGAACCAAACTGTCCTAAATGTGTTCAAATCTGACAAAACCTCCCCTTTGGGATGTTCTCTGCTAAATAAAATGCTAAATAAAAGGTAAATTCATAAAAAAAAAATTAATTAATCATAATTGATGCGTATTATTTGCTTATTTTAAATTATATTTTGATTATTGTATTTATAAAAACAACTGAAGGCCACATGTCCTCATTTAAGTAGTATGTTGTTTTAGTAGTGAAAATGCTATACATCTAAAAAATATATATTTTAAACAGTATTTTGTCTATTCTTTCATAATTAATATGCTTTGCTGTCTGTTTTTATGGTCTTATTTGTGCTTAAAATGTTGCACTTGACCATTTAAAATGTTTAAATATAAAATTTAAAATAATGATGGCCAAATGGTGATTACAATTGTAGACAAACTGTGAGATGGTGCCCAGTTAAATAAGAAAGAAAAAAAAACTAAAATCTTGAAAATGTATTCATGGACTAGCTGTATGTGCCAATAACCAATAGCTGATTATGCATGTTTGGGTGTGTCTGTTATTAATGACACGTGTTTTAGGACACTTTTACTGTTTAGGTTTATGATGTGCTAGAATGTTTTTCTTATTTACAACATACTCAAAGACAAAGAACTTATTGAGACTGTTATATTGGTGTAAGAAATACTGCATTATCTCTCTCTCTCTCTCTTACACACACACAAACACACATTGGGTTTCCATGTTTTATGGGGACATTCCATACACATAATGATTTTCATACTGTAAAAACTGTATATTCTATCTCTTTACACTAAACCTAACGCCAACCCCATCATAAAAAAAAAAATCTGCATTTTTTACATTTTCAAAAAACATATTTATAAGCTGTTTTCCTCATGGGGACCAAAAAAATGTCCCCCACAAGGACAAGGATTATTCGATATTGCCGTCTTTGTGGGTATAGTTTGTCCCCATAACGTAGAGTATACCTGAACACACACACACACACACTCTCTCTCTCTCTCTCTCAAAACCCAGTCTAACATTACCCTTCATTCATTATGTATGCTTTATCGAACAGGCTTTCTTTACGGTTACCTAAAAATGGGTCCGTTGGTCTCTGGTCCTGAAGGGCACTGTCCATTTCCCTCTCACCCCTCACTTCATCACAAGATCATACAGTTCTAAAAGTACAGATCAGAGTCAGCCCCTTCATATAGATGCACTTCCTCTGGAGTCAAAGTTTGAGATTGGAGATATTTTTATTTTCTCCACTTTTTTTCTGTTGTCTGGTGGACGTGCTCTGTGTCATGTCGCATTTTTGCTGTCTTGAAATACAAACTATCAAGACATAACGAGCAATGAAAAGATTGGCCTAGTACGATGTCCAATATTTAGCATCTGTGTGTCATATTTTAACATTTGTATTATTGGCTGGTTAATCTGTTGGTTGTTTATTTTTTATTGATATCCTTAAATGGTCTTGACATTTGTGTTTCTTCTATTTGACTTTCAGGAACACAAGTAATTGGTCACTGTTATTGACAAGCATCAGTCTAAACGTATTTACAATTTTAATTATTAAAGGTACGCTCAGTAAATGTTTTTCTTTTAAAATAATTACAAATGAAATCAACGGCATTATTGAAATGTGCTTTGAATTGCTCTTTTTGAATTGCTCTTTTTGAATTGCTCTTTTTGAATTGCTCTCTGAATTTAACATTCATGTGAGAACAATTCAGTCTTATCAGTGTCCTGATAAAAATAAAACTAGATTAATTTCATACATTATTTTGCAATAATTATTTTGATCACTTTCTGTGGCTTAAAGTGATCTGTATTTTCAATACAGCTTCAAAGGGCTCTACACGATCCCAGCCGAGGAAAAAGGGTCTAATCTAGCAAAACAATTGGCGAAACATTTATTTACTTTTTAATTCTTGCACTAGCTGTGATGTGCCACATATTACATAATCGTGTTGAAAGGTCACGCGTGACGTAGGCGGAAGTACTGACCTAGTGTTGACAAAGTGAATGTGCAAAGACTTTGGTTCAAGTCAAACGCCATTTACAAAAAAAATACATAAATAAAAGGTAAAACAACAATGTCGAATGATTTTGAAGAGGAGAAAATTAGTTTTTCACCCTACCTTTTTACATCTACGTCAGGTTACCGTCTGACCTTTCCAACGTGATTACGTAATGCGTCAAGTCGTGGACGTGCAAGACGGTCATTTGTGATTAAAAATGTCATGATTCTTGTCTTGTGTTCATCCTTGTCTTCTGTGGACCTTTTGTTATTTCCTGTCTTGTGCCATGTTGTGTAGTTCTTTGTAGTTTTTCATGTTGATTAGTCTTCCCCAGGTGTCTCTTGTTAAGCTTGTTTGCCCCTGTGTATTTAAACCCCTGTGTTTCCTGTTGTCAGGTCTTGTCCTACATGTACTTTGCTGTGTCTCATTCTGTTCTTGGTTCCCTGGTCTCTGTTATGGTTTTGTTTGTTTATTTTCTTATTAAACTATGCATTTGGCTCCAGAACTCCCTTCGTTTCTTGAGTTAACCCTGCGCTGCGAAAAACGACATTTATATTTTTAAATGGCTGATCGTTTCGCTAGATAAGACCCATATTCTTCGACTGAGATTTTGTAGAGCCATTTGAAGCTGCATTGAAACTGCAATTTGGACCTTCAACCCGTTGATAACCATTGAAGTCCACTATATGGAGAAAAATCCTGGAATGTTTTCCTCAAAAACCTTCGACTTCAAAAGACATGAATATCTTGGATGACGTGGGGGGGTGTAAATTATCAGGAAATTTTCATTCTGAAGTAAATTAGTCTAAGCTGGTTTGCTTGTCTTAGCTTTTATCCAAACCATATCAGGCTGGAATGGTTTGCTTATTTTCAAGGGGCTTTGGCGACTAGTCAGCTGCCAGGTTGGGAAATTGTGTAGACCAGATAATACCAGCTGAGACCAGCAAACCAATTTAGGCTGGTTTAAGTTTTTCTGCAGGGATATACAGGCACTAGGAAGGTCATATATTCGTCCAGTGTACAACATATCCTGTTGTTTATGCAAATAAACACTTCATCAGCTGGAAGGGTCTGAGTGCCTCATGTAATCTATACATAAATCTTTGTCCATTATTGGCCCTTGAGCCGGACCACCCAATGGATCAGCTGGGGGCTATTTTTAGCTCTGTGGCATCACTTACTACAGCTCTGACTATTCCTGAACGCTGTGTTTCAGGAGGGTGAAGTTTATTTTGGGGTTTCTGGTTGTGTGAATCTAATACGCAATCAGAGTATTGCTTGTGAAGAGTATTGAAGTATTACTTGTGAAGGGAAGCGTGCTTAAAGGTAGGGTAGGTCAGAATTGTCTAAAAAAAACTTTTATTCAAATTTGTTTAAACTGTCTTTATATACCAATGCATAATTAAAATGCAAGTAGGCTACTCTGAAATAGAGAGTAAAAAAAAACGAGTGACTCTAGTGTATTTAATCTTCATAAAACACAGCTCATTAATTCCATTCACTCCCACCTAAAAACGGGTGCGCGACTGCGCGCACGTGGGCAGAGCCATACAGAGCCAGTAATAGCGGCGGTAGTCATGGCGACGGAGAGTGACAGTTGCGCAAGCCAATCCTGTGATTCGTCCCGAATGGAAATAATGAGCTGTGTTTAATGAAGATTAAACGGTCTAGAGTCACTCGATTTTTATACTCTTTTTATCAGAGTACTTACATTTTAATTATGCATTGATATATATAGAAAGTTTAATCAAATTTGGTAAAAAGTTTTTATATAAATCCTACCTACCCTACCTTTAATGATCGATATGTGCCGGCTCTGTTGCATGAGAGGAATTTGATCTGTCAACTCTTATTTAGTCAACTTCCATATCTATGTTCATAGTATATAATGCAAATAGTGCAGCACAGATTTGAAGCATCAGCCACCAGAGGGTGATGTTTCTTTATATGATCTCAGACGAGGACATTTTACCAAGTTGTGAGTTGAAACCAAGGGGTTAAGGTTTGGCTGGTTAAAAATGGTTAGAAAAAGTCTGATTCTAAAAATGTCTTTATTGATGGCAAATGGGATTTATAGTATAGGGATCAGAAACTCTTTGACTTCATCAAAAGCAGAATACAATAGATAATATAATGGTAAGACTTTCTTCAGCGACTAGTGCAAAAGCAAACATCTGCCATGGTATGGGGATGCATCATTGCAAACGACATGAGTGATTTGCATATGTGTGAAGGTATCATTGACGTGGAGGCATATATTGGGATTGTACAGAGACATATACTGCCATCAAGATGACATCTTTCCTGGGAGGTAAGATAATGCCAGGCCTCATTCTGCATGTGCTACAACAGAGTGGTTTATTAGACACTACACCATTGAGTGGATGTGCTTGACTGGCCTGCCTGAAGTCCATTTCTGTCTCCTGTTGAAAATGTATGGCCCATTATAAAAAGGATAAACAGACAATGATGCCCACGGACTGTTGAGCAGATGTCTTGTATCAGGCGAGATTGGCCAAAAATTCCACTAGCAAAACTGCTACATAGTAACCTTGTAGAAAAGGCCCCAAAGTTATGTTAGTTTTGCTTTTATTTAGTACTAATTATTTAGTATTTAGACCATATTGTGCTTTATGTTTCATGTTTACTCCCGTGTATTCAGTGCTTGTGACGGTAAAGCGCGCGCTGGTTTGTATAGTATATCTGACGTTGCACAGTTAGTATGCAGTACGATAGAGATAGTCGGTTGGTTGTCACAGTTGTTAGTATGCTGTAAGATAGAGATCGTCGGTCGGATGATAATTGTGAGGGAAACTTTTCTTCAGAGTGTGCGTAAATGAGGAAAAAACCACACACACTCAAAATTACATTCACCGTCAAACTCACTCACACAAGAAAAAGCAAAGAATAAATGGAATAATAAGAACTTTCTCTCAGCTCTTCATTTCATACTCTGGAATATTTGGCCTTAAGTGGTGTTCTGGCCGACACATCTGAGTGAACCTGGTGATAAACCCAGAATTAGCACCTAGACTGAGCGTCTACCCATTATCTTCACTTCATTGATGGTCCTTCGAGCCGGATCACTGGGTTTACGTCAGAGATGGAATTACATCCAGAGTATGATGCTAGTGGTGCACGTCCCAGACGGCATGTTCGCCCACCTGTGCGCTATGCAGATTATGAGGTTGATTATAGAGGCTACATCGATGAGAGGTACAGAGAGGAACTAGAGAGTACTCACCAGGAGGGAAATGCCAGGATGACACCCCTCACCTCCCCTTATGACTCTCCCCTTCGCCTGCAGAGGCGGGATGCTATTCTTCAGGAGATGGACCTGGGCTATAGGACGGAGAACCAACAGCACAGCCAAAAGAATCAGCTAGCCCCCCAGCGGTTTCCAGAGAGAGAGTTTAGGGAACATCTACGAGATTACTCTACTCCCCTACCTTCAGCGCTGAACCCCATACATCCACAGGAGGAGAGCCAAGTTGAGTTAGATGACATTCGTCATGAAAGACACCTCCTGCAGCAGACACAGCGGCACATGGCATCAGACTTAGTCGAGCTTAGAGCGTTGCGAGCAGACATGAGACAGTTAGTAGATGCTGTTCGCAACATGCAGAGTCCAACCTCTATTCATACCAGAGAGCCAGAGTTAACGGTGATGTCATCACGGCCACCTGTTGAAAGTGAATCTAAAGCAGAGGAAGAGGATGATTGGCCTGCACCACCACCATGGCCAGACCCAGTAATGGACAAACTTCTGCCTAGTGACCCACCTATGCTACATTCGCTTATTAGGAGAATAGATGAGGTTCCAAGTACTAAGGAAGAAGCACTGCCAGCCCCAGCTCCTGACATGTTTGTGGGCCAACCACAAGTTAATCACTCAGCACGTGGGGCCCTTCCTACTGCAAAGCCATGGGATGACACTGGCCGTCATCCACCGCCCTGGTTCAAGCCCATTCAGTTTCTGCCGCAGCCACACGGATTACCTCCAGCTGAGCCCAAGTACCCTACCGCTTATGTTGGTCAACGGAGTGAGTTTGGCTGCAACCCAACGCCCCAACAGCGACATCCAGGCATGGCATGGACCAAACCTCTGCCCTTTAGCTCACCTCAGGGTCATAACTACAATGTCCCAGAGCCAAGTTACCGTGGGCCACGCCCAACAATCCGCAACTTCTCAAGTCGGGACCCAAGTGAGTTTGCACGGCTCAAGATCTCATTGGAGAACCTCTTACCACATGATGCATCTGAGCTGTTTAAATACCAAGTGTTGGTCGATCACCTGCAACTAGAAGAAGCCAGGTTAATAGCAGATGCTTACCTTAACTCCCCAACACCCTTCTCAGACACAATGGTTGCCCTAAATGACAAGTTTGGCCAACCACATCAGATAGCACTGAGGCGTATTGCTGCTGTGATGGACTCACCAGACATAAGGCGGGGAGACTTTGCTGCATTTGAGAAGTTTGCACTCCAGATACAGTCACTTGTGGGAATGCTGAAGACACTAGGCCATGAGGGTGAAGTGGAACTACAGTGTGGCTCACATGTTGCTCGTCTGCTGAGCAAGCTGCCACCTGAGCAGAGAGCTGAGTTTCGCCGCTGCATGTACCATCAGGGCACACAAACCCACACCCTAACTAATCTTTCAGATTGGTTGAAATATGAGTCTTGGTGTCAGGACTCTGAAGGACAGTTAGCTGTGAGAGGAGCTCGGGAGAAGCCAGTGTCCAGACATGAGGGTAGGAAGGGCAAGCTACCTACCACTGTTCTCCATGGTGTGAAGGACACCGCTAAGAAACCTGAGGCTCCAGTGCCAAGCAGCTCCTTCAAATGGAACAAGAGCAAGCCATACTGTCCATTCTGCAATAACGAGGAACACTACCTTAGCCAGTGTACAGAGGTATCCAGGCTAACAAAGGATCAGCTAACTGAATGGATAAAGAGTAACAAGAGATGTTGGCGATGTGCACGGCCACACCAGGCGGCCCAGTGCAACTTAAAAAAGACATGCAGCCTCTGCCAAGGAAAACACCTCCAGGTGCTGCATGAGGTGAATATGAGGTCACCCAAGGTGGCAGCGTCAACACTGGCAGCAGAAAGCCAAGGCACAAGGGGCACTACAGAGGTTCTGTATCTAGACAGACCCACTGAAGGCAGTCGGGTCCTTCTGAAAGTTGTCAAAGTCCGCATTCACCATGGTGACCAATCAATCAACACCTATGCAATACTTGATGACGGTTCAGAGAGAACTATGCTGTTGCCAGATGCTGCAGAGAAGTTAGGTGTGCAGGGGATTCAAGAGGACCTACCATTACGCACAATTAGAGAAGAAGTGCAGATCCTCTGTGGTGCATCAGTGTCGTTCTCCATTTCTTCGCCATCAAAGCCAAAGACCAAGTTCAAGATTATAGGTGCATTCACCAGTAGTCGTATTGGACTAGCTGCCCATACTTACCCCATGGAGCAACTCCGGAGCACCTACAAGCACCTCACTGGCCTTCCCATACGGACTCTTATAAATGTCAAGCCCCTGCTTCTTATTGGGAGTGACCATCCCCATCTCGTCACTCCCATTGAACCTGTCAGATTGGGACCTCCAGGTGGGCCTGCTGCCATCCGCACAAGGCTGGGCTGGACTCTGCAGGGCCCAGCGAGTGTAGTCCGTCACCTTGCCCAACCACAGCAGTGTTTATTTACAACAGTAACACCCCAGGCGAGCGAGCTGATGAAACATGTTGAGAGATTATGGCAGGTCGACACTGTTCCATTCAGAAGCGAGAAACTAGTTACTCGTTCAAGGCAGGACCAAGAGGCCATCAGCATCCTGGAGGCCAAAACCATCAGGGTAGAGGTTGATGGCATTCTCCGTTACGCAACCCCGCTGCTCCGCCGGAAAGACATGCCGCTCTTTCAGGCTACTAAAGAAGCCGTAATGCCCAGTTTACGAGGTGTAGAGAGGCGACTGGCCAGAGATCCTGTACGGGCAGAAGCCTACAGAGTGGAGATGGACAAACTTATAAAGGCGGGCTCTGTCATCAAGTGTGGACCGAAAGTTTCCGACGAGGAGGGTCGTGAGGAATGGTATATCCCTCACCATATGGTGAGCCATAATGGCAAGAATAGGCTGGTATTCAACTGCTCCTATCAGTATCGAGGGCAGAACCTCAACGATCATCTACTGCCTGGGCCGACCTTAGGAGCATCACTACTGGGAGTTCTGCTAAGATTCCGAGAGCATGCAGTTGCAGTTAGTGGAGACATCAGAGGCATGTTCCACCAAGTTCGCCTCCTCCCAGAAGATCGTGCTCTGCTCAGGTTTCTTTGGCGCGACATCAGTCAAGAAGGACCTCCTGCAGTCTACGAGTGGCAGGTGCTACCGTTTGGTACAACATGTAGCCCCTGCTGTGCCACATTCGCCTTACAACGTCACGTCTCCGATAACAGCCAGCCAGATGAAGAGGTGAGGATATCGGTTCAGAAATGTTTCTATGTAGATAACTGCCTCCAGAGTGTCCCCACTATTGCTGAGGCGAGGCATCTAGTCGACAAACTACGAGCCCTTCTTGCATCTGCAGGCTTTGATCTACGTCAGTGGGCCAGCAACGAACCAGGTGTAATAAGTCATCTACCAGAAGAGAGCTGCTCTGCTAGTGTTGAGCTATGGCTGGCTCAGAACAAGACGGATACCCCAGAATCTACTCTAGGGCTAAGCTGGCTCTTCCACACTGATGTCCTTGGTTACAAGCATCGTCATGTGGAGTACGGTGTTCCCACGATGCGTAATATCTACAAGGTGCTGGCGAGTCAGTACGACCCCTTGGGGTTCATCCTACCCTACACCACCAGGGCTAAGATAATTGTTCGACACCTTTGGGACAAACACAGGGGATGGGATGATCCACTACTACCGCAGGAGCTTCTGCAGCAGTGGAAAGACTGGGAAGAAGAACTACAAGTCTTACCTCAAGTCACCCTGCCCCGACCGTACTTGTCGAAGTCCGTGGACATCTCCGGTCTTCAGAGAGAGGTGCATGTATTTTGCGACGCCTCACAAGAGGCTTATGGTTCAGTGGCGTACCTCCGGACCACTGACAGACACGGTGAAGTGTATCTGTCATTCCTGATGGCCCGTTCCAGAGTCGCTCCCAAGCGATTTCACTCTATGCCTCGATTAGAACTCTGTGCTGCCCTTACTGGTGCACAGCTCTCACAGGTGCTGAAGAGGGAGCTTACCATCCACATTGATCGGACAACCCTTTGGTCAGATTCCACAACGGTGCTGACATGGCTGAGGTCTGAATCCTGCCGGTTCAAGGTCTTTGTGGGCACCCGCGTGGCCGAGATACAGGAGCTGACTGACGAGCATACCTGGAGATATGTTGATACCGCAAGAAACCCTGCTGATGATGTAACACGAGGCAAGAAGCTGCGAGAGCTTGTTCAGCCAAATAGATGGAGCCTGGGACCTGCCTTCCTCCTGACCAGTCCAGACTCATGGCCAGTAGACCCCACTGTTGACCAAGCAGAAGATACCACAGAGCTGCGCAAGTCTATCTTCTGTGGGGTCGCCGCAGTTGCATCAAGCCAGTCGACTTCAGATGTGGACCAATACGGCTCGTGGAAGGAGCTGCTGGAAGGGACAGTGCAGGAGCTGCATGGGGCGGCCAACTCTAATGTTAAGCCCACAGCTGAAGACTACCGACAGGCTGAACAGTTAATACTTCAGAGGGCTCAGAGGGATAGTTTTCAGCAGGAGTACAGCCTCCTGAAAGCTGGTAAACCAGTCCCCAGGAGCAGTCGACTTCGCACTCTATCTCCAGAGCTGGATGAAAAGGGAGAGCTCATTCGTGTTGGAGGACGACTCCGTCGAGCAGAAGGCCTAGAACTGACCACTCTTCATCCAGTCATCTTAGATCCAGGTCATCGAGTGTCTATGCTCTTGATCAAAGACTTCGATAACCGCCTCCGCCACCCAGGCCCAGAGCGGGTGTTCGCAGAGCTTCGACGCTCCTTCTGGATCCTGCGAGGGCGTGAGGCTGTCCGCCGCTACCAGTATAGCTGCGCTGACTGTCAGCGATGGAGGGCAAAACCTGCAGTGCCGAAGATGGCAGACCTGCCATCAGCCCGTCTGCGCCTTTTCAAGCCCGCCTTCTATTCTACAGGGATGGACTGCTTTGGGCCATTTGAGATCAAAGTGGGCCGGCGCCGAGAGAAGAGATGGGGGATCATCTTCAAGTGTCTCACCACTAGGGCGGTGCACTTGGACCTCCTTACCTCTATTGATACAGATGCTTTTCTGATGTCCCTTCGACGGTTTATTGCCCGTAGAGGAACGCCTGCAGAGCTGTTCTCCGATCGGGGGACAAATTTCAAGGGAGGTGAGCGAGAACTCCGTGAGACCTTCGTTGGAATGTCTAATGAACTACAACATCTCCTTGCACCACAGAAGATCTCCTTCCGCTTTAACCCCCCAGCAGCTCCCCACTTCGGAGGGGTGTGGGAGAGGGAGATACGCTCAGTTAAGAGCGCACTCTATGCCACAGTCGGTGCTCAGCCTGTTCCAGAAGAAGTGCTTCGCACCGTACTTACTGAGGTAGAAGGGATCCTTAACAGTAAGCCCTTGGGTTATGTGTCTTCAGATGCCAGCGACCCAGATCCAGTGACTCCCAGTGTTCTTCTTATGGGGCGGCCTGATGGTTCGCTACCTCAGGTAGTCTACCCGAAAGTGAGCTCATCTGTCGCCGCCGCTGGAAACACTCACAAATCTTGGCTGATCACTTTTGGGCCCGTTTCATCCGACTCTATGTGCCGAGTCTGCAAGCTCGCCAGAAGTGGCAGGCTACACCAGCTGATATTGCAGGGGACTGTGTAGTGATGATCGCTGATCCACATCTTCCGAGGGCCCTCTGGCCCATTGGGAAAGTAGTCAAGACTCATCCCAGCCCTGACGGGCACATCAGGTCCGCTGATGTTAAGGTGAAGGAGAGAATCTACACCCGGCCAGTTGCCAGGCTGGTTGTCCTCCCTGCACTTCCTTCTGGAGAAGATGGAGATGGTTCCACTCCTGCCACTACACCCCAGCCATAGAACTTTGTTGCCTTTAATGATGAGCGAATGTATTACATACATTCGGGGGCGGCTGTAGAAAAGGCCCCAAAGTTATGTTAGTTTTGCTTTTATTTAGTACTAATTATTTAGTATTTAGACCATATTGTGCTTTATGTTTCATGTTTACTCCCGTGTATTCAGTGCTTGTGACGGTAAAGCGCGCGCTGGTTTGTATAGTATATCTGACGTTGCACAGTTAGTATGCAGTACGATAGAGATAGTCGGTTGGTTGTCACAGTTGTTAGTATGCTGTAAGATAGAGATCGTCGGTCGGATGATAATTGTGAGGGAAACTTTTCTTCAGAGTGTGCGTAAATGAGGAAAAAACCACACACACTCAAAATTACATTCACCGTCAAACTCACTCACACAAGAAAAAGCAAAGAATAAATGGAATAATAAGAACTTTCTCTCAGCTCTTCATTTCATACTCTGGAATATTTGGCCTTAAGTGGTGTTCTGGCCGACACATCTGAGTGAACCTGGTGATAAACCCAGAATTAGCACCTAGACTGAGCGTCTACCCATTATCTTCACTTCAAACCTAAATTCCCGAATAATTAAAAAGTGTAGGAAAGGTGATGTGACAGTTGTAAACATGTGTGTCCTGTCTTTTTTTGGAGTGTGTTGCAGCCATCAAAATTAAAATTTGTTTACAAAATACAATGAAGTTGGCCAGTGATTGGAAATCTATTATTTGTACGTTTGTGGGTTAAATAAAGTTTAAACAGAATTAACAAATCAGATTCTTGGTTTTAATGCATTTTACAAAATATCCCAACTTTTCTGGAAATTGAGTTGTAGACCATTTGTGCTTGGACTCTGATGATTGCCGCTTGCGGCTATATTTATTATTACAAATGTACTAGCATTATATTTAAATGTAATTAATTTTTATTATTTTTATTTTCATGCTCTCAAATTATATTTTGGTTTTCAGGGTTGTAAGCCTATATCGCAGTTGATGACATGACTTGAAGGGCTCAGTTCAAGACCCATCTGGACCATATTTGCACTCTAAATGCCCGTTCAAATATAATGGTAAAGATATAGTTCTAAAAATCATTCTCAATATTAAAGAATAGCAGAGTTCACACCACAGCTATAACGATAACGGCACAGAGAAACAATATCGTTGGAATCAGTTTCAGAACAATTTTATCCAGCTGATGAACAATGAATACATTGACAGTCAATCAGAACCAATCCTGCTATAACACGCTCAAGCATTTAAAGCGGAAGACAAGCACGTGCTTAGAATAAACAGAACAATATAATGTGGTGTAGACGCTAATATTGTTATCGTTATAGTTATTGTGCTCTGTGTTAATGGGCCTTAATGGTAAAGATTCGTTGACCTTTGACCTCTAAAATACATGTACACTGTTCATGATCTTACAAAACTGAAAACTTTAGAAGCTGTATTTTTCAACTCCCTCTGAAAATTTTCATTTTTTCCGCTCTGCTGTCATAAATTTGTTGTGCAATACAAAATCTTAAAGCTCACACTTGGCAAGTGAGCAGTGAATAAGGCTGCGAGTAGGAGGATAAATGAAGAACAGTCTCTGTAGATCACTGTCATATCACAAAGGCTGAAATACAGAGAGAATAATTAGTCGTGGGAAACTGGTTCACAAGGCAAGGGAAGCAGGATTTAGGGCACCTTATGAGTGTGTATCTATTCCAACAACTTCAAATATTAAAGAGGACCTATTATGCTTTTCTACATTTTCAACTTTCTTTACTGTAATGTTGCTGTGTGAGCATGAAAAGGGTCTGCAAAGTTACAAAGCACAGAGTCCACCCCAAAGGGAGTTATTCATGGTATTCTCTTGTGGTAATGGTTAAGGGCGTGACATTTCCAAAACACGCTCGAAGCAGTAGACCAATCACAACACTGATCCAGCCCCCACCAATCAGAGCTCACTGCGCTTTTCAAAAGGAGGGGCTTTCTAGTAATAGGAACTAATCAGGGCTGTGTTTCCCATACAACAACGTAACTCACTGCTTAACCAACATAATACAATGCATTGTTGTAGAAACGAAGTAGTAACGACACCAGTCGCACCTCTGTCGTTTGAACCATGTTAGTTCAACAATATAGAGAATTAATGGCATCGTGCCGGTGGTGGAGTAATAACTTCTGCTTGTATTTTATATTATTGTAGTTAACTAGCATAAACAACAGAAAGCCGTTGATTTGTAATCACGTTATTTGGCGTACACTTTACTCCCGTCCACATGAGGTTCATTCAGTCAGCAGCTTTCTCCACATAACACATTTTTTCTGACATGCTGTGGTAACAAACTGAGGACTACTTCACTGTTTTTGTTTCCTTACATTTTGTTTAATTCATTCATCGCGGGTTCCCTCATGCTGTACGTCATACTCCGGGGTTCCCTTATGCATTTATGCACATGCGCACACTCCTCAAAAACCACACTGATTATTGACACGCTAATACATAGATTAAAATGGATATGGAAATGGATCCTGAAAAGCAATAGAATGTCCTGAATGTTAGCTTGCACTTAGTGCCCAAGAGCATGATCTATTTAAGTCAACGTGTCATTTTTAACAAGAAACTATGCTTCCAAACACCGCTTAAGAGCTGTAGTTCTAACCATGTAAGTTTGTGGTGCTGTTTGCGTTCATTGGAACTATGGATTCGGGAAATGCCAAATCGTTGATATATTGTTAATGACGGAATATTGGTAATATTGGTAACGAAAGAACTTGCGACCATAGTTGGCTAACAATGCTTCAGTCAGACTGTGAACAGAGGTGCTGCAACTGTCAAGAATTGCGTGGAAGCAAAGACGGTAGTCGGATCTAAATGCAAGTAGACTTTAATCACTCAGAACTTGAATAAACTTATAACAAGGAACCGGGAAACTCACATGGAACGTACATACAATCACTGACAAGGAACAAGACAGAACACAGGGTTTAAATACACAGAGGGGAACAGGGAACGAGACACAGCTGGGGCAAATGACATAAACGAGAGGGACCATACAAACTAACAAGGCAACACACCTGAAACAAAGGAACTAATAATAAAGCAGGCTAGGGATAATTGAAGACAATAAGCACACATGGAATCAAGGAAACTGAATGAAATAAAACAAAGTCCAAACACACAGAAACAGAACCTGATCATCACAGCAACAGTGTAAACTTTGTGAAAAATAATGTGGGTTTTGAACATTCAAGCATGAAAGCAGGGTATCCTATTCTAGATGACCCCAAATCAAAATCAAGACTTTGTAAAAGGGCATAATATTAAATTCCATTTCAGACTAAAAGCCAATTAAAAATCATATTTATTTTTTTATTTTTGTCAGGGAACGTTTATTTGAAATATTTATTGTAGTATGTATTTATGTGAAAGTTTATGTGTCTCATTTAAAGCATAATTTGTATCATGTCAAAGTTCAAGATTCATGTTAGGGTTGTGTCTAAATCTAATTGGGACAAACTTGTCTCCTGAGTAGGAGTTTTCTCAATTCCCTCGGAAAATTGTGTCAGAGTGAACTTTTAAATAGACGTGAGAAGAATAGAGGCAAAGAAATAATGAGAGAGGAGAGTTACCAGCATATATCTGGACTTCAAAGTCATTTTGGACACAAGGCTAAGACAAGATGACATCCATGTTTTATTGACCTTTTTGGAAAAACATCTGGACCAATGTTTATCGACACAGGACTTCTGCCCGTCTTTGTGCCTCAAATGTGTTATCGGCTCTACTGGATTTTTATGAGTCATTCATGAAGCTTGTGGAATTTACAGTCTATAACAGGACCTGGAAGAACAAGTGTTGGAAGACGTGCAGTGAAAGAGTGTTGAGGGACAGAGTGTCAGGATGAGTGTGAGGTGGGAGACAGAGGGGTTACAGACCGTGGGCATCGTCTGCTTGGTCTTAATGTTTCTCAAACTCATGCATCTGCTCGGACTCATAGACATAACCGAGACAGGTGAGAGAGAGAGAGTGAGTCACTAGCAAACGTCATTTCAGGGGTTGGTTGAAAATGGAGCCTTTTGATATTGTTTATAAGTCATATATTTACATGACCTTAAAAGAATATTATGGGTTAAATAGACGTCATCGGTGGAATTTTATCAAAATATCTAAACTTAAAACAGAATTACTTTGAGAGGCAAAATTGCATATAATATTCAGAGAATTTATCTTAAATTTAGTTGATTTTTATTATACCTCATAAAAATGTTTTATTGTAATAAGCATAAATCTCACAAATTTTTGTTAGATTGAAGCTTAAAAAGCTAATATTTTGGTGTAAATGAATTCATTTTAATATCTTTATGTTCCTTAAAGCTTCATTATTTGCAGTGATATTTTAGTATATTATTTATATACTTTATAGTATTTAATATTTTGATTGAGTTTAGTAATTTTCACTGTAAAAAACGTTGCTGCCTTACATTTGTAACAATAAACTTGGATGTTTAAGTCATTTTAACATTTTAAACTGACATTTTAAACTTACATTAAACTGACTTAAATTCAGTTAAATCTTGTAACTTATAAAAGTTGAAAATTGAACTTATTTTGATGAGTTAAAGCAATGTAAAAACATACGTTGTCATAACTTAATGATCATAGAATTTTTTACAGTGTTGTTTTACTTAATACTTTTGTAATTTTTAGTTTATGCTTAGCTTTAATTTATTTAATTAATTTTTTTCAGTTTTAGTACTTTAACTTTAAGTGTTTAATTTAATAGTTTTTCATTTAATTTATTCTTTTCCTCCATCTTTTTTTGTGATTATTGTTCTAATTTTGTGGCTGACTTAACTCCTTTTCTTTTTCTCTCTCCCTCTCTCTGACTCTTTCTGTCCTTCTCTACCACCCATCTCACTTTTTGTCTGTTTATGTTAAGATGGTGAGTGTAAGCATCGGCCCATTTTAGTACCTTCTTTTCTTTAGCTCTTTTTTCATTATGTGATTGATTATGCTAACTCTTATCCAGACATTAGCAGAGCTGAGAGGAAACATTTACATTTACATTTACATTTATGCATTTGGCAGACGCTTTTATCCAAAGCGACTTACATTGCATTATCCTATACATTTATATGTGCAATCCCCTGGGATCGAACCCACAACCTTGCGTTGTTAACGCAATGCTCTTACCACTGAGCTACAGGAAAGCAAATAGTTAAACCCACCAATTACAATTGATTTAGTGCAATAGTATGGAAACTCTCAAATTGAAGTAATTCACATTGACATCAGCAATCAATCAAAAAAGAAAGTGACACCCTGTCAATCAAACCTCCATCTCTTTCCTCTTCCTGCCTGTCTTTGACTTTTATGCTAACTCTTTTGCTTTCATCCCCCTTCCTCTTCTCTCTCTCCTCGGAACCACTGTCTCCCTCTTTAAAATGCTCTCTCACCCCATCCCATCCTGCATCCCATACACTCACCCCCTTCCCGACCCCTTCCCTCTTTTTCTCTCTGCTTTCCCCTTCTTCCTCTCTCTTTTTTCTCTCTTTCTCTCCCATAGACAGCAGTGACAGTGACCTAGAGCTGTCCACGGTGAGGCATCAGCCTGAGGGTCTGGACCAGCTGCAGGCTCAGACCAAATTCACCAAGAAGGAGCTGCAGTCCCTTTATCGGGGCTTCAAAAATGTAAGTGTCTGTGAAGGAGACGGGGAAAACCAGGGTTAATGTTGAGGTCAGTATTTACGGTGTTTGGTCAGTGGTAAAACTTTTAAGACCATTGCAAGGTACAGGCATGTGATCAGCTAAAGAAGAAAAAAAAGGAAAACCTGCCATTTATTAAAATAGATATTATTGTATTAAATGAATAAAGAAATATCTTATTATTGCAATACTACACTATTGTGCTGTACAATAAAAAAAGGAGCATTTATTAATCATAATGATAATAAAAACTATATTTATATTGTATTATTCTCACAAGACTGAAGATGATGAAGACTGGATACAAAATAAATGTGATTTAATCAAACATAAAGGCAGACGGGCATAACATAGCATACATGAACAACAACCGATAACCAAAGACTGAAAACATAGGAATTAGAGATAATTACATGATAATGAACAGGTGTGATGATTAGAAGAGGTGTGAGCCAGGATTATGGGGAATGTAGTGCGAAGTGACTGAGGAAGGATTATGACTATTACATTACATTACATTATATTATATCCCCTGGTTTTACAGACAAGGCTTAGGCCTTGTGTTCACCAAAGCGGATTTCCCGAGGCGCATATTTTTCCAATTGTTTTCAATGGGAGCGCCGTGTTTTTAAAATGGCAGGAGCGTAACAAGGCTGTGAGCATCTATTTCACGCTGAAGCGCTGAGTGCTCTGCTTTTTTTTACTGGTCGGCAAGAGTTGAAGAATGTTCAACTTTGCAACTTTGGGTAAAACCAAGGGGGTAATCCATCCGCCGGAAACTGAAGCCTCCGCGGGAGCCGCCATTGTAGCAGAACTTCACCTGCTGTTAGCATTCCATTGACTCCCATTCATTTTTGCGTCACTTTGACAGCGAATAACTTTACATCTGAAGGGTCCAAAGACTCCATTTGTCCATTATTTATTTCTAAAGAAACACGACAATGTATAAAAGGCTCCATTACTTTGTATCTTACGTTATGACTTCGTAGAAGCCGTTTTTGTAAAAATAGGCTAACGATTGCGTCATACCCACGCGACTCTCTGTTGCACTGAAGAGAAATTACCGTATAGACAGGCGGAGAAGCTCGCAAGCAATCGGGGGGACGTGGAGGCATAAAGTCAAGGGAGAAGCCCATAGAGATTCATAAAGTTGCTCCTGCTGCTTAGCTCATGGACAGCTAATACTCACGCTCTCCGTCTCTGCGAGATTCGGAAGGGAATGATTCAGATTTCCCTCGGCACAGCTACTAGTAGACCCACGTCACATCTACGTCGTCAAGCTCAGTTTGAGTCTGCGCAGTACGCCTGGCGATCAGGAAGTGAGTGCTTCAAATGGGCTTCACTTTTCTCTGTTGAAATCTATGGGGTCGCTGTGTCCATCTTATACTGTCTATGGGTAAAACGCAGTGCTCATTGTTGTCATTGCTTTCCAATCACCGTGGAGGATGGGCGGGACAAATCAAGACCGACCAACCGGCACATACAACATCAACAGATGTTGTACAACAAGCATAATAACGGAAAAAAATAATTTAAAACAAGAGCCAGAGTAAATACTTTATATCGAAATTATTATATAGAAACATTACAGAAACAAACTATCTGAAATGAGATACTAGTAACACTTCCGCGGATATTCCATATCATAGCATGAAAGTGTCTCAACTGTCAAAAAACGCTGCACTGCCAAAACGCTCTCAAGCGCCCACAGCTTGGCGTTTTCAGCAGAACGCTTAGCGTTTTCAGCTGGCTAAAAACACGCGAACCTTAAGCCTAGTCCCAGACTAACTTGCACTGACATAGAATATGTCACTGTCACCGTTTTTACAGAATTAAAAGTTACATTACAGAAGTAACATTTAAAAAAAAACATTTGATGAATGTCCAACTAAAACGTTTCAGAAAAATAAAAATGTTCCATGAATAACGTTTTTTTTTTAGCTAACGTTTTGAGAACATTATTAAAGATGTCAGATAACTCTGAACGAATGTCCTACTGGAAGAATGTTTGCTCATAACTTTTGAGTTTTGAGAACATTCCCTGTCAACTGAAAAAAATCGATGATATAGAAAAAGTGATGCCTTGACCACTAAATTTTAACTAAGCACTAAGTTTAAAGAAAAGGGATTTAATTTTTGTATGACTAACTCCAAACAGAACTGCAAAAAAAGTTGTTATTTACTGTACTATGCGGTTAATTGCGAGTGTATTGCTAGAGTATTCTGGGTGGTTGCTAGGTCATTGCTAGGTGGTTTCTTTTTTGCAAATTCTGGGGGTTTGCTGAGTAGTTTCTAGGGTTTGTTGCTAGGTTGTTTTCCGAGTATTCTGGATGGTTGCTTGCTAGGTGGTTTCTCACTGGCCCATCAAGTCAAAAGAGCCTACTGGACTTGAGTTCCTCCCTTAAAGGGATAGTTCACTTTAAAATTAAAATTCTGTCATCATTTACTCACCCTCAAGTTGTTTCAAACCTGTATTAATTGATTTCTTCTGCTGAACACAAAGAAAGATATTTTGAAGAATGTCAGTAACCAAACAGTAGTCTGTACCCATTGACTTCCATAGTAGGAAAAAAAAATACTATGGTAGTCAATGGGTACAGACTACTGTTTGGTTACTGACATTCTTCAAAATATCTTTCTTTGTCTTCAGCAGAAGAAATAAATTAATACAGGTTTGAAACAACTTGAGGGTGAGTAAATGATGACAGAATTTTAATTTTAAAGTGAACTATCCCTTTAACATAAGTGTATTTCTTTCACCCATTTTACTGTCCAACTGGTGACAACTCAACCTGATTGTTTAAAAACTATTAGCACACCTATCCTCAACAAGCAGCACTATTGAGTTGTCATTCATGTTTGCAGCACAAACAATAGTAGTATAATAAAAAATAAAAAAAATGGCAGTTCATATTTACAGAGAAGCTTTGGCCTTGAAAATGTTGTTATTTCTGTTTGCATAAGCAGATGTGCACAATATAGGGCAAAAAATGAGCACAATGCTCTTATTTAAAGCCTTCATGAGCTGCCGATGTGGCACAGTGAGAATTAGTCCATTATCTGTTTAATTAGATGTTTAATTAGATGTGCCTCTCTTTCCATTTAAGGAGTGCCCAAGTGGTTTGGTTGATGAGGAAACTTTCAAGACCATCTACTCTCAGTTCTTTCCCCAAGGGGGTAAATACAAATGTTTTTCAGTAAATCTGTATATTGGTTCAGCATGAATTCAAATTGGAGACTAATTTCAAGTTTTATATCTTACTGAACTATTTTTCATTATTCCCTCAGATGCCACCACATACGCCCATTTCCTGTTTAATGCATTTGATCTTGACAGAAATGGCTCCATTCGTTTTGAGGTGAGAATTCCTTTACTCGTGAGCCCCTTTCACACAGAGATTCCAGAAAATACACTGATAATGTGTCCCGGGAGTTGTCCCAGGATCATTTGATTTTGGTTCATTCACACTGCCAGTGATTTTCTAGAATCTGTGCATGCGTTCACACACATCCCGTAAAGACACAGGACATCAGGATGTGATGTGACGTGTAATGTCTCTGAAGCTTCTTAAAGGCCTGCAGTGTCTTGAATGTCGCAGCATTATTCAATGTGTTGACGTAATTTCCACTGAAACAGGAAATCAGGGCAGGACATATCGAACAGCTCATCCCCTTTTTAAAAAATGGCCAATAGCGTTTAGTTTATCACTGCTGGCTAACAGCGGCCTTTCGAATCAGATTTCACATTATGGAAGACTTGGAGTTAAGCTTTTCTTTGAGAAAAAAACAAAGAACGGCATTGAAGTCATTCTTAAAAAAGGAAGATGTGTTCGGACTATGTCACCTTCTTCGTTGCTCTGGTTGGTTGTAGCGCGTGCAGAGGGAATTTGAAAGACAACCGTTTATCCCGCCCCTCGGATTGAGCCCTGCCAATGGTGTGTTCCCAGACCCAACATCTTGATGTGGGACTAGCTTGTCAGACTATTAAAATATAGCATTCGGAGCAGAATTCAAATGGGTCCGATACGTTTTCTGGTCTGCGCCGACTCAATCGGTCCGCTCTGTGCTATCGTGTCTCTGGACCGGAGCAGACTGTGTGTGTGCTGCTGCGTTTCGCGTGACACTAAAGTGAAACCAGACTTCATTCGCCCCAACATATTTACATTGTCTGAATAGTTCCCTATCCCCTATATAGTGCACTATGTACCATTCATCATGTAGAAAATAGTAAATGTGCAAAAAAGTGACCGATTTCAGCCGCAGCTTCAGCGTCTATTTATAATGTAGTGGGCGGGACTCTTCAGATTCTAGAGAGATTTTGATTGGACAGAAAGTCTGATGAGAAGCTGAAGTGCAGAGTGATGTCCTCAAAATCATTGATCCATATTGGCGGAAGTGAGAGACTGTAAGTTTTGATGCTTATATCTTGTAAATGTGAATTATTTTGTCATTGTTTTGGAAGCACACTACTGTAGCTTATAGATAAGAGTAAGGCTAACATATTCATACTAAAAGCCAAAAAACGTATATTCTGATTTCATGAGGACTTTAAGTTTGCTTATGATCTGCGATTTCTCTCTCGAGAAACCACGCTTGTGCTTTTTTTTTCTGATGATTTTCTGATTTTCATTGGTCCTGCCTTTTGTTAACACAGGGCGCATTCCGGGACTGTTCCCAGCAATGTTACTAGGTCCCCATCCTGGGATCAATCCCGGGACGTGTTCACGTTCACACAGAAGGCACTCTAGCAATTCGATGGCAATTTTCTGGGATCAACGTTCTGTGTGAAAGGGGCTATAGTGTTTCTTTATTACCTTTTCCCTGACTCGGCTGCTCTCATTGGCAGGACTTTGTGATTGGTCTGTCCGTGTTGCTGAGAGGATCTGTCACCGAAAAGCTCAACTGGGCTTTCAACCTTTACGACATCAACAAGGATGGTTACATCACTAAAGAGGTGCTTACCAAACCTGTATGCTGTAATGCTCCAGAGGTTATATCACTGATATTGTCAAGCGGATTCAAAGAGTAATAAGTGGCATGTGTGTGTGTGTGTGTTTGTGTGCATGTAGGAGATGCTGTTAATCATGAAGTCAATCTACGACATGATGGGCAGGTACACATACCCCAGTGTGCGAGATGAAGCTCCATCTGAACATGTGGAAAAGTTCTTCCAGGTACCAATAACAAGCACATTTATGAATATGAAGACACTCAACACACACTATATTACAGGAGCATTAAGAACGTTTACACTTTTTAACTTTCTTATAGAAAATGGACAGAAATCGAGATGGTGTGGTCACCATTGAGGAGTTTATTGAGACCTGTCAGAAAGTAAGTTGATATTAGTATTTACCCACACGTGTGCTTGAAATGTTTGTAACCATTCTCACATAAATGAAAAAAATTACATTCTTTAAATGATCACATTCAATTTGATGTGAAAATTGAGTAAATAGTTCATAAAACCAGTGTCATGTTAATGATCGCTTTCAGTTCAATGGAAAATGTATGTGAATTGCTCGTAAAATGCTGCTTATGTAAATTAATTTTTCTTACAGTTCATATAACTATTTCTTTGTGAATGATCACATTCAATTCAGTGCAAAATGTGTTAACAGTTTAATGCGTAAATTGTTGCTTTCAATTCAATGTGAAAATGTGTGTAAAATGTTTCTAAAATCTTTTTTTACATCATCACATTCATTTAATTTTTGTAATATTTGTAAATAGTTTGTGAATCCCTTTTATGAAAAGGATCGCATTCCATTCAATGTCAAAATCAATATACGATATATTAATAAATCCATTCTTATGTGAATTATCACATTCAGTTCAGTGCTGCTAAAGCATACATAAATATTCCTAAATCCCTTCAGATGTCAATGTTTGCATTATTTAGTGCAAAATTGTATATTATAACCATGTTTATGTAAGTGATCACATTCAATTCAAAATGTATGTAAATAGTTGCCAGCCACCACCAGCATTTTTTTTGTTAATTTCCACAAATCGTAAATGGCCTCCAGAATATTTTGTTGATATGAATGAATGAATATCTAAACATACAATATGTCAAAAGAAAAAACAGAGTCTCTGCTTTTAAAGATACAATATGTAAGAATTTTGTAATAAAATATCCAAAAATCACTTGCACAGTTTGATATATTTCTTGCAGTTGTGTACTTACAATATCCCAAAAGTTCCCAAAGATTTTTTATTTCAGAGAAATTCCAATTTTAAATAATAGGCCGTCGCACAATCCCTGTTCACTTGTCGCCTGTCAATGACGTAATATCCGCGTTATCCCTGGTTTCCGACCGCTCGTACTGCGATAGTAACCATGGCGACAGACGTGGACAACTGCGTTACGTCTAGCGGCAAGCTCACACTGTTGTTGTTGTTGGCAAGCAGACTTTGGGGAAAAACTAAGGAGAACTAAAACAAGGAACATTATCAGCGTGGCGTGCGTGACAGAGCTCTTGCATGTAGACTATTAGACAGGTGAGCAACATAAAACGAATCAATGTTATATAGCTCAACATGATGAAATGTTAGAATATGATCTGTATGTTATTCTAATGTTGATCTAGCTTTACTGCTGGTCTCATATAGCCAACAAACTAACACATAGAATAACATTATAACTTTCCCCACACTCAAATGCATTTTAGTGTAATAGTGTAGAGACCAAGTGAAACAGCGCTGCGTTACCTCACAAGTTTCATTCGTCGGGTCCTTATTCCTTTATATCCGCGGGACTCGCGTGTGACGCTGATATCTGTCTCTCATTAGCAATCGCCCCCTACTTTATCCCACAGTCCTGTTAAAAACAAAAATGTATTCACGCATCCATAAATATGATTAGATCCATAAGCTAACGACAAGTTCTATAATTCCAATGGAATTTTGCGTTATCAACGTACGCCTTTGTTATTGTAAAAGGTTAGCGACCCCTAGCGGCGAAAAAAATTACATATTGTAGATATTTACATATGTTATTCTAGCTTCATGCATTCTTTTTTTATCAACGCTTGAATGTAAGTATTGCCCCCTACAGTATAACAGTGAAAGCTGGAAAATCCCATCAATGGCAAGGAAAGGGTTAAGGTTGATGCCAAACCAACCATTACAAACATCATAACTGTTTCTTTCTGCTTTCCAGGACGAAAACATCATGAACTCCATGCAGCTCTTTGAGAATGTGATATAGGACGGCTGTGGAGCAATCTAAAGCTGATGCAGCCCTCAAAGTCCCAAACCAGTTCTCTCCACGTGTCTATATACCAAACTAGCACAGCAGTCACTGTCTGTCTTGTCCTGTAGCACTACTCCCATGCCCGCTGCACTCCGTAGAACCGTATATAGACCAACACATAGCCTACGGTATGGCTTCACAGTTTGTACTTCACAGCAGGACTACTTTTAATAAGAAAAGCCTGGACGGCTGGGATCCTTCCTGTTGCTCATTGGCAACCATGTGGTGGAACTTTCTGATCTGAATAAAGTAGCAAAGCCACATTTTGCATCACTGGTTGATGGATTCCAATGGAGTCTCCAACACTTCGGACTGCTTTCTTCTGCCTTATGAATGAGGGACATTACAAGACTCAATCTCAACCTTCTCAAGACACCATAGTTTGAAGGAGAGTAAAGCAACTATGGATTTCAAGGGACCCAAAGGAGCATCTAGCACCAAATGACGATTTGAAGCACACGAGACTACACGTAATACTCACCAAAAGAACAAAATAAATGTGATGAAGAATGACCTGAAGCATGCCTTTCCAGATATGTGAGATATTTGTGATTTTCTTGCATGGAGACTGACAAAAGTTGTACATTTATTTTTCCTTGTAAGCCAGTAGGTCCCACAGAAAACTGTAAGCAAACTAAAGCAACTGTATGCGTGGAGTTAGATAGTGTGTGCCAGTGTTTATAAGTTCTGCTCAAACCTGTATTGCACATATCAGTGGGGCCAGGATCATTTGTTTGGTCACATTTGATTTTTGCACAGCAATGAGGTATATACAAATTATATTTACAGTATAGGCATTTTAGAAGTATTGAAGTATGTGTTTTATTTTCAGGAATGTATTTATTTGTCAGGCAGTGTTTAATGGAATGCAGGGTTTGGGCATGAACGGACATGTCCAGGTTATGAAAAATGTGGTTTACAAATGTTATTATGCTTATTTAAAAAAATAATAATAATTTGGATTTTGCTATATACTGTATATATATATTTGAAACAGACTGATATAAATATACTGTATGAGAGGCTTGTTTATCTTAATTTTTTTCTTTTGCCTACATATTGTTTTGTAAAGGTTATATATTATTATTATTTATATAACTATTGCACACCTATAAAAGAATAAAAGTTCAGTTAAAAGTTCAGAGTAAATTAAAAGTCTGTTTTCAGTTCACTTTCAGAAAGACCTAAATTGTAAAAGCTATTATTGTTTTATTTTTTGTTTATTTGGTTGGAACAGATGCAGATTCATGTAGATCTAATGAATAAAAGATGCACTACTCTTGATCAAAACCAGTGTGTTTCTGTTAATGTTACGGATGCTTTTAATGATGGACTCACTCTAAAGAGAGAAAGGAAGTTGTGTCATTTAGCCAATGACAGTGAGTTATTCTTAGTGCTTTTCCTTAAACAGGCCATTCGTGCGGCAATTTTAAAAAAAAGTAGGTTCATAGAGGACAAAAACGTCCAAAAACTGTCATAAAATTTTTGTAGCTTGGTCTCATTTTAAAGAAGACCCGTGGCAGATTATTGTTGAAGTAAAAAAAAAAAAAAAAAAACGTTTAAAAAGTAAAACCAAAAAAATATATAGAGGTTTTAATTTATTGAAATGATTTATGAACAATATAAATACATAATTTATTAAACATGTTGAACCCTAAAACTGCTAGAAAATTAAATCCATACATCTAAATAAGTTGTGTTCCGAATTTGAGGTTGATATCTCAAAAAAATTAGCTTTCAGTGAGATTTTGTTTGGGTGCAGTACCATATTTTCCCCCATTAGATGCCAGCAAAACTCCACTGGTGGTTGGATTTGTGATTTGCAGTACTGGAGTTTTTCTTTTCACTCTCAAATATTACACGCACACACACTATTTTATCCAATTGGCTCTTTACTGTAATATGTAGAAGCAGAAAACAGGACTAAAGCGAGTATATGTGATAAAGGCCAACCCTGAGAAAATGGCACCATCTGGTAAAGAAATAGTAAAAGTTTCAATTTTGAAGCCTTGCCAACAGAATGAAAGCCTATATATATTAACAAATATTACATAATTTTAAAGTTAAATGGCCCTGGGATTAAAGATTGCTGTTTTGGGTTTCAATGGGGGACATTTGTGTCCTTACGATCCCGAGTGTAACTGTTTTGTGTTTGGCTACTTGTGTAAAACAGATTTATTACAGTTTTTTCCAACTGCTGCTTACACACAAAATCTTTTCATGTCACACGATTTTTGAAACCTCTCACTCAAAGTGCAAAACTACACACCAAATCTCCAAAAACCATAAGCTATTTCTCAGCCTTTGACTCAGTTTTCAATTGCATTAAACACTTTTTTCAAAACACTACACACAATTCTCTACCTAAAACACAAAAATCTAACAGGAAGTGATTTGCTTTCCTTTTCTAAACACAACCAATCAAAATGCTTTACTTATTCACCAGGCAACACACACACTCCTCACATGTGCAAATACTACAGTAATTGCTGATCATTAACCAATCGCAGGCCTATAAATAGGTCAAAGGTCAGTTTTGAACAATAGATGCCAACAATGGACAGAGACCCCACACACACAATTGTGTTCTTTACTGTATTCTAAAGAATATACTTTTGGTTTACATGTTTATGGTTTTGTTGTATGCTACTGTATACAACAGTAATGTTTGGCCTAATAAATATTTTCTGTTTCTACATTGCATTGGTGTTTACAGTGTACTTGTTATCCCTCTCAGCAGATTACTTTCACTGTAGAACATTGTATTGAAATGTAGATATAAGTCTATGAAAGACACAAAAATCTAAAGACCTTAGATTTAGAACAACAGTGTTTACATAATAATAATAATTTGTTACATTTATGTAGCGCTTTTTCTGAGACCTCAAAGCGCTTTACATAGAAGGGGGAATCTCCTCAACCAGCACCAATGTGCAGCAACCACCTGGATGATGTGACGGCAGCCATATTGCGCCAGAACGCCCACCACACACCAGCTTACTGGTGGAGAGGAGAGCCATTCAGTATATGGGGATGATTAGGAGGCCATGATGGTGGACAGAGGCCACTGGGCATATTTTGGCCAGGATGCCGGGGTTACACCCCTACTCTTTTTCGAAGGACATCCTGGGATTTTTAATGACCACAGAAAGTCAGGACCTCGGTTTACAGTAACGTCTCATCCGAAGGACGGTGCTCTTTGGCAGTATAGTGTCCCCGTCACTACACTGGGGTGTTAGGACCTACACAGACCACAGGGTGAGCGCCCCCTGCTGGCCTCACTAACACCTCTACCAGCAGCAACCTGGATTTCCCAGGAGTCTCCCATCCAGGTACTAACCAGGCTCAGCCCTGCTTAGCGTCAGTGGTCAACCAGTCTTGGGCTACAGGGTGATATGGCTTTAGTAAATCAAAAAATTTACTAAAGAAGTGTTTGCCATTTGATGCAAATGCTTCATTCTGACATGTGTTTATGGTATTTTGAATGCAGTGTTACATTTTGAAGGAGATGTGAGGCATTTTGTGTGTGCAGTTTTGGAAATTGTTTGCAGAGTTGATTTACTCTACTCTAAAATTGTTTGTAGAGTTGATTTATGACGATCTTTTTTTTTTTACAGCTAACAGTACAAGTTGACAACTTTTTCAAGATCATTTAGCATTTTCAGATCATGTCCACAATTTTGTTTGAGTTAACTGCCTACAATGCCTAAAAAAGGGTTGAACCTTCAAGGTGTGTGTGATCAAAAATATGTTTTTATGTTATATGTTATATAAATATTTTATAAAACCATTAAATCCCATGTATATAACAATACAAAATTCACCCAAGCAAACCAGAAATGGGAAGTCAGATTACCACTCTCCATACAGTATGTGTGATCTGCCTTCCAAAACATGATATCTGTGGGTAGAGAATGTTTATAATATATCATGTCCTTACAGAAACGTTTATCCCCATTTTTCAGTGTTTCTGCAAATCTGTGTGTGTTTTGGTTCATGCTGGAGACACGTCTCCATTTCGTTTGCTTTGGGTGTCTAACTAGGGAATATAATCTCTCTTCTCTAACCTCTGTACTTTTCACCTTATAGCTCTCATTTATCTTTTTTATTGGCCGTTCATCTTAACATTTCCCATGATATATCAATCTTGTTTCTTATGACATCGCCTGTGATTCATTGAACTGTAAACCAGTTAACATGTAGAATCTGAGTGAGGCCTTTAGACCCACTAACCTGCATCTATCAATTAACCCCATAGATTAGCCACTGACTCAGGCCGTTGAACTCTTAAACAACCAGGAAGACGACGTAGTCAACACTGTCTAGCTCTTGTTGGTGTATTATGACAGCACTACTTCCGTTTATTTCCCCGTCTGTTCAGGTCTGCCTCTCACCTGCTGCTCTTTCCAGGAGTGACATCACTTCCTGTATGTGTATTTCTGAGCAGAAATACATTTATTGATTTATGCCATTTACAGCCAGCTGGGTGAGATTTATAAAAAAAAATGTGGTTATTCTTTATTTTAAGTTGTCTGTGTTACAGTGTAGGGATACTGTACGTTTAAGTACTGAGTTATAACAATTAACTATGTACTTGGTTAGGGTTAGGATCATTATGTTTGGTTTAGGGTTAGTCGCATGTAATTTATAGTTATTACTGCAGTAACTTCATGTAACGTGTAACAAGGACACTGTAAAATAAAGTGTTACCAAAAAAGTATTTGAGCGAGAATGACATCGTTGAAATTTTAAGGTAAAACTTTAGACAATGTAGAAATACAATGGAATTCATGTAAAATAAGCAGTATAATACAGACTTGTTTAAACCGAAATAACTAATTTAACTTTTTAACTATTTACTTATTGACTGTAAATGTATTTATACAAATTACAGGCATTGGGTTTTAAGATAAGCTACAGTAGCATATAAGCTATTATTGCATGTTGCATGATGACCTATAAATGATGTAGGCCTACATGGTTAGCCTAACTCTTTCTTCTACAAAGCCGTTCCAATTATGTTCAAAATTCAGGGTCACTCTGGTCAATCTGAGAAAAGATCGGTCAAGAGAGTTAGGTATCCATGGGAATTCACTTTTTTTAAACTGTACTGAAAGAAAAAAAAGTAGTAGCCTTAGTCGATTACCAAAATGTAGGCTATGTATTTGATGTGCTTTTTATTTTCAGGCTTTCATTTTGTGATGTATTGAACAATACATTTGCAAGTATTTATTTTATTAGGGACACACGCCATATGAAGAAGTGGGCTCTTTGTAAACCACATTTCTTTCATTTTATATAACACTGCCTATTCACACCATCAGGGGGCAGTACAAAGCTAGGGGGCTTAGTACAAAGCTAGTTAAGGACTACTATGTTTATTTTATTTTATGTGCATCACAGACATGCCAGCTTAATGTAACAAAATGATTAGGCTTCAAACCCCTAATTACATTTAGACAATACCTATGCACATTTCTCCATTTAGAGTATAACTTTGCTCTGTATTAAGCATGAGAAAGTAAACATATAATAAAAGCACCTAAAACAAGTTTTGTATTTATTCAGTGGTGCTATTGTATGTGTTCAGATTAGATGGTCAGTGAGCTTAGTCACTGTGCTGCTCTCTTAAACCCTTCGTTAAAAGCTTAGCAAAAACACAATAAATGAATTACACAACAAACTCTTCATCTCCTTCTTCAATGGCCCTCTGTTGAGCAAAAATAACAGTCCCCCAGTGACCTCCCTGTGTGTCTGCATTAGCCTACATGTTCTTTTAGTGGGTTGTTCGCTAATTATATAATTTGTTTTATAATGAAAATGTTTAATAATGATGATAATGGAGGTCACGTGTTGTTATTGTCAAAACTGCACTCAAATACCACAAAAGTTTTAAAGCTAAGAGATGCTTTCCTACTCATTTTGTAACGAGAAAAATGCGGCTCATTCATTGGTGCCTTGTCATTATGTAGTGGTGACTGAATGTAGGTCAATTAAGTAATGACTCAGTGCAGTCTGAAGACCGACAGGGGGCGTCGAGGAACACCACGGATGGCCTTGAGTGAAACTATGTGCTTCTTTTATTAACATATCGTTATTTAACGTTTGATGTATGTTTATGCCATTCATATACATGTTTACATATATTGTCCGTCTCTTAGCGCCTCTAAATTTAGTTTTTATCTATTTTTTTAATTGCATATTGTATGTTGTAAATATGATTGTTCGATAGGCTACTTTTAAGGCAAAAAAGAGAGAATAAAAGCGCCATCTTTACTGTTAAAAGCACACTTGGAGGAAATCCTGGTCCTGTGAGGCAGATAGGGGGCGTGTGAAGGAGGATACATTCAGCGGACTTATGGAATCACAGGGGCGGAAACTATACCGTTGTAAAAGAGGTGACTGGAGTGCTGCGTCATCGCATCTGAACAATTCTATTGGCCGAGAGTCACCAGAAGGCGGGGCTTGTGAGCGTCGCGACGGCAGGGTTTGTTTTGAGCATGCGTTGAAATGCCACAGTGCCCCAGTGTGTGTACGTCCGTGTGTTGCTATATAACAGAGGGGAAAAAACCGTTCCACTCGCCTCCTGCTCATCATATGTAAGCCCGTGTAGTCAGAAGACACATTCCTGTCGAAGATGCTTGCTCAGAGAAAGTCGCTGTTTCTGTATTGACCCTCGGTAGTGTTGAAGTAGGACACAGTGTAGCGCGACAGAACACAAGGGGAAATTACAGAAGAGGACGACGGTTTTTTTCTTCCCTGAAAGGTGAGCAATAACGACTGAATGTATTTTGTGACACAAGTGGTGTACCTGTAAATGTAAATATATATTTTCTTCATGTCTTAATATAACGGAAAATGTCCTAGTCGTATTCCATCAACACCTCATTCCATATTACGTTAGTCCTAGCGATGCTATGCAGAATCTGACTTCTAACCGGCTGGACTGCATTATACAATAAAGACGACGCTGTTATATGAACACTTACATTTTTTCTTGTTCTTGTTCTCTGGTGTATGTGTGTATATAGGACTTGATTTTGATGTATGGATAATGTTCAGCACTATTGATCTGTCTGTTGAGAGCCATATAGATGTTGAGTCACTGGCTCTTTTTCAAGGACCACGTGCTTTCAGCCGGTCTGGTTTGAGATGTATTTTTTCATTTTATAATAACGACAAGTGACAGCTAGCAGGTTAATCTCTCTGTTTTCTAGCCTGGGCACATGCTTAAACATGATTAAACACGATTAAACCTTAAACATGAGGTTACATGATGGTTTGATATTAAACGTTCTTGTGTTAATTGATTAAATAAAGGGATACTTGTTTTGATTATCTTTGAGATGTATGTCAAGGTTAGTAATAGTTTGATAGAAGAGGTGACATAGGGTAAAGATTGTGAAGAAGAGCAGGTTCATGTCTGACATCATTATTTGTGATACACTCAGGACATAGTTTGAGCCTCATTAAATATGGATTTGGTAATTGGTGCATGTTTTCCATAAGTGAATTCAAAACTGTCAGGTGTTTCTATGGAAATCAGTAGTAGGTGTAGGTGAAGTCTAGTGGCTGCTAACTGAAAGTTTCTAGTATGACTTTAACCTCTCCCAGTTGTCCCCTTGAGCAAGATGACGTAAATCAACGTAAATCGCTGAATGGCAAATTGGTAAGAAAAGTCAGTGGTGTTGGTATAAAAGTTTTACGATCTTGGAAAATCTGGAAATATTAGGAAATTGTGATGACTTCTAACATTATTAATGTCTTTCTTTACTGTGTCTTTTTAATATATTATTTAATGCATCTTTGCTGACTAAAAGTATTAATCCTTACCCCACACTTTTGAGTGGTAGTGTAGTGTATTTGTTTCTAATATTTGGCTCTGAAAAATTAAATCAGTTGTTAAAGATTAAATAAGCTGTTGATCGTTGTAGAATAAAACTTTCCACAAGTCATCGTGATAACATGGGTCTGTGTGTTGAGAAACATTTTTACTCTAAGAAAAATCATAGAGTACATGTTTAAATCTTTCTCAGAAATCTCTATGAAATAAATTTTACCCAGCAATCATGAATGACTGGAAATGCCATATATATATATATATATATATATATATATATATATATATATATATTTCATCATACAGTGTGGGAACGCTGAAGTATGAATGGCAAATCATGCCCTCATGAATCTTCCAGTTATGCATAGAGGATGGAGGTCATCTATAGCCTACCTATGCTCTCCGTCTTTCTGTGGTTCATTGTAAAATATGGATTTTCTGTTCTTTGTCATCCACTGTGCTTTGTGTGTTTTTGTAAATGATTACTAAATTATCCATCCATCCATGAGATATAGAATAAAGTCAGTGACCTCTCCCCCATATGGAATCTATTTTCCACCATGGAATAAAACATTTTTTTTTAAAGGTAATTGCAACTTTTTATCTCACAATTGTTTTTTGTTTTTCTTGTATTTGCAGGTTTATAGCTCACAATTCAGAGAAAAAAGTCAGAATTGCTAGTTATAAATGTTCATATGCTTTCCTGTAGCTCAAACAGTAGAGCTTTGCCGCTTGCAACGCCAAGTCATGTTTGATTCCCAGGGAAAAGATGAACTGATAAATGCAATTTAAGTCGCTTTGGATAAAAGCGTCTGCCAAATGCATAAATGCAAATGTTTAATTGCGAGTTTATACCTCACAATTCTGACTTTTGTTTTCTTCTCAGAATTGTAAGAAATAAAATAAATTCTGAGGAGCCCACTTAGATAAACCAATGTAGCTCCTCTTTATTTTACAGCACAAGCTGTCGAGCAGCAGAAGACTGTTTTGAGTGGAGTGCTTTGCTTAAACAAATCTGTTGTGCTTTGTTTTGACTTGCCTAAATATTGTACAGAGAAGTTAAAGGCGATGGATCCTCACAGTTGTAGTCGTACTTTTTTTTTCTTCTTTTTTTTTCTTAGTTTGAATCAGCATTTGTCAGCAGAAGTCATTGCTCCCTTGTCAATCCAAACATACCCAGAAGTGGATTGGTTTAATACATTGCCAATTAACTGTATTGATTTCACAGACAGCTTAACTAAGGACAGGGAGAAGAAGCATGTAATTAAAGCGTGAAGCTGAGAGGGCATGTTAACACACCAGCAGGCTGATGGTCACAATACGTTATGTAACACGCCACTGAAAAACAAGATGGCATTAAGGTCTTTCTTCCTCTTTTTGATTCTTCTTTCTTTTTCTCAGTCATCTGATCACTCGCAAAATGAGATTTAGTCTCTTGAAGCGAAAAAATATGCCATCACTCACACTCTCACTCACGCTATTTCAGTCTTTTTCACACGACTTCTAAATTCTCTCTTCTCTTTTTCTGTCACTTTCCGTTTTTCATGAGGAAACATTTATGATCACACTTTAGTTTAGGGTCCAATTTACTATTAACTAACTATTAGCTATGCCTTTTGCCTCAAACTCATAATTGGTGCTTATTGATAGTTAATAAGGTGGTTAAGTATAGGTATGATTAAGAGATGTAGATATGGTACCCTCCATTAAGCTACTGTCTTTTTGTTCCGTCAATTCTGTTAAGTCGTTCCAAACCTGTATGACTCATTCTTCTCTGGATAAAAGATATTTAAGATATTAAACCATTTACTTCCATTGTGTGATCAAACATGGAGACATAAATCAAAATAACTCAAAATATCTTATATGTTCCACAGAAGAAAGCAAGTCATGATGACATGATGAAATGATGACTGAATTTTCATTTTTGGTTAATAATTCCTTTAAAGAATTGAATTCTATAGATGTATTTTTGTAAAAACCTGTATGAATAGGCCTAACACTTATTGGGCTCTGATTGAGATTCTTTCAATAAACCACCCTTATAGGACTAGAATAATTGAGATCCTGTTGGTTTGCCGTAATGTAAATTGTGAGGGTTTCACACCTTGCATAAGAGGAAGGTGTCATGTCACTGGTTTCTTATGAAAGAAGGATCCAGTGACATTTACTCATTTTATTTATTGGCATCAATCTTTAGCTATGAGATTGTATAGATAAGTCATGGTTTTACCTCGTTTAGGCTATTGCTTGTGTGAAAAACATTGTGCCATTAAATGTATGGATTTTAATCTGAACAATGATCTTTGATCAATTATCTGGTTCATCTTCTGAGAATTTATCGTTGGTGGTTATTTATCATTATAGGGATGCACCGAATTTGATATAATTTGAGAGCCTGAGTACAAAAACAAAAGTCTCACCATTAAAATCCGTGTCTCAAGCACACAATTATAATCATGTTCTCATTATAATTTTATGTAACCTATATGACCGACTTAAAGGATTAGTTCACCTCAAAATGAAAAGTTCCTGATCATTTACTCACCCCCAATGCCATCCAAGATGTTCAAGTCTTTCTTTCTTCAGTGGAAAAGAAATAATTTTTTTTGAAGGAAAACATTCAGGATTTTTCTCCACACCGTGGACAACCAAATTGTTGAAGTCCAAATCATGTATTTTCAAAGGGCTTTGAAGTGCTTCAAATGGCTCTGCACGCTCCCAGCTGAGGAATAGGGTCTTATCTAGTTAAACGATCGGTCGTTTTCAAAAAATAAAAAAATAAAATAAATGTATATATATAATGCCCATCTTGTACCATCTCTGGATGCGCTACGTATTAACGGCATCACGTTGGAAAGGTAAAAAAAACAAAAAAAAAACAAATTAAAACAAAGATGTTGGGGGAGAAAATTAGATGACTTTTTCACCCTTCTCTGCCTTTTTGAACCAGAGTACTCAGATAAATAACTTGGATAGATGACGTGACCTTTCCAATGTGATTACGTATTGCCTGGTGCGTCGCAGACCAGCACAAGATGAACAATTGTGGGTAAAATGTATATAATTTGTATTTATTTTAGAAAATGACTAATCGTTTCGCTAGATAAGAACATATTCCTCAGCTGGGAGCGTGCAGAGCCATTTGAAGCACTTCAAAGCCCTTTGAAAATACATTGATTTGGACTTCAACTATTTGGTTGCGGTTTAAGTCCATTGTGTGGAGAAAAGTCCTGTAATGTTTTCCTCAAAACAAAAAAATATATATTTTCCACTGATGAAAGAAAGACATGAACATCTTGGATGGCATTGGGGTAAGTAAATGATCAGGAAATTTTCATTTTGAGGTGAACTAATCCTTTAAGCTGCACGTTGTACTTTTTTTTTTATTTATTTTTTTTTATTAGTGATTTCAAGGTATTCAAAACCATGGTGAACAGTGTGCATCTGAAGTGTCTCAGCTGAAGGAAATAATCCATTATTTATCGGCTTTATCAGCCTCATTTTCTTATCGGGCTGATAATGATAACATAAAAAAGGAACATCTATATCGGCCAATGGCACTTTTACAATCTGCACTTTTATAAAAAAAAAAAAGTAATAAAAGAACTCAAACGATGATGATTGTGTACTTGCCATCGGCTATGTAGTTGACCTACACACCCAAAGCAGACTATCAGGGTCACATGATGTGCTTGACTGCATTAGTTTTTAAAACCATGACGGCCTTGACAGTGAATTTTCTCACAAAATGTGCAGACAGTGGTTTTTGTTAGTGTCTCTGTGTCAGATCGATCTATAACCTGTTAGATTCAGTCTATTTGAGTTGATATCATTATAGTTTGGTAAAGAGTTCATTTTAACCTGAACAGTATACCTGTTATTTTTTTAAATTTAGATTATTTTTATTTTTTTACCTCCTCACATAGTTAAACATTAGCTCCGCCTCAGACTTGAAGCCCTGCATTTAGACGTTCACCATAATTCACCTGTTCTTACTGAACAGCATCTCCTGAGATCTTGTAGTTGATAAACACCTCTATAAATCTCCCTCGCTGTGCTGCAGTAAATGTTGTTGTCATGCTATCTGGCGCAGACCAGATTCAATCCCACCCTGTTCTGCTGACAGAAGCCCTTCAGATACCTCTGTTGATTTAAATGCCCCTTCCCTTTCTGTGGGGGTCCTTTTGTGTTTAATTGAAGATGCCCTGTGGATATATTAATTTCTAAAGGAATGTGTCATTCTTTGATATTCACTGCACTGAAAGTCAAGTTCGCCCCTGCAGAGGTACGCTGATGTTTAAATTTCCGCTCAGTGGGGCAGGGCAGCGGCCCAGTGATGTCAGGCTCCCCTGCAGTCCTGCGGTATTGTCACTAAACTCGCTTCACCACTGAGAGGGCTAATTAAACTGCATATTTGTGCGAGTTAACTGGTATGGAGGAATGTGTTTCCATGGGTGTGGAAAGGTCAGTGTCTTTCCTAGGGGGGAAACCAGTGAAAATCAAGAATGACGTGACGGGCAGTGTTTGTTTTTTTTGCTTGTTTTTTTAACTAGGCAACATTTGTAGTGGATCAAAACCTTTCATCAAAGTTAAACATGAATTACAATAACCATTCTTGTCTTAGGACAACTTTGATTAACTTTTTTGATCCACTTCAAATGTTGATTACTATTAATGTACATTTTCTCTGTCAATCATCTGGGAATTTACATTTGGGCTTTTTTTTTACGCTGTTCAGGAGCCATGTGCCACTGTTGACAAGCAAGTGGTTCTCTGTCTCTTGTGCTCTCGTGGTGCTGAGGGTAATGATCGAGATGCAGTTTGACCGATGTTTGCGTTACGTTCATGACCGACCAACCAATGGTGGCGTGCGAGAAGGCGGGACCTAAAGCAATGCAAAAACGACGAAAGCAAATGCCGAATCCCGGACATTTTGGGCGATCTAGAAATCCCGGCCAGACACTTTTTTTTTAGGTCCAAAAAGAGTATTAGTATTTCAACTTAAGCATATTTATTTCAGTTAATTACCCAGGCAACATTTCAAATTGTATTAAAGTAAAACTTATAATAATAAGATGATAATATTTATCATTTATTTTATTTTTATTTAAAGATGGGGATTTTTATTGATTTATTTTAGTTAACTGTAACAACACTGAAAATAGTACATTAATATTATGACCATGCATTGTTTCCAAAAGTAAACCATTTTTAAATGTTATTGAATAATCATTTGTTTTGACTTAACAATATACAAAAATGCACTAAAACTTATTAAACTTTAAATGATTAAACCTATTAAAGTTAAAAGTATTTAAATGTTATATGGAGAATATTTAATAATATTAAGTAAAGGTACTATTATAATTTAATACAAAGTATTTTTGTTTGTGCAATATTAGAATATTACAGGAATATTTTCAGTTGAAGTCTGATTTATTTCTCTAGGATTTCTCGCATTAAATATTAAAAATGGTTAATAATATCGAAGCAAAAAATAGTGCCTGGCAGTCAGCGAATGAAGGACAACAGTAGTGACGAAAAAAACCTTAGAGGCAATCAGTTTACTTACTATTTATAGGCTATGTACCTAGCATGTCTTACTGTTACCGGTAATTATTATTATTATTATTTATTTTTTTCATCGTCTGTGGCACCCTCTTGTGGACATCTAGCACCATCTAGCATCATCATCTAGCACCCTCTTGTGGACGGCTGGGGGGTTCTTAGACCCTAATTTTAAAACCATTGACTCCGGGAAGGTGGGTCAGGATATTTTGCATGATCTTGGCAAGGCTTTAAGAGGAAGTTTATGAGTGTGTAAATGCTGAGTTTGGGGTTGTATAAAGAATGTGTGTGGAATCTGATGAGTTTTATTAGTCACGAGTCATGAGTTCCTCTAAAGCTACTGACAGAGAACTAGTGAGTTCAATTTTGTCTCTTTGGACTGATTATCTCAGTCTAGTTTCAGTTCCATGAACTTTGAATGGGTGACATTTTGTCATGGGGAAAAAAAACATACAATAACAATTCATACATGTTACTGTTCAAAAGATTGGTGTCAGTAAGATTGTTACAATAGATTTCACCAAAAAAAAACCTACCGTTGAACTATTTTCAACATTGATAATCAGTGTTGGGAAAGTTACTTTTGAAAAGTAATGCATTACAATATTGCGTTACTCCCTTAAAAAGTAACTATTACTATTAACTATTGCATTACTTAACCGATTTGAACCGATTTGACTCCCGAGCATTCCCAGGTCAGACGGGAAATCTTGCAAAATCCCTCGAGATCAAACGTGACTTCAGAGTAAACAATCATGGCGGACGAAGAGGATGCAGTGGCGATAGTTTGTAGTTTGTTTTTAACCGAAAAAACCCTGTTATCCTCCATCTCCGACGTCCACCGGACTTTCTGGTGCGCCATACCGCTGGCTGTTTTGATTTTGTTTCCCGGTGCTTCCTCGTCACCTCGCTTTCTGATTGGCTACATGCCACAGTCCACAGGCTGCGTGCTCGTTTGTCCCCGGGGGACACCACACACGAGGAGAAATCGGGCCAAAAAAATCCAACATGTTGGATATCCCCGATTTGAGATCGGAGCGGTCCCGATGTCCTTCCGAGCAGACGAGAGCAGTCTTAACACACCACACACGGCAGGAATATCTGATCAGATTATTTTACGATAATCGGAGCGTCTTTAAGATTGTCGGAAGGGGGGAATCGGGGCTAAAATCAGCCTAATTATCCTGCCGTGTGAACCAGCCTTTAGTTACTTTACGTTACTTTTGCATTACTTTTTCCACCTGGGCTGGGCTGTTATATTTTTGGGCAAATGTAAAGACCCTTTCACACTAAAAGTGAAATAATAATCCTCAGGCTGACGGAAATCCAAATTGACTCCTGTACAGAGGGCACCGCTCAAACGTTTCAGCTGCTGGGATTCTGGATAACGGAAGAATAGATGCAGGAGAAGAAAGTTTAGCACTTACTTTACCAATAAAAACAAAAAGTTCAATAGTATTCTGATTCTGCATTTCACTGATTTTATTCATTTTGAATATTGAATCTTTTTGTGCAAGTTAGATGAGTAAATGCTTACATTTAGTCTAGAACTACAATAACCATCATGTTCACACACACAACGCCTCTGCACTTCTCTGCATTTTCTCAACATTGGGACAAGAGAGCTGTCAGTCAATAAATGGGAAAAAGTAACTTGCATTACTTATTTGAAAAAGTAACTGAGATATTTTGTTGTCAATTTTAAAAGTAATGCGTTACTTTACTAGTTACTTAAAGTAATCTGATTACATAGCCTAACTCAAGTTACTTGTAATGCGTTTCCCCCAACACTTTTGATAATAATAAGAAATGTTTTTTTGTGCACTAAATCTGCATAAGAATGATTTCTGAAGGATAGTGGATCATGGAACTAAAGACTGAAGTAATGATGCAGAAAATTCAGCTCTGTCATCACAGGAATAAATTGCATTTGAAAATATATTAAAATGGAAATCTGTCATTGTAAATTATCGTATTTTGATGCAGCCTTATGAAATGACATAAGTGAGTTCTTTCAAAAATATGTTAAACTTACTGAATATACTATTGTACATGTATAAATGTATAGTGTCCCCAACATTTATTTGGTCACTTAAGTCACATAAGTGACCAAATGGAGGAAGTCCATTGTTTTAATAACAGAATATCAACCAAATTGGCCCCCATAGAAACCCGGGTGGAATAGATACCTAACTCATGTCGACGGAAGAAGTAGTCCTGGGATTTGAGGAATGTGATTAGCTGGTGATTTTCCAGGTCCAACACAATACTTTGGTTCCAACTTCATATAGACGGGCCACGGTTGTTTGGAAGGGCCCAATCCAACCAAGCAGTCGTTGACGTGCCCATTGGCAATTAAATCAGCCGTATGTTTCTCTTCCCTGAAGGTGGTGGCAAAGGGTCACTCAAGCAATTTGAATATTATGGCGCTTTTCCATTACCAGTACCAGCTCGACTCGTCTCGGCTCGCGTTTCGCTCCGTTTTCCATTGCAGATAGTACCTCCACAATAGTACCTGGTCGTCATAGCGACGCGACACACACCCGCTACCCACACAAGGATGATGAATCAATTCGCCAAATACGGCAGGCAAACAAACAAACCTCAAAAAGGTGAATATTGGAACATAAACCGGTTGATGACATAAACGATGTATATAGTATTACTGTTTTAAAAAATGAAAATTTGCAGAGTATCCTCTCAGAATCTTTTTCATGATACTTACAAAGTTAACCATTCCTGAGATTCTCTTTTGAATTGCAAATAGGGATAAGGATGTAAACAAGTTGAGATCAGGTCATATTTTGATAGAATGCTCAAAAGTCCATGCTGACAATTTGTTGAGAGCAAATACTCTGGCTGGTGTTCCGGTGAAAGCCACCACCCAGCCATAGCCATATCTGAACGGCAGTGGAGGAATCATTTGAACACGAGAACTTCAGGATATGGATAAATCTGAAATAACCACATAATTAACACAAGTTGTTACAAGAGTCTGACTGAAGATTTCAATCAGAAAAGGAGATCAAATAATAAAGACTGGCACATGTATCCTGACTTTCAACAAACCCCAACCAGCTGAATGGATCCGTTTAGGACCTCTAGTTTGCACAGGTGACCATCCTTCTTCATCAAAGAACTGCCTCGTGGATTAACGAAAAAGAAGACTGGTGCTGTGACTGAGTGCCAGACAAATCTGACCTGTTAACAAGAGAAAAACCTAAATGAATCCGCAAAACTTCAACAAAAAAGAAAACGCAAAGCACCCAAACTTCGAGTCAAAAACAAACCAAAACAAGTGAAGACCAAAGTTTAACAATGGAGAATTGGTGTATTATTCAGTGCAACCGTTGTTGTGGTGAGGCAAATTTTGCAGAACTTCAACGACTAGCCATGATTCTCAATCCTTTTGCTTTTTGCCTTCAAGAAACGAATTTAACACCAAGCAGTTCTCTGTCTCTGATTGTGCCACTAGAAGGTTGTGTATGTTTGGACCATATGCATGAAAACTTACAAACTATTTCAAATTAGTTCGACATGATATTATCTGAAGTCAGATCACAATAGACATACTCTACAAGCAGTAGCAGTACGATTAACCCTTCATAAGGTGATCACTCTGTGTTCTATATACCTCTTGACGTACCAGTAACACTTCAAGATCTAAATAAGCTTTCTGACTAACTACCAACCCCCTTCATAATTCTAGGGAGATCTTAATGGTCACAGTCCATTATAGGGTGGAAATTATAGTAATGCAAAATAAAAGGAACATTTTATTAATAACAATGATCTGTGCCTTTTCAATGATGGCTCAATTACTTGCACCCGGGACATGGAGCAAATTCTGCAATTGATATAACAATATGTGAGCCTAAACTTTTACTTGATTTCTCATGGAAAAATGGGATGATTTATGTGGAATCCTCATTACCTCCATTAGATCAGACTTTCATCATAAAAACCCTAGATGGAAACTTGAAAAAGCCAACTGGTATCTTTCTCAGACCCTGTTTGATATGGAAACAGGGTATTTCCACAGATATGGAAATGAGAAATGAAATGGTACCAAAGACATCATCAAAGCCAAGTCATAGGACCAATCCAAGGTTTGATGACAATTCACCTTTGGCCAACCCCGCCCCCCTTAGTTACTGTTGCTACGTCCGTCAACTTCATATGGGCTCTGGTTTGGTATCAACATGGCTTATGCTGTGATAGCTCTTCCTGCTGAAATTTTATCAAACTTTTATAAAGCAGCAAATAAAGTATCCGATAGAAGTAGGCAAAAGTGGCTGCAATATGCGTTCGAAGTCTATATTCAAGACATACAGGTGAAACGCAAGCAACAACAAGGTATCCAAATAGAGGCAAAAGCATAACGGTCACAGTCATAAAATGAACCACCGCATATCCTAATCGAGACGGAGGCTGGGACTAACCATATCAAGGATCAACACTGTTCATGCAAAGCTGGGTAGGTCTCTATTCACTTCTATAATCGTTATTACAAAGCAAACGGACTACGTGAGTATAAAGTTGTATTTATTAGCAGCGTGTGCTAGCGTATCAACAATTAGGGTAGAGAACTGAAATCATAACCTAAAAAAACAAAATCATAACCTAAAACTATCTAACTAGTATAACTTCACAATAAGGTTAAAAGCAAAATGTATCTTAGAGCAAAGGTGAGCTTGTTGATCCTTGAGGGGTTTAGCTGACTGAGAGGACATCCACACAGTTTAATCCAAAAACGACACTTGTCAGGATTTGACTTCGGTTTTGGGAAGGTAAAAAAACGGACACCCCCCTCCAACCTCTCTGGGAAACGCGTATCTGTGTTACAAATGCCCCAGGCACAACGCTTAACCATATTTTTGATAAAACTACGACGGTAATAGCCTGCCGAGACCAGAAATATGAGACACCTGTGTTAAAGTCAATGGAGCGCTGTGAAAAAAGTGTCGGACCTCTGTGGGAGCTCGTTCTTGGCTGCGCTGTGATTGGTCAATCTACATTCTAGGGTGTGGCTTAGCCAAAGGCGAACTGGAAAAAGGCTATTAAAATTTGTAAAAAAGCTGAGGATTTTCAACAAGCATCCAACAAAGGAAAATTTAAGCTTAAAATATGTCGAGCACAAGCATGTAGAGTCATAAATGGTGCAAAAGTGTTGTGTATCAAAACTACCCCTCCAAAAAAAAGTTTTTTTTAATACAAAATACAATATATATCTAATTCAAAAGATGAAAAACAGAGGGGAAGGTCCTCAAGTACGGCATATTTCTTGGCTTGTGGTTAAAAGGGTGTCCTGATGTTTAATAACTAATGTTAGCAATACCATTCGGAAAAAAAACCATTCACGTCGACCTGAATTTAACGGAGTACGGATTTAACCATACTTTTCATTCAAATAACTCTGAACCATATAATATAATCCTGTGTTCTCTAATGATCTCCTGTTGGACCTGACAGATTCCATTATTAGTTTTTGACACGGTTTCACACAGTGTTATTTATTCTTCTGGGAATCTTTAATACCATATGGAGAACATGAGACATACCACCATCTTGAAAGGAATCCATTGTTATTCCTATTCCCAAACTGGGTAAGGACCCCTGTGATTCAAATATTTATCAGCCAATAGCTCTGACCAGTTTAGTCTGCAAAACTATGGAAAGAATGGTAAATTAGTGTATGGTGTGGACACTGGAATCAGAGCACAAGATCAATGATTATCAGTGTGGTTTTAGAAGAGGCACCTTAGATCATCTCATCAAACTGGAATCATTTGTTCAGGACAGCTTAATAAGAACATGCTGTATTTTTTGATCTAGAGAAGGCTTATGGAGATATGGTATTCTCAAATATCTACATGAAATCAGTTTGAGAGGCAACCTACACATTTTTATCTCCAACTTCCTTTCTAATAGAAAGTTCTGTGTTCAAATAGGAACCACTCTATCACATGAACTAGCGGTTCCACAAGGAAGTATTGCTGCGCTCAGACTTGCACTTTGGTTCAATCAGTCTGTAACTGAAGGTGCTGTTGTTAAGTGGATGTGAAGGATTTTGCATTATCAATCACAACTTGAGAGAGTATTCTTCGCTCAAATTCAGTCCCTACAACTGAATGGGCACCCTCTTCCCAGTCCAGCTTGTTAACAAGCTGCACACCAAGGTATTTGTGGCTGGATACCATCTCCACCTGTGGTCTGCAGGATAGATGGTTCATACACCACAGGGCCAATGATGAATCCAACTGCATTCTCCTCATCTTCTCGCACAGCAGTCGATGCTGGATTATATTGAAGGTGCTTGAGAAGACAAAGAATGTTGACCTCACAGATGCATCAGGAGTGTCCAGGTGTGCATGGGTCCTCTGTAACATGTAAATGAGGGCATAATTTACAACCTTGCTGGGCTGATATGCAAACTGTATAGGATACATGTGAGTTGACATACTAGCCTTGATGTAAGAGAGGACTTGTCTCTCAAACGTCTTTATAATATGTGAAGTGAAAATGTTTAAGAGACAGGTCCTCTCTTACATCAAGGCTAGTATGGCATTTGAATTCCAGACCAAGGCTCTATCTTCACAGCTGAGGAATATTGAGAAGGGTCAAGAATGGAACTTTTTAATTGCCTCTGACTCAAGGTCTTGTCTTCAAGCACTTGAATCCGTAAAGACTGACCACCCCATAATTGTTGAAATTTTAACTGAATTAGATCTTTCAATGAAGGAAAACTTTAATATTATCTTTTGCTAGGCTCCAAGTCACTTTGGCCTGACTGGTAATGAGAGGGCGGACATGGCTGCCAGGGATGCGCTTGACCTATAAATATCTGACTGTCAAATACCACCTTTGGATTTCAGACCATTAATTAACAAGTGGAAGAAGAAATCAGATGAACAATAACTACAACGAACAATAACTACAACGGTAGCAACGGGGCCTAAAATGAACACTCGCCAAGTGCCAAATGTGAGAAAAAATCTGTGTTGGCGAATATATGAAACTCTGTTAATTGCCAGTTGGCCGGTTACATTTTTGGACCGTTGACGGGCCAGTGTTGCATCACTACGAAAATTTAAGCTTGGCCAATTTAAATATAACTAGAACTTAATTCGTTGTTTGCTTTTTTGTGTGCAAACATCCGAAGCATGCGCCCAGAAATCCGCAACTCAGACAGCACACAAATACGGAATTGAACTCTTTCGCCTCTTCTTGTGCTTGAACAGACATATTTAAACAATATTATGTAAAATTGCCATGTCTTGGCAAGTATCCTTGTAAACATAGTCAGTTGACTGAATGTTTAACAGTATATTGGATCCAGTAGTACAGTATAAAGTGGCAGCAGTAATATTTCTGCAGCTGTCTGTTCTTTGTCTTTTGTTGTTTGATTAATATTAAAAACACTCATTGTTCTTGACCGAAAAACTTTTGCAACTTTATTAAGGAATAATCGGTTTCATGGTTGGGAAAATTTATTGGTATTATTTATTTATGGCCCATAAATTTTCTTTTGTCACCGGCCATTGGCAGGTGTGGCAAAAAGTTAGTTTTAGTCCATTGGTAGAGCAATAGAAGATTAAGTTTTAAAAACTTAATGTAAAAGAAGTCCACACCACAACTTCAATGATATTGGCACAAAGGAACAAATGCAGAAAGCTTATAATGAAAAGAGCATTATTGTGAGTTAGTGTGTACTCTTATAGTTATTGTTATAGTTACCAATAGTTATTATCGTTCTTGATGTGAAAGAGCCTTAAATCTGCTCAAACCGTGTGAGACTGCAGTATCTGTGGATGAATCCGTCCTGCTGTGTTTTGGACCGTCCGCTGATGATCACATTACTAGGACACATACTATACCTTATGGGTCGTGACTAACAGGAGTCATTCTGAATGTTGAAATAAACTGACAGCTCTCTCTGTTCGTCTACGTGCCTCAGGCAGACACCCTTTCACACGTTAACTCTTGTGTATTTACCTGGAATATCTGTCAATTTCACGGTAATATATCAATGTGCTGTTCAACGTCTTTTTACCTGTAAGATACCATTCAAAAATCAGTACCAAAATACAGGTTAACTCTGTGATGCCATTCATCGAAAATTACATTTAAACCCTGAAGCTCAAAGTATACTTTTTAAAAAAAAAAAAAAAAAAAAAATTTATGCGTACACAAGCCTGTGTCCTGAATTCATAGTCTTTTAAAGTATAGCGGGTGGTCGACACATGCGTTCTAGAAAGATACATCTTTGTCCCTGCGCTATTTATCTCTAGAAGTTACGATGCATCTTTGTATTCTTTTAAACTAAAGTTGCAGCTATAACCCCCTCTCACAAGATCTTGTTGTGTCTGTTGTTGTTGTTTTGTCTCCTTTAGTTAAATTTTCTAATGTGAAACAACGACCTGGGCCAGTGTTGCAATCTTGAGGAACAACTGATTAGTGCAAAACAAATTCATTGCACATGTAGGTGCAAATCAGTGCATACTTTGTATCGGGCGGCAAACGTACACTACATGCATACTATTCTGGTGACGAAATGTTTTTTACTTAGAAAAACAATTAAAAGCAGTGAAGCTTGCCGTAAACGGCCAGACAGGTTTATGATCGGCCCAAAACGTATTTCTTACATCAGCGCATTCTGAACTCGTACATGCTCATTCCGGGATTCTTTGTTCGTTAATTTATTGGTAATGTAACACTCATTTTATTGTATTTAATCAAATGAATCTATCAAAAACGTTTGCCCGCCAAATCGCTTTGTGCCACCAACATTGAGAAAAGATCCTATTTAGGTTTATCGTTTAATTAGTCATTTTCTTTGTCAGTAGGGTTGCTCACAAGCTTCCACTTTACTACTGTATGCTGTTTTGCAGAGAGCACACTTTACCCAGCAGTCCAGTCTGCAAAGAGTAAATTCACACAAGGAGGAACAGAACAAAGGGTGCCATTTGGTATAGGATATTAAAGGGTGGTCACATTTACTGTTACTCAGCAAATTTGTGTCATTTCAGTAGGAAACTGGGAATGTCTCGTGAAGGCGAAAAAAAATTCCCCAGGCAAATTTTGCAGTGGGTTCACAAGGGTCACTGCGTTGACTGACAAAAAGCTACTTGGTTTGAAAGTTAAAGGAAAGGAGTTACTGTGTTAAACACTGTGTTTGTTTGTACAAACTAAGGGAAGAGTCCAAATGATTGTCTGTGGCAATCGACTGCATGCCAAAGATTTTGTCGGAACTTGGTAGTTTATTTGTTTGTATTTGTATTTGTTTACGCTTTGTGAAGCCTATAAGGCACAGATTTGCTTATATGCTAGCACATTCAGAATATCAATGTTTATTAAACCGTTTCGATTGTATGATGATTTGAAATAGAATGATATGAAAATGGCTTGTGATTTGAATTTTGCTGCTGATTAACACCTGTCTCCTCTATCTTTCTTTTTGTCAACCCTCATTCCTTTTCCATGTCCCTACCTCTTTTTTCTTCCTCTTTTCCATCTTCCCTCTATCCTTCCCTTCTCCCAGTTTAACCCCTCCTACACAGATGCTTCCGGCCGACCAGATTGGTGGGAGTGATGTGTGAACTAGGTACTTATTTCTTTACTGTCCCCAGTTGCACTTGGATTTGCACTCAGGACACCTTCTTTCCAAATAAAAATCAATAGACTGTCACAGATATCAACTTTCTTATCAGTTTGCTTAGTAAACTGTAAATAAGATTTTGTTTTAAGAAGACCGCAACTCTTTAATGCAATATCTAAAAATCACATTTGAGCATATTGTAAATGAAAGATTGTTCTGAGGTTATCTTTTTCATATATTGGACATTATCCATGTCATTGTTTTGATTTACATATTGTGAGAATCACATTTAGTGTCATTTTGGTTTTAATGAAGGCAATCTGACAACCCAGCATTCATTTTGCCAAACTTTTAAACATGTCTGACTGGTTATATGTTGGTCAAATGAATGAGGAAATTATTCACAAAAGAAATGTGCATAATTTATCGTTAAAAGATTGTGATCTCGATGCAAACAACCACTCGATATTTTTGCAACGATTCGTTATGTCTATTAAATCTTTGACAAGTACTATCACAGTGAACATTCAAATCTGCGTTCTCCCTGCCACAGACCCACAGACAGAGCAGTTGTTATGAAGCCGCTTCTCAGACAGGCTCTTCAACCACATATCACATATCTGTGTTAGAATCATTCAGATTGTCACAGAAGTACTGGGATAAAGTACATACGGTAGATATAAACACTGATGTCTACAGTAGAGATCACAATAGAGTAAATCACCATTTGAAAGTAACTTGATTACACCAGTAGGTGGCGACAAGTGGATTTAAAAAATATATATATTTGTCATTTGAATCATTCATTCAAGAGATTTGTTCAAAAACACTGATTCATCCAGTAATGGAAAAAGATATGAGTGAGTCATTGAATCATTCATTCAAACCATTTTTTTATTTTTATTTTTTATAATTCATTCAAATGAAATAGACATTATTAATTGGTCTGCAGCAGTTCACATTTTGTAACATTATTTTGTTTAATTGTTTCAGAATTGTGGAAAAATCGTGATTCTCAATTATCCAGAATCATGTATCTATCTATCTATCTATCTATCTATCTATCTATCTATCTATCTATCTATCTATCTATCTATCTATCTATCTATCTATCTATCTATCTATCTATCTATCTATCTATCTATCTATCTACTATCTATCTATCTATCTATCTATCTTTTGTGTGTGTATATGTATGTATATATATATGTACATTATACTTTGGCCTAACAAAAACTATAATATAATAAAATCTAGTAAATATACATTTCATAATAATATATTAAATGCATATATAATATTTATCATATTTTTTCTGTTTAATATTATATATTTTATGTTTAATATACACAGTTAGAGGAGCTGGGGCCAATCCAGCAAAAAATGGAAACCAAGTGATTGACAAAATATGTATCTATTATTATTATTATTAGTAAGAATATCTATTAAATGTCATATTAATATAAATCTATATCTATAAAATGTATATTATTAATCAAATATTAAGTACATAAAACATAATTTGATGCGTATAATGTTTGTTATATTATTTGTCATGTAACACAAGAAGGAATAGAAGCCAAATGGTTGACAAAATATCTCGTCGTTTGTCATGACCGTTCCTAGTTTGGATGCGTGTAAGAATCTGGTACTGCATGTGTAGCGCTGAGGGGGTTTTGTGGCTTCTAGATACCGAGCAGATGTGATCGTCCTGGAGTTCAAGGCTGCTGAGGGATCATGGGCTGTAGGGGGAAGGGTGCAGCCGTTGGTGGTGAAGCTGACATGTCTAATCACTGTCATTAATAGGGAAGGATGCTGGCCCAAGGCCACAAGAAAAGTAAACAGAACTTGACTGTTAACAAAATCAACAACATCCGCTGATAAAGCGTTCTGGCCTTCTCCAGTCACACGCTTTCTTTCATTCGCTTCTGTTTTCCATCCTATCTTCGTCATCCCACTTCCCAATCTTCTACAGTCTTTTCTTCTTTTTTATCATTCTTTACCTCACATTTTTCCAAATCATCTTTTCCTTGTGTTTGATCACAAATTATTGTTGAATAAATGGTTGTTTGAGTCCAAAAACACAGTTATGTAAGTGTGGGTATGCGAGTATGTTAATTTGAGTAAATAATCAATTATTCACTTGATATGTTCTCCGATATCATTGCTCAAGTTATTTGTCCAGTTGATTCTGCCTTTGACTTTGCAAAGTGTTCCATTTTAATTTGACAAACTCAAGATTAAAAAGGGATGATTTTCAGTTAATTAGATTGGTTTATGACTGTATGGATTGTTTTATTTTGTTGAATGATTGCAGGAAGTCATTAGATGAATGTGATTTCGATGATTGCATTCATTAATAGCATTGCTCTGTTTCACCTCAGATGATCTGGCTGGCCAATCAGTGGAGCATGAGTGTGTGCTGACAGGCAGAGCAGCAGTGTTTCTACCCGAGCGTGAGAGGGAGCGGAGGAGAGGAACCGAGCCAGAGGAAGAGGAGCAAAAGGAAGGAATGGGTGTTGGTAAAAACACTACCTCCAAATCCATGGAGTCCACCGCAGAGCCTGGCAAATATGAAGAGGAGAACAAACACAGTGCACACTTCTATCCCATCCCTGTGAGTGTGTGTGTGTTTGTGTGGTATTGCTAATCATAGGGCTAAAAAACAATAGCTTCAAGCCTGTCATTACAGTGACAGGACAGGGTGTGTGTCAACCGCTTGTGTGCATGGTCATGTGTACTTTTTAAGCAGGTCACTCTGGTATGCAAAATCCTACTTTAAGGAAGTGCCATTTTAAAATCTGGCTTTCCAGAATTTGTTCTATTTCAAGAGTCAATAAACTTCCATGAATGACAAACAACAGATTTACCATTATGGCACAACGTTTCTTTTGAAGATGCACACACAAGTCATAAATGTAGTGGTGTTATAAATACACTAACCGTTCAAATGCTTGGGTTCAGTAAGATTTTTAGGGGCAGTTAATACTTTTATTTTTTAGATTTGTTTCAAATAAATGCTGTTCTTTTGAATGATCCATTCATCAAATAATCCTGAAAAAAGCAGATCAACTGTAATAATACATTATAATAATAATACAATCATTATCAATAATAAGAAATGTTTCTTGAGCACCAAATAATCATATTATTTGACACTGAAGACTGAAGAGTAATGATGCTGAAAATTCAGCTTTGACATCACAGGAATAAATTACATTTTAAAATATCTTTTTTAAAATATTTTAAATTGTAATATTTTATTTTAATTTTTTTCCAATTTTGAAAGATAATGTATAGTACTAATACATTTTTAAATACTACAAAATTTCAAGTTGTTGTTTAACATTAGTTAATGTATAGACCTTATTCACAGCAGCGCCATATTTGATTTTTAACGGGAATGAAAGCGAGTACATCTCTTCAGTGGGTTCTACATTCAATGTGTTTTTGGATTGTTCTGCAGACCAAACACTGCAAAAATATCTTTCAGAGGAATTTCAGTAGACAAAAAACCCCAGACAATATGAACTGAGGAAATTATAAGTGATCTAGGAGCTTCATACAGCTTTACCGCGTATGCAATTGAAAACACAGTAAGTCTATCCCTCACAGCCTCGCTCGCATACCTGTCATGGCGCTGATCTGAATAAGGTTTATTAAGAGCAAACATGAATGAATTAACAGTGAAGAATAATCTGTACATTAACATTAACCAAGATTAATTAAATGATAAAAAATGATTTATTAGTGTAATACCAAATGTTAACATATAGTAAAATATATATTTAACAGTAACACTTTACAATAAGGTCTCATTTGTTAACATTAGTTAATGTGTTAACTAACATGAACTAACCATGAGCAATAAATTGTTACTGTATTTGTTCATCTTTGTTAACGTTATTTAGTAAAAAAAATACAGCTGTTCATTGTTCATGTTAGTTCACAGTGCATTAACTAATGTTAACAAATACAACTTTTGATTCTAATAATGTATTGTTAAATGCTGAAATTAACATTAACAAATGTTAATAAATGCTGCAGAAGTGCAGTTCGTTCTTAGTTCATGTCAATGTAGTTAACAAATGTTAATGAATAAAACCTTATTTTAAAGTCTTTATAGATTTAATTATACAGTTGGTGTTTGTAACAGTTTGGACCCTCAACATGTGGGTCTAAACCTCATGTGTGTTATCTTATCACTGCAGGAAAGGTTCATTAACAAGCAAAAAAAACCTGAACAACTTGAAATAACCAGCTGCTGCTTTTTGATAGTGTTGATAGCGTATTTGCTGTTAAACATGCATATTTAAACCTTAATTTCTGTCATTAATTACTCTTCCTCATGTCGTTCCAAACCCGTAAGACCTTCACAACACAAATGAAGATATTTTAGATGAAATCCGAGAGCTTTCTGACCCCCTATAGCAGCAACGCAATTACCACTTTCAAGGTCAAGAAAGGTAGTAAAGACTTCGTTAACATAGTCCATATGACTACAGTGGTTCAATCATAATGTTATGAAGCGACGATAATACTTTTTGTGCGCTAAAAAAATAATAACGACTTCATTCAACTGTTTCTTCTCTTCCGTGTCAGTCTCTAACGCTGTTCACGTGAGCACCATGACACATGCATGTGATGCTGACAGGATCCGGCCAATACTAAGCCGGCGTTCTGACGTGATGCTGGACTGTGTTTAGTCTTTATTTATTTTTTATTCTCGCCGCTTCATAACATTAAGGTCCTTGAAAATGGTAATGGCGTTGCAGTCTATGGGGTGTCAGGAAAAAAAAAATCTTAATTTGTGTTCCGAAGATGAACGAAGGTCTTACGGGTTTGGAACTACATAAGGGTGAGTTATTTTAGCGTGAACCATTTAATAAACATGTCAATGTTTACTTTCTTGTGTGTGCGCTTCTATAAGAGGTTATCTATTACAGAGTTGTTTTTATCTCATCCTTCCACAGAAGTATCCCTTTATCAGTCGGCCCACTATGGTTTGTGCTCCGTAACTTTATCTGTTCACTCATTATGAAGACATTCATGTCAAGACTCAAGTTTCCCTTAGTCATGCCCACCACTCCCTTAAAGACAATTACATAGCAAACACTCTTTTATAACAGTTATGTGGATTATATCATTCTTTTGTTTTTGTTTTGTTCTTTTGTTATATCGTTCTCAATTGTTGATTATTAGGGACTCGTGTTCTTTTCTAATACTCTAGGCTTTTTTTCTAAGATATTTCTATATGTAATTATTGTTTGAAAGACAAAAGGTTGTTTGTGCAGTCATGAATCTTCTGTCTAGTATGATGTCATGAAGAACCACCAAAAAACCTTGTACAGCTAAACATCATTGTTTTGGTGAACTCTTCCCTACATGAGTGCGATCACTTATCTGTGTGTGTGAAATTGCCCTTGTGGACTTCAGTGGGCTGATAAGTCTCGTCAGTGTCGGGGTGTAATGTCATGAGGTCGTAAGGTAAAACTAATATGCTTGACACTGAAACCCTGGTATTTGAATTTGGCAAATGGACCAAAGCAAAGCTTCTGGAATCGTAACCCTTTGTGTGCCAAACTAAACTACGTATTGTCTGATTTCTTACAGATACGTCCACATGCATTTTTATCTTTTGTGATAACAATAGAAAAGTTTGCTAGTAGCGTTAACCATTTTCCTTGTCTTGTTGCTTGGTAAATATGTGATCTTTGCAAATATCTCTGTATTTGACAGGTGGTTAACGGTGCCGTTCAAACCCCTGGAGATCAAGACGCAGAGGACACACAGCTCATGGCCATTTACGCGAAAGACAGCCAGACTGAGGACAAGGTGAGTTTTTTTTTTATTTTTTTTATTTTTATTTTTATGCTATTGGTGTAGAAATGACGCACTTCACCTTTAAATCAAGGGGCTACTCGTACCAGTCTTGCTTATCCACTCTGTATTAAGCCCTGTTCGGTAATAGCTCGGTCATTATGACTCGGCACTTTTCCCCTACAGAGGGATCAGGGATTTGGGAGGTCACAACATTGCAGTGGAATTTCCTCAGTGCTTGCCTTCAGTTCAGCAATGCTGATGCAACACATTGGGTTTCTGACTTTTTCTTTGGTTCTGTGTTCCCAGTAATATCTGTCAGCAATGAGAATTATTTGACTGGTAATCCAGATATCCATTGTCACAAAACCGATATTGTCTTTAAAACAAAGATAACTGTAGCAAGGGACAACTGAAGGCTAATCTTACTGCTTTTCAAAATGTTCAAAGACAGACAAGAATTTTATGGCTGTAGTGTATGTTTGCTTTGTGGTTTAATTAGTTAAATTGTTCAAACTAGTTTTCAGTAATAGTACATATTTTTCCATTACAGCTTATTTTAAAGGGCCCCTATTATGCTATTTTAAAGTTTCCTAATGTTGTTTTGGAGTCTCCTACAACAGGTTTACATGAATCAAAGGTCAAAAAACGGTTTAATTTTCTCATAATATACATCACCAGATTTTCAATGATTCTCAAACGACTCGCCAGATGAATCGATCTCTCTAAATCCCTCCTTTCCACGAGCTACTCTGCTCTGATTGGCCAGACAGCTCAGTCTGTTGTGGTTTACGTTGTACAGCACTCGTCGAAAACAAAAACTCCCATTGCCACAACATCAGCTCTGCTTGTCCTGAGGCTTCTTCTACACCATAAACTAAACGCAGTAACGAACAATGACGTCGATTTTACCATATCAATCCGAGCGCGAGTGCAATGATGAAACACTAGAAGAACTAGTTATTCAACCCGAACCTCCATCACAAGGACGACTCGAGCAGGACGTTTCTCAAGTGATATGTTACTCAGTTTGAGGAACATTTGAACATAATGTTGCAACTGTAATTCCTCACCATCAGCATTAAAAAGTGCATGATGTCATCAACCGATTATTTTACTTGTACTCATTTATTTACAGAGTATGTTTCTAATATATTACGTGGAAACTGTATCAATAACAGTTCCTGTATGCAATACATTAGCCGAGCTATAGCGTGAATGACTGATGTAACAACCGTTGGTAAAACAAATCTTGCTCCATGTTTAATCTTTCCTCAGAGTAGTGAGAACGACAGACAATCTGCATAGACAGTTTTAGGTAATAGTGGCCCACAACTGATTAGCAAAAGTATTTCAGTTAGACAGTACCGGTAATATTGTGATTTGGCCAGTTAGCAGGATATAAAACTCAAAACAAAGTATTTTGAACACCCGTCTTTCAAGAGCAAGCGGTTTGCGAATCCTGCATTGAACTCCAAGATTTCAGTCGTCAGTAAAATAAAGGGAACACCGCTAAAGTTTAGGATTATACTGCTGTAGTATCATGGTAAAGATTCATTTTAACCACTGATTCTTCACATGCTCGTCCTTGGGCAGTGATAAAAAATAGCTTTACCTTCACATTGTAGAGCACAGCATCTCCTCGACATGATACTATCCAGAATCCACAGGAATCAGCTGCAGTGTTTGGGGTTTCAAGTTTTCCCTGGTGTCTGCGCGCAATAAGTGTGCGGGCAAAATGCTAATGTTTCGTCTCGACGTCACAACAAAACGGCTTATGACTCATTTGAAAAACAATTAATTTTAATTGACTCAGTTGACTCTTACTTTTGAAAGATAATAACTTTATACACGGTGCACTTTCAGATTTAAAACTTTGCAGGATGTTTTCATTCACTTAGAGCTATGGTACACTACATGAAAGGTCATTTTCAAAAATCCATAATAGGGGCACTTTAACATGTAACAGAATAACTCTTATTGTAATATCTTTCAATTTGGAAGATTAGAACTGAGTTTATAAAGCAGTCTGTTTATTTCAGGATAATTAGATATGCTGTCACTGATCTCCCTCTGATGCTATTTGAATTGCCAGCAGGTTTGGTGTGTGTGGTCGTGTGTGTGTGCGCTCTGATGGCGTATATAGTGTACAGCTCTCACTCAGCTTCTCTGTAATAGGGATGAGTTGCCATAGGGATGTCCCATAGCCTAACTCCCATGTGTCTTGTGTTTCCTCTCCCCATCAGTGCTCCATGTCAGAGACTGTGGACAGTGCAGATAGCACAGATGCCAGGAGAATGGACATGATATACACCATAGAGGACACACCACCTTGGTACCTGTGTGTGTTCCTGGGTTTACAGGTACAAAACGCATACACAGCCACAGTGATGAGCCTCAGACATTTAAGATGTTCATTTACCAGCTATGACTCAACTATAGCAGTGACTGTAAAGTTTAGACTTTAAAGAAGTGGCCCTCAAATTTACAGCAGTGAAACTAGACTTTACAGCAGTGACACGCAACTTTGAAGCAGTGACCCATGACTTTACAGTGGTGACCCTCGACTTTACAGCAGTGAAACTAGACTTTGAAGCAGTGACCCACGACTTTGAAGATGTAAACCTTAACTTTCAGCAGTGAAACTTAGACTTTAAAGCGGTGACTTTTGACTTTACAGCAGTGAAACTAGACTTTACAGCAGTGACCTTTAACTTTACAGCAGTGACCCTTGAATTTGAAGATGTGACCCTCAACTTTACAGCAGGGACATCTCTAGACTTTACAGCAGTGAAACTAGACTTTACAACAGTAACCCTTTACCTTACAGCAGTGACCCTAGACTTTACAGCAGCGACCCACAACTTCACAGCAATGACCCATGACTTTTGAAGAAGTGACTTTCATCAGTGAAACCTAGACTTTAAAGCAGTGACGCGCATCTTTACAGCAGTGACTCTACATTTACTGCAGTTACTCTAGGCTTGTGTAAGATTTGATGTTCTCCATTACAGAGATAAAGAGCTAGATATTCTTTTCTTTCCACATCATTTCTCCTCAGCACTACCTTACCTGTTTCAGTGGAACTATCGCTGTGCCCTTTCTGCTTGCTGAAGCCATGTGTGTGGGTCATGACCAATGGGCAACCAGTCAGCTAATTGGCACCATTTTCTTTTGCGTGGGCATCACCACCCTGCTGCAGACTACCTTTGGCTGCCGGTAAGTGAGAGTTTGTTAAAGCAAGGTTTAGCTGTTAGAACATGTTCCAGACATGTTGAGCAATGGGATTGCAATGAGGAACAAAGGTTAAAATCTGGCCTGTGTGGTGAATCCCATGCACTGCTCCACTGCCAGTGGAGTTTACCCAACTCAACTAACAAGCACAACAGTTAACATGTAACTTTATATAAATGTATATGTTATATATATATATGTATGTGTGTGTGTGTGTTTGTGTGTGTGTATGTATATGTGATTGAAACATGAAAGTTTTCAGTAAATTGTGTTCATGTTTGTAGTACAAACAGTATTTTGTTTCGTATGTGGGTGGTTTTATTGATTATTTTCAGGATGTTAGATTTAGGCTTAGTTTACAAGCACACTTTAGCTCAGCAAGTACTGCATCTGCTTCACTCTATTTTTGTTTAATAAGGTAGAGAAGATAACATCTACTGTAGAATAGGCTAGCTACGGTAGTAAGGAAAGATGATTTGGAGGTTTTGCTGCACAACAGATCCTGAGCATCATTGCCGAATATCTTTTACTGTATAAGGAATGGCATTAAGGAGTGACACATTTTACAGTAAGTGTGTATAACGATGTGATGGATCTGCCTTGAGCTTTAGCAAATCGCAACCAAAAAAAATGTGTCCATCGCCACAAAACAGGGAGCAAATGGTCTTCAAATGTGACAGTCTTTAATTAATCTTAAATCTTAAAGAAACAAAGTGATCAAGCCTCATTAGAGAGGAAAAAGGCAAAAATTGTAACAGTTAAAAAAATATCACAAAATTATATTCCATTTGGGTTACATCACAGGAAAAAGCCAGTATTCAAAAAGGACTTAATTGTGCTTGGGCCTCTCAAACTGACAGAGGACCAAAATCAGCACCACTTTTCCAGGGTACGATAAGTAACAACTTACTAGAAAAGACATACACTGTATTTATAGGAGAGGTGGCCAGCACCATCAAAACAAAAAAAGAGGAAACTAAACCATACAAATTCTCACAACAGTAACAACACAAACCCTGGAATGAACACAATACATTTAGCTACATTTAGAGCCATGGATAAACTTTAGTTAATGCGAAAAGAATTCCATTAACCAAAAGTCACATTGCTCATAGTCTCCGCCTCAGACATCACGCCCACGGAACGTTGGCTAAACGTCTGATGCATATGGTACACTTAACTGGAAACACTTCAGGAATGTCGAAGTCGTCATCTGATTGGTTGAATTTTATCGGATTTCCGGGGGGCGCGAGTGTCGCGTTTATTTTCAGTCCGCCGGGAAACAAAGCGCAGACGTGATTGCGGAAGAAAAACTGTTGTTTACATGAGTGACAATGAGCATGTATCAAGATCAGCTAAACGTAGAAAGTATGCGAGGTTCACGGCATAGACTCTTTAAGAGATGTCCAGGAGTTTTGTTTGAGGCACTTAGTGGAGACTTGTTGCACGCCGGTCTGTTGTTGTGGGGACATTTCCACGCACCAAAACGTGACGCTGAACGAAACGAACTGTAATTGGTTGTTTGACATGTCGGTCAAACGGCCTTATGGGCGGGCCTTGGCCAAAGAAAGCTGCTATGAATTCCAGACCTTCAGCCGTCAGTCTGAAGGTCTGGCTACGCGAGACTACATTGCTCATGACATCATATTTTCCTATGTCCCCTCTATTACATCAAAGTTGGTACATTCTTACTTCCTTTAGAAATCCCATTAAAAACAGATCAACTTCCTGTTTGAATCTCTGTCACTAGGCTGGTCCATTCCCACAACAAACCACGTACTAAACATTAAAAAGGCATCTTAATTACAAAATGAACTTTAGCTATGTTTTTAAAAATCACATTTTAGCCAAAGAGGAATTTTAACTGGTTTTAATGTTTTAACCTTAAGCCAAATAACTAAGCCTGTTCACATTCAAAAGTGACTTCAATATCTCGATACCGGTACCTGATGCCCACAATACCGGTGTTGTCACAAGTTTATTTACCAGTGTGATCCCTACTGTAGAACAATCTGACCACAGTCAAGACATCAGTGGAGAATCTCAGTTTTCAGAATTGTCCTCATAAAACTGCCTGTTCACAGCGTAAGCACATTATTATCACATTGCGATGTACGTCTTGTTCTTGTGGGTTGGGTAGGCAAGTCAGAACAAAAACAAACGTCATGACCTGTCAAAGGTGAATTTGGAGTTTACAGTTTTTAATGCTGTAATTATTTTGCTGTTTATGTCTGGGCATGTACCAAGACATGTTATTTCATGATATAATCCTACTTTTAAATACAGTAGAGCTGGTTGATGTGGCTAAAAAATCTAGATGTTTTTTAGTCTTTTGATAGTTCAATATGCATTTCCATAATATATGTAAACAAAATAGACCTTTTTACTATTGTTGTTTCGTTCAATGCTTTCCTCCACCTTACATTCTGTTATTTTGATCTCTCTCTTTATTTCCCCTCCTTTTCCTTGTCTTTCTCCTCCCTCCTGCTGAAAGTGAAGTGACCCAGTAACCTAGATTTGGAAATATTTCACTCAGTTCTGTGAAGAGGAAGGGCGTTCCTGTTGCATAAAGGTTTTTTTTTTTTTTTTTTTTTTCACTGGCTTTGATTTAGCACAAACTTTTACAAGGTGCGTAGAGCGTGCGTGTGTGCACTTTTAAATACATTCTCTTCTCCAATTACATGTATTTATTTTTTTGTCCAGTTACATTTTTTGAAGAGCTGCCTTTTGTAGGAACAAAATCTAAGGAGGTCTGGAGAAAATGGCTCAGTTCAAGTTTAGCTGTGGTCATCTGTGGATCTTTCAGGGTCTTTAATCACTCTGTAATGAAGGCCTTCAGCTCTTTATAGTGCTACAATTCAGGCAGCAAACTGGTGCTGTTTAGTGTGGCTTGAGAATGAGGAAGGGACACATTGTGAGAGATTTAAATCAGTGTTCCAAGCTGAAATTGGGTGGATTTCTCTTCTGTTCCTTCTCTTACGTTTCCTAAGCCTATAGGCCTATGGTTTGCTATTAAATGTGTACGTATGCATTATTTTCATGTTTTGGCCAATACATGCCCAATATTAAAATTGTATCCTTTTTTTTTATTTGAAATTCACCATCATATCCAATATCGCCTGATACTGATAGATCATTTGCACACACAAAAATCTCCAATACTGACCAATAACTGTTGTAGCATTAATTATAAAGACATTTATAATGTCACATCACACACATTTTTTTATTTCACATAAAGGCTGTTTCTTTTAAACCTTCTAGTCATCAAAGAATACAAAAAAAAATCCCGTTTTCTAAATGAATGATAAGAATAAATGTTTCTTGATCATCAAATCAGCATATTAGAATGATTTCTGGAGGATCATGTGACACTGAAGATTGGAGTAATGATGCTGAACATTTAGCTTTGCTTTGAAAAAATATGCAAGTATTACACAAAAAACCTTTTGAGTAATATTTAAAAATGATATTCAATAATATTTCACAATATTGCTGTTTTTATACTGTATAAATGCAAATAAATGCAGCCTTGGTGAGCATAAGAGATTTATAACAAATCATAACAACCCTAAACATTTTACCGGTTATTGTAAATATTAAACCGAAGCATGATTCAATAAATGTGCTGACAAAATTCCGTTTCTTAGTTATTTTGTATATTCATATAATTTGCAAACCATCAGAGAGGGTAGATCAATGTGGAATGTCCAGCACCTCCATTTCCCTCATGTGGCCTCACCTCTGATTTGAATAAGGATTGTTAAAACGAGTACATGCTGGTCCCTTATAAAATAAGCAGTGCATTGGATCTGTTTAAGCCCGTACCAAAATATAAAGCATCAATCACAGCAATTCAGGAAATTTCCTCTAAGTTACCACTGTTGATTTTTTCACTTTAATGTAATGTATGGCGCAATACAGTTTTATGTGACACAAAACCCCAACAGGGAAGCATGAATTGACAAGTGTACGAGTATAAGGAATCTGGAACACAGTCTATATTGCAGGGTGAGGATATGTAGAGGTCTGATCCTTTAGGCTGTTTGTGTCATAAAGACATTTAGACGTGGCCTGTTCTGTGTCTTGCACTCAATGTTCTTTTGTGGCCACTTTGCCCCATGTGTAAGAGGGCCGTCTGATGTCTTTCTTGCGCATTTGATCCCTCTGTTCTGACGTCACTTGCTCGTGGCACATGCTGTCTCCAGGGAAACCTGAGCAAGTGACCAAAAAAAGGGAAATGAGAGGAAGATAAGAGTGGAAAGGACTGGGCAAGTGTTGCCGTCAGACCTGTGTGCTGAGTCACATATCTGTGAGCGGTCTTTTGTGCCTGAATGGGTTATTATCATTAAATAAAACTAAAACCATAAAATAATAAACATTCTGACAAAAATAAACATCAACTCAAATAAAATACAAAAAATAGCTATTTTTTTAGCTAGTTGCCAAGGTCAAATTTCTCATTTTTGTTTAAAGTATTAAAATCACTAAAACTAGTAAGTAAATAAAAACTATATACGCTTTTTTTGTTTAAAGAGAAAAACACAACAAAATTACTTTTACTAAAATCATTATAAAACATAAAATATGAAGTCTAATTCAAAATTTTAAAAACTATTATAGCATATTAATGATACTGACATAACACTGCACCACTGATACCTACCGTAATACATCTTACTGTACATCTAATCCACTTTCCCAACAATTGATTTTTGACCTTAAACAATTCTCTCTTTATTTAGACACACAATGCAAACCTTTTAATCTGTGTTCTTGTATTGTATTAAAACATGTTTTAATTTTTGTAAAACCTGTTTTTTTTTCTTTAAGTTGCCATGTTTGTTATCATGGTTGCACAACACTTTACTTTAGTGGGGGAAAGGAATGAGAGCGAGAGTTTGGCCTTGTTTTGTAGACTATCGAAGCCATATCAGTGATGAAATGAGAAGTGTGTGTGTGTGGAGACATCTAGTGGCTTTGCTCAAACCTTTGTCTCAGGCATGAGCATTACAATGAATATGTATCAATTCACAAACTAATTTCTCTACTGGATTTAGTTATTACGCTAGTTTTCTAAATGTTTCTAATTTTCAATATATTCTAAAGTCATTTTGCTGCGTTTTGCTTATTTGTATTAAATAGCATATAAATAGTATTGTATAGTTGTTAAATATAAAATATTAATAAATTACTATTTATTTGTGTTTGGGTCATATTTATTTTTTAATTATCAAGGGATTTGCCAGTGTCATGTTAGTGGCATAAATCTTTTAAAATATTTGCTTCATAGCAAGTTAACTAGATATCCACAAGCAGTTCTGTATATAATAAACTATATGGACGAAAGTATTGGGACAGACTTCTTAATTATTGAATTCATGTTGTTTTTGTCAGACCCATTGCCACAGGTGTATAAAATCAAGCACCTAACCATGCACACACACTGTAAAAATTAGTTGAATCTTGTATAAGTCAGTTTAATGTAATTTAAGTTGAAATGACTTAAAAATCCAAGTTGATTGTCCTTAATTTAAAGGGCACCTATTATGACATTTAAAATGTTCATAATGTTGTTGTGGGAGTCCCCAACAACAGTTTTACATGCATGCAATGACAAAAAACACTTTTGTTTTCGTATAATATGCATTTATTTTTACCTGATTTGCTCACCGACTCCCAAATGATTCGTTCAACGACTCGTTTTTCAAACCCCTCCTTTGCGCGACGCTGATCTGCGTTGATTGGTCAGATGACCCAGCAGTGTTTACAGAGATAATACTTATTTTTAACACGGAGTGCAATGATGCTTTTATCAATTAAATTGTATTATAATAATGATTATAGTCCACTGCTTTATAGTTTGTAGTAAAAAACGAAAAATAAGATAAAGAATTTAATGTTGTTAGCGAGCATAGCCCAGAGTTCATATTGTAAAAGCACAATCAGTCTTTGTTTGCGTTAGCCCGATGCATAAACATAACGTTTTGACAAAAAAAAAATGCAGTTACGTTACTACGAGGTATTACTCTATTCTTTAGACAACTCCGAAAACAACGACAAACACTTCACATATCTCAATACAATTGCCATTGAAGACCCATAAGCTAAACGGTGCTTACACAACAAACAAAATAATTATTAAGCATGCTACATAAAATATAAAAGCAAAAATTATTAATAACACTTACAGGTTGTGATACGGAGGAGGAAGCTGATGCAAATACACTTGGAACTGAACCTTCCTTCAATATCAGCCAGCTCGCGAATCCAAGTTTGATTGCATTTAAAAAGCAATCGTCTTCAAAATGACGCGAACAAAGCACAAGGCTCGGACTATACTTCTGTGGTATAGTTGTGTATATATGAATTGTAGCCACTTAGTCTTCAAATGCTCCTCCTTGGGCAGATGAAAAAAGTTTGCTTTTGAGTCGCACTTCAGAACACAGCGTCTCGTCGCCATGATATTTTCCCCTGGCCTTGGAGCGCAATAAGTGGGCGTATCGTATTCAAATAACTTGACAAGTTGACGTCATCTAGTCAGAGAAAAAGCTTCGGTCTTCTAACGATTCATAAAAATGACTCAGAGTCGACTCTCACTTTTGAAAGACAATAACTTTATATACGGTGCACTTTCATATTTCAAACTTTGCAGGATGTTTTTGTTCACTTAGATCTATGTTACACACTACATGAAAGGTAAATTTCAAAATTCCATAATAGGTGCCCTTTAAGGCAGCAACTTTTTTTATAGTGTGCTTTTACAAACGTTTGTGGGGGAAATGGGGCGTTCTGAAGAGCTCAGTGAATCCAACCGTGGTACTGTGATACGGTTTCACCTTTGCAGAAAGTCAGTTCGTGAAATTGCATCCCATATTTTTACACAGTCAACTGTAAATAGTATTGTTGGAACGTGTTTAGGGACAGTAGCTGAAGAGTTCCAAACTGTTTTGTTCTGGAGTTGGTGGATTATCATTGATTCAGGAGAGTGACCTCATGATGGGGTTAAAAGCTTTTCTTGTCAGCCACACATAATAGATGCTTCCCAGGCACAAGAGTTGTTGTTGTTGTTGTTTTTGAGCGTATGTGTTCTTGTGATTTGATTATTGTGTTTTTGTGTGTGTTTTGCCTCCAGGCTTCCATTGTTCCAAGCTAGTGCTTTTGCATTTCTCGCCCCATCAAGAGCCATCCTTTCACTGGATAAGTGGAAATGTAACGCAACAGGTACATGTCACACACACATGGGTTCCCGCTTGCATTACAAAATCTTGCTTAGTCTTTTATATTTTCCCTTTATGAAAAAGTTCATCTCAGAATATTAAAGGAGAATTATCTTAAGCCGTCAGCTGTCCAAGACAGGCCTAAACCAGCTCTAAAACACACTCAGTAGAAAATATGGGTTACACTTTATTTAAAGGTGTCATTGTTACTGTGTAATTATATATTTGAGTACTGAGTAATATAATCATTATCTACATGTGTACTTACTATAGGTTTAGGGTAGGATTAGGATTTGGTTGAGGGTTAGTTGCATGTAATTATGCATAATTTACTGTTATTGCTATTGTAAGTAACATATGTAACAAGGACACAGTAAAATAAACTGTTACCAAAATATATTATTATTATTATTATTGACAAAATCCCCCAAAATATCAAGAGATAATTGGTCAACCCCAAGTGTAAAGTATACTTTTTTTCTTCTTCAGGACTTAAAAAGGTCTTAAAAAGCCGTACATTTGCAGCAACCCTGCACACACTCGTGTACCTTCTCAGTCAGTAATGGTATTGTCATGTTTCTCTACAGGTTTTGCTGCATTAAATGCCACAGATCTGCCACACACAGAAGACATCTGGTACCCCAGGATAAGAGAGGTGTGTTAAAACAAAGAGACCGAAAGAGATGAGATCAGAAGTATTTAATGAGGAACGTAAAACCGATTGAGGAACTGGTGTGAAACTAATGAAATAAAATGAAGTGGAAAGTTACGGTGTAGAGTGGCTTTTAACAGGACTGCTCCATGGGATTGTGGGACCCTAGGTGCTATCATGAATGAATTTCCTATGTACTGCTGTACACCCAAAGCGCTGTAGAATCATATCACGGGATCTCTCCTCAACCACCACCAGTGTGCAGTATCCACATGAATGATGTGACGGCGGTCACAGTACAACGGCTCCAGTGCGCTCACCACACACCAGCTATAGTGGAGAGGACAGATAGTGATAGAGCCAATTCAGTGGATTGGGATTATTGGGAGGCCATGATTGATAAGGGCCAATGGAGGGAATGTGGCCAGGACACCGGGGTTACACCCCTACTCTTTACGAGATGTGTAATGGGATTTGTAATGACCACAGAGAGTCAGGACCTCGGTTTAACATCTCATCCGAAGGCTTGTTACAGTATAATGTCCCATCACTATGAGGCGTTAGAACCCACACAGACCACAGGGTGAGCGCCCCCTGCTGGCCTCACTAACACCTCCTCCAGCAGCAACCTAGTTTTCCCAGAAGGTCTTCTATCCAGGTACTGACCAGGCTCAGCCCTGCTTAGCGTCAGTGGTCAACCAGTCTTGGGCTACAGGGGGATATGGATGTGACGTGATCATGAACATGGCTATAATGTAAAAAATTGTCATAACATCTATAAGACCACTGTGCAAACGTTACTAAAAACTGAATAGTTAACCAATAGCATAGCCGAACCCAGAGTTTCCCAGCAGAACATTACCTAGAGCATCACACTCCCTCCACCAGCTTGTTGTCGTCCACATGATGTAAAATAAATCAGGACTCACCAGACAAGGCAAACTTCTTCCACCGCTCTAAGATCCAGTTTCGATGCTCTGGTGCCCATTGAAGGCACTTTTGACAGCGGACAGGGCTCATCATAGTGTGATGCACTGTGTGTTGTAACACATTCCTTCCATAACCATCATTATCGTTGGCTGGGACCAGACGGGACCACTGTTGGTAAATTCTCATCACTGCTGACTGGAAGAAACCCACAAGCCTTGCCCTTTCAGAGATACTCTGACCCAGTCGCCTTGCCATAACAATCTGGCCCTGGTCACTTCATTCCTGCAACTACTTTTTATTTATTTATTAAATGTTATTGAATGAAGTGTCTTATGCTCACCAAGACTGCATTGATTTGATCTATACATTTGAAAGCAGTAATATTGTGAAAGAAAACTATTTTATATAACAGTGGATGGATGGATGGATGGATGGATGGATGGATATTATCAAAGTTGAAAACAGTTGTTCTGCTTAATATTTTTGTGAGAATGTTTATTAATAAAGTTCAGAAGAGCAGCATTTATTTGAAATAGAAATGTCTGTAAATTAAGATATACTGTCAATAGTATATACAATTATACACTAATGTGCATATAACTTGCACAAAAAAAGGATAGACCCAGACCTTCTTTTAAAGTAATGCTTTGATAAGTGTTCAAATACTCTTAGAGGCCACTATAAATATTGCTTCTAAGGTATGAATGCTACATACATTTTTGCTTGTTTTTTTAAGAGACTTGTGTAAACCGATTTAATATTGATTTTGGTCTAAACCGTGGCAGACATGAAGATTAAGCAACTTGAGCTGAATTCAATTAAATGGAGCATTACGCTGCCTAGAGGACTGTGTCAATGTCATTTTTCTACCTTAATGGCTTTTAACCTTTACCACTTTTATTGGAAATTCCTCTCTTTTTTTCTTTGTTTGGTTCTTTTAGATTGTGTGTATGATTAGATGTACTTTCTCTCTCCCTCTCTGTAGATCCAGGGTGCTATAATAGTCTCGTCTCTAATCGAGGTGGTCATAGGGGCCTTAGGTTTGCCGGGTGTCCTGTTGAAATACATCGGGCCGCTCACCATCACACCTACTGTCACTCTCATCGGACTCTCGGGCTTCCAGGCTGCTGGAGAGAGGGCAGGCAAACACTGGGGCATCGCCATGCTGTGAGTACGGCTTGCACACAAACACGTTTGGCTGTGTATGTAACCGATCTTCGGCTCTGTGGACTCGGCGTGTAAACTCTCTCTCTCCGCTCTTTTTAACAGAACCATATTCCTGGTGCTGCTGTTCTCCCAGTACGCTCGTAACATCCAGTTGCCGCTCCCCGTCTACAAATCTAAAAAAGGCTGGACGTCTTACCGTTTCCAGCTGTTCAAGATGTTCCCAGTGAGTTTCTCCACATTAATCCAAGATGAGAATGCTCATAAAGATGTAGAGAATATATACACAGTACCTGTCAAAAAAAAATTAACATTAAGATATTAAACATTTAAAATTGTTTTCTATTTTAATATATTTTAAAATGTAATTTATTCCTGTGATGCAAAGCTGGATTTTCAGCATTATTACTCCAGTCTTCAGTGTCACATGATCCTTCAGAAATAAATCAGTCTAATTTACTGCTCAAGAAAGATTTCTTATTATTATCAATGTTGAGAACAGTTGTGCTGCTTAATATTGTTGTGAACATGGTGATACTTTTTTTTCAGGATTCTTTGATAAATAGAAAGTTCAATGAATTGCATTTATTTGCATTCATAAAATGTATTTATTACATTTATTAAATAATTGATTAAACAGAAATCTTTTGTAACGTCTAGAAATGTCTTTCCAAAAATGCTAAGCAGCCCAAACTGTTTTCAATATTGACAATAATATAATAAATCAGCATATTATAATGATTTCTGAAGGATCGTTTGATACTAAAGACTGGATTAATGATGAATAAATGGGACACTATAAATTAGGAATAATGAGGAATAAATTACATTTTTTAAATGTATTAAACAGAAAACAATTATTTGAAATTGTGATAAGATTTCAAAATTGTACTGTTTTTACTGTTTTTTGATTAAATAAATGCAGCCCTGGTGAACATAAGAGACTTATGTCTACTTATATATATTTAAATATTTTTTTTCTGGTTAGGGTTGTTATTAGAACTGCAAAGTTGTGATATGAGAATAATTACAAACTATAATAAAACACCACAACCTCATAGCAGCTGAAATTATATTGATATTTCCTGTTTTTTTTTTTTTTGTTTGTTTTTTGTTTTTTTATGTTCAAGCAATCATCTCTGAATAATTTCACTCTACAAATGGTGCTTTTTTTTAAATCTATTGGCAGGTAAAATTGTGAGACATATTTTGTTCCAGATCTCAAGAATCATTTTCTTGCATCTTTTATTTTACAAAGTGATCCACATTCCCATGAATGGAATGATCATGATCATTAGCAGTCTGGTGTCTCCAGTTCCCAGTAGCATGAGTTGGCACTTTCAGACCCTTGGCAGCGCTCGTGATCAGCCGCCAGCTCTGATGACAGCCGTAATTGCCATGCTGTTTCATAGATGAGGTCTTTTTGGCCATGGTTTTTAAATGGAAGCACAGCAGACAATGACATGGCAATGAAAGTGAGCGTGGGAGGCAGATAGAGGCAAGCCATAATATACTCAGATTGATCCTTGATGATGATTCGGTCTGTGTTGTCTGCTTTTGTGAAGGCTAGTGAAGGAGGTTGGATAACATGTCTGGCTTTGTGTTCAAATGTCTGGGTTACTTTTTTAAGTTGTTGGGTTTCTCTCTCTTTCTCTCTCTCTATAGATCATCATGGCTATCCTTGTGTCATGGTTTCTGTGTTTCATCTTCACGGTGACTGACGTGTTTCCTCCTGAGAAGGGCAAATATGGGTTCTACGCCCGAACAGATGCTCGACAGGGCATCCTGGCAGCCGCCCCCTGGTTTAAGATACCCTACCCTTGTAAGTGTGTGTGACATGTCATTAATATATAACATATAGTATATATATAATATATAATGAAGGGCAAGTATCCGGCCCCCTATAAGCTAGTGTGCTCCAAATCAATGACAAAATTTGCATTTAGAAGACCAAACCCAACGTTGAAAATTAACGTTGTAAAAATAATCAGGTTGGTGTCAGAATCCAATGTCAGATTGACGTTAATCTCCAACGTTGGACAGACGTTGTATTGTGGTTGAAAATCGGACCAAAATCATCCCTGACGTTACTACTTTCTACTCAAGGACCTTGACAGAAATGTAGTAGAGTAAGAAGTATGATAGTTGTCTTTTAAATGTAGTAAAGTTAAAAGTTTCCAGACAAAATAATACTCAAGTACAGATACTCAAAAGGTGTACTTAAGTACAGTACTCGAGTATGGTAATTGTTCTTTGTTACTGTCCACCTCTGAATTTGACATTAATACAACACATTAATTAAAAGTGTTCTTAAGTGTATTAGAAACAGTCAAGAAAGTACTCTTAGGAGTCCTCTTATTTCAGTAATATTAAGTACATTTTTTTTATATATTCTTATACTATTTTAAACACACTACAAGTGCACTACAGTTTTGTTTGTTTTTTACCAGGGAATTTATAAGGCAACCTCACATATATCCTTCATGGTAAAGACAATCCTATAATACGCTGCAAGCCAAGTGAAAAAAAAAAATCTGATGGCAGGCAGGAAAATTATTTCCTTCAATACTGAAAATTGTCAATAAAAATGACTTGTGTGAATAAAGATTGTGTTTTATACAGTATTTGTGTTTTCTATTTACGTTTGTGCTCATTAAAGTATCATAACGTAGCAACATGCTAACACCAAATTCTATTGCAATAATTTGTTGTTGAGCCAGTGTGGCATGTAGAGTTATCCGCTACATAGGTTTCTCTATGACATTTAGGATGCTGCCTATGTAGACAGCTCACTAGGTTTTGGAGAAGAGCTTCTGTGTGTTACAGCAGTCCAAATGTATGAGCATATTTGTGAATATAATATATTAAATAATCCTTCTATATAGGTATTTCTGTATAATAACAAGCTTAGATTGCCCATAATGCTTTGTGTGACTGGTTGTGTGTTCTAGTCCAGTGGGGGTTGCCTACAGTGTCCGCAGCAGGGGTGATTGGGATGCTGAGTGCTGTGGTTGCCAGTATCATAGAGTCCATTGGAGACTATTACGCCTGTGCCCGTCTCTCCTGTGCCCCTCCTCCACCTATACATGCCATTAACAGGTACAACACAAAGACACAGCAGCACATGATATAAAAACTGATGAGACGTCTGGCATGTGTTATTGTCCTAATCTAATTCGTTCCACATTCCCATAATGGAATCTCTTTTTCCATAGAGGGATCTTTATGGAGGGCATTTCCTGTGTCCTCGATGGCGTCTTTGGGACAGGAAATGGCTCCACGTCTTCTAGCCCAAACATCGGAGTGCTGGGCATCACAAAAGTAGGATCTTTTCCTATCCACCCTCTCTTATATTTATTTTGTGACGTGAAGGCCAAGAGTTGTAACCCATACTCAGAATTTGTCCTTTGCATTAAACCCATTCAAGTTAGTGCAGACACATTAGGAGCAGTGAGTAGTGAAGACACACACTGGACACTGGGAGCGATTGGGGGTTAGATACCTTGCCTAATGGCACCTCAGTCGTGGGTATTGGGAAGAGAGCTCTATTCATTCACTCCCCCATTTTTGCATTTTTCCTGCCTGTATTGAGAAGCAAACCAGCAACCTTGGGGTTACAAGTCCGACTCTCTAACCAGATGGCCACAACTGAAAACAAAATAGCACTATCTTGACTCGTAAACCAGTTTCACCATCAACAGTGCTTGGCTTCAAGGAGCTGGGTGGTAAAAACACGTACAGTGAACACACATAGCAGCATGTGACTGCAGTGGATCATTAGCACTGTAAATGCTGAAGAGAGCAGCTCTTGAACGTGAACTTCATTAAAGAAATAAGCTCTGACCTGCTATGCACTCCCACAGGGCCGTTCCCATGGGAACTATTTATTTCTCACACATTCTGCTACTTCTAATGAGGCCTCTACCTTGATTTTACAGTTGCACAATTATCATTTGTGGTGACTCATTAACTGCTGCAGTTTAGGAATTAACTAAATTCATAAGTTTGGGGTTATTAAGGTTTTTTTTCTTCTAAAGAAATGAACACTTTTATTCTTTAAGGATGCAATAAATTGACAAAAAAGACAATAAAACATGTATAATGTTACAAAACATTTAGAAAGTAAAGACTGTTCTTTTGAAATTTAAATTCATCAAAGAATCCTTAAGAAGCATCAGGTTTTCCACAAAAATATTAAGCAGCACAACTGTATCAACAATAATACAATAATCATCAACAATACAATAATTATCAACAATACAATAATAATAAATGTTTCTTGAGCAGCAAATCAGAATATTTTAATGATTTCTGAAGTCACAAAGTAATGAAGTAATGATGCTGAAGATTCAGCTTTGCCATCTCAGAAATAAATTACACTTTAAAATGTATTAAAGTAGAAATACATTTAAAGTTGTAGTAATATTTCACATTACTGTTTTTACTGTATTTTTTGATAAAATAATTACTTCCTTGATGAGCATCAGAGACTTTAAAAAACATAAAAAATCATACCCACCCCAAACTTTTATATATTTCAGGTGACATGTTCTCAGTTGTTACTGTATATAAATAAGTGTTTTTGTTGTCATTTGTGTTATTGTCATATAATTTAATAGATCAGTGACAACAAAATGCGCAGAAAAGAATCTTTGAGACCTGATTTTATTGAGAAACTTTAACCATCACTGACAACCGTTGCTTTGACATCCTAATGCATAAAATGTAGTACATTTAAATGAAAATAAATGAGTGTGTTTCTTCTCTGTGTGTGTTTTATTGTGTAGGTGGGCAGCAGGCGGGTTATTCAGTATGGTGCAGCACTGATGCTACTGCTAGGTATGGTGGGTAAATTCAGTGCTCTATTCGCATCATTGCCGGACCCAGTTCTGGGAGCGCTGTTCTGCACGCTGTTCGGCATGATCACCGCCGTTGGCCTTTCCAACCTGCAGTTTGTGGATCTCAACTCGTCCCGCAACCTGTTTGTCCTTGGCTTCTCCATCTTCTTCGGCCTGGTGCTGCCCAGCTACCTCAAAGAAAACCCCCTCGTCACTGGTAGATGCCCAAACCCGAATACATGCATGCTTTTATGGGAAATGATTACATGAGGAACAATGTAAGCATTCTTATTCTTTTCTTCTTCATAGGTATAGTGGAGATTGATCACGTGCTGAACGTTCTGCTTACAACTGCCATGTTTGTTGGAGGTTCTGTGGCGTTTGTGCTGGATAATACTATTCCTGGTAGGTGCCAATATCATAATACACTCGTAAAAAACTGTTGTCTGAAGCTCTATTTGTTTGTATTTTTATGTTGGTCATTTTAGACCACGACGGAGCCAAGTGTGGCTTCTTTTTGTTTTTTGTTTTTGTGCCCTTTTTAAAGCAACACTAAAGAAGATTTTTTTTCACCTTAAATAATGTTTCCAAAATCGCATCAGTGGTTCATCAAGTCGTAACGGGGTGAAAGTCACTTCTGCCTTCGCTTTGCGGCCCTATATCTGCTATAACCACACTATGTAACTTTGTCAGATCGGGTAGTGTTTCTGTAGTTCAAATGAGACCTAAGAAAACTACAAATTTGGCTTGCTTTACGTCAAGCGTTACAATAGTCATTATTTAGTTTTTCTTCGTTTCTGATGTCGCAATACATCATACTTTCATGAAATCATGCAACACACTCTACCTTGTCTGTGGACATCGTTCATTCCAAAGCTGGATAAACATTGAGCGTGCGTGCGACAGTAGCTGCGTTAGGCTAAATTATTAAATTAACAGCGGTAATGGACAATTCCACTTCTAACCTGTAGGGGGACCGAAGAGGAAAATTTATTTAGTGTTGCTTTAACATATCCAAATCATGTCTGCGTTTTTTGGGGGGGGGGGGGTTCACATAGCTATTGCAACAAAGTCACAAAGTATCATCCCATTCCGATGAAGCAAAAAAAAAAAAAAACGTTTTCTCTTGTTGGTCATGCTTTAGTTCATTCTGTTTCTATATTATTCCAGGCACCCTGGAGGAAAGGGGCATCCGTAAGATGAATCGTAGAAGCAGCACATCTAAACGGGAAAGAATGGAGTCTTACGACCTTCCTTTTGGTATGGACTTCCTGCGGCGCCATCGCATTTTCAAGTACATCCCTATCAGCCCCACTTTCACTGGCTACCAATGGAGCATCTTCGCCCGCGGCTGCCATGAACGCCACGACAGGAGAGAGGACGAAGTGCCGACAAAGCCAGAACTGGGAGAAAGTGGGGTATAGTGTTTAGCACCGGTAGGTTTTTAGATGGTCGCCACAAAGCTTCATTCCACCCAGTCAGTGAAATCTACAGTCCAGTCCCTTAATGACCAGCCAGCTATAAACTCTTCTCATCCCACAATCCTTTAAAAACTCTATCCTTTTTGATTCACTCATCAAGTTTGTCATCAACACTAAAGTTGGTTGCTATATGTTAATACGGCTTCTGAAAACTCTGACAGCGCAGCAGCTTGGGAACTCATCTGAAGGTGTCTCCATGACAACAGCGAGTGGTGTCCTTGTTCATCTCTTTCAGTGTGGGAGGATATGACAACAGAGACTTGATAGATGAAAAATCCAATATCAGTGTTCCTTTTTTGGCTGACCTGCACCACTCCGTCTGCACAAAGCATCAATGTGTAGATAATTGGATGCGTTTGAAGTGAAATGACGTACTAATGAGTGCCTGCGTGCACGCAGTGGCCGCCGTCACACACCTTCACATTCACAACACACACAAACATGCCCATACTCGCTTTATGCATGGCACAGTTCTGGATCCCCTTAAAGCGAGTGGAGCTAGTAGTGATGCAAGGTTATTGTGCTTTATGTTTGAATTGCACTGCTTGAATTAACGCACAAAATGTAGTTTGCCTGTTCCTAATTTAACTTCCAGTGTCCGAGTCTTGCTTCCAAATGTGCAAGTCTCAATGCCTTAAATGTAAGGAAAAAGATTCAGTCTTACAAATTTATGTTTTAGCCATGTCATTAGTTAGCTGCTCTCTTGATCAATAGTTAATGTTGAAGGGGGCGTTTCTTATCACCAGTAATAAATACTGTTCTTTGCCACCTCGAAATTGTAGTGATTGCAAGTTTCAGAGGTGTACACTAGGCAGATAGCTATGCAGTAGGTAAAATGACACGGAAGACGAATGTATAGTCAGTGCATGGTTTTTAAAAGAAGGAAAAAACTTGATGGTTGCACTCAGGCAGTCCCATTGAAAGATGCCATTTTTATTTTACTTTTGAGCCCTCTTTTGGTTTGTCATTTGTTTGATTATAGGTGGCACTTCCTCACTGCTTTTCAAGTGAATGTGGTTTATAATGTAGATCCCACAAGCACTGCAGATGTGGTTTGTTTTGGGGCGGTGATGGGCATTTAGTGGGCATCTATTGACAGGCTCTGCAACTGTATAGATCATATTAAAGGGATAGTTCCCTTTAAAGCCAATTCACACTGAACCGACAGACGACGACCAATGGCGAGACACTTCGGCGGGTTTTGACGGATCCGTGCGTTACCCCATTGAACGTCTTCAATCGCCTTTTTCGGGTCACGAAATGTTTGAGAAGCGACGTACCGCAATCTGCCGATTGTCCGCGTTGATCAGCGTTTGTCGAATTAGCCTTTATACTCCATTATCACAATAATTAATATTCATTAATATTTAGTTGTCCTAGTATAAAGTCTTTCTCATATTTTGTTTACAGACATTTTATGATATTTACAGTAACATATACAATACAAAAAGTCTTTAAATGTACACTTTCAGTTATCGTTACCAATTGTTGAGCATCTGTGATTTCACTCTGTCATTGGAGACTCTCATTTTCAGATGGACTGTTGACACCAGCGGTCATGAAAGAGCCTTACTTGATTGAAAAGTGTGCAGTTGTGCTTTCACCTCTGTGATAACCTCACTTAGAGCTCAATCTGATGGTCGTGTCTGTATCAGAGGCTTGCCATCTCATACTGTATCCACTTTAGATGCGGAGTTTCTTTTGTTGGTGTGTAATTTATTTATTTATATGTCCTACGTCTACAGTCTTTGTGCAAATCCTTTGCTGACTGTAAGATTGAAAGCAGGGAATGGGAGAAGCAACTCTCCACTCTAAACGTTTGATTTGATCTGCTGAAGGGGTGTGTGTGTGTTGCAACTGGTCAGCTTGATGCAGAAAGATATTGACGTTTTATATTTCCAGAGTCTCGATATTTACAACATAACTGGTGCTTCCTCAGTGGGTCATTCCAACAAACATGTTTCGGAGATCTCTCTCTCTCTCTCTCTCTCTCTCTCTCTCTCTCTCTCTCTCTCTCTCTCTCTCTCTCTCTCTCTCTCTCTCTCTCTCTCTCTCTCACTCTCTCTCTCACTCTCACTCTCACTCTCACTCTCACTCTCACTCTCACTCTCACTCTCACTCTCACACACTCTAGCTAACCTGTAATATAGCCTTCTGATCTTATGTTTGTTTTTTTGTTTTTACAGAAACCCCTAATTATGCAAGGACCATTTCAACTTGGTAACAATGTTACAACTGTTACTTTGTTTTCAGCCTTATTTAAAACTAAAAAAATTAAACGCTCTGTGCATTATCACAGGAAAGAACCAATCACAGAGTGTTTTAACTTGTTTGAGGATACTTACGTGACAGTATTTGGGACCTAAAAGCCAGATCTTGTTTAGTGAACACTTGGAACAGAGTGCTACAGTAATCGAGTAGAATAATTATTACAATCCAAATCCCTCAATGTCAAAACATACAACATACTGTATGTCATAAGGAATCCATAACTATAGCACTTTTTTTTCCTGAACGATTTTATTATAAAACAGTCAGCACTCTTTTTTTGTTTTGTTTAATGATTGTCTGAGAATCCAAAGTAAATGCAACTGAGAAAGTGTGCCGTTTGCCTCTAAAGCCCCTTCCTTTCACACCCATAGTGCTTGCAGTGGTGTCAGTCCTCATCTCCTAAAACTTTTATCCTTCAATAGTTTATTGTAATGTTATTGAAAACAGAATATGACCACTTATGAAGACCTTTTATCATCATGTGCTGTTGATTTATCTGTCAATCATAAAGGTTTTGATGGCAGTGATGTATACATACTTGTTTGTCCAGTAATGAGGATGATTAGTTAAATATACAGTGTGTGTGTGTATGTATATGTATGTATATACACATCTATCTATCTATATATATATATATATATATACACATCTATATCGTTGGCCAATGTTCACATTATTATTAGTACTTAAACAATACTGATGCTACATATGGTTTTGATATGAGAATATTTTGGTAACCCGAGCAGTTGTGATGAATCCCGGTATCCGCTGAGATTTAAAGGTTGTAATGGGTCTTAATAACATTGTGACATGTGATTCAAAGAGAAACAACCCTTCAGTTATTTTGAAGGGGATATATCGGAAGAATATATTTGGTCTATCTCAATAGTAATATCTTTTTAATGTTTTATTCTGTTTTTTTATACATCATTTTGTTTTTTACAGACAAAAAAAGATGTTTTGAAAAAAAATGCATATAATCTTAAACCATCATGCTGCAAAGCGCACCACTTTGTTACATTATTATTTAAGAGTAAAACCATTCTTTTTTGTTGTTGTGTTGTTGTTTTTTGTTTTTTTTTATCTTTAGTTTGATTTAATATTTTTGTTAACTAGACTGTTTTCATATTGTATTTTTCTAACATTACTTCCTGTTCATGTTAATAGATTTAGAAAGAGGTGCAATGCTTTGAGACTATTATAAATAAAAGAATATCTATTAAGTGCAGAATGTGCTATATTCTTGGACCAGCCGTTGCAGCTCCTGTTAGTAGAAACAGCAGAAATTGTTTTGTTCCATCTTCCTAAAGATATTTAATAAGATGTTTCTGAGCAAATCATAATGTCTTTTGTCTTTTTTTATGTGTGTGTGTTTTGTTTGTGTGTATCATGGAATTATTATATTGTTGTTAAAGGTGCAGTAAGCAATTTCTGAGAAATGCTGTTGAAAGTGGATTGAACGGAGCACCAAAACTCACTTGTAGCCAATCAGCAGTAAGGGGCGTATCCACTCATTAGGGGGAGGTGCCTGTGTTGCATAGCGGGTTTGTGAATTCGGGGGTGAAACCATGTATAGAAAGGCTAGATGGCTTACCGGCGCTGAGAGCCAATGGGACCCGACGACGTCACACGGCGGCCATCTTAGGACAGGACCGCTCGTCCAGTTATAACATTAAAGTCTATTGTGCATGTAGTGCTGAAATAACTATATTTTGCTCAATTTTCAACCGATTTTCAAACGGCTTGGTGTGTCATAAACGTCAGGGATGTGGCTATTTAACTGCATACTTGTGAAAAATTATAGCCACGGAGTTTATTAAACATCGGCATCAGCACAAATCATAGCCACGTTAATAAGGTTTGTAATAAACCAAACCGTTTGTAAATCCGTCAAGAATTCAGCAAGTTACGAGCATTTTAGTTGGCGTATGTCACTCACCTTCCGTCCACAGCAGCAGGGAGCAGCAGCGCAGTCTCCTGACCTAAGATGGCCGCCAAGTGACGACACTACTGACTCCGCCTTGAGCCATCTAGCCTTTCTATACATGTCTATGGGTGAAACAATCAAGATAGGGGTGTGATCATTTTGGTTAGGGGTGTGTTTGTTTTGGTGATTTCAAATATCAACAGTGTTTCTCAGAAATTGCTTACTGCACCTTTAATAATAATATAAAATTATTTGAATGATTATTACTAAAGTGTAAAAACGAAAATTGCATTTCAAATGAAAGCTTGAGTTTTTTAGGTGACAAAAGAAAATGCAGTTCTCTCTTCTGTCTGATCTTGAAAACTCATTAAGTATATCAGGTTACACGTATAGCTGTGCTTCACTTCTGCTTCTCCCATCATCAGCCCAGTGTGTGTGTTGACCGTAACCGTCTTGAGTTAACATGATTAGTCACAACTTTGTGCGCTGTTCGGGGTCTTTTTGACCCCAAATGACCTTTGCTAAAATAAATTTAAAAATTCTCTTTGTCCAAATGGCATGAGACTTCGTACAGTTGTCAACACTTTCTAGATCTACAAATAAAAAATAATAATTGGAATGATATCTGTATGTAATTTTGTAAAAAAAATAAATAATAATTAATGAAAAATGTCACCTTCATTTATAAATCGCTTTTAACTATAGATTGTTTCAAAGCAGCTTTACAGTGATAATAAGAAATTCAAATAACAGTGATTGTTTTGGCTTTACAGCAGCTCTAGAATAAAGTTATTGTCCAGCTAAAGTTAGTTTTGATTGATTCACTTATTAACTAGGGGCCGACAATAAGACACCATTCTAACAGAAAACCCCTAAAGCGATCCGGCCCCCCACCTGCACAAAACAGTGCCTGGTAGCTCGAGAATGTAAACCATAAAATAGGTTCCTAGGTACAAGCCTTAAATGTATAATACATAACTTTTTTATCCCTTCCACATAGGCACGTGAACCGGAATTATCCCGACAACGTTTTATCTGTATAGAGGTAAAGGGAGGGAGGTCTTCACAGGGGAGAGGCTAGTAGACACTTCAGGACTGCGTTGTTGTCGTGTCACGCAGGTCCTTCATCAGGTCCTATGCAGCCACCCATAATAGCATTACAATAATCTAGCCTTGATGTCATGAACGCATGAACTAACTGTTCCGCATTCGTCATTGAGAGCATATGACGTAATTTAGATATTATTTTTAAGATGGAAAAATGCGGTTTTACAGATACTAGACACAATGACTTTCAAATGAAAGATTGGTATCAAAGATCACACCCAGGTTCCTAACCGACAGAGAAGACTTGACAGAGCAGCCATCAAGTGTTAGACAGTAATCTAGGTTAGTACATGAGAATTAACTAGTAGGAAATTACTAGTCATCCAGTCATGCATCAGCTATGCATTCTGTTAATTTTGTGAACTGGTAAGTTTCGTCAGGGCGTGAAGAAATATAGAGCTGAGTATCATCAGCATAACAGTGAAAACTAATGCCATGCTTCCTAATGACCTCTCCTAAGGGTAGCATGTACAGAGTGAACGGCAACGGTCCTAGAACTGAGCCGTGTGGTACGCCATACTGAACCTTTGATCGATAAGACATCTATTACACAAACTGATAACGGGCAGATAAGTATTATTTAAACCATGCTAATGCAATTCCACTAATACCAACTTAATTTTCAAGTCTATTTAAAAGAATGTTTGTGGTCAATGGTATCAAATGCAGCACTAAGATCGAGTAACACTAATAGAGAGATACAACCATGATCGGATGATAAGAGCAAATCATCAGTAAAATGTAATTTTACTCAGTTTATTAATGTTTTTACTCCACATTTGTGCAGTTTTTGGAGGATTTATTATATTTTTTTAGATTTACTATATTCATTTAAACAGCTTTTTATGTGAAATTCACTTGAAGACCCACATTTCTAACTTGCATTCATGGGGATAACATTGATAATTTGACATGGTTTAGTCAGTGTAATATTTTTTCCCATCTTTTGGGAAATGCAGTTTTAAAAGTAAAAAAATGATCACTTTAACCAGTAGGTGGCTGCAGAGCTCCACTATTTGCCATTTGACTAACTGAAAGACATCTTGTTACAAGTTTTTCCATTTGGATTCATATCTACATAGTATTAGATCACAATTATACCAATAATAACTACTTTTGTTTAAGTTTAGCATTTTTTTTGTACTGTAAAAAAAGTTTTTCAATAATTTTACATTATGATTAGAATCAAATTAATTGTTTCCATTTTGTCTGACCCCGCTTAGAAAATGGACAAAATTCATCCTCCAAATCAGAAACAACAGAGAACACACATAGAAAGTGACGCGCTTTACATTTGTAGAATTTTATGAAAAACAGATGTTTGAAATAAATGATAAACTCTAAAGACTCTAACTTTTCTCTTTGTAACATCTTGGTCAGGTTTGATTCCAATTATAATGTAATGTTTGACAAAGTAATTATTGTGATTTCATAATATGTAGATATGAATCCAACTGGAAAAACTTGTGAAAAGATGTCTATAATTTAAGATAATTTTTTACTTTTAAAACTGCATTTTCTAAAAGATGGGCAAAAATATTGCACTACACCATGTCAAATTATCCATGTTAACCATGAATGGCAGTTAGAAATGTGGGTCTTTTATAAAGTGTATTTTACATAAAAAGCTGTTTGTTTGTTTTATAAAAAAGAAAACTGCGCAACTGTGGACATTGAATACTGGTAAAAACATTAATAAACGGAGTAAAATTACATTTGTTTAAAAAAACTATTATTTTGTTACAAAAGTACGTTATGAATGAATATAGGAATCACCATTTATCGCATGATATAATATGTTACAGGCCTACAAGAAATGTCTAATGGTGAACATGTCTGGACAAAACCTTAAACACAGAGAAAACAATAAAACACACAATATTTAGAAATGAACGAAATAATTTGTCCTTTTTACTTCGTACTATTTTAAATCTTTTTTTAATCCAATGTCCCAAAACACTTTACATCTTTTTAGGCTTTATTAACCCTTTAACTGTGTTCTGAACAGATGGGGAGAGAAGGGTAGCAGATGACAAGAGATTAAAACGATACCAGTCATTCCCAGCTCAGATTTGCTCATTTTCTGACCTGATGACCCATGATGATCTAATCCTCACTGTCAGCGTCATTAACCCGTTTGTTACCAAATTTTCCACTGCTGAATTAGAAAATATGTTTTACTCCTTAAATAAACCAGTGAAACGAACTGCAGGCATAACAGTAGGCTAATACTGTGAAAAATTATATTTTAACGTGGTCTATTTTAAAATGTAATTAATTACTGTGATGGCAATGCTGATTTTTTATTTATTTATTTTTTGCAGCTATTACTACACTCTTGAGTGTCACATGATTATCCTTCAGATATCGTTCGAAAATGTTTATTTGGTGCTCGGTTATTAATAATGTTCTTATTATCATCCGTGTTATTTTTGCTGTATTGTGGACACGTGACACATTTTTTCAGGATTCTTTGACTAAAAAGTTAGTCAAGTTCACAAATCAGTATAATAGGCTATTTTTGGGTTATTTGTGCCGTTTGCGCATTTAGTCATACGTTACCAAGGATAAAATGAAGCTTATGTTCCTTCTTTTCCTCTTTAGTGGGCTATTGTTTTGGGGATTCCCCTCCTCAGAACGCATATGTTCTCCAGCGCTAAAGGAGCAGCGCGCGAACAAAGGGGCGTCGGAGCGCGCGCTGATTGGCTGGTACGCTATCTGAGGTCTAGAACAGCAGATGGGGGGTATTCCTCCTCCTCCTCTTCCTCAGACGGACGCCCCCTCAAACTGCGATTGTTCGCACAGAAGCTCGGTCCGAGTTGGACTAAGTAAAGCCCTCTATCGGTATATATTGTCTCGGATGCTAGATTCGTACAGATTGAGTGTTGTCTGGAGACAGAAAAACATTGATAAGATTTACACCCCTGAGCGACGGGCATCGTGACATCTGGGCAGCAGAGATCTACAAGAGAGTGGTGGGTGCTCGTGTTCACTGTTTTCGTAGATGTTTGTTACTCACGACGTCCTCAGACTTGGACGCTTTTGTGTACCAGTGAATTGACTGTGTTATCTGCTACTGCCATGTGTTTGCAACTTTGTATCATAATGTGTAATATGATCAGTTGTGTATTGAAATGCATTGAGAATGTCTTACTGGAAATGTAATCTAGTATTCAGGCTTCAGATTACAATAGCATCTGTAGACTCTTGTCAAGAGAATAATATGCCATAGTGTTTAACATTTAGAGTTGTTAAATCTCCCTGAGAGATATGATAGCAATAAAAGTAACTACTCGCCTGGCATTATATCTGGACAGATTACATAACCTGTTTTATCTTGAATGGTTCACCCAAAAAATTACATTTCTGTCACGAAATCTACTCCCCCCCCACTCTTTCTTCCATGGACCACAAATAGAGAAGTTCGTGCTTCTTCTTCTTTTTTCTGTAATGAAAGCACATACGCTACATTTAAAAAAAAATACTTTTAAATTATATTTTTTATTCAGGAAGGGTCAGTTAAATTGACTAAAAGTGACAGTAAAGATATTTACAGTGTGACTAAATACTGATTCCAATAAATGCCTTTTTTTCTGGAAAAAAATATGAGTTTCAACAAAAATATTAAGCACAGCTGTTTTGTGATGAGAAAATGATGAGAAATGTTTCTTGAGCAGCAAATCGGCATATTAGAATGATTTCTGAAGACTAGAGTAATGGCTGCTGAAAATTAAGACTTGTCATCACAAAAGTAAATTACATTATATTCAAATATAGAACATAACTTCTGATTTTGCCTCATGTAATCACAGCTTATTTGACTGTGATTACGATTCTGTCTGAAAATGGCCAGTTACTTCAATTGTCGCCAATGAAAATAGTTCTAAAAGAAGCCAAAGCATCAAGAAATCATTCCAAATCATAAGGTTGCGTCACAAATAATCATCATCTGTCAGTTTGACCGAATGAGCTGTAATATTTCCTTCATTTTCTATTTGCTGACGTCAGAAGAATAATGTAACGCTTGGTATTTTAATGCACATAATATAACAAGATGGAAAGAGCTCTTTTCAGTCGCTGCATTATTTTCCTCCTGATCATGTTTTCCCCCCTTTTATTCCTCTGTAACAGTATAAAAAAGGACAGCATATACCACACACTTGTGATCTGTTCTCCCGATTTAATTTACGATATACAGTATCCCATGAATAATTCACTGGAATGTACTAAGAATCTCTAATTTTTCCTCCCCAAATCCTCTCTTTCCAGGTTTGTTTTCACACGTACATGCTTTAAAATGTAATTGTCTCTATTTTCACCTCTAATCTAATTACTGAAATGTTTCTAAAGCAGGTAAATACAATAGTTATTGTCAGTCAAAATTATGGAAATCACTTTGAAATGTTATCACTCAATGTTCCAGTTAATGAACATTTTTGATTGAGGCAACTTATGTTACATGATAATACAGACATTTATTTCTACAGTGATGTTTAACGTTCGTAATATTGCAAGCTTGTTCATGGTCTGTTGTAACAATTTGTTAATGCTTTTACACTTTTAAATTTCCTTTTAATGTTCGATGGTTGAAGGGTGAATAGAATAATGTCATCTTATCGTGCTCAGTTTTTTGAGAATGCTTATTGCTTGTTGATTGTTTTCCGCTTAACAGAAAGTTACTCCCATAATTCGCGCAAACGGGCGTCATTGGGCGTAGGAAAAAGGCGGGTACAAATAAAAGAAACGTCCCACTGCTGTTGAACTACCGTAAATATCAGCACTACTGGAATGCTGCTCGACCAATCAGATTTGAGGACCGGGAATAATTGTTGTAGAGTCCTTTTAAGTAGTTCATACTGTACAAATTACTCAATTCTTTCAAGTCTTCTTGAAAAGCCATATGAAAACTTGACGTTTGGACATTCTAAAAAACATATTTTGTGTTCCACTGACAAAAAAATGAATACTGGTTTGAAACTACATATAGGTTATGATAGCATATAATTTTCTTTTTTTCTCAGGCAGTGAATGAGACACATTTGAGTTTCAGTTACTTTCCAGGGGGAAAAAATGAGAACTCTTCATCTTGAAATCGTTTTTCTAAACTAAACAACTGCATCTAAAAACCATTTGTTTTGATAAATCTGGAATTTTTTTAAGTGTTCCAAATAAGTTACTCACTAGCCTTTGTGTCTCAGATGCAAGTTGGGAATCCAGGCAGATTTTCCATGCAAAGTATAGCTGTGTTTTGTCTTGTGTGTCATATTTCATAACACTTGAGTGTTTCAGAAACACAAAGCAGCAGCCATCAGTAAACATGCCGACAACTGTGGCAGTGCAATCTGCTGAACATATAAATGAAGGGAAGGAAGAAGAAAGGAAGAAGGAGCAGACGTGTGACTTCCAGCATTGTTGGACGAAGCTCGTTGTTGCTTTGCAAGTGTTTTTCAGGTTGCCGTGGCAATTTAAACAATAGCCGCCGAGCTATGGATGCTGGTTGGGGGAGGTGTGTGTGTGGTGTGTTGTGTGTGCGTGCGTGCGTGTGTGTGTGTGTCTGTGTGGATATAGGCCAGGAAACATCAAGCAGAGATCTTGGCCTGGATCTTAAAGGAAGAGGTTAGTGAGCGGTTGCTTTGGAATTGGACAACAAGGTGGAATAACTTTCAAACCAGCGGGAAGGAAAAAGAGGGATGGAACGGTGTCCGTGGTTGGATTAAAGCCATTGCAAACAATAGCATGAACAGGCATTAAATAATCCGTATAGAATTTATTATATAAATAGCCTAGTAACTTAAGCAAAAACAAGCCATTTGGCAGTGAAGCGACACGGACCACAACTTCCATCCAGTGTGTCCCACTTCCACAATCTTCCCAGCACTTCCCTTTGCCCGCCCAGTCCACTCAAGTGCCAACCCACCAGACAGTCTGTGTTTGGAAAAACATGTAATTATTCATAATTAGGTACTTTTTGTAGATGCTGAGTTGATCTTTAGGAGATCTGGCAGATTGGATAGTCACATGAGTCCACAAGACTGTAAAAATAGTTCTCATGCTCTTTTTCATTCATTTTTCATAATTCCCCTGACAAGTGCATAGTTGCGTAAGCGTGGAAAAGTACATGGCTCTCGAAGCGTGGTGCTTGAGTGGTTCCAGTGAAAAGCGTGAAAAGGGCTTATTGCATTGCAGAGACTGAAGCAGGGTCATCTTGCATTTTCTTTATCTAAATTTGTTTTTGTATAATGGGGTTTGTTTTTCTAACCAACATTTGATCTTTGATAAAAAAAGGATAAAAAGTAGTTAACTGGAGAAGAAAAAGGTAACAGTTCAGATAAGATTGTGAAACGTTTTTATTCTCTCTTGGCTTTCCCTTTTCCTTGTTCTGCATGGTTTGGATTGACATCTTGGCCAGTATTTACTGTACACTACCATTGAAATGTTAGGGTTGGTAAGATTTTTTTTAATGTTTTGTTCACCAAGGCTGAATTTATTTGATAAAAAAAAAACGTGTTAAATATATATCTGTATATATTCCTGTGATGCAAAGCTGAATTTTCAGCATCATTACTCCAGTCTTCAGTGTCACATGATCCTTCAGAAATCATTCTAATATGCTGATTTGCTGCTCAAGAAACAATTCTTATTATTATCAATGTTAAAAACCATTGTGCTGCTTAATATTTTTTTTGTGGAATTTTTTTTTTGAAAATTGTGGATTCTATGATAAATAGAAAGAACAGAGTTTATTTGAAATAGAAATATTTTGTAACATTATACATGTCTTTACTGTCGCTTTCGATCCATTTAATTGCAGAGTAAAAGTATTCATTTCTTTAGATTAAAAAATCTCACTGACCCCAAACTTATAAACAGTATATATTCTATATAAGTATAAAAAAAATGTATATTCATTTTGAGATTTACTAATGTTACGTGGTAACACTTAACAATAAGGTTTATTAGTTAACATTAGTTAATGTATTAACTAACAATGAGCAATACATTTGTTACAGTATTTATTCATCTTTGTTAATGATAGGCTAGTTAATAAATATCCTGCTGTTCATTGTTTGTTTGTGTAAGTTCACAGTGTATTAACTAATGTTAACAAATTACAACCTTTGATTTTAATAATGTAGCCTATTAGTAAATCTTGACATTAACATTAACAAAGATTAATACATGCTGTAGAAGCATTGTTCATTCTTAGTTCATGTTAACTAAGGTAATGTTAACTAGTAAACCTTATTGTAAAGTGTTACCGTTTACAGAAACGTTTAACATTTTAATTAAATGATTAGTGTTTTAAAGGAACACGCCAACTTTTTGGGACTTTAGCTTATTCCCCGTATCCCCCAGAGTTAGATAAGTCCATATACATACCCTTTTCATCTCTGTGCGTGCCGTAACTCTGTCTGACGCACCCACCGCTAGCCTAGCTTAGCACAAAGACTGGAGGTAAACGGCTCCAGCTAGCATACTGCTCCCAATAAGTGACAAAATAACGCCAACATTTTCCTTACATGTTGTGATTTGTATAGTCCCAGCGTGTACAAATAACAAGGTCACATGAGACAAAGCCATCTTCTAACCGTATACATACTGGGAACTATATTCTCAGAAGGCAAAGCACTGCTACGTGGTTAGCGCAACACTCTGAGCGAACTCTGCTCCTCACCACAGGGCTTCTCAGGTGCTGCGAGCAAATCACTCCGCAGAAGTAGCAGTGCTTCGCCTTCTGAGAATATAGTTCCCAGTATGTATACGGTTAGAAGATGGCTGTGTCTCATGTGACCTTGTTATTTGTACATGCTGTGACTATAAAAGTCGACGTGTTCCTTTAAAGTGTTAGATGGCGGGGAAAGGAGCTTGTACAATATCGGTCGAGAGGGCACTGATATATCATGCATCCCTAAATACAGACCCCTTCTAATCAGCACCTGTCATCTGATGCCCATTATCTGTTGCCAATGACTTTTGGACGCGTTTCAGAGACTAATAGCTCTTATACCGATCATCTGTAGTTCTGACAGGACTTTATTTGGGATATGAAATATTCATGTCAGAATAAGCTGCTCTGGGTCGATTGGTATTGAATATTTCATCATCTCCTGATTGAGCGCAGCGAGTGGTGTGTATGAAAGACGTGGGAGGGGCCACGCACACACACACACACACACACTAACAGCCACACATACTTACCGCTGGGTCAGGAGATGGTAGTGTTGATAAGAAAACATGCCCGTACAAAAGAGAGACCCGTTTGCAACTTTGCATGTGGGATGATAATCTTGTGAAAGAATAATCGAGCAGGAGTTTTGTCAAGGATTGAATGAGGCCTTTAACGGTTCCATTTAGGGTCTCACTAGGACAGCTGTGTCTTGTTTGTGTGTATTTGTGTGTGCACCGGACCCTTGAGTTACGTGCTCATGTCTGTGTACTCTAAGTAGTTCTCCTGAAGTGATTCTAAGTGCTCATAAAGTTGATGGGTTTCATATATCTTTTGTTGGTAGGCTATTGATGGTGGTGTGCATAAAGACATTGTGAACTTGAGAGAAACAGACAAAAGGAGATAAAAGGAGGAGGAGGCAGCCAGCGAAACCACAATTGAGGAAGTCTGAAACCCTCGTGTCAGTTTCCGCTGTGCAAATCTGAGAGGAAGAGTTTAGGAGAGTGTCACATGGGTTCAGCACTCCCTTAGCATTTAAAGACCACCAAAAGAGCCGTTTACATCAGAGATAAGGTAATGTGCGCTCAGTTCAGTCTTCTTATGTCTAGTTTAAGGCATGCCATGAAATAGTGAGACAGATAATGGAAAGTCTGTTGATGAATGTCAGGATTTAAATGAATGTCTTGTGGCATTTGAAATGTGCTGTTTTGTTGTATTTCAAGATGAATAAATGCAAAAAGGTTGATTTCAAGTACCGTAACTTATGCTATTTTATCATGTAATACAGAGGACACATGACTGCTTTCTGCAGTGTTTTGCTGTATTTAAAGGAATAGTCCACCCAAAGGTGAAAATTCTGTCATTATTTACTCACCCTCATTTTGTTCCAATCCAATTCTGTATTTGACTGTCTTTGTTATGGAATATAAAACAAGATATTTTAAAGAACATTTGTAATCAAACATTTTTGGATCCCATTGACTTCCATTGTATTTCCTGTCCATATTACGGAAGTCAATTGGAAACTAAATGTTTGATTATCAACATTCTTCAAAATACCGGTATCTTCTTTTATCTTCCACAGAACAACTAAAGTCATTCAGTAGATAATTACAGAATTTTCTTTCTTTTTTGGTGGTGGACTATTCCCTTAACACTGATTCGCTCCTACAAAGTTGTGAAACCGCGTACTATGCAGATAGTCACTGCAATTTCCTCACTTTTAGTTCCTTTAACGTTAGGTTCAGTCTGAAAATGTATCGTTTTATTAAAGTTAGGGATGGTTTTACACTATTCATTTCAGCTTTGTTGGAGTGACAGTTGTATACTGAATGAGACACAATAAAACGACAACAGCTAGGATTGGTTCAGAGCGGTAGTCACTCAGAGATGTTGAGGAGCTCGATCAGCAGGGTAACAGTACCCTGTTGTCCCGCACCTGTCCCGTCTCCGGAAGCGTCAGTAAAGCCTTTCCAGCTGGTGAGGAAGGAAGCCTTGAGTAGAGCAGTTTGTATTGTGCCAGGGGAACCTCCAAACATGAGTTGGTCAGCCATTGAGCCTTATAGAAAAGTCTTTTCATTTCAAATGGACACGTTACATATTTTGCGTTGGAAATATGTAAAGCATTTCTGTGAACTGTTGGGGAACTTCTATGGATGAATTAAAAAAACAATTTCTTTCGGTTATTTCTCTCTTGGCTATTTTTGCTTGTATATCTTGTTTCATTTTAGTCTCTGGTTTCATCTGTAATGAAGCTCAAGGGACAATACTGTATTATTCTATAGCACTGATTGTATTTCAATCAATTGCATTTCTAAATTTGTTTATATATTGATCATCATCATGACTGAGCATCTTTTACCAATTAAAATATTTAAAGTCTGATCAAATTGTGGGGCGGGACACTCTTAATCTAGAGATCATTTGATTGGACAACAATCTTTGTAGTGCAGCATGAGTCATCGGTATGTTTTGTGTTTTCCCAGAAGAAACACATCAAATTTAAATGCCAGATATGAGTAGCCTATATTAAGTTTCAAATTATAGTTTAAAATAACTATTTTCTATTTGCATATAGTTTAAAATGTCAAAGCTGGATTTTCATTCATCAGACTGTCTTCAGTCACATGATCCTTCAGAAATCATTCTGACATGATGATTTGCTGCTCAAGAAATATTTCTGATTATTATCAATGTTGAAAACAGCACTGCTTAATTTTAGTAGAAACAGTGATATATTATATATCAGCATTTTTTTGGATTTTTTTATTTTTTTATAGGTGACCTCAAAGCTAACACACATGGGCTAAAGAACACACAACTTTAGCTTTGTATTCATGGGGTCTTTAAATGTGTTGATGGACTGTTTCAATCCCCTCATTCATTCCAGAATGTGCTCCATGTCTATTCTGGTCACATCCTCATGAATAGTTTACTTTCAGCTGTGACTTGCAGATGTCGGCTTCACATGGGTTTGTGTGATATAGAACAGAGCATGAGTCTCTTGTCTTGAGATATCAGAAATACATGAGCTAGTGAGGAGTGTGAGATATGCATACGTTACTTGTTTTGTTTTAAGGGTCTGTTGTTCTCTTACCCACTTTTTTTCTCTGACCTAGATATCGAAGAGTTAATTCTTTGATGTTAAAACAAGAAACAGAAAGATTGTCTTTCTCCGTTCTCCTCCCTCTCGGTCTCTCTAGAGTTCTTCCATGCAGTCGTGGCTGGGATAAAATGGATGACAGGAATGACGGTGTACGGGTTGGAGAGAACAAATTCATCAGCAAGTGAGTATAAATCTTAACAAACTCTTGATAACGTCTGAACTAATGGCTGCTTTTTTTTGTCCTGTTACGGTTCTGTAATAATGTATTCACTATGTAAGGGATTATGTTCCGTAAGTGTCAATATTATAAATAAACCCAACAAAATACATGGACATGAACATTGATTTGAATTCAAATTATTTCATCTTAATTAATTCATCCTACTACCGTAGATTAAAGTTAAAAATAGTAAATCACATTGTAGAAAAGAATGTGTGTAGTAACCAGATTAGATACAGCAACTACATATATTAATGTATATAAAATAAATATATTATATTAATGTTACATTTTAGTTCTTGTTATCATTATTATTTATAATCCATGTAACTTGAAAGTACAGGAAATTTACATATACAATAATCACACGTATATATATAGATACATGCAAAGACACACACAGACATATATATAAATATAATAATATATACACATATATTTTATGTAAACGAAAACTTTTATGTTAGATGCGATTAGTCGATTTGACAGCACTAATATATATATATATATATATATATATATATATATATATATATATATAATATAATGCAAAAGATAACATTTATTATTAAAAATGTATTTATTAAAAATCACTTAATAAACACACATCGATGAAATACATATATGCATCAGTGGCGATTTCTTTAAGACTGCAAGGGAAGCTTGGCTTCCCCTATAATGTCAACAATTAATGGTCAAATATATGTACTATTTTGTTAACATTTTATTGACTAAAAATGCTTTAGAACACGTTCATCTCGAAGACGAGTTCGTTCAGAATCAGCAGCTGGTCAGCTGACTCGATTTCCTTCTCATTCATTCCCGCAGCGTCACAGTGCATTTTTCTGTTGAAGCCGAGCGTCCATTGACTTCAATGGGGCTGCTTTGAACAGTTTTTTTCAGTGCTGCGAAACTAGACGTTCATTGGATAAATGCTGCGATTATGTCCCGCCCACGGACGCTCAGCGTCTCTGGTGGGAATGGAGGAGTGGGCGGGCCCGGACTCCGAGCGTCTGCGTGGTGATTGGAGGGTCTGTCATCTCCTTTTGATTGACAGAATTTCCGCCAATAGCTGAAGCTATTCGAGCTCAGTGAAAAGTAAACTGAAAAACGCTTTTCTCACGCAGGGAAAAATCGCGAAGCAAAGAGGACACTGACACTGACAGACAACAAAGAGAAGGTTACTTTTGATAAGCAAATTCTCAGCTCTCCGATTCTGTAAATTGTATTACGAAATTCAAACAATAAATATCGCTTTAGCACTTGTAAATGTGACGTGACAGATCACCTCTCACTCTTTACAACTAGTAAATAATAAATAAACACGAATCAGCATGTTGAAAGATCCAGTACAACTTACCAAAATGTATATGCCTCATACTTAATATCGAACAATCAGTGTTTTTCAACGTGGAAAGAGGTCAATAAAAGAGCTGGAAAAAATGTCACAACGTTTAGGTTTAAGGTAACGTTAAGTTACGTTACCTCAGGATCAAGAAAGCCATAACCATTGCACGTTAGTTGGCTTGAAAAATTAGCTACAGAGAGGAGTATTTTGCTAAATATGTGCACTGTATGACATATTTATATTATATTTGTATTATATTTAATTTGAGTTGTTATTTAACCTTTAATAATAATACCAGCTGACAGGGCTCTCTCTGTATGTTTACAGCATTAGATGAGATTTTTTTTCTTGAAAAAAAAATGAATGTAAGTTAGACTAGCTAATATTTATCCAAATGAATCGATATTGAATCAAGATCGGAATCAAATCAAAATAATAAAATTGAATTGAAATGAAATCGTGTGTCAAGCAATAATAAAATCAGTAGCCTACAGTCATTGTACCATGTAAACATTGTAACATGTTTTTACTAAACTTAATAAAATTCTGTTTAAATACCTAATGTTTTGACAATCACGATACACATATTTTGATGGAAGTTTTGGACCAATTTTATGATGTAGGCCGAAAATGAGCTTCCCCTCTTTGAAAGACCAGCAGTCGCCACTGATATGCATGTATATGTTTCAGTAAAATAGTAAATTAATAAATAACTACAACTTTTAAATGGCATTTTTTAATAAAATATTTGCTGGTTTCATTTCTTTATTCAGTTGCCAATCCAGTAAAAAAAAAATTTAATTGGAAAGATTATTAAATGGTTGCACCCAATGAACTTTTAAGACACACCCCCTCTGACACAAGATATAAGTTTAACATTTTAAAGATTAAATGAATTATTAAGCAAGACTTTGTTCTTTCTCAGGAGCAGCATTCTCTCTTATTTAAAGACCTACAATCTCTACTATGAAGGGAAGAACCTGCAGCTACGACACCGAGAGGTAAGAAAGAGTTGTACACTCATCGTGTGGCAGGTGGGGAAGCGTTTGACCCCTTCTGTGCTTTCTCGATTATTCACTATTGTCAGGGGAGTAATAAGCGTCTGTGTCTGGAGGGGATGTGCGCCCGTGTGTGGGGGTGACTGAGGCTTCTTTTGTGTCTGTAAAATGCAGCTTGCCCAGGTGCCAAATTACTGACATGCTGTATTTATCATTTATAAGCCTCATTTATTCTAAAAGTCAAAAGGTGGCTTGTAGGTCACTTAAACCTAATACTCAGGCCCTTTATGTATCGTCACTTCTGTTCATCAGGATAACAAACTCAAGTTCGAGTGTATATGTATGTTGTATGTATTCTGCCGGCAGGAAGAGGAGGAGCTGATCATAGAAGGACTTCTCAATATCTCATGGGGTTTGCGTCGACCAATCAGGCTTCAGATGCAGGATGACCATGAGCGAATCAGACCACCTCCCTCATCTACCTCCTGGCACTCAGGGTGTAACCTAGACAACCAGAGGTCAGATATTTTGACATTAGCTCATTGACTTCCTATACATGCTTTATTGAGAAACTAGTATACATCAGTGAAGAGAGAAAGAATAGTACGCTGCCAAAAATCAGTAATTCTTCTTACCAAGAAGGTTCATCTTTCTTCTCAAGTAAATATATCTGGTTTTGGGATGTTTTTACTGGAAAATAAGACTAATCAAAAGGTAAATAGACATTGACTTTCAAAAGTTTGAGGTTGGTAAGATTTGTTTCTTATGTTGACCAAGGCTAAGTACTGTAAATATATTAATATTGTGATTTTGAAATCACAAATTAAAATAACTTTTTAAAATATACTTAAAAATGTATTTATTTTCCTGTGATCTGAAAGCTGGAATTTTAGCATCATAACTCCAGTCTTCAGTGTCACATGATCCTTCACAAATAATTCTAATATGATTTGCTGCTCAAGATTGATAAATACGAAGATTTTTTTTGTGCACTGCTGAATTTTTCCATCATTAAACATCACTTTAGTTAACAAAATGGTGATTAATCAGTTCTTATGTTGTAACTTATCAACCATAGCATATAAACATCTTCATCATCATAGAAACTAAGCCCAGTTAAACTCAAGTAACCTTGACACACCACAGCAGCTCACACACTGAAAGCCTGCTTTGTTTGTTGCCATAGCAACTCTATCCTTGTGATGACCGTGCTTTTGGCATTCCATCAGCTCAAACGTGTGATATAAATAATGCACACATTTCTAATGTTTTATGGTTTTGATCTATTTTTTTTAGATTAGATCTATTCCTTAACTCCAAAAGAGGGGTTCAAAGGAACTATTTATATCTGAGAGCTCCAACTGAAATATTGTTTCCAGCACCTACTGAGGTGGATAAACAGAATGAAAGACTTTAGGCATCAGTTTGTGCCAGAAACGTCTTGATAATAATGTTATCTTAACAAGCAGTTTCCAGTATGTGCTGTTTTTGTGAAGAAAAAGTGCATACTTTTGAGTGTGTAGCAAAAGAGTAGACAAGCTTTGGGACTTACTATCACGTCATACAATTGCATCTTTAACGGTTGCTCTCTGTCGCATCCTGTCACAGTAAACTGGCCTGTCAATCATCTTGTCCCTGTTAAAATCCTTCACATTTCATTTCCTACCGAATCGGAGAGAAATGCAGTACGTTGATCTGCAGTCGCGGGTCTTTCATACGGAGAACTCTCCCCATATTAATGCATAATGATGTCACTAAAATCATTAAAATCGGTCACGCATATCCGCCATGTCTTGTAGTTTTTTAACACTTTTTACTTGTGTTTGTAGTTCCTCTTCCAAAGCGCAATGGGTTGTGGGCAATACTAGCCTTTAGAGAGTGTGCATGAATCCACACTTCGGAAATCTACTGGAAATAGTAGACCATCCGGGGACTTTTGACATACTCTTTTCAACATGGGACACTCTTTTCAACATGGGACACACTTCACACTTATTCTAATCTCACATTTAGGATGGACAGTATGGACATTGGGACGCAGGGAAAGTTTGTTTCCTTGGTTGTTCATTGTTTATGTCTTACACCTGTCATTCATTTATCTGATTGGTTGGTTTGTCCTATTTAAGCCCTGTGTTTCCTTCAGTTCTTTGTCATTCATGTTGTGTTTAGTTTGGTTGTTCTATTCCCGTTTCTTCGTAAATAAAACCTTAATTCCTTTTTCTTCTCATTATTTCAACCTGACTGTGACAAATATAAGAGAGTTCTTTCAAAAACATTTTAAAAAATCGCGCTGACCCCAAACTTGAACGGTGATGTGATGTCTGTGGTACAATTTTGGTGGAAAATTTAAGAAAATGGCTGCATCTGAAATCACGTCTGAATTACCAGTACTCATTAAAGAGTAGGCAAAAAGTGGCCGGATGAACTACTTCTACTGGTGAGATTCTGAAGTGTGCATATGATGGACACTTTACTATCCCATGAGGCCACGGGAGAGGATTTGTGAATGGCAGTGAAGCGACGTAACGTGATAATGACAACATGGCAAATGTAGTACGTCATGATATAATTGTTCTGTTCCTCTTTACTTGTCCAGTCAGGAGGGTCAGACACAGACTCCTCAATGTCCCCCTCAGATGGAAGTGACTCCCCCAGAGGACCAATCAAGCAACGGCACAACACAACACCATGAAGAAGAAGAAGAAGAAGAGGGTAAAACTTGCTTTTTAAAACAATTGCTTTGAGCAAACCTGTGACTGGTTTTCCCGCCTCATCTCGTGTTTTCTCTTGGCAGAGGAGTGTGACATCTCCGCTCAGCTTCTGAGAACCAAAAGCGATGCCGGTGTACTGAGACGGGGCAGGAGACGGTCTCCTAGTGACCAGCGGCGAATCAGAAGGCACAGATTTTCCATCAATGGTCACTTCTACAACCACAAGGTAACTTGAGATAAAATCTGTGTGTGTGTGTGTGTGTGTGTGTGTGTGTGTGTGTGTGTGTGTGTGTGTGTGTGTGTGTGTGTGTGTGTGTGTGTGTGTGTGTGTGTGTGTGTGTGTGTGTGTGTGTGTGTGTGTGTGTGATCGTTTGAGTATAAGTTAATCAGACATGCGCTCTCTTGTTCTTCTTTCTGTCTCTCTCGTTCAGACGGCCGTGTTCACGCCTGCATACGGTTCTGTTACTAACGTACGGATCAACAGCTGCATGACCACACCACAGGTGCTGCGGGTGTTACTGAACAAGTTTAAGATTGAGAACAGCCCAGATGATTTCGCCCTCTACCTCGTTCATACCAGCGGAGGTCAGCTGCTGTCTTCTTTTATTTTACACTTGACTGTGCAACACTGAATCGCCATCTAGTGGACAGAGAACAACACAACTTAAACTATGCAGTATTTATTCTATAGTGGAGGCTTTAATCACTATTATAATCGCTGATGCTTAGGCTACGTTCAGGCAGTCCTCACATTTTGGGGAAAATAGAGTAGAGGAGTTATAAAACTAAAATGGGATCGTGTTATACGATAAAATATTGTGCACGGTTAATTTTCAGTGCAAAGCAAAGAACTAATTTGAACACTTGAATGTTTTTTGAATGTTTTTTGCTCATATACGATTCGGATCGGTTTTGTTTTTTGTTTTTCAAAACAGTGTGAACAGCACAAACCACATGGAATCTGATCCTTTTCGATTCTGATTTGGGCCACTTCCATATATGGTCCTAAGTCAGATACAGGTCTGATGTTTTGCAATGCTACCTCAGTCCGAACAGTCATATCGAAATTCATGAGATTTTTACGTCACTCTAGATCAACATTCGTCACAATTCTGCTGATGGGAATCACTCTAAAGATTTACATACAGGTAGTTCTGTGGTCACTCTGTGAATATGGAAGACGGCAGAGAAGTTAGTCAGTGTATCCTCATTTAAGTATTACGGTGACAGCTCTATACAATCAAAACTTGGAAAACATGTACCAGAAAAACGTTGCCCTTTCTCCTCAGTCTCAGCATCCTCATTATCGCCTGCACACAAGTTCGCTGGCTTCTGCCGCACATCACCTTATAAATGAACGTGTAAATGTGTTTGCTTCCATATAATTCTTGCTGGAGCTAGGGGTGTGAATCTTCACTGGTCTCACAATTCGATTACGATTATCATGTCAATAATTCGATATCATGATTCATCACGATGCGTTGCAATATATTACTGCACATTGCTACATTTTCGTCAAGGAATACAATCAGTCAGATATGAACTCCCTTTTTATTTGAATCTTCTCCAAGGAAGTTCACTTCCTGAATGCAGTTAAACAAAAGTTAGGTCTAAACACAGCAGACGACAGGAGCATTTAGAACTAATAAACACTAGCATTAAACTGTCAAGTAGTGTACTACTTAAGTTACAAGTCACACACGCCCACACACACTCGTACGCACACGCTCGCATGCACACACACACACACAGGTTACTCGCACGCAGGCTCACCCTCACACGCTGTAAATGAGTGATTCTGTAATTGAAGATACATTTTGCATTTAAAAAATGTAAACAAAAAAACTGTTCACTAACAGAAACTTATTCGCCAAACTTATTAGCCAAAAACTCCACTTGCTAGCATAAATGCTAAGAGTTCATTGCACTAATGAAATCATGGTTAAAATATTTTTAAACAACCCACTGTGTGATCAGTGATACATTCTGTTTTCCTTTGCATATTGTGGTAACAATTTCACAAAATAACTCTTGGCGTAAGAACTGTTTAGATAAAAATATTTTCTCAGAGAGAGCACACATATCTTTCAGTGCTTCAGATCTTATCAGAGGGAAAGTGACATCATTTCCTGTATCTTACATAGTTGTGAGAAATAATTCCAGCAATTTAAAGGCAAAGTACGGTACGGTAACAGAATTGACGCAATATTTATGGACACATTTTTTTATAAGATAACAGTTATTTCTTAACAATTTAATGTTGACTATTCAGGGCTTTTATAAATAAAATAAATGAAATATTACCAAAAGAACAGTAAAATTAAATATTTTGATTACATAATCATACATGATAGAAAAAAATACACTGACTAATTAGTCTAACAAGAAATGATTCTTAGCTATATAAGACACTTTTTACAGAAAATATTATATTGTTATGGCCTGTAACATCTTGTGGTCCACAACAATGAGTAACAAATTATTAAAATGGCTAAAAATATAACCATTTGAAAAGAGCAGAAAAAAAGAATGACTTAAGATACCAAATGTACCTGCAATTATAGAATCAACCAAATGATAAAATACTTGGTTAAATTTGTACTACTTGCTTTAGTGTTTCGCCTCCCTTTGCCATTTTACGCTAGCGTGACAAGCGCGTATGCGACGAATGATGTCAGAGAAATGTCAGTAGGTTATATAACGGCTATAAACTATTATGGTCTATCGATGCAGAATCATCCACGTGCACATCTCAATGCATCGTAGAAACGATTAATTTCAACACTCCTACTGCACACCGACATTGTTATTGTTCTTTTGTGCATGCGGGTCAGTTCATGATCGTGACCTTTTTCAGGCTAGAATCTGATTTTGGACACATTTAAAAAAATAAAAATAAATGTAAACAACAACAACAACAAAATGGATCTGTGCAATGAATCCGAATTGAGCGCTAACTAAGGTTGCACTGTGAACATAGCCTTAGATTTGTGGATCTGAACAAACCCTGATGTTTGGTAAATTTGCCTGGCTGGTGTTAAATTGGGCAAAGAATGACATAGGCTAATATTGGAGGGACCAAAGCCAAATCTAGAAACCAGAGTGTCAAGGCTCTTATGGACCAGTAACCAAAACACCTAAGCAACCACATAGCAACACTCTGGCAACCTCCCACAACACCATGATGAAGAGTTTTGGCAAGAACGAGCACCAGTTACTTTTTCTTCAGAAAACATTAGGGTACAACAGGGCTAAAAGCACACTATGGTAAAAGAGTAAACATCTGCGTTTCACTCTGTATGTAGACATGTGAAAACTGACCCTTGACATGATCACAGGCAGGTTGATTCTGTGCTAATTTGATCTAATGTCGACAAATGTTGATTTATGTAGCAAATGAAAATCGATAACATTACAGAAAATATTTCGAAAAAAAATGGTCTTGTTAATGATTTTCAGTTCTGTTTAATGTAACTAAATAAATAAAAAAGTAATAAATGAAGAATATGTTAAAGTATTGTTGGTGCTAAAGGCACAATAATTGACATGATAATAAATAGCTGGCTGACTATTTAGATAATAATCTAGATCATTTTCCTTAAGGTGTGCTTATAGCCCCATATGTCCTTCAGAAAATGTATAAATCTAGTTGTTTATGTACATATGTGTTCTATGTTTCAGAGCGTGTCCAGTTGAAGCGTACAGACTACCCTTTAGTAGTGAGAATACTTCAGGGACCATGCGAACACGTCTGCAAGATCTTTCTCATGGAGCAGGATCTGGGAGAGGAGATTCCCTATGAAGTGAGTGTGTGTGCATGCGTGTGTGTGTAGAAGGGTTGATAATGAGGTTACTGATACTGAAATATAAATAAATTCACATACCTGACTGCAGTTGCTCTCCACTGCTCTAGGTGGCGCAGTACATCAAATTTGAGATGCCTGTCCTGCAGAGCTTCATTACCAAACTGAAGGAAGAGGAGGACAGGGAGGTGCAGAAGCTGAGAAGCAGGTATACTTTACCTCACACAAGTAGATGCCGGGAGAAAACACGGTTCAGTGTTCCAGAGCACTCAGAACACCACATGCTGGATGCAATGACACAATTACTGTACGTCGGAAATCGCAGGCATATTTTTATTTAAAGTTTGTGATAGAATCGTGTCGTCTTTGCTCACGGTGGCTCGGGTCTGCTGCCAGGTTTTTTTTAAGCTGAATGCCATGTGACTGCTGCTCTTTGAGCCACAGAAAATGATGTCATGAGTCATGACAATGCTAATTGGCTGATTGCACCACAGGAAGACACACAGTCTCAAGCCCTTCACTAGTGACTGTCCTGAGCCGTGACGTCAAAGACAGCAGACAAGGACAAATATCAGTTTCATGCTTTCAGGAGACATCCAAAAATGAATTAACTACTGTAATATAATGAATTAATTTCTTGTGATCGCATGATATTTACTATCATTTTAATTTGCAACGGACTTGTATGTAACTTTCTTAAAATCATCACAAAAAGAGTATTGTATAATTGTTTAATACAGCCTAATACACTACCGTTCGAAAGTTTGGAGGCCAGTATGATTTTTATGTATGTAATTAATAGTTACAGTAAAGACATTTGTAATGTCACAAAAAGATTTCTATTTGAAATACTGTTCTCTTGAACTTTCTATTTATCAATGAATCCTAGAAGAAGAAAAATTATCATGGTTTCCACTAAATTTGAAGCAGCACAACAGTTTTAAACATTGATAATAATAAGGAATGTTTCTTGAGCAGTAAATCAGGATATTATAATGAATTGCAAGAAAAAACACCAGAATTGCGAGTTACAGTATATCTCGCATTTCTTTTTTTCTCAGAATTGTGTGATAAAAACTTGCAATTGTGAGTTATAAAGTCCAAATTGTGAGATAAAAAGTTGGTTACGTTTTTTCTTTTCTGTTTTATTCTGTGGCGGAAACAAACATCCATTGTTTTTACTGTGTGTGTTTTTAATCAAATACACGCAGCCTTGGTGAGCATATGAGACTTCCGTCATAAATATTAAAAAATCTTACCAACGCCAAACTTCTGAATGTGGTGTATATTGTTTTTTATTAGATTTTTGTGGGAACACTTTACAATAAGGTTTCAGTTTAGTTAACTACCTTAGTTAACATGAACTAATAATGAACAATACTTCTACAGCATTTATTAATCTAGTTAATATTAATTTAAACTCACATTATTCAAATCAAAAGTGCTATTTGTCAACATTAACGTTAATGCACTGTGAACTAACATAATAAAAAATACAGCTGTTTATTGTTTGTTCAACTAACATAAATACTTGTAACAAATGTATTGTTCATTGTCAGTTCGTGTTAGTTAATACGTTATCTAATGTTGTTAACAAATGAGACCTTATTGTAAAGTGTTACCATTTTTTAACAAAAAAAAAAAAACTTATCTTTGTGATTGAATAATCCATGCATCAGAGGGTTAAATAACTTTGTGTCTCTCTCTGTTTGTGAACAGATTTAAGTATCTGCGGTGTATCATTGAGAAGCAGCTCCAGTGTTTACCAGAGGCTTCCACCTGTATGTGACTCTCTCAGAGCGTCATGTCAAACGACGGACTTCCAGACACAATGTCATCAGATTGTTAATCTAAACCACTAAATATGCATTGATATTTGCTGACCAGTGAAGATGGATGGTACATCTTGTAATATAAAAATTCTTTGTATATTTTTTTTTCCTTCGCATTACTTGGTGCTGTAGTGAATCCAGGTACAATAATATAGAAGCACATTCCACTAAACCAGGGAATTTATATTAGAATGACAAGCACAAAGTAACTAAGAGAAATGCGTACAACTTTAGTATTATTTGTTTGGTTAAACCCATTATAAAGGGTCATGACTGACTGATCACTCTGCATGGATGCATTGAGAATACATGCGGTCTGAGCCAACTGATCACAGAACTCAAACTGACCAACGTCTCTATTAGAAGGGGGTTCAAATCTTTCTGGACCAGGATGGTAGGTGTATCCCATACTGAAGTAAAAGACTGTGAATTTAAAGGATGACTGAGAACAGAGCGAAGAAGCACAAGGGAATGTAGCGTCTGAACATTTGAATGATGTTTGAGTGAGTTAGTATGACTAGTATGCATGTTTGGGTAACTGATTTTTTACCAAGTACAACATGTTCCTGGATCGACATCAATGAGGTGATTCTACACCACTGTTATTCACCTGTCATTTCCCGCTGAGAAGTTTATGACTGTTTTCAGGCAGGAATGTTGTTCCGGGCTCAACAAAATAAGTTGATCCGGGAACACTTGGCAAAATCATGGTGACTTGGGTTCCTGAGGAGGACAGCCTGGCTGTAGTTGCTAAGAAAAGAGGTTCATGTTTTTCTTTTACGTTTAGACTCTCATTCACACCTGTTGTATGACTTCCCTGTGGGTTGTCATACTTCTGACCTTTCATCTGGCATGTGTTTGTCTGTATTATGATACTGATTGTAAAACTAAGAATATGGTGATAATTATATTTGAATAAAATGTTATCATCAGAAAATTAAAAACCTCCACAAGCAAATGCATCTGTTATTGGAATAAATGTGTGCGTGTGTATTAATTGGTTTGTTTACACCACTAATATCCGTCAATCACAATGAATCCAATACGATTTCCGGTTCTGAAAGTTTACGCTATATAAAAAAATAAAGGTTCCAAATTTTTTTTTTTTTCTCGCAGTGATGCCAGAGAATAACCTTTTTTGGTTTTGTTCCTTTTTGGTTTTCTCTTAGTGGGAAGTACATTAATGTGTACAGTAGGGGAGAGTGGGGTGAGTTGTGCCAGGGGGGAAGTAGTTCCACCCCTTGTTTCTGGAAAACCATAGGAGAAATTGGTCATGTGACCACATAATTTTGAAAAGCAATCAATTTTACTCATCCTCCAAAGAAGAGAGACACATGGCATGAGTGTAAACACATTTTAGCTTAAAAAACTTGTTTTCCTTTCAAAGTAAAATTTCTATGATTAAGGTTTTTTGATTGTAGTGTCTGAACAAGTATAGACACGTTTGAAAACATTTCACATATGTTTTAGTGCTTTAGCATGCTATACAATGAGTCTATACAGTTAGCATAAAGTTAGCTCTTAACTGCTGGATCATGCTAGTTTTTCAAACTTGTGGGTCTGGGGTGATTTGTGCCAAAGGGCCTGGGTTAAGTTGTGCCAGATCCAGACCACCTGTGCCTCCATACTCACAGGGGATAATCTGGAGAAGTGAGGAGATGGGCATGCCTCATCAGTGTTTGACTTAGGCCATTTGTTTAATTTAGCTAACACTGATTTCAGTTTTGAGTTTGCACTATGTTATTAAAGAGAAGTTTTATTAAGTTTTTAAGTGGCCTAAATCACAGGATGTTTAGAAATTAGCCTAGTCACTTTATTCTTATATGTTACATAATTGACAGACAGCATTCTATGTCAAAATACATCTATTGCCAAAGCCTTTTTGCCTGAAATGATTCACAAATATCATAAATTGTGTTGCTATGGTGCTCTAAATGGTTGCTAGGGCGTGGCTTGATAGCTTCACAATGATCCTGAGAGACTGATTGGTCGTCTGAGTAAAATGAGCCCGCCCTCTTGTCTCTGTGACACTGTGATCCAGAGTTATGTTCAATACAAAATTGACCATATTGGAAAAACGCATGCTATGGTATTCTAACAGTTTAATAGGGTGACAATATCTAAATAAACCTTAAATTGGTAATTTTGTATTAAATTTGTCTTGCTTTTATATAGCATTACAGTTCATAACATTAAAATGTTCTGTTTTACTTCAGAAATCACTGGCACAATTTACCCCCAACGTATTCCCCCAAAGGCACAACTTACCCCGTACCAGGGGCAAGTTGTGCCACGAGACCACTTTTTTCCCAAAAGCTATATTTCTGAAACAATGTATTTCAGATCCAAAGTTATTGTTCTCAGGGATGCACCACATCCTGAAATATATGTACATCCTTAAGTTGAAGGCATTACTGTCATGGCCTCACTTTAAAGTCACTTTGAGTAAAAACTGGCACAACTCACCCCACTCTCCCCTATATGAAACCTACACACTCCGATTCATATATTTGTTTACATGTGCCAATCCAAACTAAATCTAAATTCAACGTAGTGCCGAGTCGCTAATTGTCAATTTTTATATAAAAAAAGAAAGCTTACATTTAAATCAGAAGAACTTGATCAGTAAATATCCAGTTCCTAATATTATCATGGCAGTATAAATATATGTTGGTAAGGACTTTTCGAATCCGACTGAGAAAATAGTTTACATTCTTAATTTGTTGATCAGATTATTTCGGGTTTACACCAACCCTTCCAATACAATCGCTACATCCAGTGTGCCCTACACTTAATATGCGTTACAAATCTGGTAAGATACACATGTCATGTATTATGCATTATATAGCCTGATGCATAGGCTAGCCTAATATGGAAGCTTTCCGGCACTTAATTACAAAACAAAAAGGGTAATCGCGAATTTTTATTTCATAATTGTATATATAAAAAAAGAAAATCGCAATTGAGAGTTAAATGCGAGTTTTTATCTCATAATTTTGAGGGGGAAAAAGTCAGAATTGGGAGATAAAAAGTCGCAATTATCTTTTTATTATGTGGTGGAAACAGGCTTCCATAGTAGAGTAAATATAGGCTACATCTTGATATTATGACACTTTACGAGAGTCCAAAAGACCGCAAGTTAAAATGCTACCCACAGTACCCAGATAGCAAATGACATCTGTCCAAGTTGTGGCCCACATTCTTCTGGCCCACATACCGCATGGAATGACGAGAATGACTCAACCTGAGAGTCACACTAAAACCGGCTTGATGTGTGACCTTTTCTGCAGCCGGAACTGAGACATATGTGTCATGGTTAGCCCAGATGAGGCCTTAAAATGACCAATATTTTTGTAGCACACACTACCAACAACAGTGTAAATGTAAGAACCCTCAGTCTTCCACATGATAGGTCCTCTAATGTGTTACCTAACCATCTCTGAGCTCATGGAGAGACACAACGACCCCACACTATGACCCCTGGGCCTAAACACGTATGTCAAATCCATAGACTTTCTTAATCCTGTTGATGGATTAGACCAGTGGTCTGATCCTATGCCGGTGAGACGGACCGACGTAGGTTCATTCGCTCAGCCAATCAGAGAATGAGCAGCAGTCAGTTAATGCCACTGTGTACGTGTAAATGTGTGAGTTCCGTCTCATACTCTCATTTATTGAAGCACAGCAGACTGGAGAGGAGGACGACACTTGGACAGCCATCCTGAACCTTCCAAAATACATTTCCTCCAGACACGTATTAAACGTAAGTCAGTGCATTCTCCTTTGGAGGAACTAAACTACTCTATTTTATAAGAATATCTATGCATAATTATTTGTATTGTTATTTCTAAAGAGAAGTACACTCACACTTGAAAATGAGATATTCTAGTTCAGAATGCTGTATTCTTGTTTATTTCTGTTCTTATTTCTAATCAAATGCTTGTATATCACGTCAATGAAGATAATAGAATGAAAACATTTGCTTTTGATGCAAATTCCAGTGGTTTACATTAGGGTCCTCCTTGTGACCGTATACATTTTTTTAAATCATTCGATTGTAAAAGTCCACAGTCTTGCACGTGTGCAGGGGACGAGAATATTCTAGAGATAACCAAACACTGAACGAAAACAGATTAGCTTTCTTAAAGCTGCCAGACTGGCGGCCCAGTTTCTGAAAAGATCATGTGCTTCTCATTTCACTGTCTGACTCAAGATCATAACATTCATAGAGATATTTTATCGTGCATCGTGGTGGAAGATCACGAGCTTCTCAAGTTCAAGTCAAGCAATAAATGCGTCAATGCAGAACCTGATTTACAACAAAAAATAATGTTATTAATCAGTATTACAATAGTGATTAATGACATCATTTTTCCTTAATCATTAATAACTATAATAATTAATATTCATTATTACATCCTTGAAAATTATTTTAAAAGACTTGCCAATAGGGTACTAAAATACCTTAATAAAATTAAATTTAATATACATATTAAAAAAAGTTATATCTGAAAAAAGTTTGTGGTTTGTACATTTGTCTCGTTTTAAGGATTTCTTTTACTGAAATACAAGACAAAATACTGTTGTTGTTTTTTGTGCCGTTAAGGGCCTCTACACATTTCAGTAAATAAGACTCATTTCTCTTCGTGGCATTATTGGCTTTGTCTACATCCCTCTCATGACACTGTCTGTGTCCTCTGTGTCCACTAATCACTGAGGGACAAATCTCATTGTGACCGACGCATCAAAAGACTTATTGGTTTTCCGGATTATGTTTAACTCTTTCAAAGAGTGCGTGCATGCACACACCCTTCAGATGATCCCATTGGAACCAGTCTACACAGTGCGCGTGGATGTAGTCAACCTCTGACCTTCTGTTTTCGCAGCGTCCCCCGGGATGTCTTCCCAATGTAAGATCTTCTCTTTGATGAACTGCCTGTTACTCCTGACTGTGATGCTCCCGGCGGTGCAGTCGCGTCGGGGCGGGGGCTTCGGCCGCGGCGGGGGTCGAGGTGGAGGATGGGGCGGCAGCAGCTCGGGTCGTGCGGGCTGGGGAGGAGGCGGCGGAGGAGGGCATTACCGTGCCCCACCGGTCCACACCGGAGGCTCCTCGGGACACAGCACTGGGAAGGTAGCAGGAGCGGCTGCTGCTGGAGCTCTGGGGGGAATGCTGGTCGGCCACGGCTTGAGCTCAATGGCCCGACCCGGATACGGGTACGGGCACGGAGGGTATGGAGGCTATGGAGGATACGGAGGCTATGGCGCTGGGCACGGGCATGGACACGGGCATGGTGCTGGGCATTCAGGAAATTATAACGAGACAGATGTGGATTACTACACGGGTGCTGCCAGTGCCGGACCCCTTTATAGCTGCGTGACAGTCTTGGGACTCGTGATGCCATTCTTACTTGGGTACCTTCTGTCATAAAGGGTACTCTCAGAAATTGGCACAGTTCATTCTTGGGCACCTTCTTGCATCTGTCAATAAAAAAAGTCTAACTAAATAAAAATGTGTGACATGCAGTGTTAAAACACGGACTAAATGCAATCAAACAGCATATCAAGGATTTCTGCCCGAGAAATAGACCACGTCCATTTACAATATTTCCTGTGTTTTGGCTCGGAAGCGGGTTATGATGAGCACAAGCCTGAAGTCAGAAGTTTGTACATTTTTTAAACATCAGATTGATGTTTATTTTTTTTAATGAACAATTTAGTTTAGTTTCCTTGAATAATGGAATTTTGTACCATTTAAAATATATGATAAAGAGCAGGTAGTTTATCATTTAAAGAGTTTTTCAGAGCATCATGGATTATATGATATATACATATCCTGTATATTGTTTATTGATTGTAGTTCTCTACTGAGCCTTTTCAACCTTCTCAATGTTTTAATCTGCTCGTTCCTGCCGTTTACGTCAGCGAACATTCAAAATAAAACAAGGCTTATGGTAAAATCACATTAACAATAATAAGCTTGACGAAGTGTGTCGAGTCGAGAGCAAATCTTGTTAAAGGGGCTCTGGCGAGTTCTACCTCACTTCCCCCGAGCTCTGTACCAACCGGCTGATTGGCTTAAACCAATAAGATCTCATTGCTTTCGCGTGTACACCCTCTTAGATCTGTTTATCAGTATGTATGTTTATTTTTGTACTGCTAAAATAAATGAAATATACTTCCTACAACACTTGACTTTTTGTATTCCGTGTGAGTGATACGCAGGAAAATCCATGTTGGTCCAGGCTTATGCTGTTAGAGCTGGTAAAGTGTTGGATGCTAAACTGAGCTGTTCCACCAACAATCCCACTTCCCATGCTGGTATAGCGGCTGAGGCCGATCAGACACACAATGATTTGTTATATCTAACAAATAATCCACAATACCCCTCACCAATAAGCAAACCATGAGGTAGAGTTCTGATAAGACTGGTTTACAACTCAAAGGATTGTAGAATTTCATTATAAATTCACTTTGAAATAGACAAATGTACCATCCATTCTAATCCTATACCCTCTATTATAAGCACTTGAGATATGCACAATCATGTATCCACATTTCCTAGCATATGTTCCTTTATAGTGCTTAATCTAAACTCGTTGAATTAAATGTCTTAGCCTTAATATTTAATCGATATCACATACTGTATATACCATGTGAGGTATCTAAAGTTTCTATTTTAATTTCTTGAATGATCATTTACAAGTCGATACCTGTGCAGATTAGTATACTAAGAATCTTTAAGTTTCTCCATCAACACCCAAACAAATTACATATGCAAACCACCATGCTCAAAGATAAAGGATCAACTTTTCCTCTGAAAGCACGTTACCCTTGGCTCACTGACCTCCTGGAGGAGTGACGTCTTCACACTCCAAAAGATCATCGGTCACAGGGTTCTGAGAACTTCTGACGTGAAGACGATGTCTTCTAAGAACCCCTAGGTTTGTGCCAGGCTGCGGTCTTGTTTTTCCACTCACCAAAGATCCTCTGACTCCAACTGGTTCTCTCACATCAAGACAACATCAGCAAAGATCAACCGGAGCCTCAACAAATTGCATAAGGACACTTCTATTCAAATGGGCGAGACATGCAAGTATGAAACTTAATTCTCATTATTTGATGATACATTAAGTATCCCTACCTCTTTTCCCAGCAAGCAAAACATACAGTACCTGGATTTTTCAGCAGGAAATATGGGTAAATGTGGCTTGATTCAAGTAAATCATATATTAAAATCCATTTGTTCTTCGCTCTGGCCATATCAATACTTTTCGTTTCTGATTCTCAGTCAAGAATTTTAAATGTACATCATAGAGTAATATACACAGACGTGATTACACTTAACATGTGAAACATATACAGTATGAATGGAGCGGTTACATTAGGTGTGTATTAGCGCTCGACCAGCTTCCTCTCTCTATCTGCAAACTTAAAAACCATATCTGAAACGTGAAATAGATCAGAATAAACTTGTGCAAATTGAGAGTCATAGGATCTGAAGCACATGCTGTTTTCTTCAAATAACAATAATGAGACCTGAGAGGAAGTGTGAGGATAAGGCAAACGTCAAGTTTTAAAAGGATAGTTCACCCCCAAAAATTCTGTCATTATTTATTCATCGTCATTTCAAACCTTTATGACTTTCTTTCTTCAGTGGATAACTTTTTTTTTTTTTTACAAAAATAAAGAATGAACTAATGTGATTACAATGAACGAGGAGCGGAGCTTTCAAGCCTAAAAAAGTCTTCATTCTTTAAAACTGCATATAAATAATAATAAATAGTTATAAATAAATAAAAAATCATTACACTTTAAATATTCTAATTTTGATCCTTTGAATTACATAAGGCTGAGTAAAAAAATTTAACAATCTTCAATTTTGGGTGAACTATTCTATTAATAATGCATGATCCCAAAAACATATCATGTGCAAAATAACCCGAATAAACAGCATTTTCTTACACTTGAAGAAAATGCTTTTATTTCACCCTACACAACACCTTTAATTATTTTTATGCGTAGAGTATTATTAATAAAAGTAAGTGCAGCGATGAGATTATGAATAGAAGTGACCTCTTTGAGACGGTGATTTCAGAAGGAGTTTAATAAGGAGCAGGATTGTTCACATTAGCCAGTAGATATGTGAGTGAGAGGGGAAGGAGAGCTGAAGGAGAGTGGAGATTCCAGTACTACTGCAGTGCTTATGAATAAATATGAGTAGATATGAATATGCATTAGAACATCAAATCAGCAGGCAATGACGACATTTGGCAATATATGAGTGTGTGCGTGTGTGCGTGTGTGCGTGTGTGTGTGTGTGTGTGTGTGCGTGCGTGTGTGTGTGTGTATGTGTGTTTGCACCTTGAGCAAAGCGAAACGGGACATTGATGACAAGAACAGAACGCGCAAAAAAAGAGGCTAAAAAAGTCCAATGGGAAAGGAAAACAGGAAAACAATCATTTGGCATGCTCACAGTTCTCCTTCTCAACCGACGTGAGACAAAGACGTTATTCTAATGACCATGAACGAAAGTCTTTGCGTTTATACAGTGTTGCATAAAAGCAGCAGGACATACAGAAGCTCTTGCTGCCATCCGTAGTCTCTCAATCGTTCAAATTCTCTCACATTCCCGGAAAAACAGTCTTTGCCTAAACCTCGCCAGTGTGTATTGTTCAGCATTTCCCAAGTTTGTGCTGTGTGACTGTGTTTGTTAGTAGTCTAGATCTATCCGTTGTGTATTAAGGGGTGTGTTTGTGTTTGATACGTTTATTGACAAGTGATATGTTGATGATTTGAGCATCTGTATGTGTGTGTGTGTGTGTGTGTGTGTGTTTTCACAGTCATAAGGAGCTCCGCATATACTGCATTGGTCTTAATACATCTATGTTGATATACTATGTTTTAGGATGTGTAAATATGCGCAGTTGTCAGTCTTAAACAGTTCTGTCTGCACCTGAGCGTTTGCGAACCACCTGTTCTCCATTGACCTGGTCCACGGCGAGGGTCTCCACCTCCGCCTGTTTCCGAGCGGCTCCTCCACCGGATGAGGGTGAGCGGTGGATCCGATGGGCCACTCCTATATGCGCGTTGGCACGGGGTCCGTCCCGCGCTGGACTATTCCTAGGGCTCGGAGGCACAGGCATGTGGGCGGGGCTTGAAGGCGCAGGGGGTGTGGCTGAAGAAGCGATGGGCGGGATCACAGAGGGGCGTTCCCGCAGGACCGGTTGAGACTCCGCAGGGGCCGCTGGCTCTCTGGCTTGCAGGAATGGTGTAGGATCTGGCATGGCATCTACCGAATCTCTCAGTACCACCCTACGGCCGTCTGTGGCGCCCAACCGGTACAGCTCTGTGTATTCAGAGTGCAGCGGCTGCGAAAGGCTTTTGCGCATGCGCCTGCGGGGAGTCTCGGGTTGCCGGATGTCCTTGTCGTTTCCCGACGGCACGGGCACTGGAGCGGGAGGAGGGCTGGGTTTGAAAGAGCTGACGGGACTGACAGAGGGGCTTATACCTGCCGTCCCGCCGGCGAGAAGGCGTTTTTTGGTGGCGTGGAGCTGGGAGGTGAGGTAAGCGATGGTGCTGGCTCTCTGTTCCAGCTCTCCGGACAGCACAGCCAACTTATGGCTCTTCAACTTCAGCTCGTCCAGGTACTTCTTCTCTCGCTCACGGATGGTGTTCTCCAACACCGAGATCATGGCGTTCTTCTGCTCCAGATCCCGCAGGAGCTCCGTGTTCTCCTGCTCTTTAGCCTTCAGCTGAGCCTCCAGCTCCTCACAGCGCTGGTGGAGCTCTCTGCAGCGAGCCTCGCCATCATCTGAGTGAGAGAAAGACGATACATGCAAACATTTAAAGGGATGCTATACACATATATATAATATACTTTGATCCAAGGTTCTTCAACTCCAGTCCTGGATGGCCAGTGTCCTGCTAAGTTTAGCGCTAACCCGCCGCAAACACAAGCAAACAAGCTCAAGGTGTTCAGAATTACCTGAAAATTACAGGCTGGTGAGTTAAATTGGGATATGTACTAATGCCTGCAGGACGCTGGCTCTCTGGGACTGGGGTTGAAGAGCCCTGCTCTATTCCAAAACCCAATGAGCTGACTATGCATCTCCTAAAATACCCAATTTTAACAGTATTACATACAGTATATCCTTCACTGAAGGCAATCCCAGAAAGCACTGCAAAATAACCTCAGTGAAAAATAAATCCAAAACGGTGAAGAATGTGTGGAAAGCTTACTAAAAGCTTACTAAAGTTTCATTAACTACTGAAAAGTATTGACAATTTCAGTATATTTTTAAAAAAAAGACTATTTAATCAAATGTGTGTGTGCTGTGTATTATGCTTATTAAAGTATAGCCTTGTTAGCTTAGTAAAATGATAACGTCAAACTCCATTTCAAATCGATAGCCGAGTCTCTAGTCTCCAGTGCTATTTGTGTGACGCATGAGTTATTAGCTGTATGGAGTGCTTTTAAATCGATCGCTTGTGAGGTTCTGTGATGATCATAGAAGGCAGCTGCCTTTAGATAGCTAGGCAGAGAAGCAGTTCACTATGTTTTGGAATAAAGCTATTGTGTTAAAAACAAAGTCTGAAATAATATGTTCAAATAAAGATATTTCTGCAAACTGGGGGGGGGGGGGAAAAACACCATTCTACTTTAGCCTATAGAGGGCAGCAGTGAACTGTGAATCAGATATCAATAAACCAATTAGCTCTGAGAAACTAATGGCTATGAAACATCAAACCAGGAACAGGAACTCTCTCCCAGCGCTCCCTTAAGATCTGATGTTAAGCTTTTGACAAACAGCATTTGTTGTATTATGGGAACAGCTCATAAGCTTAGCTCAGCACAGATTTTATCGATTTCTCCATAAATTTATCTGGATGGACACTGAAATTGCACGAAGGATTCTAAAGCATCATTTTTACAGCATTTTATCCATTTGGAATCAGTGAAAAATACATTGGTTAAGTCTTATAAATGTCATGTTAAAGACATATTTAGGGTGGGTCTGAGATGGGGCAGCTCAGAGAGAGGCGAGGGGGAGTGCAAGGCAGACACAGACACAGATCCTATCTCCCCTTACACTGCTAATGGATGTGAAGGTTGAGGGAATAGCAGTGTCCTGCTTTACTGACCTTCAGCATTGCAACAGTCTAAACAATTGCACGCAGGGGAGGATTTCTCTCTCATCTACTCTCCTGCTTTCTCTCTATTTAAATTTAGTGTGCTTTATTTGCATTACAACTACTAAGCATTTGTAACTGCAAAATAAAACAAAAAAACAAATCTAATAAAATAATAAAATAATATAAAATAATAAAATATAATAAAATAAAAATAATTATAGAATCAGGAAATTTAACAAAAGATTTATCAAATGTAACTAAAAATCAGATTTATTAAAAAGAGAAAGCACAGTTCCAAAAAAGCGCTGATGGGAGTGGTGGAAATACTGACGACGCGCAAATTAAAGAACACAGACGCAGATCATTTGCATAATGACCAACCATTATGCAAATTTTGCTCATTTTTTTTTTTAGCTCATTTTTCGCTCTCTTCCTCTCACTTTCCCTGACCGCTTCATTACCACTTAGCAATAGCCACACAAGTTAATGAGGTCACCTTCAAATTCACACACAAACCCAGTTGGACAACCGTAAATTATCCACCACGAAACACACTCCAGCACAGTCATCTGAGGTCAAAGCGATAGCTTCAGTTTGAGAGATTACCATAGTTATCTGTGACGGACATGTAGTGTAATGAGAATGAACCTTCTGCCGAACCTTCAGTCAAGAGCTGGGTTTAAGTTATAACAGAAATAATCTCAATTATTATCTGATGGCTGGATTAAGGGTGATACTTGATCTTTAAAGTGAGACGAATATGTGATTCTCATTTACAAACCCTCTAGTGCCATTCCTCACTCATTTGTGAATGTCTTTGCACGTGAAAAACAAGTGTTATGATGTATGGCAGTGCTGTTGGTCTTGAATCTCATGTCTATTGTTAGGAACATGAGCGTAGGGATCTAGTCAGCAGGTTGCAGATGATGCATTAGCCTTTTGCATTAGCGCAGTCATTCATAATCTCATTTCCTGTGCTGGACTCAAAACTGACTCGCATCCGCCACATGCGAGAACACAAACAACCATACAGACGCCAAACAAATGTGAAACAAATTCATTATACAGCATTATTACAAAGCTCTCTGGAATACTTGATTCTGATTGGTCAATTGGAGCGTTTTCGCTGTTGCTTTGTTTCTTTTATAATGGACTTTTTTTTCGAACTATTTTGCTATTTTTCTTAATCAATATCAATACTTCATGTATGTATTTGTTAAGTTGGTGTGTAATAAACATAATAATGTACAGTCAGTCATTATCATGTACAGAAGACATTGGAAATGTTTTGTCATGTCTGTGGGAACTGCGTTGAGCATTCAGAAGCCTAAATTGAGTGTTTGTGGTGTGACTGAAAGGCTAACATATATTATACAGGGTCAAATATAAAGGGAGAGAGAGGGAAATGTCTGTGTGTGTATGTGTGTGCTTGCTGGTTGCCAGGTTGCAAGGCACGGCTGTGGTGGTATATGCGCGCTGTTGAGGGACACAGTTCTCTTTCTTTGCGGAAAACAAAAAAAGTCTTATTTACAACCTTCTGCAAAGAGAGTAAGACAGTGGAAGATAAATAAAGAGACTGCCAGACAAACAAGAAGCTAAATATGAGCGGCCTTTCTTCTCCCGGTTGTATGTCCATCTACCAGGCTATCTGAGATTCCTTTTAACGGGTGAATTTTTGGCACTTTAACAGCATCCTAGCAACACCTGACACACACACACAGCCCCCTTGCCTTGCGTAAGCATTTTGTTCTGACCACATGTGACACACAAAGTGTGCGTGAGAAATCTTACCGCCTGGATCTGAGCTCCGCATTGTCAGCTCATATGTCAGTTCTGTGAAGCAAAAGAGAGGATAGAGGGAGTGGACAGGACGACAAAAGGAGGAGTGTGAGAGAAGGAGGGAGAGAGAGAGATCAAATGTTAGGCTGGCAGCACAGAGAATCACACTACCGTCAATGACAGCAGTTGAAGATCACATGACACAAGACATCACCTGCAACAGGAGATCAAGAGAGTGAGAGCAACAGGAGACAGAGTCAACCAGGGATAAAAGAGCATGTGGGAGTCAAACAACACGAAACTTTCACATCTGTAGTCTGAATTTTGAGTGAATATTGACCTGGATTTTATGTTGACTGTTTTGATTTGCTATGCTTTAATGTGCTGTTTTGCTTAGCACGTTAATGAACAGCAGACAAAAGGACCAGGATTTCATGTTGGCTTTGTTTTGATTTTATTTGCTTTGTTTTGCATTATTTTGCTTTGGTTTTTTTTGAGCATTAATGAATTACACACAATAGGACCAGGATTTCATGTTGACTTTGATTTGATTTGTTTGTTTTTTTGCTTTACTTTGTTGGTTTGCTTAGCTGTTTTTTGTTTTGTTTGTTTGGTCTATTTTGTTGTTTTGTTTTGGGCATTAATGAACCACACACAAAAAAAACAGGATTTCACGTTGACTTTCTTTTCCTATTTTGCTTTACTTTGCTGTTTTTTGTTGTTGTTTATGCACACAATAGGACCAGGGTTTCATGTTGACTTTCTTTTGATTTGTTGTGTTATTTTGTGTCAAAATTATTTTGTGTTTTTTTATTTATTCATACATTTTTTTTGTGCATTAATGAATTACACACATTAGGACCAGGATTTCAAGTTGATTGGATTGTGAAGCAGCATAAATGAGGATCGAGCCTCAATGAGATTAACTGTATTCTCCCAGGCCTGAATATTAATCCCTGTGGCCGTGTTTTACTCTATTAGCGTGGAGAGGTGACCTAGTGACAGGACCGTATAAGATGTACGTGCAGTACGTGCCAGACACGTGTGTTTGTTTTTGATGCAGATGTTTAAAATGACACCACCAAAGTGACCTCAAGATGTCAACATCATTAAACTAATACTAGAGTTGCTTGTCATGGGAAACATTTCACGAGGGCAAGTGTGTGGGTGAGTTCAAATCCGGCTCGAGTCACATCCTAATCCCATCCTACCCTCTTCGTCCTTGTTTTGTCAAATCTCAGTTGTCCTCTGAATAAAAAGTGGCAAAAGTCCAAAAATAAAATAAAAACAATACAAAGTGGCCTTATAAAATATGAATAAATGCACTGTAAATTGGAATTAATGTATCTTTATTGCTCAGCAAAACTATTTAACGCAAACAAGTAATTATAATAAGAATTTGAGCCATTAAATAAACGAGACACTTAATTTGAATGATTATAGTGCTTTATTTACTGTAGACGTTTTACAGTTGAGTGATGTGTGTGTGTGTGTATGCTGTAAGTGTATTGGCATGTGTGTGTACCTGTGCAGTGCTGCTGTAGGCGGCGGATCTCAGCGTGAAGGCCTTTTAATGTGTTGGCATGGTCTTGTTGCAGGAACAGCAGGTTCTTCTGCGCACTGTGCAGTTGATTCTCCAAGGTCACACTCGCCGAGGCCATTATGATGATACGCGGTCACACTCACATGTAGAAATAAACTCACTCACACGGGCACACACACTAGCCCAGGACACCTGTAAACACAAGAATAGAAAATACTGATCATACTCAATATACCAAATATTCAGCCTTATGACAGTTATTACCCTTTTGCATAACAAAGTGATAAGCCAATTAGACGCCTATCCTTCTCTCCAAAGCCCACCCTACAGTGATGAGACTGATATAAAATTATATAAATTATACTGATTTGCTGATAATTTATTATTTATCATGTTATTATGGCCAAAAGCTGGCTGATATTAAATAAAATATATTATATTAAATATTAAAATTATATTAAATAAATTATATTTAAATGATTATTTTATAATACTTTGAAATAGTTCAAAATAACACCCCAGTCACTCTTCCTACAATTCACCAGCAGTGAAGTGTGTGTGACTGTACTTGTTTAAAACAGCACATGCCACAGTGCTGGCTAAAGCTACACTCGGATGAGAGGTTTACTCAGACACAAATGCATGTCTGATGCAATGGAGTGACATCCATAGTGAGCTCAGGAGACTGTCACACACAAATACAATAAAGCAATCGAATTAAGTTTACTCCGGATATCACAAACCTTTCCCCGAATCACCGTTCCACTGTCTGAGAGGACAAAGAGCTATATTTAGCTAATGACAGCATAATGGTTTGACATTACGTAATGCCTTTCGGATGAGGCAGAGAAGCGAGGGATAGTATTGATTTAAGGGGGTGAATGCTGGTTTCCACAGACCCTGAACTGCTCAGGGATCCTCTCCCGTCCAGAAGAGGATCATACATATTTCATCATTTTATTTTGTTTTCCCTTGAAGTTCTCTGATCCACTTAAAGTGTAAGTAGGGCTGGGTGAATATTTAGCTGGTGATTCAAATTAAGCAACGTTGTGCTTCTTATCTGGCCATTATTGTTATTTGATTAGTTTTGCGATCCTTTCTTGCCTCGTGACTATGGAAGTGTTAAGACAAAAATGCTTTAATAGAGTCATGTACACTTGAGTTGTAAAAACAGTGCTAAGGTTTGTACAGTTACCGTAGTTTGACTGTCATCATGTCTCTGTAATGGCATTTTTAAAATATAAATATATATTTTTTGGAACAACAATTTTCTTTTTATTCAGTACGTCAACAAAAGTGACAGTATAGACATTTATAATGTCACAAAATATTTCTATTTCAAATAAATGCTACTCTTTTGAACTTTCTATTCATTGAAAACAAAAATATTAAATGGCACAATTGCTTTCAACACAGATAATAAGGCATTAATTCAGCCAATTAAAATTTTTTCTAAATGATTATGTTTTAAAGTTACATTATTTTAAATTGTAATATTTCACAATATTAGGCCTACTGTTTTTAGATTCTATTTTTACCAAATAAAAATACGATACAATGCTTGATGGGCATAAGAGTAATAAAAAAAATTGCATATATATAAATGAAATGAAAATGACTAATTTCCTCATGCTCATTTAGTGAAAAACTATAGAAAACGTGTTAATTATTTTAAATAATTTCGCTGCTGTGACTGGTCATATCTGAAATGTAACTTTGTAATGTTGAGTTTCTTAGTTTAAATCAAATATCTTCGGTACATGAAAAAAATATGTAAAAGTTTTGCGTTCTAAAAAGTTATATGATTACTGTCACGAGTAGTATAAGTCTCAGGATGAACGCAGAAAGTCTTTTTTAATAATCAAGGAGTAAAAAAGAACAAGACAACTACACTTTAATATAAACAATACCAGACAAGGAACAGAATAAAACACAGGGTTTAAATACAAGGAGTAAACAAAGGGAACAAATCAAGACCAGCTGAACAGAATGATTAATTAATGAGTAATCAAAATCACAATAAACAAAACATTTACAGTACATTAAACATTTGTCTCTTATTACAAAAATCAAATAAACCTACATTTCTCATGATATTACCCTTTACCAAAAACACTTTGGCCCAGCGTAATATAACATTCCAGTTTGTACTTCGTAGATTAAACTCACTTGTGGGCTAATTTATTAATCTAACACGTTTAACTTTTTTCTTGCTTCTACCAGAAGATAAAAAGTGTCCCATTCATGAAAGGGAAAGGCTTTGATTTAGTAAAAGGGTACTCGTAAAGCCCTGTGTTTGGTATGAATTATTAACAGAGATCTCCATTGTATTTTCGGCAGACTCTTCCCTTTGGGTGCGCTTCTTTCTATCATGATAATGCAAAAGAATAAAACTGACAAATCCAGAGGAGAAACACAAAGATAGGAGAAAGTGCCTCGGGTATGTTGAGGGTCCGCATTGGTAATCACATTCTGCTATTTGACTGCTATTCTGCTCTCATGGGAAAAAACCATAGACAGTAAAAGAAATGGACACATAGACTTCAACAGAGAAAAGTGAAGTCAATTAGAAGCACTCACTTCCTGATGGCTGAGCGTACTGCGCAGGCTCAAACTGAGCTTGACGACGTAGATGTGACGTGAGCAACCTGTCTGACAGCTGTCAGTCTTCTAGTAGCTGTGCCGACAGAAATCTGAATCATTCCCTTCCAAATCTCGCAGAAACGGAGAGCGTGATTATTAGCTGTCCATGAGCTAGCAGCAGGATCAACTTTATCACTCTCTATGGGCTTCTCCCTTTTATGCCTCCACGTCCCCCCGACAGCCTGCAAGCTTCTCCGCCCGTCTATACGGTAATTTCTCGACTGTGCGACAGAGAGTCGCGTGATTATGACGCAATCTTTAGCCTATTTTTACAAAAACAGCTTCTACGGGGCCATAACGTACGATACAAGGTAATGGAGCCTTTTATACATTGTCGTGTTGCTTTTGAAATAAATAATGGACAAATGGAGTCTTTAAATCAGATGTAAAGTTATTCGATGTCAAAGTGTTGCCAAAATGAATGGGAGTCAATGGAAGGCTAACAGCAGGTGATGGCTTGCTATAGCCAATGGCGGCCCCCATGGAAGGTACGCTTTCCGGGTGCTGGATTACCCCCTTGGAAAAAACGTGACTCAAAACGTGAAAAATATTACTGCGGGAACAAACTGCTGCAGTTTCCAAGTGAAATGAGCACTAGTGGCATAGAAGTGAAATGAGCACTAGTGGCATAGAAGTGCTCCAACTTTTTCTCCCAAAACACAAATCAAGATTACAGTGAAAGACTATTAATAACAACTTCAAATGCAGTAGTGATAAAAATTACATTTAAATCTAGGATTTTGTGTCAGGAATGGGGTTAGGACAAAATGCATTCACATTGAAACACTATTCGGTCTCTATAAGAGACAATCAAAATCACTTTTAGCACCACAGAGTGGACATTTCATCTGGGCGCTGCAGTGATTTATACGTATACAGCATATAGTCACGTTTTTCTCATGAGATCAAGTTGAAGACGAGAAAAAGGAGCAGCCGAAACTGGTAGTGTGGTTGATCAGAAGACTTTAAACACAGTCTCACTCTGACAGACTAACCACAGCCCTTCATCAGACAGACAACAAAAGGAAGACTGGAGTCGCTGAAAGGGAAAACAAAAGCACTGTGGGTTTCGGGGGGGGGGGGGGGGGGGGGGGGGGTAAAGATTAACGGTATGGCTAAAAGAGGATAAGACGATGTTGGAGTTACACTGCTAGTCAGTGGAACTCATGAAAAGCCTATGAGCATGAATGAGTAATGGAAGGCTGTGGGTGCGGCGCAGAGAAGACTCCAGTAGACTCGGTCCCACTCTTTTATTCATTCACTTGCTGTCTTCCCTCCTGTGCCCTCTCGATTTCTCCTATCACCACATACAGTATGAAAACGTGGAGATTTACAGAAACAATGCACTAACAACAAGCAGGGTTGGGCAAAATTCTAATTTAGAAAAAGAAAAAAACGTGACTGACTCAGAGTGAGACTGGAATGAGTGTGAACCTGAAATGAGTGGCAGCGCCCCGCAGGATGATGAATTAGAATTACAGGAATTTAATGATTTGCAATTCAAAGAAACTCGACACGGTCAAACAAAAGAGGAATTTCATTTGTCCAACCCAAGTTTTGTGATAAAACATAAATAATTATGAATAATTATAAATAATTAAAGCTGCAAGCAGCGATTGCGGGCCCAAGCCGGTGGCACCGCCACCCTGGTGCCTTTAGTGGAACTATATATATATATAAAAAAATATAAAAAAAAATAAAAATATATATATATTATGTAAATTCTTTTTTTCCCCCTATTTTTAACATATATATTATTATATATATAATAATAATATATATATTATTAACATTTTTGGATGCTACACTATTCTTTTTATAGGCTTTGTACTTTGTACACTCACGTTCCAATATAGAAAAATTAAAAAAAAATATTATGAACGGCACAAACTGTACAAATGACTATTTAAACAGAGCAGTGTAATTTTTATATGTAAGGTTGACTATTTTATTATTATATTTTATTAAGGCTATAATGAACATTCTGCGATGTCAAGATTGCAATGCTGGAATGCTGTGTGTGTGTGTGTGTGTGTGTGTGTGTGTGTGTGTGTGTGTGTGTGTGTGTGTGTGTGTGTGTGTGTGTGTGTGTGTGTGTGTGTGTGTGTGTGTGTGTGAGGCTCGATCGAACAATGGAGACATAAAAACATACTCCGTCATTTTGTTCATACAGACCATCATTCAAAATGCAAAGTGTTTCCTTATATTTGTGTACACTCGCAATGAAACACAACATTGTGCTTTTATTAAACTATAAACTCTTGTCAAACTGTAACCTTTAACTGTCACCCAACCAAAATCACACACACACACACACACACACACACACACACACACACACACACACACACACACACACACACACACACACACACACACACACACACACACACACACACATATCCCCCCTCCCCTCCCCTCCCCACACAGACAGAATGGCAGAGAGACAGAGAGAGAGAAAATACACATTCAAACCACCATATCTGACTTCCTGTTGGTCGGAGCTAATGACTGTAAATTAGAAAGTTGTCCGGATCGAAGAGAAGAATATACGTACCGAGTTTGGTTACTGTAGGTAAAACTATAACTAAGTTATAACACACTTTATGCATCCTTTTTTAATCATACATTTGTTTCCTCGCCACAGCCAAACCGTTCGAGATATCAAAAATCCCCTGGCAATTTATCATCTTCCATGTCTTGACTTCATGCTGACCGAGTTTCGTGGTCATCGGATGAATTCTCTAGGAGAAGTGTTTCAAATGCGAGAGCAAGCGTTCTCCAATCAACCCGTAATAGCCGACTTTGTTGGGCTGGCGTAAAACTTGACCCAGGGAAAGTTGTTCGGCCCGATTAAATCTATATGTGTACCGAGTTTCATATTAATTCATTCAAGCGTGTTTGATATACGGACAAGTGTTCGAATCCCATTCCAGGGGGCGCTGTCGAGCCCCCCTGCCACGCCCGGGTACCAGCTTCAGCCCGGCCCTAATGGCCGCGGGTTCTGACCTGTGTGCAAAATTTCAAGAGTTTTCGAGCATGTTAAGGCCCTCAAAAGTGCCAGAGATTTTGCACACAACAGAGAAATGGTTAAACTAAACTAGCCCCCCTCCTCACACACACACACACACACACACAGAGGGGCAGAGGGAAAATGCTCCAAACAGTACACATTCAAACCAAAATATCTGACTTCCTGTTGGTCGGAGCTAATGACTGTAAATTAGAAAGTTGTCCGGATCGAAGAGAAGAATATACGTACTGAGTTTGGTTACTGTAGGTAAAACTAATACCCCATTTTTGACTAAAGGTGGCGCTACTGAGCCCCTTACCACGCCCGTTTCTGAAACTTCGCACATGTCTATTACACAATAAATGTCAAATGCATGTTGAGTTTCATGCAATTTGAAGCATGTTAAGAGCCTCAAATGCATCCAAAAAGAATCTAAAAGTTTAAAGCGTTGCCATGGCGACAGTATTAAAGATATCAATAATCCTTTCACAGGTCTACATCTGTCATGTGTTTACATTATACAGATGAAGTTTGAAGCAAATCGGGTAAAAATAAGAGGGTGATTTCAAAGCATTTCGAAAGTGACACACTTCCTGCTGCCAGTTGGTGGCGCTATAACTTTGACTCACAATAGTCACATCCATGTGATCGGCCTCTTACAGCGAACACACTGCTGAAGTTTCATCAAGATCAGTTAATGTATGAGGATGTTATAACACACTTCCTGTTTCCAATATTCGCCATAAATTCGTTTCCTCGCCACGGCCAAACCGTTCGAGATATCAAAAATCCCCTCGCAACTTTTCATCCTCAATGTCTTGAGTTCATGCACACCGAGTTTCGTGGTGATTGTTTGAATCGTCTAGGAGGAGTATTTTAAATTCCATTGCATGTGTTTTTTAAACTACGCCAAATAGCCGACTTCCTGTTGGGCTGGGGTAAAAAGTCAGAGCATGAAGGATATATGAACCGATGAGATCTATAAGTGTACCGAGTTTCATATTATTTCATGCAAGCGTGTTTGATTTATGGACCAAGTTTTCGGACCCCGTTCCAGGGGGCGCTGTCGAGCCCCCCTGCCACGCCCGGGTACCAGCTTCAGTCCGGCTCTAATGGCCGCGGGTTCTGACCAGTGTGCAAAGTTTCAAGAGTTTTTGAGCACGTTAAGGCCCCCAAAAGTGGCAAAAACCTTGAAAAAAAATTATTATAAAGAAGAATAACAAAAAACCCTTAGAAGAACAATAGGGCTCTGCGCCCTTTCAGGGCTTGGGCCCTAATAATGAATAATCATTAATTATGTTTTAAATGACATAAGCCCGCTTTTTGTTGTTTGCATCCATTTTGAACAGTGGTTGTCCATTTATTAAATATAATTAAATATATACACTACTGTTCAAAAGTTTGGGGTCGGTATATGATTTTATGCTCACCAAGTCTGTATTTATTTGATCAAAAATGCATGTGCAAATAATATTACAATTTGAAATTGTATTACTTAATATTACTTTTTTCTATTTAAATATATTTTCAAATGTAATTTATTCCTGTGATGTCAACGCAGAATTTTCAGCATCATTACTCCAGTCTTCAGTGTCACATGATCCTTCAGAAATCACTGTAAAATTCCATATTGCTCATTTATACACAATCATTTTTTAACATCAGTTCTTCCATGTTATACTGTAGGTGAACACCTACACAATCCACTTATAACATCAGTTGGGTGTCATTAATAGCGCATCTGTTTTTTTTTCCCAGCACAACGCTATACAGACGTTACACACAGTCAGAATGACTTTGCTACGGTCAAACCTGCTGTGCTTAAAAAGATGAAAAAAGGTACAGTAATGCTCAAGATGACAGCTACATAACAAAGGTCTTTGACAGATGACCTCCATTACTTAAAGACAGAAAGAGAGAGACTACGAGGCTCCGTGGAGAAGGCAAAAACGATGAATATTTTATGAATAATGAAAAGTGAAGTGAAGGAGTTTGTATGAGTAATACTACTAATATAACGGCAAGTGATGGTGTCACCTAGTAAATGACATGACATGAGCACTTCTTGAAATAAGAGAGCTTCCCAGCACCCGCCATGACATCATAACAACATCATATAATAATGAGCTACTAAAATTTGGTTTTGCTTGAATGACAGAGGCACTCGAGTTGCATGAACTCCAAACGTTTGTGTAAACCTGATGACCTTGTTCTCCAGACTGTTATGAGAAGATCCAAAGAGCATCTTGAGCTTCAATTAAAGCAAGAACATCTGTCTAGCTGCACACAGAGTCATGTGATCAACATCCCAAATTCACTTTGATTAATGTCAGAATCTGATACAGGTGAAACTCAAAAAATCTGAATATCGTGCAAAAGTTCATTTATTTCAGTAATTTAACTTTAAAAGGTGAAACTAATTTTGCACGATATTCAAACCTTTATTTCTTATTCATTTTACATCTTACCATTTGTTTGTTTTAAAAATTAATCTGGCAACACTTTATTACGTCGGTTGTTGCACGTATCACGGCAGTTCGGAAGAGAAATGTCCAGTCAGCGAGTGTCGCTAAAATGTTAAAGGTGCAGTAAGCGATTTCTGAGAAACAATGTTGATTTTTGAAATTGACACCCAAACAAACAAACAGACCCCTCCCTTCATTGCTCCGCCCCTAAAATAACAAACACGCTGAAACAGGACAATTGGTGTATCAGACAATTTGAGCATATATAGATTATATATAGATATCGTGTGCGGTTTCATTGCGATTAATTGTGCAGCCCTAATATGGATGAATCACCTGTGATTCAACAACAGCATATCTTGGTTCTAGTATAAAGCAATGTTACTACTCACATATTACGCAGAAACAAAGCAGCCCCTGTGTCTGTTTTCAGGCCTTCTCGCTCTCTAACGCCTCTCAAGCGCTGGAAAGCTTTTCCAATATTAAGTGTATCCGCCCCCTACTGATGATTGGCTGCAAGTGTGTTTTGGTGCTCAGTGGATCGGCCTGTTGATTGTTTTTTTTTCTCCTATTTTCACAGCCAGGATTATATACAAGCGCAGTATTTTTTTTGTACCAAGTGAGCTACCGAGCAAGGAGCAAAGTGACAAAATGTATTTGTTTGCAAATGTATTAGTTTACAAATCTTGCACTGTATTGTAAAAGTGTTGAGGTCATAACATAGTACTGTGCAAGGAACCACGTGAAAATAAGGCTATTAATTAGGGGTGTAACAATACCGTCATGTCACGATACTGAACACGTTACGATATTATTGCGATACTCCAAGACATATGGTAAAAGGTTAAGCAGAAAAATGTAGCTACTGTTGATTAAAATGCTAAATTTGGTATTAATTGGGTGTGGAAATGAATAGGCTTGGACTTGGTGCTGTTAACCCAATGCACAAAACAATGGTGACACCAGAATAAAAATATACATGATTTATTTTTCATGAATACAAACAGAATTATTTTAGACGAATATACTTGCATTCGTTCACTGACTAGATGTATTTAAAATAATGTAGGCCACTTTTTATTGGTAAGTTCATAACGAGACTTGGCATTATAAGGACTCACAAATATTCCTCCATTGCATTATTATAAATTATATTCAAACATTATATAGCTATATAGCCTAGTAGTTTAATGTAGTACTGACAATAAAACTCTGAAAACTTGAATCTTTTCACGTAATTTTCATTTTGGGTTGACTACACAATACATAGCCTATTGTTGCATTTTTGTATTGGGATATATTGTGACACGATATATTGTTACACCCCTACTATTAAAGCTAGGGTAGGTAATGTTGGAGAGTTAGCCAGATTTGAAAGTGGCACCTCTTCTAAGCTCCGCCCCCTCCTGTCAGTGCTCCGTCCAAAGCTACGCCCCCCCACAAACATGAACGCGCATCCACATTTGGAGTCAGCTGCATGTACCTACCAGTGATGCGCGGGTTGATCCAAAATGAGCAGTTACCCGCGGTTACGAGTCATCCAAAAATATTTTTAATGATATTTGGGTCGCGGTTGGTCGGGTCGTTTGAAATAAAGATGCCAATTAAACCCTTGTAATTTATATAGCCTAGTACTAGACAATGTTCAATGAAATACATAGGCCTACGCTTTATTGGCTGAATAACTGCGCGAGGATGACGCACGAGCAGTCTGCAGATGACAGTGGGAAATCCTTATTTACCTGAATGTTGAGCGCGTTATTAACTTTTGAATAAAAGCTGACGCGGGACAAAATGCCCGATTTCCCAACACGTTGAACTGAGCAATGCCATTGTGCCATTTTAATAGGCTACTTTTAAACGCATATAGCTCAGTAATGTCAGTTTTATGTATTTGCTGAGAGGGGGCTGGGGGGATTTTTGTTGGGAAAGTCGGGGGAGAGACGCACACTTCGATTAGACTGGATAAACACATGCAGCATCTTAATTGTTAAGAAAATGAAACGAAATAAATGAATAAATCAAGCCTTTATTACATAACACTAGGCTATATCATACAGCATTCAGAAAAATGCACACCCCTAGTTCCTCCGTCTATGGCCCAATGACGCTACGATGAGCATTTACTATAGCTACTTTAAAAAAACGTGGGTCGGGTACAATATTTTCTTTCTTTTTTTTGCGGTCCGAGTTGCGGGCGAGTTAGTTGAAAACGTCGGTCGGGTGCGGGTTGTTTATTGACCCGCGCATCACTGCTGTGCACGCAGTGGTGCTCGGGCACGTGACATGAAGGCATCTAATTGGTTCTTTACATTCGCACCGAATGGCAGTGATTGGTCAGAGTTTTTACTGTCCTACAGCTGCTACAGAGGTCAGATTTTTTTCATTCCTTTTTCTGAACACATAATGTATTGACTACTATCAGAATGGAAGGACCATTTCACCCAGTATAAAAAAAAATGTTTCTGAACAGGATTACCAACCCTAGCTTTAATCGCTAATCTGCAATCATAATTTGTGTCAATAAAAGAAGCGTTTTCATTAATAAAGTTCGGGAGGAGCTCGTTCAAATGATCTAGGCTAAGCAATTAACACGTCTATCCTATCAGCATGAGAGGAAGCCTATATACACACAGTCAACTCACCTACATTCCTCGATAGTTTTTCAGCATCCCTCCACCACCCCGAGTCCTCACTCTTGGCCTGTTCCTACCACAGCCAGGAATACGAGGGAAGTACTCTGGGTTCGGGCCAAATACCGAGCTCTGAGCCCTCTCATCGGACAGCACGCCAAATACGCATACCATTTACTCTTATTTGTGAGTGCGGACTCCTGAAATAAAAGTTTTTGGTGTTTCACTGCCAATAGCGTTAATTTCAACAGGAAACTGCACTAAATAGTACCCATACGTATAAGTTTTTGGAGCTCTGCAAAAATGTAGGGAGAGCACTTTTTTTCCAATTGTTTTTGGATCCCATTGACCCCTTTCTTTAAAGCCTCTGACCATTATTCAAGTCATTAACATTACAGTCTATAAATTCACGCAATATTTCAAAAGATAACCCTAATAGAATCCTCTCAGATATTTTTTTTTACAAAAGCTGTCACTGGAGCGGTACCCTTTCAAAAGACACACACCTAAATAGTGCATAGTAGTACCTCAAAGGTACTTTGGTACCAAAAGAGAACCTTTTTAAAGGGTACTGTCCCAGTAACAGCTTTTTGTACCATTTTCTCTGAGTGTTATAACACAATAAATCATAACTCACTGATGAGGCATCAAGCAAGCATCAGAATCCCCATCACCATCTGTATCCCGTATCTAACTGCTTACCGTAAATTAACCGTTCAATCACAGGCACTGGAAGCACTTTACAAGTGATATTCCACAGCATATGTCACGACTCGCTCCCTCGCCCCCTCCTTTAGGGGTCATTTATGGGCTGGTAGACATTTTAGAGCGCTGATACTGACATTTGCTCTGATCTGACTGACGTTGGTCCCTTCAGTCAGAGGGTGAGGCCTCCCCCCGCCCCGCTCCACACGAGACAAAAGAATCCCCCTGACATTAGTACTTAACTCTGTTGTTCTTTCTCCCCGTACTGTCTCTCACTCTCTCCCTTAACAGCTCTTTTTCTTGACCTCCAAATTCTCTCTCCTCTCGCATTAATAATCAATGAGCTGCAGCGTTAGGGGAGACTCTAAAACACTGTTATATCCTAGTCCTGATAGACACTTCACACACACACACACAAACATCCAGTGCTTTGGAGAGGACCAGCCCTTGAGTCACACCCGCTAGGCCTTCATTCTCCTGCATGACGTAAGCTACATGATGACATATTATGCACTGCACAAAAAACAGCCGCAGATTATCAGCAACTGAATATCAGATATTATTATAGATGTCACTGCTTTTTGTTTTAATTATTAAATAAAACGCTTATAACTGAATATTGAGCATATAAAGAAGACAGAACAAAAATCATGCTAAATAAAATGTGGGACTTTCATGGCAGCATCTGATTGGCCAGTGCACATCAACACATGCACGTGAGAATGGCTAGGGATGAGCAGGGTCATAAACAGCACCTGCATTGCGGACAGCGCAATCAACGAGATAAACCACCATCCTAAAAAATAATAGATACATCATAAGGCGTTCAAAAGGCTAGAAACGCAAGACGGTGTCTGTTGCGTTTTGCTCAAAACCTGTGAACATTGGAGAAACGACAGCACGTGTTCAAAACAATACTGCATCCATATGCATCTGCTGAGTAAAATCTATAGATTTTCAGTTAACAAGACCATTTTAATAAAACAAAGGCTGACGCATTAATACAAAAATATTATAAAAATATAAAACATTCAATTGACAGTAATATCAAAGCAGTTCATTTATTTTTACTATAATACAAGCTGACAATCATGATAAATAATTAAACACAAATATCCTAAAATGCCTTCCACTCCAGGATGTATCCTACACAACATTCAAAACAAGCAGCCAGAATGTGTCAATGTCAATAATGTGTTCAATGACATCTATATTCCACTTTATAACACCCATCTTCCTCACCATCGTCTACTGTCACAATAAGCAGCCACCGGCTCATTCGAGTCGATTAATGACCTCATCCGTCCGAAAATACGCAACCGACAACAACAACAACCGCTATCTGTGCCAGCGCTAAGCTGCATACTTACACTATACGTGCCAGTACAGTTTTCAGAGTCATGTAGTAGCCTACAGTAGGCATTCTTTGAAACACATCGCTTGTTTCAGTCAGCGGCTCGGGCTCGAGCGCGAGCAGGTGCAGCTGAGATGCGCGTAACACCGGGAGCGAAGCGCAAAGATGCGGCCGACACCTACCAGAAAGACGGGCTGAGATTAGTATATGGCTGCTGGGTAGAGATGGGCTTGGTTCTGCTGTCTGCGGGCTGCTGAGAGGAGAGCTTCGCGGGGGGGGTTCTCCTCGCTGGGGCAGAGAGAGAGGGCTGTGTCTGTCATCTCCCGGAGATACAACACTAAATAAAGCGGTGCATGCCGGGATACTGAGGAAAACACAAGCGCGCGCACCTCTGAGGGCCTCTTGCGCAGGTGAAACGCACACACAAGTCTCTTTATTATCGTCTTACTTTTAGTGATAAACAGTTTAATGTTTATCAATCTGATGTGCTCTCTGATCTCTGGCAACGTCGAGTTAATTGTGTCAACTGAAATGTATTTGACCCGAAGCGTCATCATCACTATAGAAACAGCGCGCGCGCTTGATACACGTCTCCGAGAAGTCTCCATGTCTGTAACTTATAGTTCTTAAAATTAAAGTTTAAAAATTTTAATAACCCATGGCCCTTTTAATTATTGAATCAACATGTCTAAAACAGAAAAAGTTAATTTTTTTTTTTTTTTTTTTTTTTTGCTTAATTAATTTTTTACAATCTGTGTCCCCTTTTGTTTATTTTATTTAATTTCTATTTTGAACTAACATATAGGCTATTTATTCTGATTCATTATGTAGCTCAAACAATGATCTTGGATCTACAGAAACAACGAGGCAGTTAAGTCTTTGATTAAAGGCATCTGCTAAATGTAGCCTAATTATGAGCATATGATAGTTTGTAGTGATAAGTTCTTAATAAAATGTATAAAATAAGTTGCTTAAAAAGATGTACATAAATGTAAAAAAAAGTGGAAAAATATCACCTGATCTATAAAAAAAAATACTATATGTAGGCTAATATAAAACATATTTTAATTTAATAACTATGCATGCATTTCCTTTTTTCCACAACAGTCAATAAACTTAAACTTCAATAAACACATATTTTAATCATTATCCCCATATGTATTTTACACATAAAACTAATTTAAAGCATGAGTAAAGTTCTCAGTAATACATGTTTGGACGATTAGCCATTATTTTAATAATCTTTTAAAGGAATTGTATTCCGTGACGCCATAACTGCTCATAACTATTTAAGAAGCTATAAGTTAACATAAGATTTTTTTTTTTTTACTACGCAATATAAATCTTGTTTTGGTTAGTGTCTGATCATGAGAGCATGAGGAGCATCTTCTTGCCAAGATACAATCTCATGGATTAGTCAAATTATAAAAGCCTTCAAAAGTGCAGACTGGAACTCCACCAAGTGGAACATTCCACAACAAAACCAATCTGCTCGAGTGAAGCCTCTGCATTTTCTGAAAACACGAAACAGACGTGTCCTTCGCAGTCAGACCTCTCCTGCTGCCCAGTTTCAATAAAATCTTAGCTAATTTGAGGCAGTTGTACAAATTATTTTGAGAGTCCACAGCAACATCAAATCAATTCTTAGAGCTAATCCAGAGAGGAATTATATTCACAAGTGCATCATGACTATATACATTCTGAGCAGAGAATGTCCACAAGAGAGCAGTGTTTTACCATTTCATTTGGACATCTTGACTTTGACCTTGCACAAAAGCAGATGGATACACTCCCTCTCTCACTGTAAAAAAAATTGTATGATCGATAAGTTATGACAACATATGTTTTGCTTTACAAGTTATACAAGATTCAACTATGCAATTTAAATAGCAACTTAAACATCCAAGTTGATTGTACTTAAAAATTTAAGGCAGCAACTCAATTTTATTTATTTGTTTATAGTGTTTAGATGCAACTGACAAGTTAATATTTCCGTAACATTTCACATGCTTTTTTTAGGCTTCCCCGTGCAGACAGGCACGACAGAGTAAGACCTGAGTGAGAACACACATTTCTTTCTTTTTCCAAAGGACAGTTAAGTCTGGAGAGCATGCTGCGGTTTTTAAAAAAGCTTTTTCATCTAACAAACACAGATCTGGATGCATGGGCTACGTCTATAAGTCAAACATGATGCCAACCATCCATCTAAAATTTGAACCACTTTGTGGGGGGGGAAAGTAGCTGAATCTTGTCTCATGTTGTGTTTATTCATCGCTCAGTCTAAATATGGAACAAAGCAGGCTGTTTAAATTTTGTATTGTTTGGTTTAAATTACATTTAGTGCACTTATTTAACCAACAGCGGTTGAAAAGCCTTAGTCCATATATATATGGTGTCACTCATTCACTTGTTACAACAGATGACATGTCTGCACCTACCCTGCTGTGGACATGCTGATACCCTTAAAGAAACAAATCACCCATGTTCAGTTTCCACTTTACAGTTTACATTTGGAAAACGAAGAGTGGCTATTCCCTGAGCCCAAACCCTCAAAAGCGTTCACCGGACGACTGAGGCCGAGAACAGAAGTCCCTCTGTACTTCTCTCTCCACACAAACAGACCTCTCTCTTCCTGAAATTACATTTGGCATGGTGAATTCCGCAGTGGCCCGGCTACTGTGTAAAGTGATATGAACCAAACAAGAAATCAATTTTCATAACCACTCACGAAGAAGAGAGCGAGACTTGAGGACAGTCTCAAATAAAAGGCAGCAGGTCCGTGGGATAAATGGAATTGTTGTCCTACTACCGAGATGTTATTGTTTGAATCTTTACCCAGCTCTCAGTCTCTTGACCTGGATTAAATCTTTCTCATGTCTTTATTTTTAGGGCGTCTGGCTAAAAGCCCAGAATTTGGAAAGGAGAGAGAAATGAGTAAGAGAGAGAAAAAGGTGGTTGAGGGCACAACCGTCTCTTTTCCCGTGAAAGCAAACTTCTCCATTGAAACCATTCGAGGTTTGTTTTACTTTGTGTCTTTTGAGTTATTTATGTTTCATAACAGGTAGCCATAAAAGTTCAGAAGGGGGAAGGAGGACTCCCCAAATAAAACATGAAGACCACAGTAAACGTCCATCCAGAGGAAATCGGTCTAGTGTTTCAAAACACACTGAATCATAGAGAAATCTTGTGCGACGTGGGTCAAGTTTAAATACCAGCATGCTTTCAGAACACACACACACACACACACACACACACCGCTGTCAGGCGCTATGGTACTAGTTGAAGATGTATGCCTGTAAATGTGATTAGTCTCCTCAACTCCCTAAAGCGATTTCCAGAACTTTTGGCACAGTTTTCCCCAAAAAATTCCCAGTCAAACTACCATCAGCTATTCCAACCACGCAAAAAATGCACCGTTCAGGCAACTCCAGCTAATCTAGTGAAAGAGACTTTGATTACTTTTTTTTTCTTCCACTGTCATCTACAAGAAAAGAAAAGAAAAAAACAGATACTGATACTGTCACAATCCTCAGTCACCTCGCACTACAGTTCCCATAATCCCTCCTGGCTCACATCTGCACACACTCACCATTATCGCACCTGTTCACATTCATTTCATTATCTCTGTATATTCCTCTGTTTTCAGTCTTTGGTTTGGTTGTTTGTGTATGCTATGTTATGTACACTGTTATGCCTGTTTATATTTGTATCCGGTCTTCATCCGTCTTGTGACAGATACTGTTAGTATGACTCCGCTCCGATGTTTGTGCGTTCCAGACTGTCTGTGCTTCAGTGGTGATCATTTTTCAATGACTATTTTAGCAGGTTACATACCGTTGTGAAAAAAAAGTAGGCCTACACATTAGCATAGGCAAAGAGTTCTTATTATGGAAATAATATACTGAAGTGTAAATGAAATATATTGTTTTTGGACACTTAATTACATGTTATTTACAAATGTATTATTAGTATTAGTATTTTTTGACCGACTTAAGTAGCACTTAAGCACATACAAGGTGTACTGCCGAATGTACTGACAAACATTTTTTACATTTTACAAACATTTTTTACTTGTATATTTAACTACACATTTTTGTAATGAAGTTGCAATATAGTACAAAATATATAAAATATATTATCTTTAAATGGAGGCTAATATAAAATAACGAAGTACTTTGCGTGTGCTTTTAGTACGGTATGTTGCTCAACATCAAAATAAGTGTACTTCTTTAAAGCACAACAAAATATTATTAAAACAATGATTTAAAATGTAATTTAAATGAAATTTAAAATGTATACTTTAAAGTGGGTTAGGGTTAGGGTTAAATGTAATTTGACAGTATGTAATTAAGTGCACTTAACTGTCACCATGAAATCAACATTGACAATGCTTGATTTTATGGAATATTGCCGTATTTATTATAAATAACTTATCAATCTATGTGCTCTTGAAATCTCAAAATAACTTCCCATTTCTCTTGAAGCGCCATCTCTTCTCTTCTCTTCTCTTCTCTTCTCTTCTCTTCTCTTCTCTTCTCTTCTCTTCTCTTCTCTTCTCTTCTCTTCTCTTCTCTTCTCTTCTCTTCTCTTCTCTGATGACGTGTTTACTGGCGCGAGAGTTGGACAACCTGTCAATCAGATGAGATCGACCAATAGCAAACCACAACAATCCAACGATCCAATCAATTTCCGATGGACAAAATCAAGTTCCACCCTTTTTTTTTCTTGTTCAAAATATATTTCATATATATATAAAATATTTCACTCAGATATAAACTGCAAGTAAATATATTTTTTAAATAGAATATACTTGATTTGAACTGGAAGTGCACACTACTTTTTTTACACACTAAATTCTTTTTTCTTTTTCTTTTTTCTTACAAAAGTAGATATGCCAGTATGTGGCAACATGTGACTCCCCGAGTATGAATATGCCTATTTTCTTACATCATAGTAGATGAAAAAGAGTATGTGAATTAAGTATGTCTGAATTCTGAACTCTTAAAACACTTTTGTAATTGTTGAACAAAAAGTAACATTTAGGAGCAACATTTTAGGAGCAGTGAAGGGTTTGGGAGGCTTATGTTCACTATTCACAAGCAAACGTGCAAGTACACACAAGTTTCTCAACCAAAGTCAGCAATTTTCTTGAACAGGCAGAGAGTGTCATAAATGTGTGCGAATGATTTACTGCTCACTCGCCACCACCGGGTACATTCTAAAATGAGAAATCACACATTACGAGTGTCACCGTGAGGAAACACAGTGCTCTGTGAAACAGTGCCCCTATGCACACCGTACCTGTAAAAAACTACAAGCCCAGCAGTGTCTAGTACGTGCCAGGCCAGAAATGAGGTCAGGTGTGGTTTACAGTAGATTCAGTAGAAGCAGGTTGTGAGGAGGAATGAGCATGAAATCAGCAGAATAGAGTATGTGTGAACAGGTCCTGTTTGGCTGATCTGGATTGGGTGGTGTTCAGGTTGTGGGTTCAGTGCTGGTAAAAAGCTCAGAAACTCAATCCCACAGATGCAGATCGGACGATGGCAAATAAACCGACTTTTTATTGCCCTCTTTCTGACATGCTGCCAAAACCAACCATTTTCAGGTAGTAATAGTCTTACAGTTATTATATTGGAGTTGGCAGGGCCTGTCTCTCCCCAAAAACGTAAAGCTAATTTAATTTTCCAAAAGTTTTTTCCCCCCCTTCATTTAAAAAGGGAAGTCATAATCGCTCTGAGATTGGATTCAAAGTGTCATTTATTTGATTAGTTCAAAGCTAGCAAGCCTGCCAATGTATTCACAGCCACTGAATAAAATGACAGATTTCAGCAAACCGTGGTCCACAATGGAGTTTTTCAGCCCTCATTACTGTACAGAATTTGAACTCCTCGGTTTTTCAAATGCACCATAAAATAACTGAATGCTTAATATTGTCCGCTTGCCAAGAGTGAAATTACTTTTAGAGAACCAAAATGGAGCATTTGTTTTTCAAATGATGATGTCCACCATGCAAACATACTCTAACACAAAATTTAGTCTTTTGTACCCCTTGTGTAATTTATAATATATTATTTCAATTTATAATATAATACATTATTTTATATCTATTAGTTTTTACATTTAAAATTAAAGTTTAAAAATAAATTTTTAATATAAAAATATAAAATAATAATATTAAACACACACACACACACACACACACACACACACACACACACACACACACACAATTATGTAGTAATTCTTCCTTATAGTAGGGTGTGTGCCATTGCTTAGGAATCACTGCTTTATATGATGCAGTGCGCACTTGACATCCACATGCACTAACATAACTGCATCTGTGATCATTGCATAGGCCTATATTTATGGCCTAGTAGACACCGTCATCCCAAAGCGACTTACATAAAAATGCACATATTGCATTCTGGTGCCAGACATATTCTTTTGTCTCATAATGTATAGTATATGTACACATGTTTTAGTCATAAAACACAATCAGTGGCAAAAATTCAGGGGGGAAAAAAACACATTGCGAAGCTCAACTCAAGGGGTTAATCCGAACCATTGAGCTAAACCTTTTCCCCATCAGCGCTCTCCAAAGAGACATCCGTCTATTTCATTAATACCCCTCATCATGTTCAGACCAGATGTTAAAGCAAAACGAGTCTCTCTTTCTCTCGTCTGTGGTGAGGTATGGAAAGTATTTGCTGGGTTCCTCTGAGGGCTCTGCAGCTGGAACACACAGGGAGGAAGCAAGAAAGATAGAGAGATAGCACATAAACACTGGAGAGATGGAGCTCAGGAAAAATGTGTGAAAACTGGGCAGTGGTGGACCGCATTGCTGTAATGAGCCATTAGATCATGTATTGGATGGCAAACATACAAAATCAAACAAAAAGCCTGTCTCAGATGATGCTGTTTTGGCTCATGATCGACAGAATGATGACGAAAGTCTGTCCCATTTGACATATTTCTTCTCCATTCTAAGCCATTATGTATGTAATTCCACAAACATACACATACAAAATCAAGTTCCGCCCTATTTTTTCTTGTTCAAAAAGATATTTCACTCAGATATAAACTGCAATTAAATATTTATTTAAAAAAAAAAAAGGTAACACTTTATTTTACGGTGCCCGTGATACACACTCAAAAAAACGAACTAGGAAGGTTGTGCACTTTAAATAATATATTTATATTTAGTTTACTTATAATAATTGTGTTTGTTGACTTGAAATGTTTTTTTCTATTAAGGTCCACGTAATTATGTCTAATCTTAACAGTACAAAATCCTAACGTGTTGTCTAAACACAAATCATTTATGTTAAGTAAAAAATTCTTACATCCAGAGGGGGGCGGTATAGTGCGACGCCAACTGCCATTTTGCCCTAACTTAATTTGATTGTGTTCAATCTGCTTAAATATAAAATTTAAGTTTACTTAATCCATTTGTGTTGGATTACATGAATGATTTGTGTTGCATTAACTGAGACTGGGCGGTGCTTGTTAGTTCCCAGCATGCTTTGCATATGGTTAAATTAAGAGAGAATAAATGTTAAAATGAAGTGTTATTTTATGTTTTTTGGAGAAAATTAGAAAAGGGGAAGACTTGATAGTGTGTAATTGTGTTTAATGTTCAATTACATTGGAATTATTAGAACCATTTAAATTACAGTGGGTTACCATTGTGGAGAAGAGTGGAGCATTTTGTTTGTCTGTGGACTGATTCAGTTACGTTTAACTGTTTCGGTTGAAGAAGCATGTAAATCTTAGCATTTACTAACATGTGCTACTGCTAGCAAATAGCTAGCTATAGTCTATCGATTTAATTATGTGTCACTAAAATTAATGAAATATTAATGGATGTTTGAAAATAAAAAAACACTTCAATCATGTCAGAAAACCTTAAAATTAGTTGGGCTGACACTATTAAATGAAGCTGTGCCAAACTATAGTAAATAAGTTGAATCAACCTTAATAAATTAAGTTGACCCAACGTAAGTACATTAAATTGGAATAACATAATTGCATAATGCTGAAATAAAGCAAGTTAATCATGTGGAAATCCTTTCCATGATTTTTTTATGTTCATTCAAAGAGTAATTTTTTTGAGTGCAGAGTAACTACATAATTAAGTACTTAGTAGTAGATGTTGTAATAACATGTAACTACATGTACTTAACATGTAATTAAGTTATGGAACAGCCTGTACTTACACATTGTAATTACACACATGTAATAGGCAGCTACTGTTACACACATGTAACAAGCCGGGTCAGTTACATGTGTTACCGACTTGGTACAATGTAATTATATAAGAAAGTACTTAGTACTACACAATGTAACAAAAAGTGTATCAAGACTGTACTTAAGTGTACTTCATGTGTATCTACATACCTTATCCATCTGTACTGTAGTTTGGATTAACTCACTAGTTCACAGCATAAATACATGTAGTAGCTTCCTAATTACATTGCAATTACATAATATTACACAGAGATAAGCTACGTAAAATAAAGTGTATCAAGACTGTACTTAAGTGTACTTCATGTGTATCTACATACCTTATCTGCACTGTAGTTTGGATGAACTCACTAGTTCACAGCATAAATACATGTAGTAGCTTCCTAATTACATTGCAATTACACAGGGATAAGCTACGTAAAATAAAGTGTATCAAGACTGTACTTAAGTGTACCTCATGTGTATCTACATACCTTATCCATCTGTACACATGAAGTACACTTAAGGACAGTCTTGATACACTTTATTTTACGTAGCTTATCCCTGTGTAATATTATGTAGCCTAATTAGGAAGCTACTACATGTATTTATGCTGTGAACTAGTGAGTTCATCCAAACTACAGTACAGATGGATAAGGTATGTAGATACACATGAAGTACACTTAAGTACAGTCTTGATACACTTTTTGTTACATTGTGTAGTACTAAGTACTTTCTTATATAATTACATTGTACCAAGTCGGTAACACATATGTAACTGACCCGGCTTGTTACATGTGTGTAACAGTAGCTGCCTATTACATGTGTGTAATTACAATGTGTAAGTACAGGCTGTTCCATAACTTAATTACATGTTAAGTACATGTAGTTACATGTTATTACAACATCTACTACTAAGTACTTAATTATGTAATTACTCTGTATCACGGGCACCGTAAAATAGTGTTACCAAAAAATAAAAAATAAAAATTTAAATAGAATATACTTGATTTGACCTGGAAGTGCACACTGTCAGGATACACACTCGGAGACCAGGTAAGTGAATCCAAACACAGTGTTTATTTACAAAAGTGCAAGTGGAGTATTCAGGTGAAACAGTGGCAAAGTTGGTGACGATCACTCGGTACGTTGGAGGTGAGCAGGTGAGAATGTCAGCGACACAATAAGTTGTCACACAGTGGACAAATGGGATTAATTCATGGTCTCTTTCTTCACAGAAATGGTCAGATCGGATGGGCACAGGATCACAGAGAATACACGGAAGACAGGAAATCAGTCAGAGAATTAATTTCTAATGGTATAAAGGGGTTAATTAATAATGGTATTAAATTAAACATTAATACCGTAATGTTTAATACCGTTCTAATAAATATACTAATCAATGTACTTAATGTAGGCTAGTTAGTTGTGTACTTGTAAGTGTACTAATTCAGTGCTAAACTGGCCAACTTTTAGTTTATAAAAGTATACTTTTTAATGTTCTTTAAGTAACAGTTGTAGACACAACTAATAATAGCTACTGTACCTATAGCTCATTTTTGGGTTAATGAAAGTACACTTTGTAGTATATAAGTATAACTTATATAAGCCAAGTACACATTTGTTGTATATCTCTGATACATAAAAATAGACAAAGTGTACTCTCTTATTTTTAGGTTGAAAGAAGTATACTAATTGCAGTTAAATTCTCTTTTTTTTTGTAAGGGCGAATGCATACTGCATAGTGTAAGTGAGAAGAAATGTACAGTGAAAGTAAACTGTTGTTTTTTTGGAACTGATGAGGAATATGAAATTGGTTAGGGCATGTGATTGATGTATTTCACAAATCAAACTCTTGTGAAACCTTTTGATTCCTCTTTGATTGTTACTGAGAACTAATGAGTGGGCTTTGACAGGTTAAAAGTAGGTTCCTTTGGCTCAGTCAGAGACTTTATAGACCATGCAGGTGAAGTGGTTCATAGCTTCAGGTGCTGACACTTTAAACACTATGGTGTAATGGGGCACACACCGCAACCATTTTTGTGCCACTTCCCTTTTTTAAAGGTGAATGAAATTGTATACTGTATGTGAATGCTTACAATGAATCAGGGTGGCCCACAATTCAAAACTCACAATGAATCTTTCAGCACAAATAGAGGCAAATATAAGAACGTCTTACAGCACTGTCGGGAAACTAAAGCATGTTGAGTCCCATGAGCGGCCCACATGTGTCTGGGAGATCCTGGCCTAAGCTCAGACAGATCAACGCTGTCGCTGTTCAAGCTATCCTGTCATCATGGTGGCTTAAATATAGAACGGTTTCTCTGTGCTTGTTCTGCTTGGTTTTGTTCCAATACACAGATTTAGCAAAAGACTCAATGTTGTCTTTTTCACTGATATACATTCGAACATTCCAGAAGTGTGTTTCGGGATGAGAGTAACACTCCAGCATTCCTTATTTTTGCTTTAGTAACATTGCCTTAATTGGTAATACCAATTCGCTTAGATAACGTAGCTTAGCAAAAACTATATACTGCGATTTTACCAACCTTCACTGTCTTTTCAAGAATCTGCTGTTGGAAATGTGAAAGAGTTATGACTGAAAGGTTTACTCTAACAAATTACGTTGCTTTCTAATCTAGCCCAAATAGAGAAACCATTGATCCTTTCTGTTTTTAAAGACGACCTATTATGCCTTTTACCACATCTTGATTTTGTTTTTGGGGGAAACTATAGAAACTATAGGTTTTCATGCTTGATGCTTGATAGGTTTTCATACTGATATAGATAACTCACTTTGGAGTGGACTTTGTGCTTTTTAACTTTTCATTCTGTAACAAACTGCTCTGACACACATAGGTTGAATTATAGTACAAAATACAGGCAAACAGGGAAATCCAGGAAAGTCAGAATCATTACACGGGAAAATCAGAAAGAGCATTCTGAAATACAGAGGTGACACAAACAAGACATTGTAAAGAAAAAGTGAAAACACAGGGCATATACAGTAAGCAGGGCGTAACAAGCTAATGACACACAGCTGAACCTAATCACAACATAATGAGTCCAGGCAATGTGTTATGGGAATTAAAGTTCATGATGAGATATCCCAGGAGTCGAGAGGAGTGTCCTCTGTGGAGGTTATGGGCACTCCAGTCGGACATTTGTTATGCTCAAACAGCAACATTACATAATAAAGAGTTGAATACATTTATATATATATGAAGAAACAAAGAAAGTGAGAGTGGAGGAAGAGACATAAGTCAAATTTAGAGTTATAGCAGAGGGGATTTTGCAATGCCTGAAATTCTTTTGCTCATCTGCATGTTCTGCTAAACTCATGTCAGAGGAGACGTGGGAGCATCTGGGCTTGCTTCACATCCACTGCATAATGTTCTTTATTAAACTCTGGGTATGGATTTTGTAAAAAGTTTCTTTGTGCTGATTTGTTAGAAGCCAGCTTCAGAATTTAAAAAAAGGAAATTTTATATTTCACAGAGTGACTTTATTTCTTATTCTAACTTTTTTTTATCTCAAAACTACATTTTTTATTTTTATTTTGAGGCAGAATCAAGCTTCCACAGTTTTTTACTGAATTATCCTAAGGGACATGTTATCTCAGATCAGCACTTTCACAGAGGCATTTTGTACAGTACTGTATGTTCAAGCCCCTCTCATACAGTACCTAAAGTAATAGTAAATGAAAGCACTGGAATTTGACCAAGTTCCCCCAGCGTGGCTTGCAGCTGCTCGCCCTAAACTCTCTCAGAATGATGGAGGCTGTTAAAAAAACACACTATTAAACTCCATAGTGAGTGGAGCAAAAGTGTAAAGACCAAATGGCTCACCAGGGCTCCGTTACCCAGGCCTGCTGAAGCAGCTCGACAGTCTTCCACTGTTTATTTGCAGCTCTCAGAGCTCTGGATATCTGATCTAAGATCAGACTGATAAGGGGTCAGGAGTTTGAACAGCTAATCAGGGTCAGAGGATCCTATTCCTCCCTCTGTGATTTGGAGATTTGAATTCTGTGCAGATGGTGAACGCTGACAAGCACAGTAAAGAAGACGAGTCAAATAAATGTATAAAACAACAAGAAACAAAAAAAACTAAACGATGTAAAAAGTACAATGTAATTATCATTATTCCCATAAGGGCTCTACCATTGTACTTTAATAATATAAATATTGCCCTTTCGAAGTGGATCTCAACACTGCGTCTTGGATTAATGTTATGGGGAATGCCATCAGCGTGACAACAAACGCAAACAAACCATTGGCAGACGGCAGTCCATGACGTCACAATAAAGGGAATACACATCATCAACTCTTTTTGTCTTCAGGAGACGTTTGTTTGTATGCGCGTGTAAGACAAATGCTACAGGCGGAGCGTGTTCGACTTCTCGAGAGATTCACGAGACTTCCTGAAAGAGACTGGTAAGAAGTTTTGTTGTTTTTTGATTCTCACCTGAAGGATAGTCAGCGTTTGCATGAGCGCGTTCGGCTCTCGAGGGAGATGAGGGCACTCATAGTGATGCATTCATGGCAGCAGACTCTGTTAAATTCTGAACGGTTTTTGCCTATGCTAGACTCTCTCTTGATGGATGAGAATTGAGCACCTACACCTCGGGATTTGGGTCCCAAGGTCGCTGTAGAGGCCAAGTGGGATCGATTATAGGCGGGGCTTGGGAGGAATCTGACAAAAAGTCCTTTAAATTTTCGAGACTTTCCTTGCTAGCTGTAATGCTTTCATGGTTTCTAATCTTACGGATTAATGTGGAATGTCTAGTTCTGAGGAATTAAGGATGTTAATAAATCTGCAACCTATCTAGAAATATCTCCTCTAGCCATCTAGATCTAGCCATCCTTGCCACAAAGCACACGGCCAATGAAATGTTGCTACCGAGATACATTTGTGATAAGGGGAAAAATTTATTATTTATTTTATTGTCTAAAGCAATGCTGGGGTTCAGTATGCTCCTCTGAGGCCTAGGTCCGGGGTCGGATTGATAGATGGTAGAGGTTCGGACCATGCATTATCACCCTTGATGTTCGGACTCTACATTATCATCATGGCCCCCGTGCACCTCGAGCTGGCCTTATATTTCTAATACGACAACGCTAATGAGTTGAAGAAGTTCGCCTAGGTGGTGTCCCTCCTTGTTATCTGTCACTTACTTTGGTAAGCTGCCCTTTGAGCCGTAATGATGATTGTGTTTTTTTACTCCCTCCCTTACTTTCTTCTTAGGCATTCAAGTAGGGTCCCTTGGTCCCCTTAAAGAGACTAATGCCGAGTTCACACTGGACGATTTTAGGCCCGATTTTCGCTCAAAATCCTGCTGTGTGAAAGTGTTCTGACTGAAAACTACATCGGCGATGACCTACAGCCAGCGAGAGAGCAAGAAACAGGACAGCAGGATGTTCGGGGAGGAGTTATAGACCAGAATATCAGTATTTTAATATATATATTTACAATTATATCAAACAGAAACAAAGCACAAACATTTGCTTGACCAGCAGCAACAGCAGAACATTGCAAAATTATTTATTTACCCCAACTCTCTTTGCAGAACACACAGTCCTTGCTCCTCTCGTCTCCCCAACCATTTCCTCCTGCATAATCTGTTTTTCTTTTTCTCCTTTTCACTGCAAATCAGCGCACAGACAATTTTGACAATCTTCTTGCAGGCTATAATTTTTAATAACAATTTCGGTCTCACGTAAGCGTTATCTTGCGTTATTTCCTTGCGTGTGTTTGGTTGTGAAACGTAGTTTGCGGAGCATAAAGAAGTTGGCGGTGATTCTTTCTTTTGTAAAGTCATGCAATGTAAAAACCCCTGATGTGCACACAGCAGCAACTGAATGCTGTCCCAGATAGTCGTGCAGTGTGAAAAGAACAGTGACCGACTACCGGTACTTTGAAAATCGTGCAATTTTTTGTGGAAACATTATTTTTTTATTGTTTGATGAATATAAAGTTCAGAAGAACAGTTTATATTTGCAATAGAACAATTCTGTAACATTATAAATACCTTTACTGTCACTGAATAAAAATAAATATTTCTTTATTTAAAAAAAAACTTTGCTGGTTCACACTTCTGAAATGCAGTGTCTATTAGTATGAAATGATAAATGGTTCTAAAAAGCATTAAACGGTTCTTTAGGGCAGATGTTACTGTTCTTTGTGGAATTTAAAATCATTCTGTTTAGCAGCAAAAATGGTTATGTTGTTGTTAAAGCAAAATTCCCAATCTGGTGCCATTTAGAAAGCTATTATTGTGTGGTCCACAGAATCATCATTACACTCTATTCTGTCAGTGAAAAACACTCACCTCATTGCCATTTAGAAACTAATTTCACCGTACAGTCATTTCTTTATACAGCTGTCACAACTGTCATTGGCTCGGTTGAAATAAAACACACATGACAAAAACTACATACTTAGATTCAGTCAGACCAACTGAGAGACATTTGAAATAACACAAAACTTATTTGGAGACTGGTAAAACTTCACATGTTATTGTTGATAATAGGTCATATGTCAGTTGGTGTATTTGGTTTTAAAATGGCCTCTGGCAGCTCTAGGTGAGCGTGTTTGAGTATGTTGGCGGTGAAAAGCATTGTACATTTAAGACCTTTTGAAAATAATTGTGTTGAAATCCTGTGAATACTATTTTGTCAGGAAATTATTTTATATTTACGTAATATCACACAAGCAAAAGTGCTGTTGTTCTAAACCTCACAGCTGTGATCCACTCGGCCACAGGTAACATTGATCTTATACAACAGTTCAATAAACAATATATTAAAACAGTATTTTAGACATAGATTTTAGTATTCTAGACATATAGATTGTTCCAAAGAAGTTCCAAGTGAAGTCAAAGCAGAAATGACTGCTGTAGCGTTTTGTTCCTGAATAAATGTTTCTGAAGCAAAAGGTTTGGAGAATGATTCAATGACTTATTTATAAAAAAAGTAATTTGTTTCATTCCTGAATGAATCAGTGTTTCAAACAAATAGGATGATGACATGACTGATTCAATAACTCGTTTATAAAGACAGTTTCTCGTCCACCTACTAGCGTATGGTGTAACCTGCGGTGCAGTTGTAATGTATATCAGCCTAGCTGCAAGACCAATCCAATCGGACGTCTAGAACTAATCATTGTATGAAGAATGACCAAATATGATTTTGAGCAAAAAAGTAGCAGCCTGCACTGATTAGTCCTACTTTTTCCTATTAATAATTTGAAAATGTCATACATTGTTTGAAAGACATTCAGTATTTGGAAGCAGTGAGGTTTATTTCAGCTGGAGATCCATTCATTTCTTTTGATTTGTTGATTTGAGAATTATTGGTATATTCCATATCCAGCCAAGATGATTAGCTAATGTATTGGCTGTAAAATCTGGGAAAGTCCTTAGCAGCCAAATGTGTCGACTAACTAACTGACGGTCTCACACAGTGTTCCTCTTGATTTCTCTGTATAACAGGAACTCCAGTTGCAGCCTTCTGGAATGTCCTGTCTCTCTCCTCTATTTTTCCTTTCTTTTTGTCCTCCTGTCTGGATTTGAGCCATCAGTGGGAGGAAGAAATGCATGCTGGGAGAGTCATGTGCCATATGTAAACATTAGAGGAGCTGTTTATATGTTCCACACATGGGCTATAGAGCCTTGCCTGATCCTCAAATGCTTCTGGGTCTTTTGCTGCCTCCGACTCCGGCTACTCATCTTTTAACACCGGTGTCCAAGGAAAACAGGAGTGCAGTAGCCAAGCAAAGCCAGGCAGACTGCACCTCAGAGCTATTTTCCACATCCACTGTGTGGCCAGACCAAATACTGTACAGAGGGATGGAGTCCCACCATCCAAAAAAATGATTTGTGGACTAAGGCAGGCAAAGAGGACTAGAGTGAGATTGACGAAAAGAACCAATCAACGTGCTGTCATTTTTCTTTCTAGATATGTCCGCTCCTCCAGCAAGGGGTCGTACTATTGGGCATGATGAAAACACCGAAAAGCATCTATTTCAACAGTGGTTCTCAGTGGGTAGGTTGCAACCCAAAACAATGCAAATTACGAAATGCAAATAACCAGATATTCGTGCATTAAAGGTATATGTCTAAAGGTATATAGATAGATAGATAGATAGATAGATAGATAGATAGATAGATAGATAGATAGATAGATAGATAGATAGATAGATAGATAGATAGATAGATAGATAGATAGATAGATAGATAGATAGATAGATAGATAGATAGATAGATAGATAGATAGATTGATTGATTGATAGATTACAAGTATAAAAGTAATAATTTAGCATACTTATGCATGTCATGCTTATATTAATACATTTCAGTGTTTGATTTTTAGGATATTTTTAATGGAAGACCGTCTCAGTGTAATAAAATAAAGTTCACATTGTAAGATATGAAAATCACAATTGTAATGTATAAAGAAATTGACACAATTAAGAGACGTACCACAAATATTGCAAAAATGTCAAATAAAGTCCAAACTGGGAGATATTAGTGGTGACATATAAACTAGCAACTGTGAAAAAAAGTCAATATTACTAGAAAGAAAGTAACACTTGTGTGAGAAATAACATCCCATTGTGAGAACTAAAGTCTAAACTGAAGCAATTGATAATATAAAGTTACAAATAGTAAAAATAAAGTCACAAATTTGAGACGTAAAGCCACAATTGTGCGATGCAGAAACAGTCTTCCATAGAGGGTCGTTTATTCTGAGTTGCCACTTGATGTCGACTGTAAATCTGGATTTTGACGCAAAATCCACTGTACAGCATCCAGCCTCCAAAAGTTGAAAATCATCATTCTAATATACTGTAAGTACATGTCATTTCTGTATTACAGCCTACAGCTTCAACATTTAATGGTCAGGTTCATCCAATCCAAAATCTCACTTACAGTACAGTACACACATCTGCAACTCATTTTGTGAAGTGCACATTTGTTGAAAGACATCAACAACAGTTGACTCTGGTCCTTCATCAACAGCCCAAGTTAAAACTTGACTGAGATATGAAGCAACAATCATCCGACTGCCACTTTACCAAGCTAACCGCTAGCTTAAAGCCCTTCAGCAGCCACTCACTCAAACCCTCACGGCCTCCGAAACACTCCATTAACCCCAGATATTCATCTCTTACACTCCCTGATGATTGTCTGTCAGTTAAATGGATGTTGACTGAGCCATACTAAGACCTGTTCGTCTGTTCAGCGTAGCATAGCCTTACCACACATCCCAGTGTATCCACTCTGGGTTCGACACCCACTATCCCCTTTCAAAGAGAATCAGACCAGACCACAAGCTGCCCCCCACCCAGGCCCAGCTGCCTCGAAGGAGTAACCAAATACCCTGCAGGCTCTCTGGATTAATGCCTCCAGTGGGACAGTGCCTTCAGAACCGCTCCCATGGACACAGTCTGTGGAGCAACTGCTCATGGGAGATTTTCTAATGTAATTAATAGAGATACAACCATGAAAATGCTTAAATAGTTCATGGAAATTAGTGGAGTTAAATATGGCAAAGAAGGTGGTACTTTAGGAAGCTGCAGCCTGTGGATATTAATGGGCGAGAAGATTGACGTGGTGAAGTAAAGACCTGTTCACACAGAGCACAGATTTTCATCTAAAATTAATAAAGAATCCTATGGACTGCTTCAAACCAAGTGTATTTAATATTGAAGTCAGCATGAAACGGAAGTTGCAATCGTTTTTTCTTCCTTATTATCAAGTCAAGTCAACTTTATTTATGTAGAGAGTAAAATGTAAGTGTATGAATAAGTGTAAGACTTTAAAGAGTATTTAGTATCGCGGTTATTCGTATTTAGTAAAAAGTTGTGAGTGCAGTGCCATGGAAGGAGAAAGAGATATGAGACGCACTTTCAGATCTGTAGTGACCGCTTCACAATGTTCGCCTCAAGTGTTCAATGAAAGCCAGTGTTGTGACTACAAGAGGTTCTCGCTGGTGTCGTCCATACTATGGTAATAGCGAGAGAATAAAGCCAAGAACTCATGCTTAAGCACTTGGTAAGAACTGTGAAGCTAACTTATAATGCCAAATAAACCAAGTGTTACATTTATAGCAGATAGATAAGACAGATTGATTCAAAGCAGGTTTACAGTGATAAACAAGAAATTGATTCAATGATGCAAACAGAATTCAATTCTGCTGTAAATCAGCTCTAAAAAGACAATAGTGTCATTATTCATCTGAAATCAGTATTCAGTACGGTTCAATAACTGTGTAAAGTTAATTGATTATTGAATTTAGTTGAATTATTAGTTCAATTATCAGAGGACAAATAGATAAAAAGATAATTATTAGCATAGCAAGCACCATTAATTATATTATTAACTAGTACGAGGGCACATGAATGAAACAAATAATAATGATGAATCATTTATTATAAATACTACAAAATTCAATAATAAACAAATATGTTCCATTTTGATTTCATGCTGACTTTGAAGCAAGTGAGTCTGTACTGTCCAATGTGTTGGATTTGTGCAAACTTTTTTCAGAGAGTTCAAATCCTGAACTATTACCAACAGCAAAACAGAGCAGCGGTTATCAAAATATGCATGTTTAAATACTGCATAAATGTATTTATAATATAAAAATGTAGCTATAATATAAATATTATTAGTTTTCAAATATTTGTATTATTTTTACAATCCAAATATTTAAATAACTAAACACATTTATATTAAAAGATAAAAAATAAGTTTGTGATATAAAAATGCAAACAATAACAAGTTTATAGCAAAAATATTTTTGAACATTTATAAATACTATGTAAAAGTAGAGGGGCTAGTGAAAGTGGCCTGTTACCACTAAAAATAATTTTTACCACAGACTCGTCTATGGATTTTTTACTTGTAATTAACCTGGAATATTCTTGTAATATAATTCAGATTATGTCAGATTATTTAGTAATGCATTAAATCTGTTTATCTAATCAGTAACAAGATGGGTGAAATTAAGAAAACAAGTGCATAAACTCAGCAAAATGAAACTGTTATTCAAAACCTCATTTTTATACACTATATCTTCGAGTGTTCCCTCCTCTGAAGACATGGACATAGCCGTCAGGAACTCATCACCTACAAACCATAAGATCTGCTAATCGTCATGAACAGTTTATTATCACTTATAAGTACACAAGCTAAAATTTCATCAGGAAGTGAGGTTCATTTCCTCTTAATTTAATGGAGGCCACAAACCTGCAGGTCTGCATGGAAACAGTTTCATAAAAAGGGGCTTGTTTTAGCTTTCCCCCTTTTGACTGACAGCTCGCCACAAACCCTTGCTTCTCACATTTATCAAACTCCTGCCGCCGCTCTCCGAACAACTTCCCTCAAACAAGCTCTGAGCAGCTGGGACGAAACGCATGAAGCAGGATATAGCCAGTAGAAAATAAACACTGTAAATTTTTCCTGCCTGTTTGTGTGAGTGCACACTTCTGTTGGAGGGAGCATTCAAACTGAACAATCAGAGCTTTGTGATAAGATTTTTTTTCTTTCAGCGGCATGTGAAATAGAGGATAAATTGTTCCTGCTTTCCAGTATGAGAGAGTTTGAAGAAAGAACCCGAAAATGTACTGCTGGAGGGTGTGTGGGTGCAGTCCAAAAACTTTACACCAATCCATGATTTTCATAAATCATCTGAGAAAATAAAATAAGCAAAGCTGAACAAGATGGTGAATATTTCGCAGCCTTATGCCACAAGATAATTGGCCTCAAACTGAAGGAGGCAAATTAATGGACGGACAGACGGACGTAGATAGATAGAGTTTCTGTGATTTATGGTACTACAGCTACTGCTTTTATAGCACATTTGAAAGATTACACTCAGCTGAAACAGTTATACTGTAGGTTACAGTCAAATAAATAGTGGAGCATGTGAAAATATGAACATTTAATATTGCATCAAAAGATTTTTATTATGAGTCCATGCAAGCAACATATTTTCTCTTTCATTCGCACTGCGGCGTGCACATCTCCCTCACTCTCTAAATATTTTCTAATGCCACTGAGGAATCCTGTAAGGTGTAATTGACCCTGTGCAGTGGTGTCCAGTGAACCTGCTGCTGTCGATCCAACACATGATGCTCAAAAAAGTGGAGTCCACAAAATAAAAAGACATTTCTCCGAAATCTCTCTCTCTCTCTCTCTCTGTCAAGGGTCCACGTTTAGTCTTATTGTATAGTATACACTGTCTGTTCTCTGACATATTTGCCATAATTTGGCATAACAAAGAAGATAATTGTTTTGTTTCTGTCACTCGCTTTGACGTTGTCGATGAAATTACACTATGGAGCTTGGGACACTTTGGAGCTTTAAACACCTCTGATACTTCAGAAAAGTCCAATGAGATTTGGCGAGTGGAATTTTGCATGAATGGAGATGGCTTGCATCCAATCATTCAAACTTGTTCTTCGGAGCCGAGCGGTTGTATTTGCGCTGCATTTATTCCTGCAAAACACAGCCAGCTGGCATAATCGTCTCAGACTTCAGTCCAGGGCCTGTAGGTTCATGTTGTCCCTGACGGTGAAGACTTACAGTGGTGCTGGACAGGCCACCTCTGCCCTGCATGCCATGGCCATCAGTTCTGGCTTCAGACGAGACTCCTGAGATGGATATGGCGCCACAGCATGCATCGTGTGGCTATCACGGTGATCAATTGCTGCACGTTCAGCCATTGGACAGACCTTGCATTTCTATGGGCAGGGGTTCCCTTTGAACAAATGTCCAGGGGTGTTGTAGTTACAACACATGCATCCAAGTCAGGCAGGGGCACTATATGCAATGGGCATGCAGCTTCAGGGTCCAGAACAGGACCTCGACTGATTTGGCACATCAACTGCCTCGAGTTACTGCCTCGGGCCCTGCAGAGGTTCCGGCCGGTGTTTGAAGGCATGCATGTATTGGTCCTGATGGACAACACAGCGACAATTGCATTTATAAATCGCCAAGGCGGTTTACTCTCATGTCGCATGTCGCAACTCACCTGCTACAGTATCTACTCCTCTGGAGTCAGCAGCGACTGAAGTCACTGCGGGCCACTCATATTCCAAGCAAACTCAATTGCGAGTGGATACGCTTTAACAAAGTGTGGAGCTTCAAGAAGAGTAGAGACTCCATCCACAGTTGGTCCAGCTGATTTGGAGTCTATGCGGTGAAGCACATGTAGACCTGTTCGCATCCCAGGAAGCCTCCCACTTCCCTCTGAGGTATTCCCTGATCGAGACCCCTCTCGGCACGGATGCGCTGGCACACAGCTGACCCCGCGGGGCATACGCAAATATGTGTTTCCCCCAGTGAGCATGATTGCACAGACACTGTGAAAAATCAGGGAGGACAAAGAACAGCTCTTGCTGGTTGCACCATACTGTCCCACCCAGACTTGGTTCTTTGAGCTTACGCTCCTTGCATCAGCCCCTCCCTAGCGAATTCCCCTGAGGAAGGAACTTCTTTGTCAGGGGCAAGGCACAATTTGGCACCAGCGTCCAGACCTCTGGAACCTAAGTGAAGACCTACTGTAAGTGGACTATCATCGGCGATGATGGTAACTATCACCCCTCTACGAGGCGGCTGAATGCTTTGAAGTGGCATACAGTAAATTCGCGAACTAGTTTTCATCCTGAAGTGAAGACCAACAGAGATGCGCAAATCTTTGCAGGAGAGGTTGGAGAGGCGGCTATTCCCATCCACCTTAAAAGTGTTACATTATACTGCAGAGGACAGTAAGTTCCTCAGAGGTGACAGGAGGTGAAATCCTCCAAGGACTCTCTCCTGTGACTTCTCTGTAGTCTTGCTGGGTCTGCAGAGAGCCACTTTTGAGCCACTACAGTCAGTTGAGTTAGGTACCCTTTCTTTGAAGATGGCCCTTCTGACCATGCTCACTTCCATCAAGAGGGTTGGGGATCTGCAGGCATTCTCTGTCAGTTCGATCCAGCATACTCTCACGTGATCCTTTCACATGCTTTATATTTTAACATATAAGTATAAAACAGTTATTTTGTACAATTGGTGAGCATAAGAAACTTCTTTTGGTACCGACCCCCAAAACTTTTGAACTTTTGACGGGTAAATACAGGTAAATTGGCCCATATTTTGGTTGTCATCTCAATGTCAAAAGGGGCACAATTGACCTGAATTAGCCACAATTCATGTCACCTGCACCTTTTCATGTCAGTTTTTACCCTTTCATTCAGCCGTGTTTTTCTTCTTTTAGAGGGTAGAGACCAGCAGCTGTGTATGGGAAGAGACTGTTGACTGTGTGTGTGTGTGTGTGTGTGTGTGTGGGACTGTTTGGACAGGTGAGAGAGACCTGCTTCTGGCCCCAGTTATGCTGAATCAGAGGACCTTTGGTCAAATTAAAGTGACCACAAACCTTTTTTTATCTCCTCATGTTAGGTGTTTATAGCTGTGACATCATCTGATAGAGAGCGAATTAAAGCAGAGCAGAGCAGAGGTGAGGAATGTGTTAGAGCGTGAGTCTTTCACACGATTCACATAAAAGTTGATTGAGATGAACATTAAATCAGTTGAATTTTATACTATATTAAGTGTATTATATGATGCTTTACAGATGTTTTAGTTATATATTGAAATGACCTTTAGGAATGCACCGATATTAAAATTCAGACCACTACAGATGAACAGATAAAATTCCATTTCTAAAAAATGAAACTAAAATTAAAACCAATCATTTTAAACACTCAAGTGAATTTAGTCATCATAACACATTATAATGTATGGTGGAAATTCATTTTGAGATTTGGAAAAGATGACATCTTACAGTGTTAGATTTAATAAAAAATAATTATCCGTTATTTGGATAATGAGAAAAGTGTGTGTTCTAGATGTAAAAATAGGGGAAATTAAATATTACTGTAAATATCCAATAACTGATTTGATGCCACATTTTGCATCCCAAATTACATTATTTTAAAGTGTGCAAGTATTTTGGGCCACACACAAAAGGAGTAAGAAAACTGATCCACATGAAATTCAAACTAATTTATCTAACACCTTAACTTTTTGAAGTACTAGTTCCCAACTAATGTAGGCCTACTAACAGTTTCGCTCACTCCATCCATGCAAAATTATTAATTTAAAAACAGTACGTCTTCTTACAACGGTGGTCAATACGCAACAATAATCTCTGTTTTGGAAATAAAAGTCCTTTAATTAAAACCACTCGCTGTTAAAGTTTTAATACAGTGACTTTACTGGAGTTTGTTTTATGAGCTTCCCACGATAAAAAAAAAGTCCTTGAACTCAGTTTCGGAAAACTGTCAGACAGAGCGAGACAGAAAAGGAGAGCGTGGCCTACAGTTTTATGGGAACAAGTAAAATCATCTGAGGGCAGGTTATCAGAAAAGCTGTTCATTGTAAACACTGGCCACGAGGAGTGCAAATGAGTAAATGTTCAGCTGCTGAACTTTACAAGTCCGCTGAAACTTGGGAACAGAGTTAATTCCAAGCAACTTGTTTACTATTATTCAAAGCTTATGGTCTGTGGGCCGCCTTGGATTGTGAGTGAGTCCTTATGTGGGTGAAAAATAAGGGCCAATGTAATATTTTAGCATTATGACAGACATGTTTAAACAATATGAAAAAGTTTGTTAAATGAGTTTACATTTAGAATCATAACATATGACAGATTCCCCCAAATCACTGTCAGTTACACTGCTGGTAATCTTTACCCAAACAACAGCTTCGTTTACTTCCATACTGCAGCACTTTGCTATTTACTGTATGCACATGAGAGCAATATTTACACGCTTTGCATACATTAACTGACAGAGGACAACATACTGTACATAACCTTGTGGGGAAATTTAATGTGCACTTGTACTTCAAATCTTAAAAGTATATTTATTTTAAAAAACTATACCTCTGATAATATATTAATGAAATAAAAAGCAACTTAAGGGTACATTAAGAGAGTACACGTTCATTACTGTTTTTAACACACACAATTACTTTGTAATAATGTCATTTAAGTTTTACTCAAAGCATGTTTTAAATCATACGTTTCATTTGTAATCATTCATTCAAAACATTTGTTTTATAATATTTCGCCGTGCTTTAGAGAAATACACTTATTTTTATGTTTTTAAAATGGATTTTTGAAAATGACCTTTCATGTAGTGTGTACCATAGCTCTAAGTGAATGAAAACATCCTGCAAAGTTTTAAATCTTTAAGCCAGTGCCCAAGGACGAGAATGTGAAGAATCAGTGGTTCAAATTCATCTTTAAACACTTGTAAGTGGGTCAAAAAACACTCTTATGTTCAACTAATTGCATTTAATATAAATTTAAACTATAATACATTTTCATTTCATTGTAAACATGCAATTAAGTATCAGACAACACAATCAGTTCGCAGTTACGTATATTATTTTAATTATATAATCAACAGATGCGAGATATGCAAGACAAAAGTCTTGAAAGTTTTGTGGTTCATAGTCCTCTTTGTAACACTTATTTCTCTAAATAATTCTCTCTCTCTCTCTCTCTCTCTCTCTCTCTCTCTCTCTCTCTCTCTCTCTCTCTCTGCCAGTTTGGCTTTACCTCTGTGTTTGTACAGGTGTTGTAGTAATGTGGTCTCTCCGTGGTAAGTGTGTATTTGACAGAATGCAAGAGAATGAATGCACACCGACCCACTTCTTTAGCCTGGCAAGAAGGTCAGTTGGACCAACAGACACACACACAAACTCAATTACATTAGTCATAACTGCCCATGGCTGGATGCCAGAAGTCACAAACTGAACACTTCTCCTCTCTAAAGTCTTTCTGTGAGGAGAATAAGCAATGTGTGCACAAAACCAGGCACTATATGTGCCTATCACTGAAAACTGAGACCCACACAACATTTGATCACCGGTTTGATTTTACAGAAATAATTACAGAATCTTCCCATTTAAGAATTATTTTCCCAACATTGCATTGGAACACAAACAGCGTCTTATATTGCTAAATTGCTATTACTGTGTAGCAAACATCAAATAATAACGTGTGGCGAGCAGGACGAGGTCGACAGCCGTGGGAGGACGGCACGAGGCCAGTGGCGTGATTACTGATGAACGACACCTGCGCGACGCACCAATCTCGTATCTCTCATGGAGGAACAGAAGCATAAAAGGGGGAGCGACGACAGTGGAGATCGAGAGAGGAACAGGCCTGATTTTATGTTGTGTTTTGTTTCTGTTTTGTGTGGCTTATACTTTCATTATTTTTTTTATTTTTTTATTTATTAAAATATTTTAATGTTCGCTGGTTCCCGTCTCCCTCTTCCCGTAACATCTGAACTGCGTTACGGTAAGTTTATAGTCCGGATATACACACACTGATGTTGCGTCAGCGATCAAAATGCGAAACGACTGTTGAAATTATGTGATTGTAAACACTGAATCATTTATTCAAGAGATTTGTTCAAAATAAAAATTTCTAATTAACTTTACGTAATGAATTCATTTACGTTAATAAATATTTTTATTAGACTCATTTATGACGTTTTAGACATTTATAAATAGAGAATAGATTTATAACAAGTAAATGTTATTTTGTTTAATTGTTGTTTTGTGTCGTTGTCTAATGTTTTGGGAGTTATTTTAAATCCAGATTATACAGAATCATAAATATATCTGGTATCAAATACTATTAGCAGTGTTTCTAATAATAAAATGTACAATTTTACAGACTGGGATTAAGTCTTTATGTACATAAACAAGGATTTGGGACAAAATGCAGGATTCTAAAATGGTTTCTTATTTTAAAGATGTGGCGCTTCTCATCCAGTGTGCGAAGTTCTGCAAACCACTTTTGGTATGCCACTTTAGCATAATGTAATATTTAATGCACTTCATGCTGTTGAGAAAGAATGGGATATATTTTCTTTCTCTTTGAATTTTTATATCAATATGGTCAAAAATTATCCTATTCAAATCAATGAGATAAACGAGTTAGGTCAAAAGTAATCAAAAAGTAGTCCAATTATATTACCTTAAATGTGTAATGTAATGGATTAGGTTACTAACAACAATTTTTGTCAACCTCACTGTATATCTTTTTATGTTCTTGTGGAAAGGAAAGTAAGTTATGACATTTTCCCCATCCTCGGGACCGGTGGATATGGGGTTGAGGAAATGATGCTGAGCCTTTTCTGTCTGAAGGCACAGAAGCAAGAAAATTTACAGTCACTGCCTGTCTGTTTCACTATTTGTACAGTATTGAGAGACATTTATACACCCAGCGGTTGGCATCAGTGCAGCTTTTAAGCGCTGTGTGTATGTGCTCGGCGCTTTAAGGGAGTGATGTGTGAATTCAGGCAGTTCTGAACCAACCAAACACCCCTTTTCGAAGTCCTGTATGGCAAGACTTCAAAGAAAAGCCATTATTGCTTCCTTTGCCACATTATGATGGAAATATTTGTCAAACAGTGATTTTAATCTGTGTTTCAGGCACAGTTGGCAGTACAGTGAGGCAGCTTTCAGTCCAGCACATCATAGAGAGTTTTATAGCAGAGAATTACTTTCAGAGGGTAAAATCTACTGAGCGGGACACATAAATGGCCAGTAAGAGTGGAGAGAAAGAGAGAGAGAGAGAGAAATTAACCCCCAGAGAACTGCTGTATATTTTGTTTTATTGATTCATTCTAAATAGGTTAAAGAACAACATCTGTTTAATGTAACAAGAACAATTTTAGCAGAAACATATTTACCATTTGAATGTCATAAAGTAACATAATATCGCCACAACATAACCTAATGAATGAATGGGATTAACTTTGGTAATCAAAATATTCAACCAAAAACATACCATAATGTGTTTCATATCAGAATGGCGCCAGACCTACATGTGAGATAGTTAAATAATGCCAAAATTGTTATTTGGCTATAGTGGTTAGCCTGATTTATGTTACTAGCTACAAAAAATTGTAGCTAGTAACATAATCTAATACATTAGTACACATTTACGGTAATATAATCGGACTACTTTTTGATTACTTTTGACCTAACTTGTTTTGCACATTGATTTGAATATGAAAATTGGCACAACACTATAGTATATTAGCCTACTATATCAATGAATTATAAATAGTTTACTGCCATAGAATAACATGTAATCATGTAATCAATAAAAAAGTAGGCTAACTGTAGTCTGACTACAAGTATTTAAAACAATTTATATAATCTAATAACAAGTAGGCCTACTTAATTGTTGTAATCCAGATTATTACATGATCAAGTTACTACCAGCACTATTTAGAGTATTTATTATATTTTCATTAAAGATACTAATGACGTTTATTTTATTTGGAATAACATCCGCAAATATATAATTGATTAAAAATACAGTAAAGACAGTAATGCTCTGATATATTATTACAATTTAAAATGTAATTTATTCCTGTGATGAATTTTCAGCATCATTACTGCAGTCTTCAGTGTCACATGATCCTTCAGAAATCATTCTAATATGCTGATTTGCTGCTCAAGAAAAAATCAAAACGGTTGAAAACGTTATTTGATGAATAGAAAGTTCAAAAGAAGAGCAATTATTTGAAATATAAATCTTTTGTAACATTAAACATTTATTTACTGTCACTTTCAATCAACTTAATGTGTCCTTACTAAATAAAATTTTAAATTTTGCTGACCGCAAAATTTTGAACGTTGTGTGTGCATATATATTATAATCAATATAGAAAGAAAAGAAAGTATCCCTAATAATTATTTCCTTTTTTTCTATTATCATGCTGCAAAAAAAAAGCAAAAAAGTGGCCGTTCTCTCCTTCAACAACCACTTCTGCCAAATGCACAAAATAAAACCCCACCCAACCTGTCTCTGATATAAATTGAGGATGTGAAAGATGAAGGCACAAGATGAAAGAAACGAGGCAGATTTTCATCACGCTGTAATAGAGAGCTTGAAGAGTACAGACACACAGAATTGGAAGAAAGACTGAATTCCCTCTGTGCCTCTTATCAGTGAGGAGATACTGTAGCACACACAAGATTCAAATTAAAACAAGATTAAAACAATAAAAAATTTAATATTTATTTTAAGATTAAAACTGAACAAGGGTACAACAATAAAATCCTTACATAAAAGGCATTTGAAAAGTAGCGAAAATACATTTCCGAGATGGATTGAGTACACACACACACACACACACACACACACACACACACACACACACACACACACACACACACACACACACACACACACACGCACACACACACACACACGTTCTCTTGATCAATGCCTTTGATACTGTGATGGATGTTTGATAATATATGATCCTCAAAAAGACCCAGAGCTGTGAACATGTTCTTTTCAAGCCTAATACAAGCCACCTCATAGAAGCAAGATCCTAAGTTGCTCTACTTTTTCTTTATGCAGGATGTGGGGTATCCTGTCTGAATGCTGGAATGTTGGGCGCCTAACATCAAACCAGAGGAAGTGGGGAGGAGGGGTAGAGGGCAAGAAGAGAAGGAAGAGGTTGAATCAGTGGTAACTGATGGTAAAGAGAAAGAAAAAGCACCGGTTTTCCATCAAAACAGAATGTGAGATGTAATTGTGCCTGCTGATGGAAACAGACATACAGACCATATGCAAATGGAGATGTGAGCTCACATGAAAATTTACCTCAGATTGTCAAAACAGAACCATTGTTTTACAGGAAGCACTTCTGGAGCAAATTCTGCACCTGCGTTTAATTTACACTGGTTATGATTTGTGTGTGTGTGTGTGTGTGTGTGTGTGTGTGTGTGTGTGTGTGTGTGTGTGTGTGTGTGTGTGTGTGTGTGTGTGTGTGTGTGTGTGTGTGTGTGTGTGTGTGTGTGTGTGTGTGTGTGTGTGTGTGTGTATTAAAAGTACCATTTCGGCAGCGAGAACAATGCTGAGCCAAAAGAAGATAAAGATGTGTTCTGGCGACTGGCATGTTTATTGAACCAATCAGATCGAGTAACCAAGAGTAAATCGAGAGTCAGCGAGAAGATCATTTGATTGGCTACATGAAGGTGGACCCGCCCTCCTCTTCGCGCTTGCAAAACTCAATGAGTGAGAGATTCGTGCCAAAACTGTAAGCGCAGCTAAAAGAAAGACGCAACTATAGCCTACAAATCGGGTTATTTCGGGAACTTTTTTACCCCATGCACACAACAAGTCATTTAGACATTTTATTGTACACAGTTTATTTTTGTACACAGTTTTGTTTTACGCGATCCATCTGTTTTGCAGTTCCTGACTCATATTGTGTTTCGCTTGCAAATTGCTGTTCACAGGCTTGCAGTGCTTTTGACTGTATTTATGCGGGGGGGGGAAATTGGAAAAATGGAAGTCATATTAATACAGATCCTATTTATTTTACGTTAGCATGAAGCTGCAGTTTCACAATACATGAATTACATTTAGGAATAACAGTAAAATGCTGCAAATATTTGTTTACTTGAAAGACGATTTACACCTTTACAAATCTTCTCGTGCACATGCACATTTAATTTACGCTTGCAATCTTGTGTACACTTTCACAAATCTTACCCTGCGCATGCGATTCTTTATGGCATCATATTACCTTCATACGGGCTGCTCTTGACCGAATCATTTTTTGTGGCTTTAATAAGGATTAATCTATATAGTTTATACAGAGAAGACTGCAGTGTGATTTTACCGGAACCTATTTTAACAGAACCTATTCTGTACCTGAATCTGTCAGACCTAAAGGGGTCATCGGATGCCCATTTTCCACAAGTTGGTATGATTCTTTAGGGTCTTCATGTAAAGTTTGTAACATACTTTGGTTAAAATTCCTCAATGGTTGTGTAAAACAACACCCTTTTTACCTCCTCAAAAACAGCTCAGTTCACAGTGACCCGTTTCGGAGCTCGTCTCTTTAAATGATAATGAGTAACTGCTCACCCCACCCCTCTCTTCCGGGGACAAGTGCTGTCTTGGCTGACGGTATACAAACGGCTGAGGGCGGAAATATGCTAATAAGGGACAGTCCATCAGCGGTCGTGGGCGGAGCATTATAAATATGACATCATATTGCTCAGAAAATCTAAACAGCTTACAGTAATTATTGAGTGTTAAGGCTTTTAAAGGATTCAAATAAAGGAGTGAATGTTTTTTTTTTCATTGTATGGTGGTTGTGTCAACACACACTGCAGACACATTTAAATGCAAATGACCCCTTTAAAGCACTGTTTTTCATCTTTATTCTATTGTACTTATTTGGGTTATCACTCAATTTGTTCATTTGTTCTTATTTTATTACTAACTACTTGTCTTAAAAATGTTTCAACTTTATATTAGTTATAGGATTTAAAAATTGCAATAGAGAATTGAGAAATGTAACTAGTACTGCATGTAAAGTGTTAGTGTCATAACAGCCTTATTTATTAAAATACAAGGTAACGGATCAACAAATTTTTTTTAGTGGTATACAGGAGCAGTGAAAATTTTGGCAGGGCAATTAAAATCTGAGGCACTGGTCCTACTGGGCTGGTCAAAAAAAAAAAAATACTATTCTGCTATTTAAAGCCACAGCTGTCATCCATTCATTGTACTTAGTAAAAATATACCATTAAACAAATATTTAAAATATACTGTCTTTATTTAGTTTTTACATTAATTCGGAGATTCAGTGTGAAATGATGTATCATGATATAAAAAATATTTAGCAAATTTAATGTTAGGTGTGATTATTTACAAACATTTTTTTATTAATTAGTTTTTTTTAATAGATCGGCAGCACTACTATATACATTTGAAGCTGCTCTCAGTCACTTGCCACAGTGCCTTGCCTTTCCTCAGTTGTTCAGTTGTCTGCTTTGGCTAGTCTCCTGTGTCTATTTAAACCATACTGGGCAAGACCCATCACTCACACACATATACGCACAGGGGTGGGCTGAGTTTCAGACATTTTCACATTTTGACTCTGAAAATATGCAGAGCTGGCAGCAGACAGACACTGGGCCCCTGAAATATGAGTCATGGCCGATTCACATACACGCACACGCACACACACACACACACACACACACACAGAGATGTTTGAGAGAGAGGGGACACGTGCATTCTCATTAAACACACAATACAGACAGTAGCTATGCTCTCTGATCAGCAAACAATTCACTCCCATTTTAAAACTAATTCAACTTAAACTAAAACTTAAAACTTTGTTGCGAGTTAGTTAAAATATAGAATAATATACAGTAAGCCAATTACTGATGATGATAATTGCATGATAGAATCATTGAACAAATCATTAATAAAGCACATTCAAATGGCAAAAATGTTGTGACACTTCATAATTATTTTATTTATATTTGAATGTACCAAAAAAAATGACTGATTCAAGCTGTTAAATGTGTTACTACTTAACAAAATATTGTTCTTATCTTTGTTACCTATCCTGTTACCTAGAACTATCCTGGCAACAGTATATGTTGGTCGCATAAATGTTGGGAATATTATGTAACATTCATAGAAATAAAACCTAAATATAACCTCAATAACATATGACAGGTAAATATGCAGCTCTGTATAAAGAGAGAGCTCAGATTTATAGCTTATAATGTGCACTGAAGCAGGTGGACATACATTACCTGACATAACCCAAGCTTCTGAGAAACTAAAGACAGACGGGCAAATGGGCAACAGGTTTATTTAAAGTGGAGTCACTTGTTGGGAAATACTTATTAGTGAGACTGTTTATTTTGATCAAATATGGTGTTGCTAAATTCTTGAAATACCACATTCATTTAATTTGTTTAATTGGGTAAATGTTCCTGCAGACGTTCTGTGGCTGTGATTCAACTAATGCTGTTATAGTCCAGAATATGCTAGACTGTTCATTATGACCCGCTAATCGTGTGTGCGTGTGCGTGTGTGTGTGCGTGTGTGTGTGCGTGTGCGTGTGCGCGTGAGAGAGAGAGAGAGTAGGGGAAGCAAAGTAACGGCTGTGAGGGATACCAGCCATTACAGAGAGACAGAAGGAACACCGAGCCAACATGTGCCAAACATATGAGGGAACAGTCTCACACACACACACACACACACACAAATCCCTTTATAAGAGAGAGAGAGAGGACAGACTTTTATATTAAGACCGGAACATAGTCATTTACTGTAATTTTTTTGCAATCACTACGACCAATTTCTCAATACAGGTTCCTTTTCAAAACTCTTCACAAAGTGAGCACAACAGCAGTCTGTGAGATAACCTGTGGATCATTTATTTATAATAAATGCATTTTAAAAAGTGACGCAAGTATTTAGAAATGGGTCCTAGTGATTGTAAAAACTTTAATATGGGTTTGCTTTGTAATTTTGTTTTATTTTGGTTAATGACTGTTTCAGTAGTTCTTCCTCCAGGTGCCATCATTACGTATAGTGACAAGCGACTGTTTTAATGAGTGAACCGGCCTACCAATTTGTTTAAAAACGCTGATACACGCGATGAAACAAGTGACTCTTTTAGACTGAGTCATTGAATCATTCAATCAACCGATTTGTTCAAATCATTTATTAACTTAAGATTCAATTTTGGTTGTGTTGTTTGTTGTGATAATTCACCCAAAAATAAAAAATTCAGTCATCACTTACTTTAAAGACTTACATTTTTCTTCGAAAGACAAACATATATTTTTGATATATGTGTTTCACATATAACACAAAACGCTTGAGCTTCCATTTACCAAATTTGAGTGCTCCATGTACATTCGCTGATCAATGTTTATATGCGAGCAAAACTCTAAATTAAAAGTGTTCATCATATAAAGGGATCACGTCTCTTCAAAAGACTTTGATCAAACCACTGGATTTCTTTAAAGAACGTTTTGAAGCGTCAGAGTTTTGGGAGAATAGACTTCTAATGGAGGGATAGAAATCTCTCAGATTTCATTCAAAACCTTTTAAGATTATTCATACTTGTACAGTATATTCTTTATCATTAAATATAAAAAGGTTGCCCTTTCATATTGTTTGTATATTGGGTTCTCACTTGCCATATATTTCATAAAAGTATTTTAAGTCTGGTGCAATGAAGAAAATTGTGAAATTTTGTGAAGAAATCGCATGTCAGAGTAGTGTTAGCTGCCTGTGTGTATGTGTGTGTGTCGGCGTGTGAAAATGGGGCTCTGGAACACCCAGAGAGCTGAGAGGACTGATTACAGCTAATTACTCAGATAAAACGCACCAGCTGGAGCCACAACTCTCGCTCTCTCCACTAGACTGACTGGTAGCTGCTGTTCAGTTCAGCTATCAGCACTCTCTCAGCGGTTCTCTGCGGCTCCAGACAGTGTTTCCTCCAGGCCCGTGGTCTTGGCCGAGCATGATTGAAGGGTGTTGAGCCAGCCGTTAATAGGGACTCCCATAAAGCCACACGCTCCAGCCAAAAGTGTCCATAACAGCTAGTCAGATTAATCTGTAGTTTTTTGAGTGACTCTCTAAATCTATTTTCATACTAAATACGTGCCACAAATCTTTAACTGAACCCTGAGCCAAAAACAGTCATCAATGATGAAATAGACACAGGTCTCTTGCCAAAAATTAGAGTCTGGAGGCAGAACAAAGAAGAATAGAAATGTTTGAATATAGCACAGCAAGACATGTTGACAGCACAGACTAAGAACCTATTAGCACGTGTAATTTGTATTCATATTTTAATACTATATACAATAAGATTATTTATCTTATGGGCTTTTTGCCTTTATTAGGCAGGACCCCATTGAGGTGATAGGAAATAACAACAGTCTTACTCCAAATGTAAGCAGTGGAAAGTTGACAGGACTGTCTCAAATCCTTCTTGCAGTACTAGAGAATGAAAGCGTACAACAATATAAGTCAGTCAGGCTGGACTCATATGCCACTTAAACTGCTCATTCCCCTAAAGCTTGGCAGGTAACTCATGCATGACATTCCCTGCCTCTCTCCTTCACTCACACACTCACTCTTTTCTTTCCACCCCTCTTTCCGCTGGCCAATTATGTGTGGGCTTGGAATTGAGTCCCCCTTTCATTCTCTTTCTTTCACTCGCTCCATTTTTCAAGCTTTTCTGGTGGGATGTTAGATGGATTTTTGCCACCAGTCCTTTGCTTCCTCAGCTGTACATTTCATTTCTATTTTTCACCTTTTATCTCTTTCTCACAGGGCTAACTTTTTCATCTCTTCTCTCTTTGGTTTGGTGTTTTTCTTCCTGATCTAACCCTTACAAATTGCTTTCTCTATAGATTCGATTAGATTATGAATTTGATTTAATTTGACAAAGGCAAGAGAAGCTTTTGAAGAAGAATTTTTCAATATATGCAGTTCTATAAAAAATATCATAGAAAAAAAATAGAAAGTTTGTGACAAGGAACGGCTCATTTGGTCGTGAATGGGATACATTGGTTGAGATATGTGTTTGTGATTTACTAAAAATAACCGATTTAAAAGAGTATTTGCTCGTGAATCGGACTACACTGACTCTGCTGTATGTTTATCTCATGCGGATGACGTATTGTTGTAGGCCAAAACCCGTAAACGAGTTTGAATTTTAACACTTCCAGTTCCATCACCATAAAGTCAATGGGTTTTTTGAATGGGTTTTTGGTTAAATACCTTAAAATAAGGTCTGTGGTTAACACAATCTCAAGATATTTTGGCGTTTTATTCTAGAAATAAAATACATCAGTAATACCCTCTTGTGATTTTTTAAAAGCTTTTACTTGTCTTGAAAAAGGTGGTTGTCATCTACACACTAGTCTTCTTTCACAGCCTTCAGTGTTTATAATAACGATATTGCAAACAATTATAACTCAAACTTTCAGGGATTTTTTTAAATAGGGGCTGAAAGAGTTGTTTGAAGCTTAGTGATGGTGACCTTGAAATCATGCAACCGTGGTGTAGTTAATTTATAGCTTATGTTTAGCTTTTTACTTCTAACGATTGTATTTAAGCTTCGAAAGTCATACAAGTTGTGTACATTTGTGAAGATGATCAGGATAAGCAAAACGTGTAAGATTCATTAAACTTCTGCTTTAACTTTTTAGCAGAGCTTATTTTCTGAAATAATCTAAAATCCAATGGGAAAATCCTATTGGGTTTTTGTCGAGGGAACCAGAATGATGCTAACTTCCGGGTTAGCCTACAAAAATACATCATCATTGCAGAACTCTATTACACTGGCATATCAATCCCATCTCACAGGAAAACAAGTGATTTTCAACAAGCCAAAACGTGAAATAGTTACAAATGGTCATGAGATTGTGTTGGATATAGAGTAAAATCTTGGGATTTTAAGAATCTTTACAGAGATTCAAAATGAAGATAAAATAATCATATCGGAAATGTATATTTATATCCAGCTCTACAAGTCAGGTTGATTTAGTCAAATTAAATAATATATTAGGCTTTTAATCAGTTAATTCAGATATTACCACATCAAGCACATTTTATGTTACCTGACAAAACATTTTCCAGTGTTCAGCTCTCTCTGGAGAAGCATGGTCTTTCTCAGGTCAAGGTCCATCAGCGTGCTGTTTATTATTCTGACCTCTGTCAATGTGCCAGCAGGCATCAGGGGGGAACCGCAAGGGGCCCAGGAGGATGCTAATGCACACACAGAAAGAAAGGGAGAGGGAGAGCTCTGAGGGTCTGGGTTCCTTGTATATTTGTGTAGTTTGATTCTGGCCTGAGGGAAGGTGCAAAAACAAACTTCACTTCCTCCCATTGTGTAAAGGGTGTCAAATGCCCTTTTAACCCCTGAAAGGCCTGAGGAGCTTAATCTTTCTGTCTTTAATCTAGTGGAAATAGTAATGGAATATACCGGTTTATCTTTATTTTTCTATTCCATAAATAAATAGCTGAGCTGTACTGGTGAGTGAGTGCTGGATATATGTAGTGTTTGTGAAAGAAAGAAAGAAAGAAAGAAAGAAAGAAAGAAAGAAAGAAAGAAAGAAAGAAAGAAAGAAAGAAAGAAAGAAAGAAAGAAAGAAAGAAAGAGAGAAAGAAAGAAAGAAAGAAAGAAAGAAAGAAAGAAAGAAAGAAAGAAAGAAAGACACAAATAAAAGGATTTGACTTTCCCAGGCCTGTGGAGGAAAACATAAAAACCGATTGAAGGAGTCCATGTACTTTTTCTCCAAGGGAAGAAAGAAAAGGCACCATAACAATAAGCAGCCAGGGTGCCTCAGGCAGGGACTGTTCTGTTCTACACAGCTGACTGGATCGAAGGAACAGGAAGTGCAATTTAATAAGATGTGATTGGAAAGAAACTAAATACTTTCGACATGTAAACAAGCCCAAACAAAAGACAGGAGACATCTGGAAGCACCAAGGCCTGGAATGATGCATTCCACACTGGTTTACTAAAAATTGTAACCTTCAAATGTTGCTGTTACCTCTTGAACTCATAAATGCAGAATACTCTGTGAAAGAACAAAGATTACCATTAAGCAAATGGTTATACCTCATAGTGATTCATCTAGCTTTTCATTGACAGTTTAACAGCTCAAATAACTCAAAACTCTTTGATGCTTGTATATCCATAATATAAATATAAAACTATTCTTATTGCATTATTAGGTATTCATGATGAGGCCTTATGATATACCGTATAATCGGTTGTTCAAATTGTTCAAAAGTTTGGGATCAGTTTTTTGTTTTTTTTAGGAATCAATACTTTCATTAAGGAATTATGGCAAAGCGATGCAGCGTCTCATTCCCTTCTCAGTGAACTATGGTTACAGTTGTAACTTGAGGAACCTTTCAATGGAACTCGTGCTGCATCAATTACGCTTTAGGAACGATAATGCCCAAACGCCATGCTTGCAAGTGCCTGTCTGTGTGAATACTGTGGGCACACCTAAGACATGAGCACCTGTGAACCCACGTAAGGACCATATGAATGTGAGTGGAGAGGACCAACCCGCCACGTCACAAACGTCTTGAAGGGAAACACCCGAAATTAAGGCCTTAGAGGCTGCTATACTCCTAGTCGAATAAGCTCTGACAGCCAAAGGTGACGGCTGACTGGAAAACTCATAAGCAAGAGACTAACCACTTGCATAACTGATCAGTTTTCCTCCACAGGGCAGCTCTGTGGACATAAGGATCCAGCGCTGTCACTGGACACACAGAGTTCAGCTTTTCCTAGTCCTGATCTCTGAAATGAGGAGGGCAGAAGGCTTGCAAAACATTAGGCCACAGTACATTGTTTGGCACCTTAGGGACATAGCCCGGCTTTGGGTAAGAATGCCTTGACTATCCCTGGTGCGAACTCAAGGCACGTGGGGGATACTAACAGAGATCTCCTACTCTCTTAAGAGAAGAAATGGCTGGAAGGAACACTGTTTTTATGGTCAATACCTTTTCTGGAAACACATCAAGGGGCTTGATAAGCGGCAGATAAACCTTCTAGTACACTAGCCAGGTCCCAAGCTCTGGTATGGATTGCAGGCCTCAGCCTCAAAGTGCCATGAGGGAAATGTGTAATCAGGGTTACTCCCCACAGATACACCACCCAAAGGGAAGTGGTAAGCAGCTATGGCTACCACTTACACCTTTAGTGTGGAAGGGGATAGCCCTGCAGAAAAACAATCTTGTAGAAAGCACTGAACCGACCAGGCAGTTAACTGGATCCCACTGTCTCATTCTGCACCAAGAAGAGAAGACTCTCCAATTCAGAAGTTTCCTCGTGGATGGAGCTCTGGAGTGAAGTAAGGTCTCCACAACCTTCTATGTCTATGAGTCTATGAGTTGCCCCCCATCAGAGAGGGCAAACCCATCACAGGCTAAACCGAAAGGTTCCATATCTCTGGGCGGGGGTGAATGATCATGCCTCCCACTTGAGACAGAAGGTCCCTCCTGACTGGAATCTCCAGGGGAGAGCCGTCGAGGAGAGACCCTAGGTCCGAAAACCATATTCAGCTCTGCTAGTGCGGCGCTACTTTTAGTAGACTTATTCCGTCCCGTCAGACATTCTCCAGAACTCCTGGGAGCAGAACAAGGGAAAAAGCGTACAGACGTAGCCTCAGCCATGTCTGTAGCATAGCATCCAGCCCCAAGGGGATCCAAAGTGGACAGTGTGTTGTATCCTGAGACTCAGATCCACTTCCGCTTGGCCGTAAACCTCCCATATATGCTCCACCACCTCAGGGTGAAGTTTCCATTCCCCGGGCCTCAGCCCCTGTCTCGAAGGATGTCTGCTCCTACGTTTTGGTAACCGGGGATGTACACTGTTCTCAGTAAGTGCATCTTCCCTTGGAACCACAGGACGATCTGGTCCATCAGATTTCATAGTGGACACGGACGCAGACCCCCCTGGTGATTTATGTAAGAGACCACCGTTGTGTTGTCTGCAGACAAGCACATGATGGTCTCTTAGGTCTGGGAGGAAGTGCTTCAATGCCTTGAAGACAACTATAATCTCCAGGCAATTTATGTGCCACGAAAGATGATGACTCCTCTACAGACCCTGAGCTGAGTGGCCTACCGTTACTGCTCCCCAGCCTGGGAGAGAACCATCTGTCGTGAGAGTGACCCGATGACAATCCTAACACAGGACCCTGGGACAAGAACCAAGGCTTCCTCCATATAAAAAAGGCGCAGAGACATATGCGCATGACTTTGATCATACAAAGTGGGTTCCCCCTTGGGGGTTTTCCCTTGGTCTTGAGCCACCACTGCAAGTGTATCATGTACAGCAGGCTAAATGGTCTCACATTGGACACATCTGCCACCAGGCCCAACTGTCTCTGAAACTGTTTCACAGTGAGGATTCACAGTGACCAGTATCTGATTTGAATCACGGTCTGCTTCAAAGTCAACATCTTGAACTTGAGCTTCTTGATTGAAAGATTTAGATGACAAAGATCTAATTTAGGACGCAACCCTCCATCCTCCTTGGGAACAATGAAGTACCGGCTGTAGAACCCGGACTCTCTGTCGGGTGGAGGACCCTGGCCTGTTCTATAGCTTCACTTGCAAATAGAGATTTGACTTCTTGTTCCATCACCAGAGCCTGCTAGGAATGTATTAACATGAGTAGAACCCCATTTAATCGCGGTGGATTAGAGCCAAACTGGATTCTGTAACCTTTTTTTATAATCTGCAGGACCCATCGAGATATGTTTGGCAGAAGCCTCCATTCTGCCAGATAATCTACTAAGGGAACTTCTCGAGGCTGCTCTCTGGTGTATTCAAAGCAGCCACTTATTCTTAAGATTTTAAGAATATCTTTATAATACATTATTTATACAAGCTTCATCGTGATATGCTATAAGAAGCATAGAGATTGAGTGGAAATTCAAAATGATCCTGTCTTTTGTTTGGGCTTGTTTACATTTTAAGAACCGTAAGCAAAAACCAGCTGTTCACAGGTCTAGCTGAACTCAGGATCGCTGAGTATGTGCATCCATATGTGTGCTGAGTCCCACGGAGAGATTGGCAGGAATGCTTTTATGTCCATGCACCGCTCCTGGAACACAGGCATTTGAGTGTACACGAAGCACACCATCAATTTATTAATAGACATCTGTTTCTTATCACACAAGCCTAATTAGAGAGAAAGACTCCAACCAGCCCTCTCCATCCCATCTCTGTCTACAGCCTCAGCCTTCGATCTCTCTGCAGCTCCTGACTAAAACACTCTCTGGTCTGCTTATTTGAAAGCATTTGTGTCATGATGAATGACATTTCATTCAGCAGATAGTGAACGTATGTCTTTAATGTAACAGCATTTACAGAAAACTCAATGTCTAGACTTAGAGTGTAACTGACCTGAATATTATAGCGACTCAAAAAAATGCTTTTCCACCACAGGCCATATGGACAAACTGTCACAGTGGTGTTGTCTTTGCAAAGATTGAGCTTTTGGGTCAAGAACTAAACCTTTATTGTTGTGTTAAAGAGCAAAAAGGCTGGTTAAAACTGTTCACTCGGTGCAAAGGGAATGGTGTACTGATACATGCACACTGAGCTGCTCAGGAAAGAGCTCGAATATGTGGAAGCGATTACAAGAGAATGTTCACTTCACAAACAGAGACACACATTAGTAATGTCCACTGAAGAGGAAAACAATCACTGCCTCCTGTATTTTTCGCAGGAGGTAGTTCGTGTTAAATGGTTCCCATCAAACATATCTTGACTTTAATGATGTCTTTCACTCAAACTTGATATCACATAAAACTCATATACTGTATGGTTAAAGTGTACAGCAGAATGTAGTGACAAGCAGGTAAACTAAAATATGCTTTACTGTCATTTTTATTGAAACTTGTACGTCATGTGTATATTTGCAATTACAGATTTGTAATGAAGTAGCAATTTAGTACTTTTAAAATATATGACCTATAAATTAAAAAAATTTACAAAAAACACATACACTTGTTGCACTTGTACTTTAGTATAGTCAATGCATCAAAATGTGTACAACAAAAGATTATTAAAACATTATGATTTAAAATGTACTTTTGTTTAACAAGTAAAATGTTTTTATTTGACTCATCATGACTTTGAAGTCATTTTAAAAGGATACTTCTACTACTTTTAGTCAAAATGCATATATTAAAGCAATAAATAGTAAGATACTATTATATTATAGTAAATAATATAAGAATCCCTGTAGTAAATAATTGTATCCCTTAAAACTCATCTTTGATCACCAAAATTACATATTTAAACTTTTTTTCCTTGAAAAAAATGTCTTCATGCTTTAAAATATCTTGAATGTAACTCTACAACCCTTGCCTCATTTAGTATACACGGTTCTATGAATATGCAAATTGAAGAGACACGATTGCTTTATATGATTATATGATGCACGGATTGAATGGCTTTTATTCACATAAACATTCATCAACTCACACATAAGATGTGATAAACGGAAGCTTAAGCACGTTCGCTTGACGTGTGAGGTTCGTTCTGGTGTGTTACGCAGTGTGTTTGAGCTTCTGCAAGAACCAATGAGGTTTGTTCTCAAGCAGGTTAAGTTGAGAGATTTTTGAAGCGTCAAAGTGATAGTTGCATAGCTGTCAGCAGAGGGAGAGAAAGGCCTCCTATTTTATTAAAAAGATCTTCATTTGTGTTCCAATGATGAAAGAAAGTCGTACGGGTTTGGAACGACATCAGGGTGAATAATTAATGACAGAATTTTCCTTTTTGGGTGAACTAACCATTTAAGAGTCTTAAGAAACAGTAGCCTACTTTAAGTCTTTTGTTTAATTATTATTATATTACCTGCAAGAACCGAGTTTTTTTTTTTTCAAATATACTTTTCATTTAGCAGTGACATTGAATGAGAAGCACTGGCTGCATTACAAGCTAATACTTAACGTGAAAACAATCCTGACACTCATTCAACTCAACATCCGTGCTAACAATCATACATATGCAAACTCACTCTCTAACTAACCAGCTGTGTCTTTCTCTTTCTCTCAAAGCTGAAGTACTGACCTTTGCTCAACCTCAATTAGAATTCAAACAGCTGCATTTATGCAAAGCATAAATCAGTTTAAGAGCTCATTCATACCTTCTGCCCTTACATGAACTCTCTCACATATGGGCAGGTATCCAAAGCCATGTGCATACATGCTAATGTTCTTGACCCTGCTGACCTGTGACAAGGTTTTGTCTGTCTTTTTTTTTCTCAGCACAAAGCACACCCACAGATGTACATGTCCACACTGGTCCTCACTGGTCCTCACTGCAGAACACAAAATCCAGGGGGCGGAGTTGGATCCAGATCCAACTCCTCCCACTATATATCCAACTCTATTCTGTCTGATTTATATCTCAACTTTTTTCAGTTGTGGTGCTTAATATTTTTGTGGAAACCATGATACATTTTTTTCAGGATTCTTTAGCCCTATTCGGACAGGACTAGTTTTCATGAAGGACGTTAGAGAAATTTGTATTTCACATTCACAGACGTACTTTGCGATTTCGAAATCACACGAGGTCCCCAGATAATACTAATCCAGTGCGAATAGGGCTTTAGTCTTTTTCTCACACAACCTCAGTAAAAAAAATCCAGGGCAAATTATCTCCTGTTTTTCTGCAAACTTAGAGGTCCTCTGAGAAATCTAGTCCAGTTCGAATGTGAATGTCTGTTCTCCTCATGCATTTTTGACCTACCTGAGCTACCATCTGAGCTGCCTGAGCTACGTGATGCGCGCAAGCACAGCAGATGACGTTCTGTAACGCCAACATCTAGAAAACACAAATTCCCACCTCTGTAACAAACAGATGTTAGTCTCACCTGAATCGGTACATGAAATCACATTGAAAATTTAACTCAAACTTTTAAATAGAAATCTTTTGTAACATTCTAAAAGTCTTTACTGTCACATTTGATCTATTTATTTCAATAAACCATAGTACATATACTTTATACATTCACAAAAATACCCAAACCATCTATTAGTTAAAAGTTACTTCTGAGAAAATCAGCATTTTCTTCCTTTCTTTCTTTACTATTTGTGATATAGTGTATGTGTAGAATTGGTACACCTTCTCATAAAGAGTCAAGGTTAAGGTGAGTTAACGTAGTTTCTGTATCCCCACTCACTCATGAACTACTGATAAGGTCTGGGGATTGTAAACACTCTCTCGCTCTCTCCATACACCATTATGTCCTCTCTTTCCTTTAGCTCTTTCATAAACACTTGCACTCTCACGTCTTTATCTTTACATCTCTCTGACTCCCTCTTTCTCTGACTCTCTCTTTCTCTGTTACACACGTAAATATGCCTTCCCACATAGTCCAAATCACTTTTTTTTTTTACACAATACAAACATGACGCATTATATTTATGTCATGGTTGCACAGGATTCTCCCTATTCACTGCACTCATTGGCCCACTCTCCCTCTCCGGAGTGCTGATTGGACTCACCTGAACGCGATCACCTCAATCACCCTGCTTGCAATATAAGGACCTGGTCGCTAGTTTGTCTTTTCTTGGTATTTGGTACCTTGACTGTTGATAATCACTTGTTGGACTATTCTGTGGATGTGCTTTCCCCTATTTTTGATTACTTACCCCTAAGCGGATCCATCTTTTTCCGAGACTGTTACTTACCTGTCGCATGCCTTCGAAAGACTTTGCCTGTGTGACGAGCTGTCTGTCTGAGTTCTGAGAATCATTGCTGAACGGTTTCTGAATGACATTCCAGTACCTCTTTATGTTATTGCTTCTGAATTCAGTACACTCCACAGAGACTATGATGCCAGACTTGGTGAGTATATTTCTGAGTTTATTGATGAAATACTTGAAGTGTCTTATCTGAGTATCTTTGCTGAATAAACCCCCGGCACTGTGTGCAGACCTAACTTGTCTTTCTTCCTATGCTATGTTACAGAAGATCAGACCAATTCATATGAATTATTTGGGGGCTTTCGCTTCAAGTAGGAGAGAGTGGGGTAAGTTGTCACACTGTTCATAACTCCAACACTAGAGGCTCTATCTCAAAACAAATAGTCTTTTCACTTTGTGTGACTACTTCTATAGTCAACTTCCTGTTCACAATAAAATCTGGACCTACGAAGAACAAGGCAGCTAAAAGAAGAAAAATCATACAAGAGTCATCATCAGATTATGAAGAGTGCTTCTGCCTCGTCTTTGTAGAGCCATTTTCAAACAGTCGTCCAAAGGAGATATGGGTAAAATGTGTAAAATGCAACAATTGGGCCCATGATGCTTGCACCTCAGGCCAGACAATGTATGTGTGCCAGAATTGTGACTCTGAAGATGAGTCTGATTAGTCCGATACAGCGCATCTGTTTTGTTCAGAGGTTAAACATGTTAAGTTAAGCGAGTTATCTGCAGCATTCCATTCAGTTATCATGGATCTATGTGCAAGCCAGAGAGCTTTTAAATTTAAAGTTCAAAGTAAAGTGGTCTTGCCACTTACTGTGTTTTGATTGAAATGTGTATTGTTTGGATTGAAATAATTGTTTTTTTCAGATTCTCCAGACACGATTGTTTATATTTCCAGTTCTGGTTTGAATTTAAAAATTAAAAACAATATTCACAATTAAGTTGTGTTCTTATTTTTAGATAATGTAGTGTGACAATTTACCTGCAGATGGGGCAAATTGTCACAAGTGCACACTCTCTATTCTACGATCTACAACTCAACGTAATGAGATAAGATATGAAGATGTTATGAATACAACATATGTGCCCAAGACTTCCTCCTTTCATTTGGTATGACATTTATACCATTGTGATGTATGGTGCTCCGTAAATGTTAGACAGTGTGAAAAGTGACAACACACCCCGCTCTCCCCTAAGGACCACGGGTTGGCTGAGATGGAATCTGGAGAAGATATTCTGTGCTCCATCAATCAGGATGGCTGCAGTTTGGAGATGTATATGTGATGGAATTTTTCAGTATTGCCATTTAGTACCTGGGATGACCAATCTCTCATGGAGTTGTTCTGGATTGGATTAAACATCACCTTTTACAACTGATACTACCAGGCAATCCAACCCTGAACCCTCTCCCAACACCAATATCTAGACTGGAAGTTTTGGATTTGTGGCTCTCCCTTTAAAGTTGGTGAAGCCAGTGAGGTGAAGAACAACGACGCCGCTTAACAGCTATTCTCCGGTAGCCAATCCCTTTCTATGCGTCAGTTCTAAACTGGTAACAACCATCAGACTCAAGCCACCATCTCATCAGGATGAGTTGTCCAAGCACATGTTCTGCAGAAGGGGTCATCAGGTTCAATCATTAAGGCCCCTAGTATACACTAATCTGCTCTGGTTGACTGGTTCCCTGTCCTATTGGGGAATCTTTCTCTTATTCTCCCCCAATGATTTGTTTGATTGATACTTTAAAATTGAAGTTTGTGATTTTTAGTGTCACTGAACTGCAAAAATAATAATCTCTAAGACGGAATTGAAGAAAGTATTTAAAAAAAAAATACAAACGTCTCCTTACAAAATAAAACAGCACTATAGCCAATTTTCTCACGTTCCACACAAACAATATGCAGACATTTAGTAATTGTAAATGTTTTACTCCTATTTCTCATAACTGTAGATTGAGTGATTGAGGTTAACCAAGGGCCAAAATTAAAACTTGTTAAAGTTATGTGGAACTATGGTAACTCTTAGTCTTTGAACTCTTTGTGGCTTACTGACATGCATTATTTGAAGTTCTCTGTGTATTTTTTTTTTTAATGATTTCTTTCTTTTTCTTTTTTTTAATGTTTCACAGATTCTGAAAAAAGTATGAAACGTGAGGAGATCTTTAACTGAATTGACAAAAAAATATGCGTTTATTATTAAAAAATATCAAATGTTACATAGCCGAGAGTAAAAAAGCTATCCGTTTTTTTATGTCCACCTCTAGTGTTTCTCAGGCTTCAATATTTAAGAACTGGCAGCTGGAATGTGTGTTATGGTGGCAGCTTGCAGTAAATACATGGACATGCATGTGGATCTCATGAGCTGAAATTCAACACAACACACAATCACAGTCCTGTCAGTACCTGTCAAGGCCTCAATGATAAGACTTCTCTCTGTGTTTTCAAGCATACTTTCTGAATATATGTCTAGTCGATTACCTACACCCCCTCCTTCTGCATAAACCCACCCCTGGTTAAAGACGGCAGTATTGGGTGGCCATCGGAGGAATGTGATCCATGCCTTGCTATGCCACATATTCCAAGTGTGCCTTTGGCATGTTACAGTTACACACACAGTCCAAACCTGGGGCCTCATTTATAAAATGTTTGATCTTGATTCATAAATCAAGCAAGTATTTTTGTACGCTTTGAATACGTGGACAGTTAGCCAGTAGCTATATTTTGGCTGGCACGACCTGCAAATTTGATCTTACGATCATTTCTCCAATGTGTCTACGTGTGATTCAGAGAACTAACGTACGAGCGAAAAACGTGCTGCCGCCTCTCTTCCATATGTGAAACCTATAAATCACAAATGATCCTGAAATTGTGCGCAGCTGAATGGTTTCAGATCTCCACCTTGTAAACGCTCACTAATTAATGTCATTTACAAGAGCACCAGTTAATGTGCAAAATTCCTTTACTTGACAATGGCAGCGGCAAGAATTGCTTAGATTTCCAAATACCTGCAGTAGGCTACTCTGACCATGCGTACATCTGCTTCGCACCTGACGTGGCGCTAAGCACTTTTCTACGTCAAAGACCGTTTTTATACATACTGTATGACCGTTGACATTGATTTTAGTGTCGCACAGAAAGAGGAAAAGGAAGGAACTGAGTTTGTGTAAGGATTTGAAAAACAAGGACAGAGCAAGTAGGTAAAAAGTAGAAGAATTGTAATACGATGCATATCCAGATAATAAAAATATGTTCTAAGAACATTAAGCCAACGTTGCCATCAAGTTATGAAAACGTTATTTCTGAATGCTCTCTGAACGTTTAAAATGTCCCGTTTTTAAAAATGTTTTAAAAACCTTTGTTTTGAGAACATTAAAGACAGATCATATTGAATGAACGTTCTATTACTGGAAGTTTGTTATTATGAAAGTTTGTTCATAACTTTGAAAGGTCGTTAGGAAAGTTCTGAGAATGTTCCCTGTTAGCAGGGTATGCTGTGAAAACTACACCTGTGGGAATCAGGGTAGACCTTAAAGCTGAAGTCTGACCTTTTTGGATGGTAAAATACTTTCTCCTATCACAGCTTGCCATGCAGAGACAATAAAAAGTTGAGGTCGATTCCCCCAAAACACTGTGTCACTGTTCTGTTGTGCAATCAAAATACCTCCCGACTCAACCAGATTGGCCCTGTCCCAAATGGCACCCTAAACACTCACAGGCTTCCTACGAGTCCATATTTTCACAACGTAATGCCGCTTTGACTCTTGGGTTGAAGTCCAATGTGGAGCTCAGACCAGTGCTGGCTCTGCAAAAGTGCACATCGAGAGTGCATATCAACTGAATAGGGGGCGCTGGCATGCACCCTTCTGAAACCTGAAATGACAAATGGGACATCCTACGGCCTTGTGGACTTCACGCACGCGGTGGGCATTGTAAGTCAGCAAAACCATAAGTGCATATGAAGTATGCTATTCAGAACTCAATTGAAAATTTTGCACACTTCAGCTTTAAATGAACACCTGCATAAAATACTGTAAATGATCTCATAATGAGGTTGCTAGCAAAATAGAGAGAGAAAATAAAGAGAGAGAAAAAAGAGATTCTCTCTTCCAGAGTCGCCAAGTGTTCATTCCATACAAGGTTTGCTGACCGTGCAGAAGACAGAAGCAGTGAACCTGACTACACACACACAAACACACAACCATACACACTCAGACCACACATGAAGCCTCACCACACACCTGCTTACAGCACACTACAGCGTCCAGCTCCAAAAAGTATTAAGACACTTAAAAAAATTTAATTTAATATATAAACTATCAAACTGACTTAAGTGCACTTTTCAAGCAAAATATTTCAATAAAATAAGTTTGTAAGTGATTTAAATGAAGCAGCAACTGATAAAATATATTGTTGTTCAAAATGAGTACAAAAATATTGTTACAGTGTCTGGTCTTCTAAAAAACGGCTGTACTGCTTAATATTTTTGTGAAAAAATTATTTTACTCCATTATTTTACTCATTCATAAATATAAAGTTCAAGAGAACAATGAGGGGGGGGGGGGGGTGAGTTAACTCATCAATTAGTTAAAAGTAATTCTGAGAAAAGCTCTAGCTTGGTTCCCCGCTCCCCACCAGCAACCTGTCACTCGTGAGATCACAGCAATTAACAAATAACGATGATCCAATCAACTCCCAATGGAATTCAAACCACGTCCTACGTCTTATTTCCGTTTCATGCCGACTATCAAGACACATTGATTATCAGACTCTAAGCAGTCAGAGATACCCATGTCCATTGAAGTCGGACAGCGATCTCACACACACAGTCCAGTAGCTTGAGCCAGCTGGCAATGTACTCTCTTTCCACTCCAAAACATGCCATAAGTCTTCAATGTTGTCCATCCACACCAGTAGCACATTATAGCAGAACAGCTCATGACCATGCAAAGCAGATCCAGAATGAGTTAAACACAGCAAGAGGTTCCCACCCACCACTGATCATGACATTTTTTGGCAACCTTTGGCTTTTCTGCTCACTGGGGACCTATTTTTGTTTTCAGAATCTATGACTGACTAACCTCCCGTGACATTTGTAACTTTTTCTTGTACTTTGCTAAAGTTCTCCCACTGAAAAAGACTAACACTTCCTGAATGCGCTGCCAATGAATAGTTCAGTGTTCTAGAAGAACGAGAGGAGTCACACTGTGAGGAGAGCATGCAACCATTATTTTTTCACTTGATTACAATCCTGGGTAGTACGGGAAATGCTCACACTTCTAAGCCAATATATAATCTTTATTGTGATACAGTGTCTAAAATTTGATTTGTAAATTTGATTTTAGCCTACTTACATTTTAGTTTCTTAACTTTAGTTTAGGTTGAATTTAGGAATCCATAGAGGTTGAAGATACCTGGCCGAAGTGTAATTGTTTAAAGGATCTAAAACTTTTTCTTCCCTTTTGAAGGAACTTCTCTTTTGTAATAAAATGTTATATATAGAACCTTAAAGGGTTCTGTCAGCCAATTCATACATTTTGGGGTTCCCATCATAAGATCATTTTATGGATTTATTTGTAATTAATTCCTTTTGTTCTATTTTATTTTTAATAAAATTTTAAGAATTAAACTGTTAGTAAATATACTTTATTATCACTAGAAAAAGTTTAAAACTGTTAAACATGAAAGTATATTATGCAATCACTTAGGACATTTTAACTTTATATAGAACCGATTTGGCATAAAGGTTCTTTAAAATTGAGTCAAGAACCCATTGGGTTCTACGTAGAAATTTCTAAGAGTTTACTTTTGAGCGAGGGCATCTCATAAAGCCTGAGGTGCATCTGGGACACGACCGAGAGTGTGAAGGTGTTGAAAAGGGCTCTTGTGCCAAATCCTTCCAGCCTTACAATGAACAAGAGCTATTAGTGAGACAGATAAGACATGAAGGGACTATTTGCTGGTCCTGCCAGCCAAAATATACTGGCTAACTGTCCACGTATTCAAAGCGTACAACAATACTTGCTTGATTTATGAATTCCCGGTATTTTCTGGTTCTCATTCCAACTTTTAACATGTTTTGTTTGATAATAGGTTCATATAATTCATATAATCTATCATTATAGTTAAAGGTGAAGTGTGCCATTTTTCAATGTAATAATAATACTTATGCAGAGACAATGGGAATGGCTTTCCGACAAGCCTCAGGGTTTAAGGCAAAAATTAGCATCACAATAGCTACAGCTTTCCAGGGACAAAATGAGATTTTCCAACCACAAAATAAACACCCTGTGCAGAAAAAAAACATAAAAAGACGATATAAATAAATGTGAAAGAAGCATTCAAACAAATCTGTTAGTGAGCCTCGAATGCCACGTCCAGAGGGCAGGGAGAAGTGAAGAGCTACAATCCAAACATTGTTCAACAGTCAGAGTGTGTGGTCAAAAAAACAGACTGAAAAATATGTGTCAAGAATGAGAGCCCTTCAAAACTCCATGAGACATTTTGGTTTGAGAACCGTATTGTTTGAGTTTGTTTCTATATTTTATATATTGTCGATGTCAATCTTAAATCTGATTTTACATGTATAGAAGAGTATTTGCTTGGAATGCTGTATTGCGTTTTCTGCTTGCATTATCTGGGACACTTTAAAGTCAACATGAATTGCCAATGCAACCTCTTTTATAATGTGACATTTCTGAGTGAACAAGAAAAAATGGGGCAGGATCCTTTGATTGGATTATAAAAAGTGTACATTGCAAAATGGAGTGTGTACGTTTGCTAAAACAGCTATTTGGATATTACAAAATGATGCAATAGTCACAGCTGTTTCAGAGGAAGAGCAAGTTATTTACATTATGCTGAGAGATTACAAAGACAAACAGCTTTAAAGTTGTTTTTTTTCCCTTTGGAATAAAAAGCCAGTTCCCAATAAAACCATTGAACGTGCATTAGGAAAGCAAATAAGGCCTAATTCATGTTGATTTAGTCATCAAATGCTTCATTAGTCATCAAATGTCTTCTATAAAAGGACTTTTATACTTTAACACCCGACATTCAGTCTGTGCACACTGTACACAGCAGTTCCTGGCTCAGTTTACAATATGGCTTTGTGCAACACAGCAACAGACAAGATCTTCAGATCTGCTGGTGCTTGAGTTTGTTTCCTTCAGGTTTTCACCACTTTTGTCAGCGTAGCCAAACAATGTGGCAGTTATTACAGGCGTCTCTCAGTCAAGTTTGCAGCAATCAGAGCGATAAGACCCCAGCCTGCAGCTGACTGGGAGAAACTGAGTTTGGGACCCTTAACGAGACCCTGAATTCATTACGGCGCCGTCTCAGTGTTGGGTTTTATCTTTCACCCAGTCCTCAGCTGTCTTGTAGAAAAATGTCACCACACTTGTTTCCTGTAGTGATTGAGGCACTGGGTTTTATTTAGCCTCTATAAACCTGCGGGAGCAACTTATGTAAACTTACCAGCACCTGAGAATACCTCACGAAAAGTCCTGTAACTCGAGCAAAAAGGAATAAATTGCAGCTGGATGAAATCTAAAGTGTTTATTTTGACAGTTTGTAAACTCACAAAGTGGTGAGGGTTCATATTTTGTTCTTGCATGGATCCAGCTAACAGAGAACGTTCTCAGAACTTTGGCTAATGTTCTGGCAAGGTTCTCTCAAAGTTATGAACAAACGTTCCAGTAACGTTAATAGAACGTTCTCATTAATAATGAGATTAATGTGATTAAAATTATTAGTATTAATGTTCTCAAAATGTTAGCACAAAAACATTATTTATACATCGTTCATAGAATTTTTTTTGGGCACAATTTATATTAAGTGTCCTTTCTTAAATCGAAAATAAGTGCATGTACTTATTGTGTTCATATTGTATTTCAAAAGACTTTTGACGTAGGGTGGTCATGGTGATTTGAAAATGACAATGGGCGTCGGGATGCAAGAATATTTAGTTTCAACGAGTAGTGTGTCAAAGTGGATGACATCCGACGCCATGTCTGCGATGCTTCACGATGTCATGACAGAAAGAAAAACATGTTTAATTATTTTAGTTCTCTTACGTAGAGTTCTCTCGTACTGCGTCGAAGAACGCTACGGGAAAGATATTTCTTTGTCGAGATTGAAGCCAAAAATTAATCCTTAATTTTGTAATATTGTAAAACGCTTTTCTGAAGCATACAACCTAGGCGGAGCAATACAGCTCACCCATTGGCTGCTCTGCCAGAAAAGCACAGCCTATGCGAGGCCAGGACGCTGACCAATGAGGACGCTTCGCGCCCTTCTGCGTCACCTCCCGCCCAAACAGGCGTGGCCTAGGCCTATAAATACGAGCATAGCTGTCTAACACACCGATTTTCTTAAATTCACGAAGCTGCACGCATCGTTGGATTGGATTCGAGCCACCACAGCCGTTTGGATACAAGCACCTCAGCAGGACGCGCCTCTTACCTGAAGCCGCTGGTCATCGCCGCCTTCAGCCGCCGTTCCCTGCTGCGCTTCTCCGGCGTGGAATATCCTTTACATTATGTGTGTGTGTTTTGTGTGTGTGTTCGCCGTCGCGTCACACAGTTTTTCCACACTAAAAGAGCCGAGCGTCTTTTTCAAGATGTCTCGCACCTCCTGTGGCTCGTGTAGAGCCCCGCTCAGCGACAGGGACCACGTGCTGTGTTTCCTGCCTGTGAGTATCACGCAGCTTCAGCTCTCGTCGATGGCGGCTGCCATCGCTGTAATTTGATGCCTACGGTGACTCTGCGGACTCGCCTGGCGTTCATTTACTGAAGCTGCACCCTTTTCCGCCCGCTGTAGTGCCGCGCCGTGAAAAGCGCCGTGCTCAGCGGAGCCCGGAACCTCCCTTCACCACGAGGTGCTCGCCGCTGCTGCCGCTAGCTCCTCCGCCCGCTTCGCTGGACTCTCTGACCGACGGACAAGGGCCGCTGTGTGCCGCCGCGTCTGTCATGGATGAGGAAGATGAAGCCGTGTCTGTGAAGGACGACTGCTGTTCTCTCCTCGCTTCGGGTAGCGAGGGATGGGCGAGCTCCGAGGATCTCCCCTCCCCCGCCGCTCGTGAGCATCGACGGAGAAAGACCAGCATCGATGCGCTTACCGGCTGGATGGCTGCTTTTCTGCAGAGGAACGTACGTTACCGTCCTCACGACCCGCGCCTTTTTCTTCCTGAATTCACGAAGAAATCGCGGAGTCCCGGAAAGCCCCGTTTTCAGCCAGGATGCGCATTTCTGCTTCGAGGAAAGCTACAGTGTTAAAATCCCGCCGCGGCCGGATTTCACTAAAATGTCTCGCTCGCACAGTCCCAACATTCGCGACCGTGCCAGTGTATTTTGCAGTCACCAAATCGGCATCAATGCCCGTTTGCCTGCACACAGACGCCGTTTTCACGACGCCCCAGGTAAATCTGAAAATGTATTTACTGGTGTCCCGGCCACGGCCGATGGTGTAATGTGTGTATCCGTAATGCCCACGACCTAGTGCCCATTCGTACACACAAGCACAGCCCTACACAATACAGGGCTTGCACACATAAAATCGACTCGTGTCGGTTGTGCTTCACATGTAAGCTAGTGAACGTGCCCGCTTTTCAGTGCCCACAATCACTACACACTGCATGTCCCGTGGTTTCTGTAAAAACGAAACGAATGTACGGTCAGTCGGTTCTGATAGACAGTACTCTCTGTGCTACACGGTGTCCCGGCCATGGCCGATGATGTAATGTGTGTAACTGTATGCCCACGACCCAGTGCCCATCTGTACACACAAGCACAGCCCCGCACAATACAGGGCTTGCACACATAAATCGACTCATTTCGATTGTGCATTATATGTAGTGAGCGTGCCCGTTTTCAAGCGCCCACAATCACTACAAGCTACATGTCACACGGTTTCTATGAAACGAAACCTATGCACGGTCAGTCAGTTCTAATAGACAGTACTTCCCAGTGCTATAAATGTACCCGCGTTCACGCACCCACATTTATTCTCAAACATGCCGAGCCGTACGGGGCTCGCACCGCGCGCTCCCTCTTTCAGCTGAGAGAGCTGAGAGCGCGCGCGGGCTGCCCGCTCGATTAAGCGCGCCCCCGCATCACGCTGCAATGGCGCCCATGTTACAGCACACGACTGCTCTCGTGTCGCCGCCATTTCGCGACCAGAGCCCGGTTTTTCAACCCGTGCAAGCACAGCCCTGAACAACACAGGGTCTGCACACATAAAATCGGCTCATGCCGATTGTGTTTTACATGTAGTGAGCGTGACCCACTGCCAAGTGCCCACAACCACTACACACTGCACGTTCCGCGGTTTTCTGTAAAAACGAAACTAACGAACGGTCAGTCAGTACACAAAAACAGTGTTCCCGGTGTTATAAATGTGCCCGCCACCAAGCGCCCACGTTTATTCACAAACATCACGAGCCCTACGGGACTCGTCCCGCGCGCTCTCTCTCGACACAGAGAGCTGAGCGCGCGCGGGATGCATACTGTGTTAAACATGCCCCCCGCCTCACACGCCACGGCGTCCATGTCACAGCACACGGTTGCTCTCGTGTCGCCGCCATTTCGCGACCAGGGCCCAGATTACATTCAACCCCTAGTCACACGTGCAGATGCATGGGAATGACTTCCCGGGGTCTCAGAATGGGTGCTAGAGACTATAAAAAGAGGCTATTCGCTACAGTTTCATCGACGCCCTCCCCGTTTCACGGAGAAAGTCGAAACTACGGTGAAAACAGAAGTAGCACATCTACTTCGAGCCGAAATAGCGAAGCTATTGAGCAAAGGGGCCATAGAGCCTTTATCTCAAGCTCAGAGCGAAGGGGGTCTGTACAGCAGATATTTTCTGGAACCGAAAAAAGACGGGGGTCTCAGACCCATTTTAGATCTCAGGCATCTGAACAAAGCGCTGACAAAGCGAAAGTTCAGAATGCTCACGACCAGAGCTATCCTCGCGCAGATTCGCCGAGGAGACTGGTTTATGGCAATAGATCTGAAAGACGCGTATTTTCATACAAATTGCGTCACGTCACAGGCGATTTTTGAGATTCGCCTTCGGGGGCCAGGCATATCAGTACACAGTCCTGCCATTCGGCCTGTCTCTAGCACCTCGTACATTTACAGTGTGCATGGACGCGGCGCTGGCACCCCTGAGACTCCGCGGCATTCGAATTCTGAATTATTTGGACGATTGGCTGATTCTAGCTCAATCACCTTCAGAACGCATCCGCCACAAGACCCTAATTCTCGATCACCTCGAGTGCTTAGGTCTGAGAGTCAATTGGGAGAAAAGTTCACTGTTTCCCAGTCAAAGGATCTCCTTTTTAGGACTGGATCTGAACTCACTGTCTATGACAGCACAGCTGTCATCACAGCGCAGGCAAAATACCCTGCAATGGCGAAATCCTTCCTCAGCGGCCACATAGTGCCACTCAGGAGATTTCAGAAAATGCTGGGCCTCATGGCCTCAGCCTCAACAGTGCTGCAGTTGGGCCTGCTGCGCATGCGCCCACTACAGTTCTGGTTGAGAGCGCGCGTACCGCGCCGAGCATGGTTACACGGTCGTTATCGCCTCAAGGTCACTCAGGAATGCATTTCAGCCCTGACACCATGGAGAGCGTCAGACTGGTACCGGTCAGGTGTAAGCCTGGGGACTTCCTCGAGCCTGAAGGTGGTGTCCACGGACGCGTCCACCTCAGGCTGGGGAGCACTGCTCGACGGCAGTCCGCTCTTTGGCCAGTGGTCAGAGCGAGCCGAACTACCGCACATAAACTGCCTGGAAATGATGGCAGTGGACTTTGCGCTGAGGCGCTTCTGTCCCCGGATAAAAGGACACCACGTCCTGGTCCGCTCGGACAACATGTCGGTAGTAGCCTACATAAACCGCCAGGGTGGCGTGAGATCCCGGAACCTATTCAGGTTAGCGGAACGCATACTGGTGTGGGCCCAGCACAACCTGCGCTCGTTAAGAGCAATGCACGTGCCAGGTCACTTGAACGTAGGCCCGGACAGACTCTCACGGAACAACGTTCCTACGGGAGAGTGGTCCCTACACACACAGACAGTGCGTCTGCTGTGGAAAACGTTCGGCAGAGCGGAAATAGACCTGTTTGCAAACCAGGAAAACGCTCATTGCCCAGAATTCTTTTCGAAGAGCGCGAACGCGCTGGCCAGAGTCTGGCCCCGCCGCCCGCTCTATGCTTTTCCTCCTGTCTCACTCCTGCCTCAAGTGCTGGAGCGTATCAAGGAGAGCGGATGCTCAGTACTGCTAGTTGCTCCATTCTGGACGAATCAGACCTGGTTCCCAGCTTTGATGCGACTGAAAAGTACTGCCCCGTGGCCGATTCCAGTGAGGAGAGACCTCCTCTCACAGGCCAAGGGCTCGATTCTGCATCCTCACCCCGAGCTTTGGTCCCTACACGTATGGGCCATAAACGGGTACCCGCTAACCTCCCAAGAGGAGTGTTAGACACGATCGAACAAGCTAGGGCTCCGTCTACTAGACGGCTCTACGCTTCCAAATGGTCGGTGTTCTCTGGATGGTGTTCAGATCAAGGTCTGTCACCACTTCAGTGTGGAGAACCGGAGATTCTCTCCTTCTTGCAAGAGCTATTGGATAAGGGAAGAACCCCATCCACGCTCAAAGTCTATGTGGCTGCCATATCAGCGTTCGTTAATCCAACGCTTGGCCGTTCACTAGGCAGGAACGACCTGGTGGTCCGCTTCCTGAGAGGCGCCAGGAGGTTAAACCCTCCAAGGCCTCCTTCAGTCCCCGTTTGGGACCTTTCTACAGTGTTGAACGCTATGAAAGGGGCCCCTTTCGAGCCTATTCACTCAGTTGACATGAAACACCTGTCTCTCAAGACCGTGTTTCTTTTGGCTCTCGCTTCAGTGAAGCGTGTGGGAGACTTGCAAGCGCTCTCAGTGAGAGCTTCTTGTATGGAGTTCGGGCCAAACGACTCTATAGTCGTATTGAAACCGAAGCATGGGTACGTGCCTAAGTCCCTCAACACACCGTTCAGGGCTCAGGTCATCTCCCTGTCGGCCATGCCGGCCTCAGAGGACGGAAATAGCTCCCTTTGCCCGGTCAGGGCATTAAGAGCTTACGTGTCCCGCTCCGCTGTTTTTCGACAGACGGAGCAGCTCTTTGTTTCGTTCAGCGGGCGCTCCAAGGGACGAGCCGCAACGAAACAGAGTCTATCTCGATGGGTAGTGGACGCCATTGCGCTAGCCTACGCATCTAGAGGCTTGGAATGCCCTTTGGGCATCAGAGCACATTCCACGAGAGGCATGGCCTCTTCATGGGCTTGGTATAGCGGAATCTCGTTACATGATATCTGTATGGCGGCAGGCTGGGCCTCCCCGTCTACATTTATTAGGTTCTGTAACCTAGAGGTTCCTGCGTTGCAGGCTAAACTGCTCTCGGTCTAGAAGACTATGTATAAGTGTTCCTGCCCCGCGCTGCGGCCCAGGTCACTTCAATGGTAATATGTACAAGTGCTCCTGCCCCGCGCTGCGGCCCAGGTCACTTCAATGCCTAATATGTATAAGTGTTCCTGCCCCGCGCTGCGGCCCAGGTCACTTCAATGTTTAAGCATCACTCACTGACAATGTGTCCCATGAGCATGCTATTACCCCTCATATATATCTACTATAAAGGGATGATGCTATTTTAGCCGCTCTCCCTATACTTCTTGGGGTAGGCGCTTGTATACCAGGGCGCGCGCGCCCTTAGGTGTCTGTGTCGATCCAAGAACACGCACGGCGGTTTGCATAGGGTTCCCGTAGCGTTCTTCGACGCAGTACGAGAGAACTCTACGTAAGAGAACGTACTCGGTTACTAACGTAACCTCGGTTCTCTCTAGGAGAGGGAACGAGTACTGCGTCTCATGCCGTGCGTGTCCACGCTGCGTCGCTTCATTGACGAAAATCGGCGTGTTAGACAGCTATGCTCGTATTTATAGGCCTAGGCCACGCCTGTTTGGGCGGGAGGTGACGCAGAAGGGCGCGAAGCGTCCTCATTGGTCAGCGTCCTGGCCTCGCATAGGCTGTGCTTTTCTGGCAGAGCAGCCAATGGGTGAGCTGTATTGCTCCGCCTAGGTTGTATGCTTCAGAAAAGCGTTTTACAATATTACAAAATTAAGGATTAATTTTTGGCTTCAATCTCGACAAAGAAATATCTTTCCCGTAGCGTTCATCGACGCAGTACTCGTTCCCTCTCCTAGAGAGAACCGAGGTTACGTTAGTAACCGAGTACGTTTTCCTCCACGACGGGTTTTCCATCACATCTGTGAATTTGACCAATTAGAGCACAGAAGCTCTTCTGTACACAGTTTCAAACATGGGGAAACGAAAGAGAGACAATGGTATTAATGCTGCTAGGTGGAATTATGTAATAGAGGAAAGATTTGTGGAGCTATGACAATATTACTAATGCCTTTATGATTTTTTTCCTCGAGTGACTGAACGATAGCAGAGGCGTCCAACAACCTGGTGAGTACTGGAATTAGCATTAATCTAGTAAATTACACTTTATTTTAAGGTGCTCTTGTTACATTTATACATTTAAAGTCAGCGTGAACCGGAAGTTGCAAACGACTTTTCTCAAGTGTTGTGACGCATTTCCGAGTGAAACGGAATATTGAACAGAGGGCAGGGTTTTACTTTAGCGCTCCTCCTCTCCATCTCTCGCCCATAGCAGAGTAACGGTTTGAGGGGAGTGGTTAAGCGTTTAACCAACCCAAGCCGTCAAACCTACGTCATCAGAAATAGAACCATTCCAGACCGGAAGTAACTTTTCAGATTTTGATTAAAGATAACCACGGCAAACAATTTTTTTCTGTGTATTAACTTGCACGGATTAATTGTTCACCACAAGACGAGTAATATCAACGCTAATTTACGCTAACAAAGTAAATAGGGTCAATTTTGATTTCATGCCGACTTTAAGTGCTGAGTAATAGAAACGAACAACATATATAATTAGGGTTAGGGTTAGTTGCATGTAATTGTGCATAATTTAGTAAGTTGACATGGTCGAAAAGTTACTTATAGTTGATAGAATGTCTAAAGTGGACTATCGAAATAAAGTGTAACCTAATTTACTGTTATTACTGTAGTAACTACAAGTAATATGTAACAAGGACACTGTACAATAAAGTGTTACCAGCTAGTGTTTGTTTGTTTACACTCTTTTTTCCAGAGGTCAGTCGCTAGTTCTGCCTTTACGCACATCTTTAAAAACAGCAAGCGATGATTGGTCGGGAAGCAAAGCAAAATAGTAGGACATGTTTCTTGTCCATGACACAACAAGAATTTAGGAGTAAAAATCAGATAATCTGACACAGCGACTATCGTAAAAATATCATGTAGTCTGAACCTGGCATAAGGAAGGCAGAAAATGTATATGGTTTGGTTTAAGGGTGCTAAGGGAAGGCTCAACAGTGTAATTATAAATGTAATTACAGACATTTATTACAGCTGTAATTATATGCAGGTATTTAAAAATATATAAGTACAGTGTAAAACATGTATGTACACAATAAATGCATTGTATCAAATCATTCATTTAAATGTTAGTGCATAGTAGTTAAAGCATTTTAAAATGCTTAAGTAAAAACATAGTAAAGTTTTTTAAAACATTAAAAAAACTGGACGTTTTGAAAAACAGGGAACATTAAGAAATAATGTTGTCATAACTTAATGGGAACGTTAGCAAAACGTTCTTAGAATATATGTTTGTTAGCTGAGGAGATACACTTCAAAGCTATTTGATCCTCAATGGAAAGTCAGAGCTGCTCAAGCTAGACCAGGCTAGGACAGGTTTGTGTGCCGGTGGGCTCTTCACAGAGGTGCCCCACGGCACTTTTTTGACATGTCAGGAAAAGTTCATCCTAAAGTTTGGACAGGTCACATTAAACAGCCAATCGTCAGTTCACCACATCAAAGCACTGTCATCTGCCTCTCTGAAAACCTTGTCTACCCTCTCACAGGCTTTCAGCGCTGCCCCAAAGGTTCATCACCCCCTCTAGCACTTCAAAGAACAGCGGTTTCAAAGCGCAACTTTTCACCAACTCGATGCAGAAAAAAGTCAAATAAATGCAGATAATGCTGATAGATGAATTAAGCCTGTTTTGAGTTCCTACAGGTTAGTTCTTTTAAATCCCATAAGTTTGATATTACAGAGTTTTGGTGATAGAAGAGAAGAGATGAGAAGAAAGGAGACGAGACGAGTTGATGTATATTTGGTCATGGCTACATCATTAGTGTTATGAATAGAGCGCTATTTGTGTTTGTCAAACTGAGACCTCAGCCATTATGACTGCATGAATGCGTCTCTGTGTGAGAGCAACTAATGTGGTAGCTTTTTATGTTTATACGTTTTCTAAAAATCAAGCCATGCAAAAGCCCTCAATGAAGAGGTTTAGTAAAGAGAAGAGATCTGGAAACAATTGTACAAGTAAGAAAATAAATAAATTAAAAAAATAAAATAATTTAAATAAAATAAAATATAAGCAACCTACAATAAATAAACAAAAATAAATAAACAAAGAATAATAAATAAATAAATAAATAAATAAACAAATAAATAAATATCAGACAAATAAATAAATAATAAATTACCCACAATAAAAAAAGAAATGGTGGAAAATATGAATAAAATTAAATAAAAACCGCATTGTTAGCTGTTATTTGTTCTTTTGTTCACAGATTGACCAATTGGAATAAATTCAGTTAGATTGAAACAAAAGGTGTGCATGTAAACAATGAATGGCGACTGCAGAAAGCAAAAGCCGAATCCCGGACATTTTGGGCCAATTCCGGACAATCCCGGGCAGACTTGTCATGGAGACTCACGAACAAACAACTTTTAAGTTTCGAGTCAACTAGTAGCCTAGCCTAGTTGTTTAACTGCGCTCTTACCGTTATGCGTGGCTTGGGAGTGGCCTCGTAGGGCAGCGAAGCAAGTGCATTCTGGGAATTGTTGTCTTTCATCCACACGAGCCAAAAATAAATTTTCTGGCTTTTCTCAGTCTAAAAGGCTCCAAATTCTAAAATAATTTCACATTTCTACTACATATATGACCCATTTTAAATACACATTCATCTTTCCAGAGGTGAAGTATCCCTTTAATTGCAATAATCTGAATGTAGTTACGTGGAAAGTGTCCATTTCCTCTTCCTTGTAATGTACAAACAATTTGTTTGGTCTTAGTACTACAAAACAATTGCAAACTGTTCCGTAATGATATTTGACGGTAGTCTCTCCAGATTATTTATCAGAATCCATTTCACTGATTTAAAATCAGACGAGTCAGGCCTTCACACTGACTCGTGTTCGCATGCAGCGTACACTTTGTCCGATTTAGAGATCAGTTCACAGACCCTGATAAACAGGAAATTGGATTGTCAAAGGCCTCCATATGCATTCTTAACAGGAGTAGCCTGGCACGTGGATTTAGAAACCTCAAAATCATGACAGCTTGTGTGAGCATGAGTTTCATGTAGTATGTGACAGACAAATGACAGACTTTACAATGTCTGTGGTTAAAGACATACATAATATAATAAATAATTTGTTCATAACTTGAATGAGTCACAGAGTGAGTGATTGGTCTGCTTTGTGAGTGCATGACACATTTGAGAAACGTCTGTTAGAGTTAAGGTATGGCGACATAGCAAAAGCGAACATTAAAGTCATTAGTCATTAATAAACCTGTTCTGTATAGACACCTTCCCCACCCATACAACTGTATGTCTCCCTCTATAAAACCATTAACGCAGGCTGTACTGCCAACACACACACATTCACACCCAAATATGTGAACGCACACCCTCATACACAAATACACACTGCATACCTGTGCTGACTTGCCGTACACCTACATGTCCATTACGACAAAGTCAACAATAGTTGCCAGGATCATTTTAGCCAGTTTTCCAAAACACATTTTTCAAAATGTCAACAACAATGCTCTCATAATCTCTGCACAAAGAGAAAGAAGAAAAAAAAACAGGCATGATGGAAGCTGGAGGAAACCAGGAAATCCACGGAATACAACCAGCAACTAAAAGGGCAGAAAGTCAAAGTACTTCTGATAAATACTGTATGTTTAAAATGATGGACACTCACATGAGACTACAGTCAATTGGTGCCCTAGAAAAATATGTATCTGATTATTCAAAAATATTTTTCTTGCTAATCTTGTCTTGTCACTAAGCACATTGTAAACTCTGGCATTTTCCAGAGAGTGTTGCTATATAAACTTGATTTGGAAAGTAACAGGCATGTTTTGATAATTTATTTAATTAATTGAATCAGTTGCATTATAAAAAGCCCTTAAAAACAAGAGGACAAATATTGCTCTTTAACAACAATAAAAAAAAATACAAATCTGACACTGAGCATACATCTTACTATATTTTATGCTCACTTACACTTTCAGCAAATGTTACATCACCAAATTAATAATCATGATGACAATGACATTTTCCCCCATTCAAGTGGATGGGAACTGTACTTGTATGACTGGAAATACTGTAACTGCTTTGGCAAGATGGCAGCCGAGTGAACTGACTTTGCCCTGTAAGAGACTTGGATGTAAACTGATGAATATTATCTTGAACAATGAGGTCAAAAAGGTTGAGAACCACTGAAGTACAGAAGGCATAAACATGACATAATGCTGTCGTATAAGACGATTAAAAGCCAACATTAAAGTCCAGATATTCACAACGTGAAATATTAGCATAATGCCCGCCCAAAGGCATACAAGAAGATGACGAGACTTCATTGAATTGTAGTGTTGTTGCCATGTCATGGAGACGCTGAGAAAACAAAACACCTTTGCCCTTTGTTTGGCCTTCTGAAAATGGAATTAAGTAAAGTAGGAATCTTTTATTTATAACGCTGTTTCTGAGCTATACAACCCAAAAGTTAACTTGTGTACAGTGCATTTTACGGAGGATAGCTTTCTGAACCTGCAAGAGTACAATGTTGGCTATACACAAGCCATGCTTGCCAAATTGGTTTTGATCGATCTGCTTGATCATCTGCATTTTCAGAATCTGACGTTGGCTTGAACTATATATGGTTAAACTGCCGGCATTATAAATTGTGTTTACAATTGTTTTATAAGCCTTGGACGCTGAAGCTGGCTGGCTATTATGGTAAGGGGCGTTGCATTTCCGACACATGCTTGAGGTGTTTGGCCAATCACTGAGTCAGCTGTCCAATCAGGGCACTCAATCAGAGCTTTTCAGAAGGAGGGGCTTTGTAGGAACCAAAACTCAGTCAGAGCGTTTCAGACAGACTTGGAAGAGAGGTGCTGCAATAATATACAGTATGTGAAAAATTATGTTTTTTGAACATTAAAGCATGTTTACCCATTCTATGCACATATAGGGTGTAATATGGTTTTAATAAAATAGCATAATATGACCCCTTTAATGAACTGAGACACAGCAAGAATACAGTGTTGACCAGATCACAGAGCAGTATCCCCAATGAATACGCCAAATGAGAGATTTCAAGGATCGCAGGTAACAATTTCAGTGGAGCTATTTTTTGCTAAATCGTAAGTGACTGAAATCCAAGCATCTGAATATCTTGTACATAGAAGAATGACATATGTCTCTGTCTAATGTCTGTCCCGAGTAGTACTTGGCCTCACATCGACACCCCGACCTTAAACTAACGCTCTGCCGTTCCACACACATGAGCCACAGTTCAATCTTCCCTGACAAGAGATTTTCTTAGGCGAGCGGCCCAGTCTCTACCCATCCACCAAACACATAGTGTACACTAACATACAGCCTGCATACTGTTTTTCTTTGAGGCATTGAAAAGATTAGTTTCATTTCAGATTGCTTTATTTGGACTTAGTCGGCTAAATGTCCATTTTTCCAAACTTTGACTTATTGACTGCAGAGTGAGGATTTATGAGCGCTCACAATTCTTCCTGTTCATAGATGAACAGACGGTGGCCAGAGGAAACGTTTGAATTATGATTTGCCTTAGACAGAATGTGATTTGTTTAAAACATAATACACCAAAAAAAACAAAAAAAACAGGTTGGTCATGGTGAATGAGATTGTATTTTGGGTTAAAGCACCATTGGGCAATAAACCCACCATTCAGGTTTTGTATTTGATCAGGAGCGTGAAGAAAAGTTCAGATACTTGCAATGAACCGTGATATGTATTGTAATATTATGCTGTTGTATTATTATGCTACAGTAGTCAGATCAGTAAATCACCAGGGTTGTGACATACATATAGTCAAAGATATGTAACTTTGTGCTTCCCCTATAAATAAAACTTGAGATATACACACCTCAGCCTGAGGTTATTTTGAAGATGTTCTGTAGTGTATCCAATCAGATAAAGACCGCATGAAAGGTCCTTGCTGATATACCGCTTTAAAAGGAACAGCAAACACACACTCAGCCTCTGGATTTCCTTTTCAAAATGTATCTTTCTCTCATTCTATTGTGATATTTATCAGTCATCAAGTGGTGATTTAGTGTTGTGTAAATCAGGGAGACTGCTCATCCAGAAAGACCCGACCAGTAGGATCTCAATGGCTGCGGATATATCCATCAGCAAACTCTGAAATACAACATGTGGATCTATTTCCTAACAATTTCATATAATAAACAGCCTCAACTGAGACTGGAAAGTATTTCGCTTGTATTTTCATTTCTGAGCCACTTTCCAGTTTTGTAGATCCGTATCGTATTCCTACACGCTTCACCATGTCTGAGCTTGTGTGGTGGTAATTTCATCTGATCCACCTTGTGAAATTAACCCAAGTCAACACACACAAGCACACCCACATATGCACATTCAGGCTGGAAACATACAGAGTGAGAAACATACGAATGATGTTTGCTTAATACACATTTCATGGAAAGGCACAGGGGAAAAAAACAAACTATTGACCTGCTTTTCGATTTCATGCACATCCATGAAAGTTTCAATAAAACACCTCCATCATGGTTAAGAAGGCCACAAAACTCTGGAGCGCACCAGAGCCGGACCACCTCAGGAGATAAATGCTACCACTCAGAGTTTGGAGCGTTCTCGGTAAAACCAGCGGATCTCATGCCACCGTCCACAAAAATGCCAACTCTGGATCCAGATGACAGAGTTGAGAATGCCTAAAGGAGAAAAGCAGACTGTCTCAGGCTTCAAGAGAAAACATCTCCAGCGCAGACAAAGTTGATCCTACATTAAGAGAACAGCAGAGGCCACCTTTAAGGAGGGCCTCACAAATACCCACCCAGCATGTGTGTCTTTCATAAATACTGGAATCCAGTGCAAATGTGTTGTCTTGGGCAATGAAACTCTACTATCAAACATCAGAATGTGAATACAAGCACTGGGGTGATTGAATGTAAAGACATCTCTATAGAAAATCGCGATTGTTTGTACTGTCTTTGTAAAAGCGAATCATTTAAGGATTGCCATGGGTTGAAGAGGCCTAAAATCAACCTTTTCTATAAGAAAGAAGAATCCCATATCTAATTTTTTTGCCCTTCTAGACAGCACTGAGAGCTGGATCTCTAAGTCTCCTGCTTCTCCAATTTATCTCCCACCGATGACCACTGTGAAAAAGAAGTGCGCACAATTGTATTGAATGTGCTCTTGTACTAGTGTACTACATCTTAAAAGTATATATTTTTTAAACTGCAGATCATATAATGAAATGAAAGGCCATTTAAAGGGGTTCTGTTTGAGTTGGTTCTGTTCAGGTGTGTCTCGTTTATTGCTGTGAATTGAAGCCCCGTGTTTCCTTCAGTTCACTGTCCATCCTCGTCATTACTATGTTGGTTGGTCTGTTAATGTTCCTGATATTCCTGAGTGTTTTGGTGAAGATTTGAGCTTGTTTAATAAGTCAAATAAAAGTAGCTGCAGCATCTATATCCTGCCAACTTTCCTTTGTGCTGTAACCAGCGACCGTGGCAACTACGAAGAAAAACGCAGTCGCTTAGGCCCTATATAAGAAAGCTGTTGCCATGTTCCATTTTTACCAAAATAAAAGCATTCTTAGGGTTCAACTCACTGGATTTAATATGAATTTAAACTATGATACATTTTTAATTAATTGCAGATAACATGCAATTAAGTGTCCAAAAACCTTACATTCAATTTGCACTTAAGTATATTCTTAAGTATATTACTTCCATAATAATATATTTTTTTAAGTATGCTAAAGTGTATTTTGTGCACGTGTAAGGAAATCTGAACAATGACCCAAGCGCAGACTGCAAACAAAAGACAGATATCTCAATATATGCTCAAACATCTCTCATCAAAGTTTGCCACAGACCAAATTATACAGTATACTATATCCATATTAATTTTATAGCTCTATACTCTTTCTGAATGTCAACAATTATCTCATCTGGGTCTATTTTATGTCCCTTAAGGAGAAACATCTGGGTCAAACCATTTAAAACATAACTGAGGGCTCAATTAAGTCTCCTGAGTTATGAAAGAGCAACCTCTGAGAAATAAACCGTTTCTGGGTAACAATTATTTGTGGATAAATCAACGCCTGCATAACTAATGCCTCAGCTAAACAGATAATTAACAGCTAAACTATCATAATGCTTGACAGTCATTGAGAAAAGCAGATGTTGCAACTCAAAAGACCGCAGATGAATCCACATGTTCCTGGGGCAAAATCGAGACCTCAATCAAACACAATACAGCTCTGACATGTATGATGAAAATTATCGGCATGTGGTTTAGCAATTGTTAGAGACAGGGTACAATACAGGGGGCTTTGTATTTGAGAAAGACTATTGGTTAACGCTGAACTCCATAAGCAGGGCAAAGATAATTATAATGTTCTCTTGATAATTAATGGTTAACCAAGATTGCTGACACTACAGAGAGTAAATCTGTCACCCAAACTATCTCAATACACACAGAAACTGCTGTGACTAACAGTGTGTGTAAGTTCCGATTGATGTCACGACAGCGGAAAAGTGACTTTGGATGAGAGATACAGATGTGTCATAAATATTGATGATAAGTTGAATGACGCACATGTCTGTTTGAGAACAGATGACACTTTCACATCAGTCTGGTTTCTCTTTCTCTATACCCCTCTCTCTCACACACACTCTTTTCTGGTCTGTTTTAAAGTGTTTACATGGGCATCTGTCAGATTAAGGTATCAAAAATAAACATTTTGGCCAAGATTAGGCTAAATTCAAAGATTGAATTTCAAAGGTAATGGAAATCATTGAGGTAATTATCAGACCAATTCAAGGAAAATTCAAAATGATTCAGGGGAATATTTATCTTGTTTGGTAACTCATTCACTTGTGGATGAAATGTGGAGGGGGGTTTTTTGTATTAATTGATTTTCCAGCGAAAACAAGTCTTGTTGGGCGAGAGAGTGAAAGAGAGATGGATTAGAGAGATGACTGTTAAAACCCAAGTCTCAGACGTTTATCAGCCAAAAAGAACCAAAAGCTCATACCGTATATAATGCAATGTGCTGCCAAAACTAGCATGCTAAATTCATTAACACAAAGACTTAGAGAGGAGACGCTCGCGGCTAGCTGCATTTAAACAGTCAACTTTAATTCGGTTGAACATAAAACTTGGAAAGCGGTACAAAATCTCCTCCCCTCCTCCTTTTTTCTGATGGCATTTCAACTCTCTTTTCTTCTCTTTCCACCCTCCCTTTCTTTCTTTCTTTCTTTCTTTTTGTGAGGGATAATAAATAGCTATGAAAATGAATCTTGAAAATGGAGTGACTGGCAGAGAACAGAGGGTAAAAGAATAGGAAAATAAATTAAAAACTACTCTCCAACTCAAACAGGGCAGAAGTTCAAAGGCAAAGAGAGCATACATGTTGCTATATATGCTGGCAAACTTTATTGCTAGCATATGTCGTGCTGCTATTATGCCCTTCCTCGACTGGTTACCCGGAGGCCCGTATATATTTAATTGTGTAAAAAAAAAAAAAATTATCACAGAAGTGCAGAATGATCTGAACTGGTGCAATGGGGGAAGAGACATCAAAAATGTGTCTTCTCCATCTGTTTGAACATTCCAGTAACCGCAGACAAGTATGGTGTTCAGGAAAACACATTCAGGAAATCACTTTCAGTGTCATTGCCGTTTTGCAAGAGATTAAAATGTTTGTCATTTTTGCTAAATGTTCGCAAATACTTGGTGCACATTATTCCCAAAAATAAAAAATAAAATACAACAACTTTTCAAAATCCAATCAGTTCCTGACAGATAAAATCCAGACCTGTTCAGCTATACAGCAAGTGATTGTTACACCTTATTGGCTGATGTTTTATACTCTCAGCTTAAAAAAGTGGCTATTGGCTCTTCCCCGAGTCCCTCAGTGTCGGACAGTGTGGTCAACTTGTGGCAAGAACTTACCACAGCAATTCTACACACACCAGTGTCCAGTAAAATGCACAGGAAGCTTTCTTTCATCAAAAATATGAAAGAAACTTCCAGTAGAAGACCAACTGGTCATTAGATAACTTTACAGACATGTCAATGGACAATATATAAATACTGCTAACATAAAAAGAGTTAATCCATTTTTCTGGTTAGTAAATAATACAGAAACTGCTGTTGTAATCTCAGCAAATTGGCTTTTCCAGCTCATTATCACACCAACTATTCTTGAAAGCTTATTGATCCCAAAGTGGTCTGTTATCCATTGGTTAGGACACACACTGTAAAAAGTGATCAGTTGATTAACTTTAAAAAAATGAGGAACCCTGCTGCCTTAAAATTAAGTCAATAAACTTCACGCGTTATTGAAAATATTAAGTTAAGTGGAATTGTGAAGTTCACATAACTTCATTTTTTCAATTACGCATTCAGTTTATTTACGTAATAGATTTAAGACAGTGTTTCCTCACTTTTTTAGTAAGTAAGTCAACTGATCACTTTTTACAGGGCAGTCATTGATAATTAAATAAACCATTAAGTGCCCCTTTACACACAAACGAATCACCTTCACAAAAAAAAAAAAAAAATGGGTTTGTGCATTTTTACCATTTTATCTCTCATTGTCCAAATGGACATTGCCAATTCCAAACTGTGCATGCTGGTAATTGGCATTTTATGGTGGTTATTTAACAATAACCCACAATTTAGGAAACTAACCAAATGTGGATGAAATGTAGAAAAAGAATTGAGCATATCTACTGTACTGTTCTGTGTTTAACTTGTGCCTGACCTTGAATGAAATCAGTACAATATTACACAGACTCCAATAAACATTAACCTGCAGTTTTTAACTTAAACATTGTAAACAATATGTATCTATGTGCAGTGTGCACTGCAAAAAAATAAAATAATAATAATAATAATAATTCCTTTATATTTTTTGTCTTATTTTCCAGTAAAAGTATCTAACATCCTAAAACAAGAAAACTTGCTTTGCTTTGAGAAGAATTGTTTTCATAAAGGTTAAAGCTTAAAAGAAGTCGCCATTGTGGTAAGAAAATTAAAAACGTATCGTCTTAAGTCTTAACTATCGTATACTATTTTGCTTCCCATTAAATTTAATAAAAAAAAATGTAAGCAAGTTTGGGTATTACTGGAACAGAATTTTCTTGTTCTTTTTTCGACTAAGTATTGGAGGATCTCTGTTAATTCGCATTTATGATTGGCCAACTTCTGTTTTGTTTTGTTTTGTTTTTTCACATCCTAATCTAGTGACCAGCTTCACATGAAAGAGAGAACAGAAAAACAGTGTGAGGCTAGCCTAACTGTGCTGACTTACTGAAGCATTAAAGTCTCGTCTGACTCACCCGACACAAACAAAACACCACCGAACCGCTCCATGCTAAAATTAGGAGCGAGATCTCTCAGCAAGCACACATTGTTTATGGAGTTGTCTGAAAGTCCCCTACAGTCTGTCCCTGGGTAAGCAGCACACACTTGATTTAGTTACACAGCCTTTAATTAACACCGGCCTCAGTGAAACTGCAGCTCTGCACTTCAAATGATAAGATGAAGAGTATGTGAATATATTTGAAGGAAAGGAGTCAATGTGCTCATTAAGTTATAAACACATTATCTCTGAATGTTCTCAGAAACTTGTGTGAACATAATAAAGACAGGTAACTTTAAACGAACGTCCTGTTAAAGTTACTGGAATAATGTTTGTTCAGAGAATTTTGGTAGAACGTTATGAAAAGGTTCCCTGGGTGTGTGTCCTCAAGTGTTAATTTTCTTCTTTGTGAACGTGTGTGTTAACAGAATGGATCCTATAGCAGGTTTGTGCAAGCCTGCATCCGCCTGCAGCGTGAAGCACCATCTAACCAGTCTGTTTGTGTTTGCGTGTATGTTGCTGGTGTTAAGCAATAGCATGTCTGCACATTCACGAGGGTTTGTTTTTTTGTCATTTTTGTTTTTCTAGCTTCTCTCTGTGTCTGTCTTTTCCTTGGCCTGCGGGTGAAGACTGACATAAACACTTCCCGTACCCTTTATTCCAATCAGGGGGGAAGAGCGAATCATGGATTAGCCTTTCCAGTTAAAGAACAACCTTAACCACAGCAAACAGAAAGCCAGCTCACCTCTCAGATAACATCTAGTAACTTTAACTTGTACAACTATGAAATATCTACTCATCAGACAATGCGGATTGCCAGAAAACAGAGTAATAGAAATCAAGAATCGAACCATATTTAAGGGTTTAAGGCGAGACACTACAGGTGAATAGGGTACAATTTTTAAATAATAGATATCACCATGAAACTTCCTCAGTTGATTACTTACACAAGTTCATAAAAAAAATGTATTACAAGTTTTTGAAATTTGTATGTTTAATTATGCAAATTAGGTATTATCTCATTAAATATGCACACTTTTGCATATATTTTCGGTGGATAGATCTGGACATATGATAAAGCCAGGTGCAAAATTCTTTTTTCATTTTGTTTACACACAAGATGAAAAAAGATGTTCAGAGGGATTTCAGAATATATGCTTTCATTACCTAGGAAATCAAAATATACTGTCCATAGCCTTAAAAAATCGATTTTCGCCATATTTTTTGGATTAAAATGTCCCATAAATCAGGCCAGGAATGATTTATTAACAAATCCCTCTGAACATATCTTCAGAATACTGCTAAGTGTATAACTGGAAAATTTGGTGTACATCGGTGCTACATAGGCTGAGATGTTTCTACTGGAGGATGACAAAAAACCCATTTTGAGAAAAAGGCATTTAAAGATTTGTAATGTAAAAAATCATACTTTTTTAGTAGAAACAACTATTTACTGACACAATATCTTATCAAATAATTAGCAACAACAATACAAACCACCTTAATCACATCAAAACTTATAAACACAGCATTTATGGCCTTTAACTGAGCAGAAAAACAGTCAAAAACACATCTGAATGTCAGAGCGCGTCACGTGATGCATCTGAACCAATCACGTTGTCAGAAATTGACATCAGCCAATGAGATTTCGCTTTTAGGGTTAAATGCCCATTTTACTTTCACGATTGGTTGCTGATTAAAAGGAAATGACCATATTTGGATCCGACAGCATTGTACAGAAGAGAGAGAGCTTTTCAGACATGTGCGTGATTAAAGGAAGAACACAGAGATCGCGGAGCAGCGCGTTGATTTAGAACGCCAACTTTTGTTGAATTTCGGAGAAATCTACAGACGCAAATAGACAAAGTGTAGTAAAATAAAGACCTAAATGTGTATTTTGGACTTTTTTTCACCACAAGTCTGAAAGAAGACATGTTATTGAAGACAAATAGCCCAAAATCTCAAAATTGACCAGTGAAAAAAAAACGATGTTTTTGCCTGCCGTGTCTCGCCTTAAGGAATCTGAACAACTTCGAAACTGAACAACATTAACAAATTTTTGCTCTCACTAGAAGCTGTCGGTTCATTTGAAGTCGCTGCATTACATTACATCTGAATGCTACCACATATTGTTTTATGATCTTATATTGTTTTATGATCTGATCTGCACCTGACTTAACAGGTGCATGTAATGGCTAGAAATAGCATTTTATTATTTTTACTGTATTTTTTCAAATAAATTCAGCCTGTAAGAGACTTCAACAGCGTAATTAAAGTGTGTGTAAATGCACCGGATCTACTTACATGACGTTTAGTAATTGCCCTAGATAGGCATATTTAACCATAGTATAATTGCCTCTAAACACCATGAGGGATTGGGGCATCCAGTCAGGGACTGAGGGGGGTGTCCTGTCCTCCAAATACCCAACTGGAAATTGAAATGTTAATGGAGATGAACCCAAAGAAAGTGTTAAGTGAACAGCCTGGTGTAACATTCATCCTCTGAGAGATGGGAGTATATGTGGGGAATGCACTGTAGTTTCATGTTAGAACATGGCAAATTATCCAGAGAAACTCGACCAGAGGAACAACCTCTCCAGAAATGAACCTGGAGATCACTGCCACACAAAGTCCACTAAAAGTCCTTCGGATGAGACGTTAAACCGAGGTCCTGACTCTCTGTGGTCATTAAAAATCCCAGGATGTCCTTCGTAAAAGAGTAGGGGTGTAACCCCGGCATCCTGGCCAAAATATGCCCCTTGGCCTCTGTCCATCATGGCCTCCTAATAATCCTCATATACTGATTGGCTACATCACTGTCTCCTCTCCACCAGTAAGCTGGTGTGTGGTGGGCGTTCTGGCGCAATATGTCTGCCGTCGCATCATCCAAGTGGAAATCCAAGAAAAAGCGCTATATAAATGTAACGAATTATTAATTATTAAAAGGGCAATTCATGAACTGTTTACAAGGCTTATCTAAACGCAAACGCACTAAAAAGTTTAAAACACTCTGCAAATATATAATTTGCTTTAGAAAAAAGGAAGAACAAAGAATCCGAACATCAGGTTGCGTGTTTCAGGTTGCAAGATGACAATGCCGCAATAACATCCTGTTATTAACACACAGCACACATTGCTTTATCACCTCGTTGCAGGTTAAGAGTTGAAACGGGAGTGAACGACCGAGCTTCTGCTTTTTCTCCCTGCACATAAACAGTCCTGTTCTGTTTACTTCCCTCCTTTCATCGTCTTCTTCCTCCTTTACTCTCTCAGAGGAATGTGCTTCACCTGACCTTCACCTCGCCCCCACTCCACAAACACACACACACACACACACACACACACACACACACACACACAGGGGAATTCCTCCCATGGAGATAAAGCAGAGTCCACTGTAAACATGGGTGGCCTGCACTTGTCACTCTGTTCCTTCAGGCTATTACATTAATTTAGAGAGAAAAGAGGCTCTAAATGAAGGAGAAACATGTCCACCAACCGAATCCAGACACACACGCAAACAACCACAAACAACATGGACATGAACATTTTTCCATCACATTTTTTTAAATGCATTTATATGAATGTATATTTGAAATGTACATTCATCTATCTATCTATGTATCTATCGATCGATCTATCTATCTATCTATCTATCTATCTATCTATCTATCTAAATTACTTTTGTGACGATGCAAAGTGTCAATGTAAAAATGTCAGATTCAATCTTGCAGTGTCTGCATGAGCTACAATAGTAAATGTGTCAGAAAAAAATGCATTAACTGTTAACTGACTGTTCCAACAAGTTGTAAGGTTGGATGGGGGAAGAAGCCCCCTCATAGAACAATGTGGATTTGTTTTTAAACTGTAACAAAGTGCCGTTAATGTAAAGTGTCGTTAAAAGTGTTGTTAATGTAAAATACTAAATCAAAATATTCTTTAAAATTGTATTTTTTATAATTTAGTTAATAATTGAATAACCGATGATAGACAAAACAGAATACCATGTAAAAGAGATTCATCTAAAAGGTACAATTATTATATGACTTATATACAGACCAATATTTTAATTGAAGATATGTCATATTAGCAACACTATGGAAATTGAATGATTTCACTCAACTAACCTATAGGTTTTAATGAAAGCAAAGATGTAATGTAGGCTATAGCCTATCTAATTTATGGCTGGCTAAATACTGAATAATAACACTATTATTTCAATAATTATTACATTTAAAAAATAATAGCCTAACACTAGGAACAAGTTACAACATACCACTTGGGCCCTTATCTTTTTACTTCAAAATAAAAAAAACTATAACTTTTACTTCACAAATCCAAAAACTTGTGTAATACGAATAGCCTACCTCATCTGTCGACATGATGCCGGTGAATTGCAGAGCTGATGCAGACATATTCACATCTATGATAAGATGCTTTCTTAGCTGTTTTCTCACTGATGTTATTTTTGTTGAGTTTGTTTTGCCATTGATGAGGAAAGCGCGCAACACTTTACATATTCATCTAACCGTCGCTCTCAGCAGTGTGGACGGCGTCAGGGTGATCGTTAACAATATCTCGGTGCAAAGGTATTTCCAATCCAACTTCTTTTTACTTCTAAGAGAAAAATAAAGAAAAGGAAATTCGCTGTGAGTAGCTATATGGGGGCATTGAATCACTTTCAGTCTCGTCTCGTTACGTGTGCACTGTGCACGAGTGTGAGGCTGTGAGCACGAGCAGTTGATCTGGCTACAGTTCACTCAACTGCCACCAGTGTCGCTATTAACATGGGTTTCTGAATTCTACAGAGCCCCTTATTACAGTATGTCCATTTAATTGTGTTGTGATCAAAGAAACCAGTTAAAATTGATTAGGCTACTCAATATTATATTGTTGGTCCTGGAATAACATTCCAATCAACCAATCAGATTTGAAGTTTAAGTTTACAGTTTAATCGCTATTAACATGAGTTTCTGAATCCTAGAGCCCCTTTAAAATATGTCCATTCCATTGTGTTATGATCAAAGAAACCAGCTAATATTGATTATTGAAGATTATATTGAAGATTGTTTAAATATTTTATCTAATATTTTAAGATATATTTATGATGGAGACAGAACATGCAATGCATAAAATGAATGACCCTTACCATGTTAACTGTTCACATGCAAACAGTGACTTGACTTTGAATGGTAGATGGATGTGGAGCTGGAACAACAGCACGTTTCGAACAGATAAGACTCCTCACACAACCTTTACAACGGCCCTGTCCTTATTGTTTTATGATACGTGTGAGGGAGTAAGTGAATTGATGTGAGTGAAAAAGGGTTTGAAGAGGGAAACTCAAACAAGCCAGGCTGCTCTTATCTCCCTCTCGCTACGCCTGTACACAAAAGGCTTTGGTCTCTCTCTTCACATACACTCCCACAGTTTATTTGTTCCTTTCCCCAAACCATCCTCCCATATTTAAACGTCACTCGGGCCACTGACGCACATCCCACCTTATCAATAATACCAACCTGTTCCTTTCCCTCTCCTTTCAACTTACTAAAAAAAAAAATTTGGCTTAGTTAGCAAAATCCTATCTAAGGAGAGATGGGTGCATGTGTTTTATGTTGTGACATGCTATTTTCTTATTCAATCTATTTAATTATTCATATGACCAGCTCAAACCTGCGTGTAGAAAGCGTACTGAATGCAGATCAATCGATTAGCGGGTGTGAACCGGAGCAATGGAGGAGATAGCATTAAATTAATTTTCCAGTAATCGGTGCAAACACGATCAATTCTAGAGGCCCCCGGCCCTAGTGAGGCCCTGTGATTTCATCCGAGGGGGACAAACCCCCAGAACGCGGTTTCATCCGAGGGGGATAGCCTCGCAGAACCTGATCTTTGTTGATCCTGGAACAACATTCCAATCAACCAATCAGATTTGAGGGACATATTTTCAGTTTATGTCAAGTTTTGGCTTACAAACAAGGTTTAGTGCTTCATCCGTGTGATTTAGCTATAATTTCTCTTATAAAAGAAAAATTTCAGACAGGAATGTTGTTCCAGGATCAACAAAATATGTTGCCAGGGACGCGTCTAACTCAGCAAAAGCAGGACGTACGACAAACCCAGACCCGCCCCGGAACGTGATTTCAACGGGGCCCCACAGGAACAACCTGCAACGGCCCCCCGGATGCTCCAGCTACAGCCTTGAGTGTGCAGACACAACGCGTGCAAGTTGTGTGAATGCCACAGGAAGTAGTTATTAGAGAAGGACAACAGGTGAGCTGATTACAGATCTGTGAGATGACTTGGTAGCATGCAATCCTCACTCTCATGCGCACACACACACGCACACACACACACGCACACACACACACACACACACACACACACACACACACACACACACACACACACTCAAACACAGCTGTGACACCTAAGGCTATGTGTCTTTACTGAGTACAAATCCCAGCTTTATACTATAATGTTTGTTCTTAAAGGTGGCTGATTTTCAATGACAAATTAAAATGTATCAAAATTGTATTGTAATGCTAAATAAATTGAACATCAATATTGTGGATACAGTATATAATAAATGTAGCAAAAAGACTTGATTGTGTCATCTTTGTAATTGGGATAATTATATTTATAGTAAATGAAATGCAACAAATTATGCATCATTTTATACATTTAAAATCTCTCAATCTCTCCTTCAAATGTTAAAAAATGTTTTTATGGTCCTGATTCAGTAACAATATAACATAATATTGTATGAAATCTGTATGAATATGAATCTTTTTTTATTATTATTACGTAAATTGGGGATAATGCCGGAAAAAGAGCTACTCTGTACTGTAATGTGTACAAACAAATGTGTCATGCAAAGAAGACAGATGAATTAAAATAGTCTCAAATACTTTATATTATATATTTGTATTATGTTTAGGTCAAAGATGTTGAAAATGAGCAAAAACATAAAAAATACCTCTTCCTTTGTGAGCAGGGAATTGTACATTATCTCTTGGCTCTATTGTATAGTCCATGTTCATGTTGTTTATAATGTTATATCACAAAAAGCTTATTTTGTTTGCGAATCCAAGCCAGATTTAAAAAGTATTTAAAATCTGCTTATAGTCAGTGAAGCCTAAATTCTGATTTTGATGGAAGCATTTAAGTTTCATCACATCAGAGGCCGTGTAAGGTGGGCATAGCTGATCTTTTAGGTGTTTGTTTTTCTCATAAAGGCTATTTCGAGTCGACAGTGTACTGACAGTGCAGTCCAGAGCTCGTCCCAGACAGGGGGAGTTTTCTCAGCTCACTGTGACTGTGTGTGGCAGGGAGAACGAAACCGAGATAGACAGAACAAGAGGAAGAGAAAGAGGGGAAAGTTGGAGCCAGGCCCCAATGTAAAGTTACATCAAGAGCTTAATCTGAAGCTGTCTGTGTGATGGATGGGGTTTGGAGGTTCTAAATATATCTCTGGCGACCCCTTTGAGTGCGCACACGTTCAGAACTGCATCTGGTTTCAATGTCTGTAGACCCTCTGCAGTGATACGGGGTCTCCACCGCTCATCACACATCAAAACACACACTCTCTCTCTTCAACTTGTCCCCCTTGATCTTGATCTGTTTTTCTCATTTTCCTATTTTCCCTGCAAGTGTTATTGTAGATGTAAATCTAAAACTGAAATAAAAACTATTTAAATATATATTAAATACTATATAATAAAATGACAAAAACACACAACAAAAGTACTAAAACTTAACTGAAATTAAAATGAAAACAGTAAAATAGTTTTTATTTCAGTTTTAGATTTACAGTTTTAGATTTACATATATATATATGAATCAAAACTATAAAAGTGTCTCGGTTATACTAAAATCACACTGGTATATGGCATAATAAACCCCACCAACATGTACAGTAGGACCCCAACGTGAAGCACAACGATGATGGTTTTTCTTAGTGATAATGACAGAAAACAATAGGGGTGATGGGGGCAAGATGAGCCACTCATAGTCAAATATGTTACTGCAAGTTTTCATATCAGCTGAATCTTTGTGGTTATGTTGGTAATGAACACTTTTTAAACGACACATGCTGTTCAAAAGTTTGGGGTTGGTGAGTTTTTTTGCTTTGTTTTTGAAAAAAGTCACCACTGCATTTATCTGATCCAAAATACAGTGGAAATATATATTTCTGTGTTATATATTTGAATATATTAATTTATTCCTGTGATGCAAAGCTGAATTTTCAGCATCATTACTTCAGTCCTCAGTGTCACATGATCCTTCAGAAATCATATGCTGATTTGCTGCTCAAGAAACACTTTTTATTATTATTATTATCAATGTTGAAAACAGTTGTGTTCATATTTTGGTGATATATATTTTTCAGGATTCTTTGATGAATAGAATGTTCAAAAGAGCAGCATTTATTTGCAAGTCTTTACTTTCACTTTTGATCAATTTAATGCATCATTACTGTATAAATGTTAATTTCATTAAAAATAAAAATCCTATTGACCACTAACTTTTTGTTAGATAAAGTATTTTGCATTTTAGCTTCCTGTGGCCGGTTGCATAAACTGCTAGTCTTACAAGTTAGTCATCTCATTTTTTTCTTCAGGACTGGTCATAACTTTTTTAATTCAGTTAGGCCTACATAAAAAGTTAGATTGGTCTAATTTGAATCCGAAAAGTAATAGTGATTACCCCTAAACTAATTGCTAGTTGATCAGACTAGTTCTTAAGACAGAGTTAGTGACTGTTTATGCAACTGGCCCCAGGACTAGTGCTTAGTACGGTATTACAAGTTAGTCATCACTTTTTTTTCTTTACCTAACAGTAATACTGATTATTCAATAGCTACTGGTTATTCATTAGCTCAACAACTTATCCAAAACATTTAACTGCTGACACATTCATTTTTGTAAATGGGGGCTCATCTTATCCTGTGGCTCATTTTACCCCTGGTCTTACAATGCAATAAAATATACCACCAAACAGTGCATATGTGCAGCAGGCAGAATTTGTTTTGATGGAATCTGGTATTAATTATGATCAATCAATTATAATCAACCTTTTTTATTATTATTAAAGAAGCTGTCAAAATATAATTTATGACAAAAAAAGTATCTTAAAAGAACATACGTGTCATTGTAACTAAGGTTGTTTGGTTGCAGTGCACTAGAATGGGAGTGTTGTTGCCTCAGTGTCAAAATCCTAGAGTGTGTGTGTGTTAAAAATAGTATTTTTTCTGTGAGCGAGAAACCCTGGCCTAATTAAGACTTGTTTATGTAGGGAGCTATTCCAGAAAACTGAGGTTTATTTGTGTGTATGATTGACTGAAGGTGAAGCTCAGGTGAGTGGTTTTTCCTCTGAGAATGTAAACCAAACATGAAGTTTAGAAAGATGCAGTGTACATGTACAAGCTCCTTCAATCAAAAGCCCCTAAACCCATGCACACACACACACCTGGACTTGGACCGTCTTCTTCACAGCTGGTTTGGCAGTGTGCATGTGTGTGAGTGTGTGCACATTAGGTTGCCTGGTTTCACTGCAGTGTTATCAGTGCCAACAGGTGTGAAGACTGGAAAAGGATGTGTGTGCTTGCTTTGTACACTGACGTGTGTGTGTGTGCGTGCGTGTGTGCGTGCGTGCGTGCGTGTGCACACTCACGTTTATACAGTAAACTTTTTTTCCTTTCCGGCACATACAGTACACACACTACACATTGAGTGTCTGTCTGGTTTTGAGAGGAAGGGAGTAAAACCACACCATGTCTGAAAGGGTAATCACTTAAAACTATTTACAAACACATCATTTCAGACAGGGAATATGAATCACTACAGTGAGTCAGTATAACGTATGACAAATGCATAAGTTTGCGTGTGTGTGAAGGAAGAGAGAGAGAGAGAGAGATCCCTTCTCATACAGTGGACTCTTTGTGTACTGGAGAAAAACAAAGTCAAAGTGAGTGAGGATCCTCTGTGCAAACACACAGTCAGCTGGACGGTGTGTGTATAGTCTGTATGCATAAAACAGCCCACACCTTCACTTTTGGACACATTCTTCTATATCCTTAATTCTAAGTTAAATCCTTATAATAATATCCAGGGTTTTAGACTTGGATAAATGTATCAAAATATGGGTGGGAACATTTATGGATCCAAACATCTGCTTTTTTCAGATTGATTTTTATGATATTTCTTCCCTAAAGTGTCTGGACATCAGAAACAGTAAAAAGCAGAGGTACCAAAAGTGTTATAATGATCTCAAATCTCAAGCATACATACACCATCCAACTCTGGTTGCTCTATAATATTAACTTCAGATCTGTATTGAAATTGATTAGAATTCTTTCTTCTTTTTTTTTTAAAGTTCGCACAAATGTAAAGGTCTTCATGTTTGTATAATCTAGACTCCTTCTTGCAAAAACTTGTTTGGCTGATATAACTCAATCTGATTATGACCTATTGTCTCTCTTACCTATGTTGACATTTTGAAGACACAGACCAAATTTAAGGGGTGCTATAACTAACATCCTCAAAACTTTGCAGGTTCAATTAAAAATGTTGAAACTCACCAACATTTGTATTCTGTTGTGCCAGATTTTTCCAATTTGCTTGGACCCCGATAAATGCTGTTTCCGGCTATGAAATTTAAATTCATGCAGGCGTGTGTGTGACAGAAAGAGTTCTGGGGCTCTGGGGAGTGTATTCTAACACTCAACACTTATGTACCATGAAGGCACCTTTGTTTGGCAAAATCCCACTCAACCAATAAATGCTTTACTGTGATTCCTGGCAATTTGCCGAGTTAAAGTCAGAAAACTGCTGAACCATCAAAGCCTCAATCAGTTCTCTGGATGTGTTTCATGGTTGTGTACATGTACGTGCGTGTATTTGCTTAGTTATGCATCTTTCTTTCCCCAGAATCAACAGACGTCTGCGAATAACTCTTCAAACAAACAGCATGTCTGCAAATGACTGCCAAATTCTCCCCTTGCATTCAGACAGTCTTACTGGCAGCACTGTTATCTTTTTTCTTTGTCTCTCTGTCAGATATGTGTGTGTTTTTGAAAGTTTGGAACTGATGCCTTGTAGAAGATTGGAAGTGCCCACCCTTACTCCACCCAGGCCTAAAATACAACTACACACTGGCCAGAGCTTTGAGACATGCTCCTTCGCTCTCACACGGCTTAAGATGGATCAGGCGAGACTTTTGCATATAGCTTCTCTGACCATGTACATATTTGATTAGGGTGCCCAGACAACACAGAATATTACACTATAGGCTGCTGTCAGAAAGCAGTAACACGTTGTGTGACAGATCTAGTCAGTTTCACATCTATTTCTTTGGTGCATTTTTTTTTTTACTGGATCTATTGCTATGTTTATAAAAATACGGAACACTTATATATTGCAGATATGTTAAAATTCAAAGCAATTCAAAGTTAATGAATGTAAACTGAATGTTCATCTTAAAGTGTTTATGAACAGTCACACTTCTCAAGTTTTATAGTTTGCCTACAGTTGGTATGAGTTACATAAATGCGTGTTGCTGTGTGTGAAACACTTAATTAAAATGCAATTACTTTTAGTCCTACTACATTTTCCCACTTAATTAAGTCAAGTAGTGACTGGTTTTATACAAACAGTAGGATGTAGCATGACATGCACTGTAACTGTGCAGCAGTTATGGTCAATCACTAATTATCAATTATCAAATGGCATGTGGTATAAAGAAATGGCAGGCATCCTCTTCTAAAGTTGCGGTTTTCCCGGGACACTCCCTGTTTCATGAGGTGTGTCCCTGCAGCTGTTATAGGCTAACTGACATAAAATGAAGAGTCCTCAATCAATGTCTTTCTAGCTACCAGCTCGTGGGTTCCTAACAGAAATACATAACAGAGAAGGAAAGCTGTGTCTCTGCCAAAATCCTGGTCACCCCATTTTTCAAAAGTGTGACACACTAATCCCACGCACACAGTAACCCAATTAAGCACACAAATGTTCTTCAGAAATCACAGAGGTACATTTCACTCTTGCTTTTAGCAGCAGACATCAATTTTAAATCATTTTGAAATATGTACATTGATTTAAACAAATGTTTTACACATTTAATCGCGGTTTGCTCTACATTTTTTTCTAAACGCTAAACTTTGTGCTAAAATGTAGGTCAGAACTGTCAAATGCAGCAGTGGAGCTGAGCGTTGCTCCCTCTACTGGCCGGCGTTGGTGGTAATGACACAACTGGATTGGCTCCAGGCGCATAAGAGTGCGCGCGCCCTGCTCGTTCACATATTGGCGCACCACTGCTGCCAGATTTACTACTTCTGCGCTTTCCGAAGAGCAAGAGACGGATAGAAGACACCGGCACTAATGAGCTGAGGGACTATTGTGAGACTTTAGAGATCTGTGGTATTATTTTCACACTTTTTTGCGAGGCAGTCATCGCGTGTGTTGTGGATTTTACTTTTAAGATCATGAACTGAAGTGTTATGCGCTTAACACTTCATTCACGGAATTTTTTTTAACCGGCGGAATATCTTCAAAGGTAATAAAAACTCTTTAAGGCATATTTCTCCCCCTTCCCCCTATTATAGAGTTCATTAAGAGTGACTTTTGTTGGTCTTTACATTAATTAGTTAAATAAAAATACCTATAACTGGACAATGTATTATCCTGTAACGCGCAGGTTTGGAAACAGCGTTTCGAAACCTTGTGACCTGCCTAACGTTACCTAGGCGGCATTTTGGGCATCTTCGCGTTTGAACGTTCTAGTCGAGAACGCGCCTATTAGCCTATGCCCAAAAATGCTTTGTAGGTGGGTTGCACTGTAGGTTTTTTTAATACAAAAATTGTTTTGTATCGAATTTCAGCTATGTTTTGTAAAACAGGTAGGCTAGACCGGGGCTAGTTGTCACATGGATAACTTGTCTGGCTAGCTATATCTCAGTAAACAATGTTTTGATGTTTGGTTTATGGTGTTTAATTATTTTGTTTTGTTTTTATTAAAGCTCAGGCCAAGTCGTCACATTATGTTGGTATAAATATATTATACTAATATTATATAATGCCAAAACAACTCTTTGTTTTATAGTTACATTTTTGTTTCATGAATTTTGTTTCATAATTGTTTTACTGTATACATTTAGCTGAAAAGCCTATAATAGACTGTTTAATCCCAAAATATGCTGTGAGAATTTATCCCATATAATTTGACACACACACACACACACACACACACACACACACCCACCCACATGCCAAGGTTTTAATCTAACTTTACACACTGAGAAAAATTCACTGGAGTAAAAATTGTGACAACTAGCCCCATTCTCTCATTAATGTATATTGTAATACTTTTGTTTTAGGCATCTATTGGAACACCACGACTCCCTCTGTGGTTCTGATATGGGACTTTAGGTTATACCTCTCGTACCATCTTTCCTGGAGTGAAATCGGCTGATTTAAAAAAAAATTGCGCTCTTCCAGAAATGGTGGGGCATTTACATTTACAAGCTATGGATGAGAGTTTGAAAGGAAAGAACCGGGAGGGACTGCTCGATAGTCCGGATTCAGGACTCCCTCCAAGTCCCAGTCCGCCCTTCTACTCTCTGTCGCCAGGGATCCTTGAGTCGCGCACCGGCAGCTGTTCAACCCCGACTGAGCTGCAGGGATACTGCAGAAAGGAGAGCCGGGAAGGCAAACTGGTATGCATTCATATAATGAAGCCTTAGAGCTTAAAGGGATAGTTCACCCAAAAATGAAAATTCTGTCATTATTTACTTACCCTCAAGTTGTTCCAAACCTGTATGAATTTCATCTACTGAACACAAAAGAAGATATTTTGAAGAATATGGGTAACCAAACAGAGTAAATGATGACAGAATTTTCATTTTTGGGTGAACTGTCCCTTTAAAGGAGACCCAACATCCTTTGTTGGCAGTGGAACAATTTCCCTATCAACCAATCAGTGCACTGATTTTAGGTGTAGGGTTAGGGTATTTGTTGTCCAGGAAAAACATGTTGATGAAGGAACATGCCCTACTTAGGTCAGTCATATTGTGCAGTATTCAGACATGTGCATGAGGACAGTTGAGTGGAGGCAAGTTTCAAACAGACAGGTCACATCTAAAAGGGGATATAATAACGAAATGTATAAACACATAAGGGCTTTCCACGCTAGAAAAAGTTAACCCTGGGTCAATCTAAACCAGGCACCAGAGGGTGGACATCCCTTTGCCGCCCTCCGGACTGAGCCAAACTCCACCTGCAGTCAACCCCGATTTCATTTCTGTCGCTTTCGCCGATGAGAAATATTAATGCCCCCCCTCGTGTCCTGCCACTGGGCCTACCCTTACCCCGGGTAAGCAGAATCCTGGGTTATCTTGGTTCATGTTTCACACTGCTCATACTTTACCCAGGGTTAACAATTAATCCAGGCTATTCATACGTTTCGCTCTATACTTATTTGTGGTGTCAGTGTCACTGATTGGACAAATGCAGCATGTGACCTATTTACATAAAAGCTTTAACATTGCGTATCCTTGTATTATATTTTACCTTTTTGACATACTTTTTTTTAATACTTTTTGGTTTTCCATCAAACACTGAAACAACTGCTTATACAACACACTGTCGCTGCGTCCGAAATCGAATACTTCCCTACTAAATAGCGTGTGAAAAACAGTATGCCAAAAGAGTAGTATGTCCAAGTACATAGTATTCGAAAACCATTTGGCGAAAAGTCCCCGGATGACCTACTACTTCCGGCAAGATTCTGAAGTGCATTCGATGGACACTTAACTATCCCATGAGGCCACGGGAGAGGATTTATGAATGAAGGTGAAGTGATGCAACTGACGCTGGTAGGTCACATGATAATGACAACATGGCGGATGTAGTACGTCAAGATTCCATTCATACTACACACTCATATTATATAAAACATTATTTTTTAACGGTCGTGAAGTAAGTTCAGTACGCGATTTTGGACGCACCGTGTGTTTCCGTGACTGTCCAAAGCATGTGAATACGTAACGTGGCACGTGATTGGCTGTCTGTTGCTGAGCATCTAGCTTTAACATTCTAACACCACATCATTTCACACTGCACAAGTTTGGCACAGCAATGCGGGGTTAACACTGCAAAAGCTGTCTTACTCTTAACCCTGCTTCTAAAGTGTGAAATGTTCCATAACCTGTGGTTAAAAGTGAAGTTTAGAATGACAATAACCCAGGGTTAAATAAGCACAGTGTGAAAAGCCCTATAATCGACCATGTTTCTGCTGCAAGAACTTTTCATTGACTTGACTACTTTAAATTTCACACCACAGCAGAATATGGTTGTTTAAATTGCGATGTTACGGAAGTATACGGCAGATATTTTGTTTCGTATTGTGACACACAACCTAGTGAAACAGATTATCAAAAAAGAGAAAATGACTTGGTTCTATGCATCAGTTGTTGATTGGATGGAAGCAGATCAGAAATGCAAGCTTGAGTTTGATTGTAAGAAAGCGACCGTGTTTAAGTGGACTAAACAATTGAAGAAGTCTGGCATACGTAACCAGAGCAGTCTGTAATGTTCCTGGAAGATCCAGTTATGAGATTTTAATAAAATATAACAAGGTTAAAAAACAACAATATATGCATGGATGAATAATTGACAATAAGAAAATAGTGAAATAATTAATTTCATGCCAACGTTAAATATCGGTTGTGACAGGACTCTCTGTTGTTATGGAAGTTGCCATTTGTTTATATTTGCTAAGTCATTGTCACTATGGATACAGATGACATTTACAAATTGTAAAGGTGTTTAACTTCAGTTACTCATTCGTGCTGACAATATTCAAGCTGATTCTGTAATACGAAAGTCACATGTGAGCAACCGGTGGTTAAATGATTTCCATCCAAAACAACATGTTAGAATATAGAAGCATATATGCAGTTTGTCATAAACACAAACAGATGCTGTTGACAATGTGGAGGCCAGGGAAAAATAATGAGAAGTGAAAGAGAAGAATCCTGAAATAGAAAGGGGTTCAGGTGCTCATGCCTCCGGAGACACACTCTAATGAAGAGAGGATGACAAGGGGAGAGAGAGAGAGAGAGAGAGAGAGAGAGAGAGAGAGAGAGAGAGAGAGAGAGAGAGAGAGAGAGAGAGAGAGAGAGAGAGAGAGAGAGAGAGAGAGAGAGAGAGAGAGAGAGAGAGAGAGAGAGAGAGAGAGAGAGAGAGAGAGAGAGAGAGAGAGAGAGAGAGAGAGAGAGAGTTTCTGTAAACAAGTTGACCTTGTGATTTGTGAATGTGGTAACTGTAACCGATCTCTATCTGTCCCTCCTTCCTCATAGCAACCCTTTTACACCACATACACATGTGCTAACAAACAAGCAATGCCGACACACACACACACACACACACACACACACACACATATATATATCATACTGGTACAGTATTACTCGACAGCGCATGTTCACGTTACAGTATACCGCCGCTCAAGTGCCTCGGCATAACCCAGAGTCTTATTTCTGCCTCTGAAAGGTTAAACTAACAGTGTCTGCATTTGACACGACCATCAATTCAAATTTAAGTGCCCTTTCATACTTACCCTAATGAAAACCTCCTAGTGTCTAAGTATTTCAGAGTAACCACACAACTAGAAGATTAAGATTAGCGTAGAAAGAACCTATTCCAACACTTCATAGTGGATGCGTCTTCTAAGGCAGGAAATGAAGTTTTCCCTGAGGAAACACAGTTCATCACAAGTCAACTGTGTGTTGAAGCACTAACAAAACAACAGCTTTTATTAAACAAATACCAGTAGATACGAGAGGCCTGATACGCCGCACGCCTGTTAATGCGATTGAGCTGCATTTGTCTGCATAAATGCTTTGCCCGAGCACGCCGCTAAGAGCAACTATCTAAAGGCATTTTGGAAAGAATAAATGATAACTCAGACACTCCTCTTTGAGAAACGTGCTTGCACTTGTTGGAATACAGCGTCTCGCTCAGTAAAATAGAAAGGAGCAGCATGACTTTTTTTTTTTACACTTTGGAAAGCTCTCATGCCAGCGTCAACAAAACATCCCTCTGTGGAAGTTCTTTTGAATATGCCATTTCCAAAACCCTATTACTTAAATGTATACAAATGTGGTCAAGCCTGCAGGCAACATGCATTATATGAGGACCAAATGCTCTCGCAGAGTAGAAAAGTAAACGCAGGCATACAAAGCATTCATTGTTTGCCATACACTTTGCATTTTCCATTCATGGCAACCTTGCTTTGTGGCGGTGTCTATCCCAGCATGAATATACAGTACGCTATATGCAGTGCGCATGCTTGCATCTCGTTTTGTGGCTGTGGGTCTATTTTAAGAGTTGTGTTTGTATGACGTAAAAGAAATCTCTCTAATCTATTTTAGTGTGGCAGGCCTAACAGCGGAGTTGTTGCAGTCAGTTACATAAGAAACTGATGACCTCTGTTTGCTGAAAGTGAAGGGTGCATTGACACCCCTGAAACAGTCTAATGCTTTATTAGAGCACAGGACGGATGCGTGATATATGAGGAGCATGTCTGCTGAAATTAGAGATTTTTTAGCTTGATATCAATCAATATTTCCAGTTTGAGACCAAAAATAAATAGGCGGTCAATAGTAAAAACGACTCGTCGGCTAATTTGATTGGTCGATTACGTCGACTAATCACGGCAGCTGCATTCGCATGTAACCTCTGTCAATTACAATTGATTTTTATTATATTAGTTATTGTGCCAGGGTCTGTTTTTGGAGGGCTCTGTACAGCATCAAATTGACTTTTTTGCATTTGACGTTACAGTTATAGGTTTTTAGGGCTTGTTACCTGATATAATATAGAAGATATAATACCTGGCTTTCTACATGTTTTGTTTTAGACGTCCTTGGATAAATTGTCAGACCACCTGACACAATCAGTCTAAATAGCGATGCCACTGTAATGACAAACTGTCTTCAGCCTTCAAGCTTTGATTGAGAAGTGATCTGATACTGTGCGGTTGATCCGCCACCAGACCTTTAACTGCTTAACTGAGATCCGTCCCTCATGTGACTGTGTGTGGGGTGGCGGCACATTGTGTAACGCCACAGTGGGCACCGTATCCGTCCTGGATTTAACACACGTTCTCTCTCTTGTACTCATATGGACACGGACGCACATGCTCAGCGGCGCAATCCCTCTTTCCCTGGCCTGCATCCATGAGACAACAGCATGATGCCAGAAACCTCTCATAAACAGCATGTTAGAAAAAGGATTGTTTTTAATTTTACTGCTCATTATGTGTTCACTTTATTGGCTTAAACTGACCAGACCCCCCGCTGTCAAATTTAAAAATAGACAATGGATCACAATATCATAAATGGATTATGACTGAATGAGACCAGGAACCCAGGAGTATGCTTCAGTTTTTTTTTTCGGTATGGCATTGTGTGTCTCTGGCCACATCGCATAACACATTTGGAATAAAGCACAGTTTCCATCCCAAGAGAACAAAATTGTCACTTCATTGGAAATTGGCACAGAATATCTGTAATAAAAATGAAAGTTGCTGCAATCGGTGAAGCCACTGCGGCTCTTTTTCCCTACATCATAAATGACTTGTGTCTCAGAGCGCGCAGGCGAAACACAATAAAGGCTGTCATGTTATTGTGTGTTCGGATGCCTGGAGTTTGGGAACGCAATCATGTGAGACGCGTCTGAGAGGGAATTAAAATAAGCTTAGGCTCAGGCATTTCAGAATGATCAAACCAACATTTGAGATGTTGCGCAAAGAAATCGGTCCGCTAGTCCAGTCATCCAATCACATCCACTGTTGAAGCAAAGTCACATGAGTCTTTTGTTTTGATCATCGAGGGATTTATTCAGCAAACGTGTTTCCATCGTAGTTTATGCACATGTCTGATAAGAAATGTATCCAGCTCAATTGAGCGCATACATTTTTTTAATGCACATTTTAAGAATTGATCATTTTGTCATTTCCATCCAGCGTTTTTATGCAATATCCTAAAATGTGCATAAAAATAGGTGGATGGAAACATATCTGTTGTACTGTGAATGTGCACTTAAACTGATTGATGCAATATTATTAGAAAAATAATATAATGATATATGATTGTATCTTCACATCGCTAGATTATTTTGCTTTGATACACTCTCATGTGGACTCTTTGAAACGGGTTCAGTCAGTCAAGTTTCAGTCAGTCAGATCTAAATTTCTAAAATGAACTAAAGCAACAACAAAAAAATACAGATTGTCATCTATTAGAATGTGAGACTGTAAACGTGTCACGTCAGATGATAGTTCGGTTGATGATACGCTGCTGAGGAATTCGGTTTTATGAGGTGTCAGAGACAGAGAGTGAGGAGAGCTTGTACATGCTGGACATCGAGGAAGGTGCTGAGCGTGTGTGTGTGTGTGTGTGTGTGTGTGTGTTGATGGCTGGAGCAGGTGGAGGCACAGACCAGTGCAGCTCCACACACTGTCTCTGTTTGTCTGACCACCACACACACACATATACTGTATACATATATATCTCAGTACGCAGACAAACACATGAACACAGACGGCACTGAAATCAAATATAATTATTAGATCAAAAAGCTTGAAGTAGGCCTACTAAAATGACTAAAACCTACAGAAATATATAAAAAAATTAAATGAATTAAAATGTAAAAAAACACAACAAAATTACTTACTATACATACTATAATAGTATATTAAAAATACAAAAATAGCACTGCTTCAAAACTTACCAGACTCTGTAAATAAATGATTTAATTTTCAATATAAACTAAACTTGGTTTATGTCCTGTTCTTTGGACACTTATTTTTATATTCTGTTTTGTTTCCTTTTAGTTCCTGTTTCTCTGCTCTGTTTAGTGTCAGTTTACTTGGTTAGTTTGTTTCTGTTTCTATAGTAACGTATTGGCTGCACCTGTGTCTAGTTTTGTTTTCTTTATACATGCGTGTTTGTTTCCTTTATACATTCCATTTTATACATGCGTGTTGGAAAGCCTCACTTCAGATCCGTGACAGACCCAAACTACCCTCACCAAACTGTACTGACTGCTCAAACAGCGGATATTCAAACAGACACCAAAACAACAATAAGCATAGTAGGAGAAGAATTCTAGGATTGTTGCACAGTTGATATTTCTGAAATGCTGTTTTGCTAAACAGTGTTCTGATTCAGAGGACAAACTATGGCTGCGTCCGAAATCACATACTCTTTTGAGTAGATACGTATTTTGAATAAGGAATTTCTTCACAAGCGTCACTGTCAAAAATGTATGTTATGTTATGAATGTGTATAGTATGAATGTAATCCACTGGACATACACTACATTCGCCATGTTGTCATTATCATGTGACCTAGCACTGTCATTCACAAATCCTCTCCCGTGGCCTCACGGGATAGTAAAGTGTCCATCATATATGCACACTTCAGAATCTCACCAGTAGAAGTAGTTCATCTGGCCACTTTTTTCCTTCTCTTTAATGAGTACTGGTAATTCAGACGTACTGTTTTTCATCTACTATATAGTAGGGAAGTGTGCGATTTCGGATAAAACCTATTTGATAGTAGAGTGTTTATTTTGTGATGATAATGGATACTTACAAATAAATAAATGCCAAAAACTTTTTTTATTTGAGATTAAAGTTATACAGTAATGATATGATACACATGAAACTGCTACAGTCTAAAGATATTCAAGAAATCAGTTGCCATGGCCAACGAACGGTCAATTATACAGTTTAGCTGTCATCATACATTACATGCTGAAATTGATCAATCGAATTCAAGCATTTCAATGTAAAATGCGCAAATATTTAGCCAGGATTTAACATCTATTATTATGGGTTGTAATGGGGGGTAGCTAGTGTACATGGCTAATTTCTTCTTCTTTTTCTTCTTGTGTAGCTGCCATACTTGCTCCTGAACTCTCAAGGTCCAGATGCGAGGTCACGCATGTACCCTGTGGTCTACGGAGAGAGCATTGAGGTCAACCCCAAACCAGAAAAAGAAATCAAGTGAGTAATGTTAAATCACCATTACCTACTAATGTTTTTGAAATGTGTTGTTGTTGTTTTGTGTGTGTGTGTGGTTCCAAACTTCAGTTTCTATTTTTTCTCTGAGCAACTGTACAGTCACATGATCAACATCACACATTTTCTTACTAGTGACCTAGAAATAGTGCAAAATCGGAAATATTTCCTTATTTTGCTCCATGCGATTTCTTTCCTCCATAATTTTCAAGCTGGTCTCAGACTTTGAGCGATTAGTTGAGAAATGTTTGTCTGCTGCTCCTCGCCAGGTTCAACTCTGCAGTGAAGTACGCTTCAGACAGACACTTTCGTGACCAGGTGTACTGCGCCCAGGTCCAGACCGCCACATCCTTCAGCGAGACGGTGGTGGCCGTCCAGAACTGCACGTGGCGCAGCTACAAATCAGAGGTTCACTTCCAGCCACGGCACAGGCCGCTACACTTCCAAAGCACGGCCATCGTGTTCCCCAAGCACGCCCGCAATACATACCGCACCACGCTCAACTACAACAGCAGCAGAAACACAGCCGGGCGACGGTGGTTTGTGTCCACAGTCAGGCTGGAGTCCACCGAGGACGCCAGTCCATGCATCATTTACACAGAGGACCTCTGAGAGACACATGAGAGGTTTGTCATCGTTCACAAAATGTCACACACACAAAAAACTCCCTAGAGAGTGAGAGGACGTGGACTCGGTTACTAAAACCCTGATTCAAAACGGGTGGCAAGAGACTTTAAAGAAAGGAAACGCAAAGTCAGTGAGGGCCGTTTTGTTGTTTTGCTTCCGGTGACATTGGTACTTGATAGTGGGGATGAGGTTGTGTGAGTGTGTGTGTGCAGTCTTTACATGTGTCGCATGTCAGTGATGTATTTATGTACATCTTTTTTAACTGATTCATATCCAATTGTACCCGTCAGGTGGAGGGAAAAGCATTTGGGTCTAAGCGGTTTCTGTTTGCTGATTGATTGGCTCACATGGAATCTGTGCCCGCAGAATTCCAACGAAAGATCGGCAGATTTACACGCAACACAAAATGTTATTTAACAATCAAATCAAAATCTCTTTTATTTGTCAAGTGTCTGGTACTTGAATTTCGCTTGGTTACATTTTAGTGCCTCACATGGTGTTTTTGCATAGTAACATTTTAATCTTTTTGGCTACAGTAATTTAATAAGGTTTTATGCTACACTCATAAAAGAAAAGGTTCTATATCGAATCTCAATGGGTTCTATCGGGCGCCTCATATATAGAACCGTTTCATGAGATCATTTTTATTTTAGTTTTCATTACATTTTCTGAACTAAACAGCTTGTAAATAAACAAATCAGTTCTCCTTATAGCCATATAATACCTTTTGTGTATTTAAAAAAAAACTAAGACTTTTATATATTGTACCATTTGAATTATTACTTATAATGATGCCGATATTCCCCTAAAAATGTAAAGAACACGCAGAGTCCATGTGGGCCGACTTTATCGTCTTATTCAGTATTGCTGATTCTTACAATGCTCAAACAGGAAACAGTTCACAACACACGTGAATACAATTCAAACAATGCAAAGACTATAAGCACATTATATGTGGATGAGAGAGTCAGCACTGACTATGCGGAGAAAATAGAAACTGTATTTAAGTTGCACTTATGGAAAGTTGTTTTTTTCTTTTCTTTTCTTTTCTGTTGGCTGTAAATATGACTAACTAAGGGAGGAGCGCTTGAAAGTTGGACCAAAGATTCTGTAAAATTCAGTTTTTTTTTCCTGTTAGTACCTCAGAAAACGTGGAATAATTTCTTGCACAAACGTTTAAGAAGCCGGCCGACGTGCTAATAATTCAGTGGCCAAAAAAAAGAGACGGGAAGCAGAAGAGCGTATGTGGAACGTTGCATTTGAAATAACTGGACTGGGCATGTGTTATATGAGAGAGTTCAGCATGTTTCGATTTGAAAGGCCAAATGTTGGATTTATCTGTGAATGGAGACAAAGTTCACTGACCTCCTGACATAATCACGGTCTGAAGACTGTACGGTTTCTGGCTTTCAGATTGTACGGTTAGATAACTTTGGTTTCAAAGGTATTGAGTGTTTTCTGGCGTTGTTGGTGCTTGTTAGTCTCAGCCGAAATCTAGATCACAGAGCGAGCTCCTGTCACCTGCATTTCACGAGGAGCACTGAGGAAACATTCGGCTGCTGCTGTTCTTTCGGGAGGATATGAGATATAACAGCAATATGTTGAGAGGCAGGTTTCGACCGAGCATTATGAAGGTGTAAGTACTTTATGTCCGTCTTCTGTTTGGACTATGACTAAGTATGTTTTCGTCGGTAATGGTATATGGATGTGTTTGGAGAGGAAATGCTTGATAGATCAAACCACAAGAACCAACGTTTAGTTCAACTAAGTGTAATACAGTAACCTATGAGATTACAGGAAGGACTGTCTGATAAATCACTTCCTGTGTGTTCAGATGGTTCACCCAAGATGGACATTTGATAACTTGATAATAGAGGAATTTTAACAATGTGTTAAAAGCAGATCTGGGGGAGACCTTTTCTATTTTCATGTGTATGAATTTTTTTTTAAGAATACATTTGTTTGGTGTTCAAATGCTCTCTGCTAAAGGATTGATTTTCTTTTGATTTCCTAACACAATGATTCGTGTTTCTGGTAAATATTTTCCTGTTGTATATGTGGCATACAGCACTCGTAATTCTCTTTATATTTTTGTATAAATTCCCAAGTTAATGGTCTTCTTTTGGACAACAGATGAGAAAATAATTTAATAAAAAAAAAAAACATGTATATCCAAACTGAATAAATAAAAGACCCAAACCCTACAACGGCTGCACGTTTGTCTTCTTTTTGATGCCGCGATAAAACTGTACGCAAGAACCAGCCTCTGTTTTCCTTGTACATTATCACTTACACAGCAGTTTCCAACAAGGTCAAATACTTTCCAGCTTAAGATGAACAACCCTTCCACGATTCTTCCATAAAACTGTCAGGCGTGAGAGAGGCATCGAGTCGCTTTGCAGCATATCATTGTAATCCATACATTCAAATTTGCTTTAGGCTAGATCACATTAAAGCTGCCATAAAGTACATGATACAGCTACAAACCTCACACTGAACACATTTACAGTAAATGCAAGAATATGATTTTTTTTTTTTTTTACATAGGCACAAAAGCTGTGGTGATATATTTTTGTTTCAAAGTGTGTGAATTATTGTTTTAGTTATATTTAGTGTCAATTTCTGCTCTTGTCTCTCATGTATGTTTTTCTACTTGCTTTAACATAATGTAGCCTACTTTATTTTCCTGATAATCCTGACATTTATTTTCCTGACATAACTGATAATACTTTTTTTTAAACGTAGCATTTGGATACCAATTCTTTGAATTTACTTTACATGATAGAGATTGCTCTTAAACTAAGTGTTTCCACTTAAATTTATAACCCATTTTATTATTGCTTTTAAGCATAAAATGTTTAATGTTTTTATTGTTCTGTGAACAGTAAGTTACATCAGCCTTTCTCAAAGTGGGTGCCGCGGCACACTGGGGTGCCCCCTGACTGTGTCAGGGGTGCCGCCAAAAAATTACGTAGGCAAAAAAAAAAAAAAAAAAAAAAAAAAAAAAAAAAAAATTGACATTTCATATATAAATATATTTTAATTTACATGAATACATTCTTCTTCTTTTTAAACATATAAACGGATTATTAAAATTGTAAATTCATTTTAGATAAATATATATATATAAAATTAACCATAAAAATCCGTCTCACATCAGTAACTGTCATGACGTCCCCACCGGGGTCGCTCTAGCCCCCTAGGGAGCCGCGCCCTAGAGATACGCGAATGGGCTATTATTTCATCCGCAAAGTTTTGCATCACAAAACTCATCTGTCCGCCATCCATCCGCAAAAGCGTCTTTGAAAAATTTTCAAAACCGCACCGCCCGCCATCCGCTGATTGGGCGATGGAAGGAGACTAGAAAGCTCTTACCTAACAATATCAGTAGTGAACTCCGTCTCCGATCGGCGCACAGGGACAAAAATAAACAAATAGCATAAATTAAACGCACTTCGGCAAACCTGACCTTATCTGATGCTACTGTACAATATTTTCATTGTAGCCTAATAGAAAACGCATTTTGGCACATCATTTCAACATGCTGCTATTTAGCCTACTACTAATGAATGCCTATTTCACTTTATTTTTTAGCAAATAGATAGAAAGCTCGAATAAAATAACAAGTCATTTACATTATAGGCAAATTCTACGCACTGTTATGTCAGGGTGACAACTAACATTATAGGACAGCGCCGCCGCTCCCACCAAATGCAGACATCCCAAGTCTCCCGGGAGTCTCCCGCATATTGATAGCGGCTCACTGATGCCCGCGAATTAGTTAAAATCTCCCGGAATCTAGAGCGAGCGCGCCCGCGAGACATAGACTGTGCTCCAAACCGCGCAGCGCGTGCACGGCAGAGAGGGAGAGAGAGCAAGAGACCGCCTCATGAAGCGCATGTAATATCATTCCCCTATTTTCTTTTTTTGGATGTAGGTATAGTCAGATATACCTATAATAATAACAATTAATTAATAATTAATACTATTAATATCCCTGATAATAGGGATAATACCCCCGGCTTGTGCATGCGCGCATGTAGATCTTTCTCCCTCTCTCGTTGCGGATTATTGTTTGTGTGTGTGGGTGTATGTATGTGGGTGTGTGTGCATGCGCATATGGCACGGATGAAAACAAGTACTATATGGAAAAACATTCCTGCTTATCTCTGGTGCATTTTTTAACATGCATCTTTTTCTTATCGTATTGTATCTGATTTTATTTATTTTTGTCATGTCTGCCCCTTTTTATTTTATTTTAACTGCATTCTGCACTTCATTTTCTCCTGTTCTCCTGGTCTGGATATGTTGTTGGGTTCTTGTATTGGGCGGTCCACCTCTTACGGTTTTATGGCATTTGTGTCTCTGATTAATTATTTTGTGAATTACTTTGCAAACCTGTGTTTTTAAAGGTGCTAAAGTTGCTATAAAGTTGTTGTTATTATTGTTATTTACAGTTCGTATTATGCTCTGTTCATTACTGTCCTGTCTAAATAAACAGGACTTTTGCATTTATATTTGGGTTATGCAGTGTTTTAAATTATATTTTACACTGGGGTGCCTTGAGATTTTATGCACTTTTGAAAGGTGCCCTGACTGAAAAAAGTTTGAGAAAGGCTGAGTTACATAAACAAAAAACCTACCTTGTAGGCTAAAACAGACATTTCCCATTAACGCCGAGAAGAACAGTCAACCAATCAAAATGTGATTTACTGGACCATATTATATTACTTATCATTGAGCTTCATCATAATGCAAGAAAACTTTAAACACAATTAAAGAAATGAGGCTTTACTGCATTTTACAGTGTGCCCGGGGATGGGACTGTCCAACACTGAGGAATGTTGACAATAATTCCTCTTGAGCTGCTTTTCATTCTTTCAGCAGTATAAAACTTTACTTGTCTGTTAAATGTCTTTTGTCATAAATTAAGAGCTGCAGCTGTAACCTGTGGTCATGTGAAAGTGAGCAGCGCCCCCTCGTGGTCAACACTTGTCCTGTTGGATACAAAATACGTGTGATTAGACTGCAAAGAAAACGTTTATTGCCCTAAAGTTGGTATATTGTGTATACTGGTGCTTGTAGTAGGTTAAATGTGGACAGAATTACACTACTTTTTGACCTATGAATTTCCACTATATAGGCTATATATATTTTTTTTTTACATTACAGAATCAGACTCGAATCAGTATGCCAAGCAGCACACATTCTTTGAATGAATCTACCTAATTTTTCGAGAGGCTTCTTACGGCAGAGCCAATGGGTGGAGTTTGACTCGGCTACACTCAGAGCCACTGGCTCTGCCCTAAAACTAATTAAGTTAAGCTCCACCCATAATGGCTCTGCAGTGAACACCACTGTAATTAATTAGCTTTAGGTAAACAACTAGAAAAATACAGTTAACTGTCTATTTGCACTTGAAACCACAAGTGTTTGATTACGATAGTAATTAAAAATATGATAAATATTCGTTTGATGTAGGCTACCAACATCAAGTAGTTAAAATAACTAGACCTAGATAGTAGATAGACCCTAGATAGTAGCCTAAAGTGTACATATCATAGACTGTAAAAAAAGACGCACGACGCCTCTTCGCTCTCTTCCATTGGTGAGAAGTGAAGCCGCCAGTGGTCCATGCGTTTATATACTGTCTATGGGTCCATGCACACTTCAGAATCTCACCGGAAGAAGCAGGTAATCCGGGTACTTTTTGCCTACTCTTTTAGGAGTAAGCCTACTGTAAATTCGGACATACTTCTTTTCTCACATACTGTTTTCACCTACTACTATATAGTAAAAAAGTATGTCATTTTTTAATGCAGCCCATAATCAATGTGAATTATTGATGTGCATGCACATGCTGGTCCAGCCTAAAAAAGCTTTTTTTAAACACTATTTTAACATAAGAAACCACATGTACGAGACAACCAACTGTTATCAGATTTCATTGGTGATTTCAAACATGAAATGTAATAGTAATAATAAGCTTGGTACACAGCTGTGGAGAATGTGATGTTTCCCCATTGCTGTGTTTGCATGACTGAAATAACTGAGAGGCGTTTCAAAGCTTGAAATGACAGGCACTTTGGTTAAAGTCACTATGAAATCAAATTTAATAGTTTTTAATGAAATTACATTTAAATAATATATATATAAAATTACTCATATCGAAATGATTTTGGTCCACCCCATCTATGGCATGTCATTATTATTATTTCTAATAAAGGTGGAGGGAATGGTCAAAAAGCAGGGTAGGGTCAAGTGAGTTTATTTTTAATAAAACAATGCATTTTAAGTTATTTCATATTATTCAATTAATTTTAGTGTTTTACTTTTTTCCCATGGTATCAATATATATATATATATATATATATATATATATATATATATATATATATATATATATATATATATATATATATATATATATCAGTGGCGGGCCGTGCATTTCACACCTAGGCCTTCTGTGATGTCCACCCTGAATTAATAACTTTTAATAGTGTAGCAGCGCACGTACATACTCTCTATAATTGTTGTGAAATTCCTGTTTTTATTTTGCACCGGCCGTTATAGGGTTAATGCGGTGAGTTCGCGAAAGGCCGGGTAGAGAGAAACGAGCGAGTGAGTTTGGCTTTTGTGTACAGTGGTTCTTGCGTTCCGATTATAAATTCAGAAACGGATCCTCATCCCGGTCTTATCCTTCAATGGCTATAGTATTAATGTTTGAAAAAAAAAAAAGTTGTTTCGATCATAAATTTACAAGAAAAATTAGGAAGAAAATCGTATTCAGCACGGAAAAAACAGGGGCAAAAAATGCATTATAATGATTTTTTGGACATAGGCCTACTCTGCAAAACTGATTTTTTACACAAAATCCATCCTATTTTATTTCCTCAAAAAGACTTGAATTACTTGGTTGTACAGGTTGTCTGTGCGTTTCAGTCCCAACAACCTTTTCTATCGCCATCGAGGTTAATGTGCTGAAAGTCCAGTCTGTCCCGTCGTATTTCTGGCATAAGTTTTAATTGGCTTTAGTGCTGAGAGTGTCTGCTCGACAGAAGCAGTAAAGAGGGAAAACACCGCAAAACATGACGATGTGTGATGTTACAGCCGACACAAGCTCTCACACAGATTTTTGAACGATATCATTGAGATCAGCGGGACTTTTGCCTTCAAAATCAGTCCTGGCATAACTTTACATTGCAGTCTGTTCTGTTTTTACCCGGACAGATCGATAGAGTTCCGTGACTCTGCGTAAGCTGAATAAGGGATTTTTTTCCGGTAGGTTTGAACCTGCTGGTGGTCGAGGAAGGAAATAAACATTAATTTGTGGGTTGAAAAACTATTAAATCTAACGTTACAGGTATTATTTTAGTTTACACAGTTCGCTACAGATGCGGTTAGCTAGCTCTGACTACCAGTAATAATAGTACACGCTCTGACCATCCAATCAAAGGGCGTGGAAATGCTTACGTTATTGTATGCCTGCTAGATGGCCCCGGTGCAATCAACTCGATATCTGATTGGCTGATTAAATCTGACCGATTATCTGATTGGTTAAAGCAACAGTTTCATTGCCATTCATTTAAGCTACAGGCGCCCGCACTATCGATTCTGAAGGCCTCGAAGCAGATATATTTGACCCTGGCAACACATGATGACTGAAATATGATTGGATAAAAGCACTAAAATAAATATACACTACTAGAAGCAGCGCAACCAAGAGAAAAGCTACGAAATTATGAGAACGGACTATTGGGAATAATTTAATACTCAATCATAAAAAATATATATTAAAGTGCAAGTTAGTGATTCTCATAGTGTTTAGGCCAGCAGAGAAGGCCTTGCTGGCCCTGACGGCCCACCACTGATATATATAATTTGTATCATTAGACATTATATAATTTGAGTAAAGAAACCCAATAATTAGATTTAAAAGCGTAATCAAGCAATTTAAAAAAAAAAAAACTGTTGTCCCCGGCACACAATGAATTTTGGGATAGGCTACACTGAAGGATCCATCCTTTCATTGCCTTCGAAACGAAGAACGTATTTTGAGGCCATGTTTGAAGGAGCCTTCGAATTGGGACAGCCTTCGTCACGCCTCGGAGACGCAATAGGCCGTCGAAAGATGCAGCCACTGAATCGGGAGGCAGCAGCGATTTAGTAGACTTGCTCCCTCTGTCAAAATCGAGGGGTCGAAGGTCTGTCCAAATAAACTTCCCTCGTCCTCTTGACAAAGTCGAACACAATGGCGGCGATGATTCCCCAGAGGGGAAGTTCATGAGTTTGTCTAAAAGTGGAGTTAAACGCAGCCTGGTAAGTGGGGTAAAGTTAGTTTTAGGTTCCATATTTACCAGACATTCGTTTTTCCATGCCACTGCTCTATAGAGTCGGCAGGCTTACAAATATATCAATGCCAAGGTGGTAGGTCACTTGATAATGACAACATGGTGGATGTAGTACGTCAATATTACATTCTAACTACACACACTTATTATATAAAGCATATTTTTTTTTTACCGTTGTGGAGTTATTACTTATTCAAAATAAGTACCAATTTTATCTACGCACAACCACTGTTTGGTTCACTGCAGTTTTCAAGAGAAATGGTTTGTCCATATGGTTAGCATATTAAAAACACTGCACAGACATATACATTAAAAACATTTTTCAACACTGGGGGTCTTTGCTGTGCTCAGTATGCTCAGCATTAATCACTGGCTTTTAGGAAGTGTCCTAAATTCTTCCCAAGTGCACTACAAATGGCTGCCCCTTCCAAATAAACAAATAAAAGGGACACTGTAGTGGGTGATTTCAGACAGTGCCTGGCATGTTCAGAGATAAGATATGCTAAATGACAAATAAATAAATACTAGTACCAACAAATATAACATTCGCAATGTAAATGAACAGTAGCACAATCCCCCCTCCACCACAAATAAAGACAGCAAACAAATCAATGGCAATAAGCTTTTTATTTAAACATTAAGGCAGTGTCTGTTTTTTTTTCCGGTTTAATTTTTACACTGCTATCCACAAAGCTTGCTGGTGGCCATGTTGAAATACAACAGTGTGAATATCAATCTTGCAGCAAATCACATAAATATGTACATCCTTTTAGGTCTATTTACACTCCTCGCTATAATACAGTGGGTCTTAATACAAAAAAAAAGAAAAAAAAAAAGGAATATGCACAAAAAATGGTTGTACAAAAACAGATGCCACCCAAATACCCACTTAACCTTTCTATTCTTAAAGAGGGGCGATTAGCGCTGTATTCCCGTCTCTCTCCTCTTCATTTGTTTTAATCTCTCAGCTTCGTTTACGTTTATCGGTTACAAATAAAACGCCGCCTCATCTAGGGAAAGTGCAATACTGTCCTTAGCAAAAGGTCAAACAAACGGTCGATATAGAGGGGGGAAAGGGGCTCGCTGTACAAGAAAACACTGAACTTTAGAGTGACTTGTCCACTAAATACAATACTGTCTGGAGTGATATGTCAGAGAATGAGTCTCGAGATCAGAGCATTCTGAGATGTTTGAAAATAAGAATAGCTACTGTTTGCAGACCCCGTTCGGGGACATTGATGAGAGTGTATTTGGGATTGAAGTGACTGAAGATAAAGCCCCATTTCACAAAACCACACTAGGTAGTGCACTAAAACTGTCCTTGACCACCAAAGCAACAACAAAAGCCCCCAAACCGGATAAAACCCACTGCTGAACTTTAAGTTTCATTCTTATAATTAGCTTCCGAAAATATCCCCAAAGTCTGGAGGTTACAACAGTTTGAACTGTTAAAGAGACCTTTCATAGTAAAACCATGTGACAAATAAAAGTCAAACGATACGAATTAAAACATGTCATTATATCTAATATGCATGCAAAACAATTAGTAACCCCACCACTGAGGTGGTCTGAAAAAGAGGCGTTTTAGAGAGACTGACACAGTCAATGTCTCCTTCACGATTTTAAATTGTGCCTGTGTGACAAATTGTACAACCCTGGCATAACAAGGAGCAAACAATAAAAATAAAAACTGTTGTGCGTAGTCACTTGGTAGTTTTTAACTTCAGAAATGTATGTCAAATACATGGCACTTAACACTAGAATTATCTTTAAAACTGTACAGAGTGAAGGACTACGGGTTATACGAGGTGTGGCGTCTGCTCACCTCTTTATTCTATTACGCAGGATATATCATCGCCTCATACGAGCCCATGGGGGAAAACAAACAATCCGAACCCTTCGTTCAAGCACAAAGAGCGAAAGTAAAGCAGCTCTCAGTGAATGTCGTGTCAAAGGACTGGCCAGACAGCATGGCTTTAACTCTTGAACTAATAGGTGACGTGAAAAAACATCAGGTTTGTTGGGACATTCAGACCTGATAAAGCAGCTTCCTCTAAAGACGCGTCCACTCGCTCAACTCTCTGCCAGTGATTGTCGCTAGAGAGTGGAACGCTTGACAGGGTAGGTGAAGAAACAAATCAACAAAACACTGTATAAGAAATGAAGTAAATTAAATGCTGTGAAAAAAAGTTGCATTCAGGTCGGCATCTGTTGAAGGACACCAACAGGAACCGTTTGCTGACTAAGTGCTTAACTCATTACAAAAAAAAACATGCGATCAAGGTTCATGTACATTAAAAACAACAATCCAAAATAAACTAGAAACGAAACGTCTCCCATCAGCTATCACAGAGATGACAGAAAATAAAAGTATTGGTCAGCTAGAGTTGTTTCAGAGTGTAAAAAATGAAGGTTTGATGTCAAAAAAATGAACATTATGTGTACCCTGTAAACCAATGATATGGTCGCCCATGTAAACTCTCTGAAATAGCAAGGTAAGGACAGAATGTTACAGGATAAGGTTTAGCACAGGGATCAGCTAACCTGCCTCTCTGAAGGTCTTGTTTCATCGCGCACACACACACAATCGGATGGCCCAACGGCATCATGTTTGCAACACATGAACACTCCCGGAAACCATAATGAAGAGCTACAGATGCATATGAGAACTAAGAGGACGTACAAGTGTTTCTGCAGAGGTTTCATCCAGCCTTTGCAGTATGCCACACACACACAAAACAAACAGTTTGCAGTTGTATTACAGTATAAGAGTATGTGTCCTGAGCAGTCTAATGAGGAATGCTCCAAAATGTGTCAACAAAACAGACGAGTCCATGAGTCAACTCTGATAAGGCCAGCAAGACTACACGAATAGAAGTGTGTGTGTGTGTTTGTGTATATATATATATACACATTAAAACTAAAAAGTGATTTTTCCAACGAGTAGTCCTGGAGTGACGGCACGTGTGCGCATTCACAAACACACAGACATCAACACACACGTCTGTGGCCATTCAGTAATGGCTTGAGTGCGTGCGCCAGGGGTCCATTACGGCATATGTCTCTGCATGTATGAGTATGTGTGTGTAGATATCAGAGGGCATGAGCGCAGATGGATGCGTGTTCCCATAAGTGTGTGTCAGTATGGACATGAGTACGTGTGTGTTCACGAACATCCCTGTTTACAGTAACAAGTTTCTGTTCATAAAGCAGCAAACGTTCAGTCCTGTTGTACGCGGCGTGAGGTGTTCACTCGCTGTCTGACAGGGTCTCGTATTGAGAGCACAGCAGAGGTTTGGGTTCTTCCTCCCAGGTGCGGGGTTGAGTCTGGCCCTGTGTGGGCGCCGACGAGCCTGGATGTGTAGGGGAAGGCGAGGGTGCCGACATGATCCCGCTGGGGAGACGCATCTGCATGGTCAGGGGATTACAGGGGAATGGAGTGGGGCCTGAGAGGAGGAAACCGAGAAAAATAAAGAAAAAAACAAGTTAATTTTGCATTCAGTTCATTTAGTTGGCAAGTATTGCTAACATTTAATTTGTGCGTGTACCTGTAGATGAGGGCCTGTCCTCCCACACTCTGTTGGTGAGTGGGGTGTGACGGTTACAGTCTCCCTCAGAGTGGACAGAGGACACAGATGAAGGTCTCTCGCCTCCAGACAGCCCAGGACCAGGAGACTTCGTCTTGCGACCGTTAGAGCGCCCGCCTTTGGATTTACCTAAACACAAGACACACATCAGACAAAAATATATTATATACTCCATTTATGACAATGTTTCCCCGACACTGACAAGTTTTTCCGGCAATACATGTTTTCGTTGTCATATGGTAGGGGGATACTGTTACTGTTAATCTTCTGAAATAGTAAAGCACCTCCTGATCCAGGAACAAGCGATAAAAGCATTGCTTACACACGTCTAACGCAATCAATCATAAAACATTCAACAGCTTATAAATCAAAATTGCTTAAAACTTTACTGAATGAAATGTCGACCAAGGAAGATGTATAGGACTGTTCAATCTTTGGGGGTGTTGACAGAAGCGATATTTGTTTTGATCATCGTTCTGAATCTGATCCGGTTGAAGTCTTTTTTTTTTATGAAACTTACCCACACTATATATATATATATATATATATAAGAATACAAAGCTAAAATAAAATGTTTAGTCAAACATATTTGTGATATTTGTACAATAAAATATTCTGCGGGCCATGAAAGTTTTGTGAAAATGATCAAAAATGCTGTACACTTTTGGGGAAAAAGATTTAAGATATCTGAATGTGTTTCCAAAATCATTCGCAGCTGGTGGATCGTGACTCAAGGGGGGGGACAATAGAAATGCAGCTTATATAAAGGAGAGACCATGCATCTTTTGTTGTAGACATGGAAATATTTGAGCAAATTCACCTGTCACTTGGTAAAAACTAGTCAAATTAGGCAGGTGCCAAAATGGACAGGTTAGGTCACTCCCTTTACCTTTACCAAAAAACTAAAAACTATTAAATACAAGTTTAACAACGTGCTGTTAATACTTTATTATCTTTCTTTGTGGGAACATTTGGTTCAAAAAAGGTGTCAAAACCTGACACATGCTGCCATTTAAGGTAGGTGAATTATTAAGGGTTTATTTGGCACACCTGGCAGGGAGTAGGGGTCTTCAGAACGCCCATCCGCTGAAACTGGCGGCACGACAGCAGCTGGTACGCCAGCATTTAACGAGTTGACAGAGTTGGACGGCGAGCGATCGTCCATCTGTTCATCATATTTGCCCATGAGGGCTTTCCTGATGATGGCCTCCAGACCTATAGTATTACCACTGGCCTCTGGTGCCGGGTGACTGCGCACGCTCACGGGTCCTAAAAAGAGATGTTACAGTGCTTGTGTTAAAGGAACAGGACTGTGTGAAGTGCCAAGCTTTTCTTGAGATACAGGAAAGCAGTTTAAAGGAACTGCTGTTGTATAAAAAAAAGACCACAACTGGCAGAGCTGCTCACCTGCATTCGTAGAGGCAGGCATGTTGAAGATTTCAGTCCCAGGCTGGCCCTGGTCTAAAACAGAGAAAGGAAGAGACAAGTTTGATACCTTTTAGCCAGCAACAAAACAAGCACATCACTTGCCAGTTATTTCAGTAAAAAAAAAAACTACAACAGTCGCATAAACTTACTGAATTCAGCCTCTGATCCAACCATAATCTTTTTAATCATTTCCTTCTTGCTCTTGACAATGGCAGAGTTGCTCTCAGTCAGTTTACTGAAGAAGGCTGGCGGTTGAGAGCTACTGGCCGGAGAACGAGATCCCATACTGAGACACAAAAATAGAGAACAATTAATAAAAATATAGGACAAAGAGTGTTTATTGGATGTCCAATTCATGAATATTTTATCACAACCCTCATCCTTCCCTCGCACTGTGTTCAAATCTAACCACTTCATATCTGTGTGCAGTCTGCATTGTGACTGATTTATTTTTATTTGAAAAAATTGAAAGGACAAACCCCATTTCCCCCATTATAGGTCCACTCATTCATTTGGATAGGAATTCCTAGGTTTGTGTGTATGCGTGTTCTGCATTGGGGATGTTCTATAGTCTCATGCCTTCATTTGTGTGTGTGTTTGTTCTGGCAAATAAAATAAAATAAAAATCCTCACATTCCATTTATTCCTATGGGGGGTCAAATTGACCAGCAAAGGAAGGATTTGTTACTTTTTTATTTTATTTCAACCACATAAACTCCTCAAACCCAGTCACTTTTTTGTGTGTATTCCCAGTTCAAGTGCAACAAAAGTGCTTGGGTCTTGAACCACTCAGATGAACACTCTTTAATGGAGACCTTGACGTTGTCTTCCATCACTGTTTTTACTTTGTTCTTACTGTTCCTATGCATTTTATAACATTTACGCGGGATTTGCCATTTTATATTTCCGGTTTTAGCTGAGTGGGCGTGTCCTTAAAGAAAGTTCAAACTGTATGGGAGCGCTCATTTTAGCTATTAATGAAAATGTTTGTGCAAATGTATGTGTTGGTTTTATCTGTTCTATTTAGCGATGTTTTAACGCTTGTTCTTAATCATTCTGAATGCTATCATTCTTATGTTGTGTGATCTGTATTTCATTGTGCTTATCTCTATTCTGCTCTTTTACTGTTCTGTATTCTTGTTTCTCTAACCTACTACAATTGTTTGTCATCATTGTCTACCCTATTGGTGTTTCCCCTTCCTTGTTGTGTGTACATTGTAAAGCGTTCTTGACCACTGGAAAGGCAAAATATATATAAAATGTTATTATATTGTGTACTTAATCATGGTGAGGCAAGAATTAATTAAAAAAATGGTATGCTCAAATTAGTAAGCGGGAAAATATGTGCCGTTAGTAGTGGAAGTGAGGATTGGATGACGGATTATGGTTTGAGTAAATTTGAACAAGCTTATTGTAGCGCTGCTTGATGCACAAAGTCTGGACTCAATAGTTTAAGAAGAGAGTTGGTACTGTTTTAGTACCTAACAGTTCTAATTATTAAACTGTTTTTATTTATTTCTGATCTTAACCATATTTATTTGTACAACTGTTTGTAATAAACACTTTTTTTTTTGGATGCCAACATCGCTCCCGTGTTTATATCTTGGTGCGATTCTCCTTGTGACCGCTCGGGTCTCAATCACATATTCTGACTTCCATCGCTATTGTGTGAATGCATTTGTATGTTATATACCCTTGCTCTGCTTGTTCATTGGGGTAGGCAGCTCCTGGCGTCTCAGGCTCTGAAACCCCGGGTGGTGAAACCGGTTCAATCCCATCAGCAGACAGACTCACTGGAGATGCCTTACTCTGAGGAGGAGACCTGTCCCTCCCTCTCTCCCTCTCCGCAGCAGTGCTTTCTGGGGTGTAGCGTGCGTTGGGATCGGTGGGTGTCTGGGCTTGGGGGGCGCTCGGTGGACGGGTGAGATCCAGCACAGGGGAGTTGTGATACCCAAAAACAGGCTGCAGAGATGATTGACCTCCCATCTGGCCTTGCTGCGACTGGCGTGTGTAGTCTTTAGTGATCACCTCCTGTAAAGAGAAAACATCAATTTGGTGATGATGATGCAGTGGACAAGTACACATATTTCTGTTTAAAACCTTTAAACAGGGCCAGAAATTAACTTCATATTTCATATTTGCCCCCCTGGAATTTATTTTTAACCTTTGTAAGGGCATGGATGCTCTCTCGTGTTACAATCATGCACTCTTGACATTTGTCATCAAAATAACGGCCACAGAAATGGCCTCAAATGAGCTGTAAAAACGAGAAGAATGTCGTGTCTGAAAGCTGCAATTGTTTTTTATTCTTATTGGTTAAAATAAATGGAGAAAGTCTCATGTTTTTCCTTTGGTGCTCGACCATTTCCATGGGTGCTTGAGCCCCCGAGCACACATGGGATCAGCACCTATGTCTCTGATCCAAACAATTGAAATGAAATCCTCTCTAATCTAATCGCTAACCGAATTGTTGTTTCAGGTCTTCAACATGTTAAGCGACTGTGTTGATCAAAGGAGAGATATTTATCCGTCTCTTTCACATGACAGCGAAGTGTGGAAACATGCAACATTTTTATTAATCAGCCGCTCACGTCAAAGATCCAATTTGCAAACGAATGCACTGATATGTCTGAAAGATGCATCTCTCCCTTGCTTCAATATGTTTAACAAATTCAACCTGTCAAATATGTCTGCAAGGTATAACAACTGCGCTAACCACAGGGGGTCGTCCAGATACCTTCACATCTGAACGCAATTCGTAGCGGCGATGTAAAACCCGACTGCTGGAGAGCCAGCAGGGTTTTTTAATGCAGAGCATTTTTTTATTATTATTATGTACATTCTACTTGAAAAGCAATAAAATACAGAGTACCCAAATTATGGCCTGTCTGGGTTTTTTTTTCTGAACCTGGTTCTGACTCAACAAAGAAAGGTCTTAATCTGACAAGACACTTACGCTGATGTGCTGGGCGAGGGTGACCACTCTCTGAGAGCCTTTGACGCCAGAGGATGGCTGCTGACCTGGAGAAAGTCTGTCCTCAGACCCGTACAGCTGTTCCATTGCCTTTTTGTGAGCTGCAGAGAGGACAGGGAAGCACACAAGTGGAGAAGAAGACATGAAAGTGTAGTTAAGTATGGTGTGGCAGAAGCTCTGGAGCACTCTGAGGGTAAGAGCAGAGACGGGTGTGAAAGCAGTGCGGTCACATACAGGCTCTGGGATTACTCAATGACTTGCTCACATGTGTGTTCAGAGATCAAGCCAACATTATGGAGGCATCTGACTGTAGCGAAGCACTGTGCCGATTGAATGCTTAGAACAAAACACAACAATAAAACAGAAGCAAAATGTGTTTAAAATGAGCTGTGAAGGTAGGAGAGGTGGATACATCTGCTTGATAACCAGGAGTAAGTCCAAAGACATTTTCCTTTTTACTGCAGCTGTCTCGTCTCCACACTACGCAGACTTATCTTTACAAAAGAACAAAGAATAGAACTTTACTAGTAATAGACCTGATTGAAAACGAGGCTGAGGGACAGCCCATTTAATTGTGTACCACCTGATTGAGGTCTGATTCTGGTTGTGATTTCCATTAATGATACTTATAGTAGTTTTGGGAAAATCTACCAAGTATAAAGGGTCCTAACTACATACTTAACAAAAAATTAATTAAATCAACAATGAATTTAATTCTAATGGATAAGAAAATCTTAATGGATTTTAAGCACATCCAAGAACAACATCGGTTAAATGTAGGGATGTAAATTATAAAAAACTAATGATTTTGGAATCATTACACGGAATCAGAATCAGATACTTATGGATTATTTAAGCATTTTTGCAGAAATCCCCTTTCATAAATATGATCCTAACTACCGGTATATAAACTACCATTCAAAAGAGAAAGGTCTTACTGAAAACAGTTGTGCTGCTTAATATTTTTGTTGAAACCATAATTCTTATAACATTATAAATGTCTTTACAGTCACTTTTGATAAATCTAATGCATCCTTGCTGCATATAAGTAAATCCAGAAAAAAGTCTAAATTCTTACTGACCCCAAAATTTTGAACAGTGTGTGCTAAAATCAATAACATGACTCATGTGTTCAATGCTTGTGAGATTTGAGGTTTTAAACTGAAACCTTAAAAAAAAGGCCCGAATCGAAGTTTCACATTCATTTCAGACAGCAAGCTCACAACAAAATTTCTGCTGTAGATTCAGTTAAATGTATTTTAGTAACATGTTCTGCATGGCAGAAGAATGCAGATGTTCAACAACTGTTTTGGAACCAAACACTTTGAAATTCGTTTAGCTCCAGATCCATCTTGACCCTTTTTTGCTATAACTTGTGTAATTGTTTGCTTCATGCAGCTATCAAACTGTCATAGTGCCAGAGTGCCCTCCCTCCAAAACAGGAAATGAAACGGGAAGCAAACACGAAGAGCTATGAAATGTTCCTCAAATGGAGAAAAAAAAAAACGGGGAACACAAGAGGCAAAACCAATAAGGAAGTTATGAAACAATGAGCAATCACATCACTGTTGAATGAATGAGCTCTTAAAGTTCACCTCAGGATCTCTCTCTGGTCTAGAAAAGCTTATCTCCAGACACGTCATTCTGGACCGTTAGGGCATAGAGTGAATTGTCAGTCCACTAAGTCATACGCCTGTGGCCGTTTCAGAACAGAAGCTCTAATCGTTTAATGTGCTTCAATATTTGAAACTGTGGAAGTTTGGACCGAAACGTGCAGAATCTCCCCTGAAAATTATGTTTTGGCAAAAGCTCCAATGAGTTTAGGTGACAAAAAACGGGGAGGAAAACCTTTGGTGGTCTTTAAGCAATGCTTCGGATGCCAAAAAAGATAAAAAGCAAAGGGTAGAAGCATATTCAAAGTAAACAATAATGAACCAAACCGAAAAAATAATGTAAATTGGGTTGATTCTGATCAATGCCAACCACCACAAGCGTGCACTAGGCCACAGACGTAAGGGGGCGGGGATGGGGCAGGGGCACAGGAAGGGTAGAGGAAGGGAAGGGTAGAGGGATGGAAAGGCTTTGGGTGGATTGGTAGAGAACAGGAAGGATGGGGAAGGGGAGGGAAGGTGGCGTTAACGGCCCAAAGGTCCCAGAGCGTCTTACCATCACAGGTGCCGTTGGTCGCGAGCGCACCAGTCTCTGGCATCGCCGCATCACAAGAAATTTGATGCATGATTATCGCGTTTATGAAGTTGGCCGCTGTCATGGTGGTCTTACCGAGTGCTCGAAGTTCGTGTTCCTGTATGGACATCACTTTGTTTTGAGTCTTTTCCCTACTTGACGCGCTGCTGAGACCGTCCCCGCCGCGGGACGGGATGGAACTGCCGCCGCTGTTGCTTTCAGGAGCCAGCAAGGGGGGCCCTCGACCTGTGGGCAGCCCGTAGTGGGAACCAGGAGCCTGGCTGTACGAGTATGCCCCACCGGGACTAGCCAGCTTGGGGTCAGACTTGGATGAAAGGTCCTGGTGTTTGGGCAGACCTCCTCGTCCATGGCTTTTGCCCCCATCTCTGCTCGAGTCTTTAGCGTTTGGGTCTGTACCAGATGGGTAACCCTCGCTGGGTAAACCAGACCTCTGGAGGTGCCCACTAAAGCCTTGGTAGCGAGCAGAACCTGGTTGCCTGAAGAAAGGTAAAGATAAACAAATTTAAGCCAGCTTCATCATGTTTATCTCATTAGATTGACCATCTGCAGTATGAGGGATAGAGACTTACCGTAGCACAGAGGGACTGTTGTGCTCAGAGTTGGTAAGGTTCTTTGAGCTGGTGTTGTGCAGGACACTGGGTCTCTGCTGCAGATTGTCCTGGGGACGGGGGGAGAGCGGGGACGACTGGTGAACGATGAATGGATGAGAAGGGGGGCGAGAACTGCTGCTGCTGCTGCCGCACATTTGTTCAGGTGCTCCTGTTTGGACACAATGTTTGGGCATTTAGCAATAATGGTCTGCATATTGACTACTGACTAAAGCACACTAACTAGTACACCGAACAACTCAATACCAGTGGTGGGCTGTCAGGGCCAGCAAGGCCTTCTCTGCTGGCCTAAACACTATCAGAATCACTGACTTGCACTTTAATATACATTTTTTTCTGAATGAGTATTACATTATTCCCAATAGTCTGTTCTCTTAATTTCATAGCTTTTCTCAACCCACAAATTAATGTTTCTTTCCTTCCTCGACCACCAGCAGGTTCAAACCTACCGGAAAAAATCCCATATTCAGCTGTCCCGGGTAAAAACAGAACTGACTGCAATGTATGGCAGGACTGATTTTGAAGGCAAAAGTCCCGCTGATCTCATTGATATCGATCAAAAATCTGTGTGAGAGCTTGTGTCAGCTGTAACGTTACACATCATCATGTTTTGCGGTGTTTTCCCTGTTTACTGCTTCTGTCGAGCAGACACTCTCAGCACTAAAGCAAATTAAAACTTATGCCAGAAGTACGACGGGACAGACTCGACATTCAGCACATTAACCTCGATGGCGATAGAAAAGGTTGTTGGGACTGAAAAGCACAGACAACCTTTCAACCAAGTAATTTAATTTAATTTGAGGAAAGAAATTAGGATGGATTTTGTGTAAAAAATAATCAGTAGTTTTGGAGAGTATAATGCATTTTTTGCCCCCGTTTTTGTCCGTGCTGAATAAGATTTTCTTCCTAATTTTTCTTGTAAATTTATGATCGAAACAACTTATTTTTTCAAACATTAATACTGTTGTAGCCATTGAAGGATAAGACAAGGGAGGATCCATTTCTGAATTTATAATCGGAACACAAGAACCACTGTACACTACACAAAAGCCGAACCCACTCGCTCGTTTCCGTCTACCCGGCCTTTCCCGAACTCACCGCATTTACCCCATAACTGCCGGAGCAAAATAAAACTTTCAGGACTTTCACAACAATTGTAGAGAGTATGTGCATGCGCTGCTACTACACTATTAAAAGTTATTCATTCAGGGTGGACATCACTGAAGGCCTAGGTGTGAAATGCACGGCCCGCCACTGCTCAATACTAATTAAATTATAACAACAGCTGTATAGCGTTTTTAACTAAAACTTATTGAAAATATTTTTCGGGTAGTTTAAATAAAGCTGAAATAAAATAATAACAATAAAAGAATAGTATGTAAATCAGCTGTAAATCAATTAATGATTCTAATTAATTATAAATTAATTATAAAATCTTCCAAAAAAATGTATTACAATTAATCCCATATATAAATATTTGTTGAGAAAAGCTCCCAAATGTAGACAATAAAAAGACATTTAAAAAAAGGCATTAAACATATTCCAGAAAGTGGCTTTACATATTCAAAATGAAGGTGGTGAGGGCGCTCACCTGGTCTCCAAATAGGGGCGTGCTCCACGTTACCATGGCCAAGGGACTTGTCTCTTTCTCTGTCCCTGTCCCGATCTTTCTCACGCTCTCTCTCTCGGTCTCGCTCCCTGTCCCTCTCTCGCTCTCTCTCGCGATCCCTCTCTCTTTCGCGCTCTCTTTCTCTCTCCCTCTCTCGTTCTCGTTCTCTCTCCGAAGACGACAAACTGCCTTGCATCTTGCTCATGTGAGAGGCTCCCACTGTTAAGAGACAATACAATTATGAAGTGAAGTGAATAGCACTTTTACCCCCAAATTTTTTTTTTAAATCACCATGTGGTGTGTTTGAGTGAGTGTACTGCTCTCTACCTGGTGAGATGGGAGAGGTGTTGTAGGCTCCGCCAGGGAAACCTGGAGAGGTTCCTGGCATGTATGCGAGACGATCCATGGGAGATGCAGATGTTCCTGCAAATACACAGTAAACAAAATGAACGTGCCTCAGACAATCATATGTTATTATAACATGTAATATTTAATACGACTGCCCAAATTTACAAATCAGTGCCTATTTCTGTATTCAGCTAAATGAAAGCTTCCACCAGTTCACTAACATATAGGAATACTTACTACAAAAACTGAATTCCCCGCTGTTTACTAACTCTCATGTAATTCTCAGTGAATTAATTACTTAAATTGTGCTCGATTTCTTTAGAGGACTTAGAATATGTGAAGGACAAAAGGTATGGCTGCTTTGAGGACCCCTCACCTCTGGGTGTGGGTGAGTAGTTTAGGGACTGTTCTCGAGGGGTGAGGCCTCTGAGCAGGTCAGGTCTCTGGGCAGCCATGGCAGCAGCAGCGGGCCACTGGTGCATCTGCTGGGAGGTAATGTAGTCATTGAAGAGCGTTTGTCGGTTCTCCAAAGCTGCTGTTTCAGGGAAACCTCTGATCAGATAGGGTGGATAGGGGTGAGGGTAGCCAGGAGCGGGGGCCAGGTGACGGGGCAAGTAATACGCTGCTGTGGAGACAATAAACAGAAAGTCCAAAAGAGATAATACATTACATAATATTAGTGTTGTCAATCGATATTTTTTTTTAAAATATATATTTGTGTTGTAATACCTTCACATTTTATCTCCACATGAATGTAGAAAAAACAAAGACTCATTTATGAAACGAACGTACGACGGAAATTTGGGCGTAAGGCCATTTCCACGCAAAACTTGGCATTTATCAATATGGAGGCGAGCGGTGACCACGATCAAATCTCACGTCAGGTCTCAGCTCGTGTACGCAAGTTTTTAAGTTATCGTGAACTTGCGTGCAGCATAGTAAATCTGGTGGAGGATTGTAATGAGAGCATTTTGTTCATTTAGATTATATTCCAGGGCTTTAGCTTTATATGCGCAAATATAACAGCATAAACAAAAGAACATTCCCACACAACACGCACCTGCAGTGCTTCTGTAATCCGAGAAAAACAGAAATTAAGTAGTAAAAGGAATAATATAAATAGGACTACACTAAATATTTTTTACTTAAATTATTAACAAATTAACAAAATAAAATATAAAACTATGCAACAAGTAGTAGGCTATATGCTACGCTCATTTTTGTGACACTAAGTGTCTAAGGCATTGTAGTTTTCTTTATATCTTTATCAAATCAAACTGATCGTGCAAGCGCCTCATGTGCACACACAACATATCATATATTCTAAAATTAATCCATGCTTTACTTTTGTCGGCCCTACATAATAGATGATATATTCAAATGAATTAATAATCAATTTTTAGCAGCCATTACTCCAGACTTTAGTGTCACATGACGTTTCAGAAATCACTATATAATACTAATTTGGTACTCGAGAAACACTTTTTTTAATTATTAATTTTGAAAACATTTGTGCTACTTAAAATTTTTGTGATGCATTTTTCAGGATTCTTTAATAAAAGTAAAAAAAAAAAAACAGCATTTGTCTTTACGGTCACTTTTGATCAAATGAATGCATGTTTTCTGAAAAAAAGTATTAATTTCTTTAAAACTTTTGAATGGTATATGTAAAAATAAATTTAATTTGGAAAATAAATAAATAGGGAAATTCCAAATAAATAAAATAAAAGGTAAATTCAGTAATTGTGTTTTCTACATTCTACAAGGCCTTTTAAAATTCCCTGTCATTTGTACTGCTAAAATGCAAATGCGTGCAATACCTGGGTCAATCGGGATGCCCCTGGGCAGAGTTGCAGGGTCAAATGTTAGAGGTATCTGGCCACGGTACATATCTGTTCCCAGCCCCTGCAGGATCCTCTCGTAGGCCAAAGACGCATTGTGCTCACCCACCGTTAGTGGAGACTTAGTGGAGCTCATATCTCGAGGGGTGGGAGTAGACTTTCTCTCCTGTTGCTGGGCCTTACTAGACCCTAAGACACAGAGCAATCATTTTTAAAACCTCATAAAACTCACATCAGCTACTAATTTCCATTGTCCATTGACTGGTAGAACATGATACCTTCATGTGCACGCTGTGAGCTCTCTCTGCCGGACAGTGGTGAGGCTCTGTGTGAGGGTGGAGGATAGCCAGATCTTTTGTGATCTTCATAGCCTACTGGACTGTGGTGGGATCTGCTGCTTTGCTCTCCACTCATCGTCAGTGGAGAGGCACGGGACAGAGAGCTGGCGGTGCTGACCACAGCACTGGGTCGGGATTTGCTCCCCACCTCCTCATAGCGGGCCCTGTCAGACCCTCTGTGCTCAGGCCTGAGCTCTAGATGAGGGGGCAGTCCAGAATAAGGCCGAGGAGAGCTGGCGATGATGGAGCGCACGTCATGCCGCTTGGATGAGCCGACGGGCTCTTGTTTCAGAGGGGTGCCCTGTAGAAGACACATTCAGTGAGCAAATATCAGCATTTAAAGCCTTGGCTTAATTTCATCAGCCGCCAAAGGCAACATATCAATTACCAATACCAAGATACCAAAGCCAGACTTCTCGCATCAATCCAAACCTAAAATGATTTTCTTAAACGTGGCAATAAAAGTGTAGTACTTTCAGAATTTTACCGTATTTAAATTAATTTGTGAGATTTTCCACCACAACAAGTAAATGTCAAAGTCAGAATTATAAGTCACCTGGGTAATTGAGCCCTCTTTGGGCTTGCCTATCACGACCCCCTCAGGAGGGATCAGGTGGATGGATCGTCCTCCCTCTTTAACAGTGGGCACCATACTTTCATGAGAGCGTGATTTAAGAGAATCAGTGGGATGACCAGGGCCACGGGGTGATGGAGAGCCCTCTCTTTTCATCAGTTTAACGTTTTGACGTTGACAGTCATCCCGTGGGATTCCTGAGAGAGAAATAGAGAATGAAGACAATGACCACCTCAAGCTAAAGGTTGTCAGTCGAGGCTGTGGCCTGTGTTTCTGAGATCATAATGACCTTGGGATATGGATCCACGGATGTGGTGTAGATGAGGACTATCACGATCATGAGGCATTGCTCGACTGATCAAACCTGCAGCACAGAGAAGAAGCAGGTGAAGGAATGTCAACTGGAAAAACGGGAAACAGTGAAACTCCATGTCCTTGAACGATAAAAAAAATGCTTACCTTCAGAGGCAGATAGGGAGTCTCTGATGGGTGGCACACGAGACATGCCAACATCCATCATCTCGTAGGACCTCTTCAGCCCACCCATGTCCCCACGACCCTCTTCCTTAGAATTTGGACCCCCTGTGTGATCAAACGCACACAATAGTTTGAAACTAGTTCTGCCTTTATCACTTAAGTTATGAGCATTTACATGTTTGTGTACACTTACGGTCAAATGAAAGGATGTGTCCACTGATGCCCTCGTAGACTACGTGCCCCTTAGAAGGAGTGTCTTCTCTGCTTCTTTCTCTGCTCGGGCTGTCCTCAGTGATTAGACGGGTTATTGTGCCCTTATACAAAACATCTGCAGGAGTGCCCTGAAAGAGATGAAAGAAAATGCTTTGTTTAAATTCGCCATGAAACGAAAGTTGCGATCATCTCTTCCTACATATTTGAACCGTATATGCATCCAAGTGAGACAACTTGAGTCTTTAAAAAAATATGAAACCTTTTACTTTACTTTTGACATGCAATAATGAATTGTTTACCATAAAATTATGGAAATTTACTAAGATAGCTACTGTGGTCAATTTATTTGATGTCTTAAATGTATACTCATGTAATATGTACAGACAACGAGTAAAAGACTACAATGCACATAGGAGAAAAAAATAATTATAATTAGGGAGGGTAAGACTTCCTCAAGTCTGACCTGGGTTGACCCTTGTGTTGTGAGATCAGAAAATTCAAAGCAGCAAGCACTTTTTGTCTCTGGTATTTCATAACAATTGTATTTTTAGGTTACAGTACTGGAAAACGTGCTTAAATGTGCTTCAAAAAAGAAGCTGAAAACTTTTCAAGTTTGTAGCAAGAAATCACAGCAGGACAAATTATTTTTAAAGGTTTGACCTTTAATTGGAAGTCTGGATGATGTTTAAGCTTCATGCATATTAGTTAAAAAAAACATGTTTCATACAGCTGCATATGACTAGTACCTGTATCAGGTAGACAATGGCTCCTTATCTTCTAACAAATCTGCCAATAACTCTAGCAAATGTCAGAGATAAACACAGAGCTTATCTCTACACACCGACTTGACCCCGGTCTGATTAAACGCTCGCCCAACAACATTCTGATTTGTGTGAGCATGTAATATGCGCCACAGTAGATCAGTTGGCACATTGAGTGCGTTTGAGTGATCAGTAACATCAGGCTGCGATGAGACGTGTAAACACATTAATAAAGGGAGAGAACAGAATTGCACGCTGTGTACCTGTTGTTATGGCAACTGATTACCAGTTATGTCATAATATGACGTGGTATAGCTGTGACGCAAACTGCCTGTTCCATTTGTTTGTTGAAGTGCCATTTATCTGAGCTGACTACTCACTGTAATGTGTGTAAAATTTCATTCAATTGGTTGTAAATACATTTTTGATTAGTGAATGAAATGTTGCAGCAGCAAAAACAGATTTTGGAAAACGTTCAGTGCCACCTCTCTTTGACAAAAGAGGGAAGGGAAGCTTCCTACCTGAGTGATAGAACCTCCTCTATATGATATGGGAGGTTCTTGGTGCACACGTGTGCCAGGGATGCCCTTTGTGATGCTGCCACCCTGAACAGCTGGCATGGGGCCTGTGAGAGAGAGTTAATACTGTTTTCAATCTATTCGCTGTATAAGCCCTATTTCTGCATTTTAATCTCATTGAAACAAGACTGAAATGAGACGAGGGATGATGATTTGTCCCAAACTCACCCCGTGATGCAGCACTGTCCTGTGTGGAGAGATTCTCAGCCTGAGAGGAGGCAGAGCTACGTGGAGACAACTGCTCTTGTTTAACCACTGGAAACCCTCCTAAGGAGACAGAAGGCGACGTTGGATATGGAAAACAGATTGCTGACTTATGATTGCTCGCACTTACGACTCACACTCACCCATTTTCCTCTGGTCCATCCAGGAGAGAGCCATGGATCCTGGTGCTGGGATTTTCCCGTGGTCGGAGCCATGAGATGGGTTGTGCAATTGCACTGGAGTACCCTGCAATACAAAACAGCATTAACACCAGCATGTACATATTAAAATGCTATTTAAACACTTTGAATGCACTATACATAATATAAATGATCGGTCCCAGTAATACCACATCAAAAGAACATTGCTGCTGTGAGAGATTAAGTGCTGCTCTTACCTGCGTGATAGAGCCGCCAGGTTTGGCAGAGGAGATGAGAGGAGGGGGTTCTGGCATATGCAGAGGCCGCACTGCAGCCATTCTCTCCTGTGGCTGTAGAGTGGGAGTCAATGCTGAAAGAGAGTGATTAAAAACATTTACATACAGTACTGAGAAAAAGTTTTAGGCACGTTAGTATTTTCACACAAAAATGTGTCAGTAAGAAATATCATCTTAATAATATTAATAACTAATATTACATTTAAATTAATACAATTCATTGTTATTTATATATTCACATATTTTAGTTAATATTATTTTATTACATTGTATTAAGACAAAATATTTATTTTATTATAGAATATTATCTGAAATAAATAAGTAAATCCTATTTTTGAGACTTTAGACAGGGGAATATTGTCTTACAGGGATTGTAGTGTAGCAGCTGTTCATGGCTGAATTTGGCCATGTCTCTGGGCGAGAGCTGGTACGGTGACATCACTGGCCGGCCTAGACCAACAGCCCGAATGTCATCAGCCCCGGGAATCTTTTTACCGTCCGCAAGAGGAGAGAACGCCCGGGATTTATCTGCACACATGCACAAAAACGAACAAAGATGACTGTCAAACAGATGATTACTGGATAGCAGTCTATGTCACTCTTTTTTTGGCGAAGGTGAAAATGACCAAGCTCAAATCATCATCACAACCCCTGCATCAAAAGCAGCAATCTCCAGTGTGAAAACACACAGATAGCAGTTATTCCACTCATCATGAGGCTCATCAACACTGTAAGCTGGAATCTGCGAGCGTAGCGGCATGCAAACACATCTGCGAATCATTCACACTCCCAGAAATCAACACGCTTGATTAGAGTCTGATCTAACAGTGTGTGAGTATGCGCGTGTGGTGTGTAAACCTACGTAATCCATGTAGCAGAGCCTGAAGCCATCTCTCGTTCCACTCCAGCTCTGCAGGGACAGACACACTGCAGCTCATCACATGGCCATGACCCAAGACTCTCTTTCTCTCCAAGTACTCAAAAGGAGCAGTTCTGTGACTTAACTTACTGCCGACTGCCCACATTTAATACCACCACAACCATCTTTGCTTAATGAAGTGAAATTTCCCTGTTGAGGACTCCTATTCATGGCATGTAGTGATACTGAGATAATGAGATAATCCCATCCTTTCCAGAAAAAAGGACTTTCTCTCTCTGTCCTCATCCATTTAACTTCTTTTTAAAGGGCTTCTCTTTTATTTAAAGTTTAATCACAGACTAAAAATAGGCTTTCAATTATATTTTCATGTTACGGTCGATATAAAAATAAAAATCTACACTAATATGTCTGCACTCTTAAAGGGATGCATTTAAATAAAGAATATACAGAAAACAAAAGTTTAAAAAAAGGATAATGCCCAGTCAGTCTAATAAAAAAATAAAAAAAATAATTAAAAAAATAATATATACTTTGAAAGAGGCCACAGAGCTATACAAGAGACTAGCACAGCTATGGAAATCAGACTTTATTTGACAGCAGAATGCTGCAACTGATTTTTTAGACTCAAGTGTGCCAAAGAGCAGTGTAACAAATATGAAGTAGTTCCTGATGGACATTATAAAAAAAAGATAAGAATAACTTATCTTAGGTCATACTAATATGGTCACAAATATATTGTGCATCCCTAATTGTATGTGTACGGAGAGTAAAGACTAGCAATGTTATTATAAGGTTTAATATATTTTGGTTTTTAATTTCAGTTTAGTTTCAATGGTTTAGTTTTAATGATTCATAAACAGTGCAAGTTCATTTAGATCTTAATAGAATTAGACTTTATGCAAGATTTTATTGAAACTAAACAAGATTTCTGTTTGGGTGTGGTCACATTAGCAAAATGTTGCAGGCAAAAAAGATGATGGTCTATGTTTAATAGTGTAGCGATGTATGAAGCACAGCTCAAACTTAGACCAAGCATTGTTTTTATGGTTAACGCAGCGAATCCGGGTGACTAACTTGAACCCATTAAAGATAGCATTGATTTTCATTGAAACGGCTGGATTTTGCTTGTGAAAACTTGCCAAATAATGTTTAATGTGCACATCAGCCTGATACGAAGGCAGCATTCATTTCAGATCTGCACGTGTCAGGTAACAAGGTGAACTGCTGTTGGTGGTTGTTCACTACCTGTCTGTGTAGGTGGTCATGTCTTGACTGAATACACCATCTTTTTTTTACTATATTTGCAACCAACGCTCTTCACAGCACTCAAAAGTACAACAACCCTACCACTCATCACATTTGCACAGACACACACATCAGAACTTGCTTAACTGGTGGGGTAGACACAACCGAGGAAAACAATGGTGGTTGAGAAAGCTGAGGAGGGAAACGGATTGAAGGAACAGATGAAAGGATAATGAGGGATAAGGAACATGAGCAGCTTACCCTCTCTCTCTCTGTCAGAGACACCAGGGCTGCGAGTCCTGACCCGTGGGCTGCTCGAGTCCCCGACCCCTGGATAATGCTGAGATTTGGTTGGCTGTGGCTGCTGCTGTTTGGCCTCTTGGGAGGATTCATGTGCCATGGTAATCTGCTGCTGGTACAACGCAAGAGCATGGGGCATAGCCTGCTGCTTCCCTAGCAACCCAGGCCGGTTATCTCGTCCTGCTACCGACACCTCTGGCATCTACACACAAAGACAAAATGCTTATTTTATGCTTACTATAAACCATTACACAAGACATGTACATGTTTCTAATCTACTGTGCCATATCATGAAAAACTAAATTGAAAATAAAAATCAATCAATCATGAAAATAATCAATCATGAAAAACTAAATTAACAGGTAGAGGAAAACACAATGTTTACAATATCACAACAACTATAGGCACATTAACATGACCGGAAAACGGACAATATATCCCCCTTTAAATTGATGGTAACACTTTATTTTAAGGTGACGTAGTTACACGTTACTACACGTACTTAAAGTAATAACAGTAAAGTATGCATAATTACTAAGTAACTAACTAAGTACAATGCAACTACATCACCTTAAAATAAAGTTTTACCAAATTGATGATGATACCAAAATCCAAATGGCTGATTAATTCAGGAACGAATCAGGTGTTTGTCTCTATGAATGGGTGATTCCACCCGATAAAAAAAAAAAAAAATGCTTGAAGTGTAATGATTCTGCAGTGGCTTTGTTTGGAACTATTTTCGTTGGCAAAATAGAGCAAAAACGGATAATATTGCATCTAAAATGTAACTCACAACATTAACTTGTTTATTGAACTGTTGTATAAAATCAATATCGCATTTGCAATCGCGGGTTAGGGTTAGCAAACTTTTGATCATAGGGGCCTTTTGGGGCATTCTAACTGAATTATAATAGACTACATCACACATCAAAAGTGTTCAGTATCAAGGTATGAATTTGTTTTTTCAAAGTGAGTGACATACTTGATAAAGTCAGCTTGCACATTGTTAAAACAGAAATTATGATATTTTAAACAATACATATTTCATACCCCTAATATCCACATCACTGACTTCAGTAACAGAGTGGGTGGTGCTCACATGCAAAAAACTGATAGTCAACAGAGGTAATTTACATGCAATCTTAAATGGGCAGCAACAACCAAACCCATTTGAGCCATGTAGAAGTCAGGGGGGAAAAAATACGTCCTTTTAAAAATACAGACTAAAGAAGAGGGAAAATACGAGGTCCTCTTAAAACAGCACATATCAGTTTCCACACCCCTCCTCTCGCCAGAGCTCAGACCGTTCAATCTTCTGTAAACTCATCATGAGTGTCTGAATAGCTAAGAGCAGAGGTGGAAAACTAGCATCTCATGGGATTAAAAACAGCCTTAGTAACCATGGCAACATGGAGAGAAAATGCTAATCTGTGTAATCTGGCCAGATATGGCTTGTGTTAGCAAAAACCTCATGAAGTTCAAACCACAATTGACTGAACATGAATAACGGCAGGATGAAAAGCAGATGAATGTTGGCATACTCACAATGGGAGGTATGGCGGCCGCTCTCTGCTTGAGCGTTTTGAGGTCCAGTGGTTTCTGAACTGGAGAAGAGATCACTCCATCATGGGCGAAATTCAACAAACTCGGCCTAGGAGACGTCATTGTGTTGAGAGTGAGAAGTGTTATTGCTTAATATGGTCAGAGCTTCATTCTCTCTTATTTACTGTCTTTGTAAACAGCCCATTAATGCCAGAAAACCACAAACACACACACTTAATCATCATCCCACCACACATAAACAAATATAGACTTTCCACATGCAATCGTGTGGAAATGTAAAATGCAAAATACACAAAAGATAGCCAGACAGACACACACACACACTTCTCGCTCTGTTATGTTTGGCAAGCTAACAGGGTAATGTTTCCCCTGACTCGGCCAACATATACAGTGTTTGCTGTCATGGAAAAAATAGAGTCCTACAGGACAAATCAACAATCCCAGCCTCCTTAACCACAAAACACATCAGACCCCACCCAAGCAACCAATCAACCCTCACTGCCAAACACACACATGCACTCTCTCACCTGCTCTTTTCTGAGCTTTCAGTCTCCTCCACCTCATCGGCGCTGCACGTGGCGCTGGAGTCGCTGTCGTGAGCTCCGCTCTTTCCTCCGTGCTCTTTCTTCTTGACCTCTTTCTTGCCTTCCTCTACCTCCAGGGCAGGAGGCTTCTTATCCTCTCCTGCCACCTCCTTACCACCCTCCCCTGGTTCAATCTTCACTTCCTGCTTCACTCCTCCCTGCTCCCCTTCTCCCCTCTCCACTTTTGGCTTCTCATCCGGCCCCGTCTCCACAGCTGCCATGTCCTTGTCCGTGGAGGATGAGGAGGAGGAAGTAGCGTTGGGTGCAGATTTGGGCCGTGCCGAGCCCTCTTCTTTGACCTTACTGTCATCGGAGGAGCGTGGGGAAGGGAGGCTCTCAGTGTCTGAGCTGTTATTGGCTCCACCTGAAATAAAAGGTGATGGGAAACATTGTAAGAGGGCAGGACACGGCAGCTGATCTGTTGAGTGTGGTTTGGTGATTGGGTGATTAGTGGCACTTCTGATGGGCTTGATCAGCTTTTTTGGTAAAATACACTACCATTCAAATGTTTGGCCTAGGTAAGATTTTTTTTTATGCTGACCCATGCTGCATAAAAATTGGATTAAAAATACAAAAACAGTAATATTGAGAAATTATTTTTACATATTTTTATATTCATGAGATGACAAATCTGAATTTTCAGCATCATTACTCCAGTCTTCAGAGTCGCAATGATCCTTCAGAAATCATAATAATATGCTGATTTGGAGCTCAAGAAACAGTTTTTATTATTATCTATGTTGAAAAAAGTTGTGCTGAATATTTTTGTGGAAATCATGATAATTTTTTTCAGGATTCTTTGATAAATAGAAAGTTCAAAAGAACAGCATTTATTTTAAATAGTCTTTACGGTCACTTTTGAGCAATTTAATGCAACCTTGCTGAATAAAAAAATAAATAAATTCTTCCAAACTGTGTGATTGTGTGGAATGTGGATATTGTGTATGATGGTAATGACATTTCACTTTTTGGAGAAATAGCTGGATAAACATTTAACAAAAGTAAGCTAGCTGTCAGTTAACAATTGACAGCACTATATAAATTGTTTACATAAATACAAAATATCACAAAAAATTTTTTATTATAATAATAAAAAGGAAGTTTAAAAGTCCAAAATAATGAAACTCTGACCTCTGAACTCAGTCAAATGTAACATTTAACAATATGAAACATTTTTAAAATCCTCCTTGGGCACAAAAGCTCCTAAGCGAAAGAATCACTCTTATCTAAATCTAACATGTCCTTTGTCAAATCAAAAAGTAAACATAACTAGTAAATACACAGCAGGGGATTATGATAAGCCTCATTTTCCCACTGGCATAACAAACCCCAGCCGTTGATTGTACTCTCCCAGCTGGATGTAATTACACAATAACCATAACATAATAAGCACTTCCCTTGCTGGCTTTCTTTCACAAGCTTTGACCTGATAAATGTGGCTTTATGAAAGCTTACGAAAGCCATTTATCGGCAAGCCACACCTGATTGCCAAACACACAGGACAAAGCACTCATTTCATAGCTGCCTGGCGGACTTATGGAAGTACAGCTCCAAAACTACATCCACAGCAAGACAGTGATAACTACAGCTCTAGTCACTTCACAAAATGCAGCTCCCCTGAAAAAGCAGTCCATGTTTGTGCAGAGCGTCGCCTCTTTCTCAGAACTTGACAAAAGTAGGTCAGGGTTCTATCACGGGTGAGGTCATAGGTGAGTCTTGGCCACGTGTTCCTGATATTCTGAGAAAAGCACGAGCTGCTGTGGGATTTCCTGGCAACCGCAAAACCTCAGAGGTGTTTCATTGTGACTCGTTTCATAGCTATGTCTGATAAAAAATTACTAAACTGCTAATTTGTTTCTCAGATGTTACCACTGAGTTTCATTTCTTCCATTAAACAGTCAATGAGTAATGTGCAACAAATGACTGTGTTTGAATGGACATTAATCATTTTAAAAGTTACTGCATGATGTGGCGGTGTGAGTCTCAAGTGTTTGTGTGTGTACGTACCCTCTCCGTCCTCCTGAGCCTCTTCTTCGTTGCCGCTGACTCCCGATCCCTCCATCTCCTCTTCCTCTGCAGCAGATGGAGCGCTGGCCTCCTCGTTCTGAAGAGCTTTACCTTTACGCCTGGCTTTACGCTCTCTCTCCTACAAAAAACACAACATGAAACCAATACAACTGACAATTATAAATAATTAATCCCACGCTCTCTAGGAAACGTGTCTGTACAAGAAACTGACCGATTTTATTTTATGCTGTTGCAGAATCTCATCCAGTTTCTGTCTCTTCTTGTAGTTGAAGTAGAAGTTCTTGCACTGGGAGACGGTTTTGGAGCCCACCATCTTGGCAATGGCGGACCAGTTTCGACCATACTGGAGCAGACCTATGGAGTGAAAGAGAAGGAACATTCTCACTTTACTAATGCGAAAAAAGGAAACAGAACTATGACTATCATAGTTATTTATTTGCATGAGAAACCGTGTCACCAACTGTATGACGCAACTAAAACACTTCTCATTTTATTGATACATAGAACAGGAAATGAGAAAAAAAAAAAAGGGGAATGAGATTTGGTGAGGAAGACCAGTAATGTATACAGTATTCAATGGATTTTAAACATTTCAGTTTTATTTTTAGTGAATTTTGAGTAAAACTGTGTAAAATAACTGGCAAATTTAGTAATTAAACTACAGTTCAAAAGACTGTGATCAGAAAGAAATGAATACTTTTATTATGCAAAGATGGATTAAATTGATCTAAATTGACAGTAAAGGAATTTTAAAAATAAGAAATATTTCTTGTGCACCAAAGCAACATATTAGAAGGATTTCTGAATAATCAAATGATGCTGAAAAATCAGCTTTGCCATCCTAGGAATATATTACATTTTAAAATATATTAAAATAGAAAATGCAGCCTTGGGTTATCATAAGAGACTTCGGTAACACTTTACAATAAGGTTCATTAGTTAACATTAGTTAACTACATTAGTTAACATTAACTAATAATGAACTGCACTTATACAGCATTTATTCATCTTTGTTAATGTTAATTTCGACATTTACTAATACTTTATTAAAATCTTGTTAACATGAGTTAATGCACTGTGAACTAACATGAACAAACAATGAACAGCTTTATTCATATTAACTAACATTAACAAAGATTCATAAATACTGTAACAAATGTATTGTTCATGTTAGTTAATACATTAAATAATGTTTAATAAATGAACCTTATTGTAAAGTGTTACCGAGACTTCATTTAAAAAAAAAAAAATCTTACTGACCCCAATCTTTGGAACAGCAGTGTATGTGTAGGTCTCACATATTTATTCCCTACCTGGTGCCCCACTAAGTCTTATTCACTCAAAATAGGGCAGCACCAAGGCTGTTACAGTTTAAATAAGATTTATATTGCACACTGCGGAACAGACAATATCTTTCAACACTAACAAACAAAATCCTTGTGTGCCAGTTACGGAAGCCTCAAGCGTTCCCATCTGGCCAGCCTTGCGTCGTCATTAAGGAAAACCTCAATAAAAGGTCAAAGATCATTTGCTGCAGCTTGCCGTCTGAAGAAGGAAAGTGGGGCAGCAACCTGACATGAACTGTTCTCAATCATTTAACACCACGCTAACGCTCAGCAGACACCAGCCAAGTTGTAGTGTGCTGTTTAGCTTCACATTAGGAACCTATCTTGTCCAGTCTAAATAGTTGCTTTGATTTATATCGCTAGTGACCACAATAAAGCACTGCTGCCCTCCACATCAAAGCTACAATTTAGCTTGGACAGGGAGAGAGAGAAAATGAGATGGAGAGATAAAATAAAGAGTGTAAGTGCATTGAGCTCAATAAAACATGCCCTTGGTAACAAACAAACATAGCAAAGCAAGAAATCACTTGAAGTCTCATTTGTTATCCTCACCATCTCTGATCCTTGTTTCTGTCTGTTTATTCCTCAAACTTCCAGTTTGTCAGAAACACACGCACATCCTAATCTATGTAACATGGCAAACACCACTGACAGTGCAAAGACTGCTTAAATAAATCCTGCTTAGCAATTCTTACACACACAATCACCCAGAAGTACTTTTACATGGCAGGTCAAAAGTCAAGGAAACTCTATTATTGCCCAATCCAACAAATGGCAAAGTTGCAGTTAAATCCAATGAAAGCCCAATCAACTTCCTAAAATGCAGTTTTCATCCATCTTAAATAAAAAAAAAACTGGATTTTTTTTATTCACTACACAATCCAGACCTCCAAATATAAGAGTACTCCAATAAGACGATGCTGTCCAATCAGCTTTGGTGATTCAAGAGCATGTGCCAATGCTGCATCCAATCAAAATCCTCAGCACTGGCCCACTGTGGATCGTCCAATCAGGGAGTTGCATAATGAAAATATGCGGTCCACTGGTCCACTCTTCTCTATCGCTCCATCTTTCTTTTCATTTCGCCCACATGATCTCCATAGAAATGCACAGCAGAGGCTCTTGGAGATCCAGCCCAGCATGAGGAAGAGCAAGAATTAAGAGAGAGAAAAAGGGAGTGGTGTTTGGGAGGGAAATGAGCTCCCCATTCCTCCTCTGATAGTTGTGCTGTCGTTTCTCTGATTCTCTCTAAATGCAGCAGCCCTTCTCTTTTTCCTCTCTCTCGCTTTCCCTCTTCTGTCTATTTATCAAACTCACATGCTTTCTCTCGCCAGCCCTCTCTCTTTCTGTCTCAAGGCCACAGTTTTTTTCCACTCCTCTTCACTGGCTGCCGCTTGGCTGGACTTTAACAGCAAAGTGAAGCTGAGATGCAGTGACTCCACCTCCCTAATGCCCGTCCTCCCTCCCTCCCTCTCTCCCTCCCACCCTCCCTCTACAACCTCATTTGATCTCTTCTATCATTCTGTCTCTTCTACGCTCTGTAATGCATATTATCTGCGCCAAAACGCATCTACGCTCAAACACTAAAGCAAACAGACAATAAGACCAATAGATTGTGTCAGGAATAGAGAAAAAGGGATAGAGATGTGAGAGGTTTGATGTTGATATCATGAGAAAGCAGAGGGAAAGCAATTCCTCCTAACTGACCTGCTTTTCTTCTTCAATGTGACCTCTACACACAGTCCTTAACAACAGTGTGAGAGAGAGAGAGAGAGAGAGAGAGTGAGAGAGAGAGAGAAACCGAGAGGCTTGCCAAATCCTTTAATTCGTGCCAACCCACAATTCAGCCACTTCCTTTCTCTCTGCACTCCAACAACCGAATCGAACCACTCACTCAAAGCTACAGTAAGAAAGAAACCGAAAGACAGAAAAAAGACGGATAGAAAGACAGTAAGTAAAGACAGATAAAAGAAAGACAAACATAAGACAGATAGAAAGAGACAAGACCGTAATATTATATTATATAGTGTGTGTGTGTGTGTGTGTGTGTGTGTGTGTGTGTGTGTGTGTGTGTGTGTGTGTGTGTGTGTGTGTGTGTGTGTGTGTGTGTGTGTGTGTGTGTGTGTGTGTGTGTGTGTGTGTGTGTGTGTGTATAAAAGAGAGAGAAAATTAGAATGACAGTGACCGAAAACAAACACCAAGAGAGAAACAGAAACATAAAAACAAACAAGGAAGACAAACAGAGGGAAAGGCAGACAGGAAGAAAGACAGAGAGAAAAACAGAACTACAGATGGATAAAAAGACAAACCCAGCATAAGACACATGAATAGAAAGAGAGAGAGAGAGAGAGAGAGAGAGAGAGAGAGAGAGAGAGAGAGAGAGAGAGAGAGAGAGGGGGGAAAACAAAAATAGAGCCAGAAGGAAGGAAGAAAGGAAGAAAGAAAGAAAGAAAGAAAGAAAGAAAGAAAGAAAGAAAGAAAGAAAGAAAGAAAGAAAGAAAGAAAGAAAGAAAGAAAGAAAGAAAGAAAGAAAGAAAGAAAGAAAGAAAGAAAGAAAGAAAGAAAGAAGTCACTCTTTTTCTGAGAGCTGAATCCTGTTCTGTTCACACTGACATTTACAGGAGTGACAACTGGAGCAACTCATTCCGGTTTATTTAAATACAGATGCAAGTAAAAAAACACAAGTAGAATGTTACGTTTGTTTACTACAGATAAAATGATGTTTATATCCATACACAGTACATGCATCAGTCTGCAGCTATTCTTCTCTCTCCAAAGAAAAGCGTCTAAAAAAAGACACATGAGGAGAGCTGTGTGCAGTAGCTTTGGGTTATATACATGGGCCGCTATCCTGCTATGAAGTGCCCTCACAGCCACATCCACACTTACTTCCCCTCATTTACTCAGAGACGTGCACACAAGCGAGGCCACCCTGCCTTTAAAAGGCCGTGCCAGCGCGCATTAGTCACAGAGAAGAGCTGCTCTCTCTCTGTGCTGGAATGTAGTGAGACGGCCAGGTGCCATTAACATACATTACTGTTGTCTCTCTCTTTCTCACTTTAAAAATGATTACGGATAAACACATTAGCATAGAGAGCTGTAAGCTGCTTTATAAAGGACAGACGGGGTATCTGACTGGCATTAAAAGGGTCAAGGGATGAGGGGTGGCAGGATATTTGGGGACAGACTAGAAGATAAAGCGGGTACACTGACGTTAAAAATAACAGCAGCACTCTGGTGGGAAAGACGGAGGTATAGGCTTTGCTTTGACGGTGTTAATGAGAGACATGTTAATGTTAATGAGAGACTCATCGAATCCATTTATAATAAAAATGCAAAAAAAATGGGGAAAATGAATGAATGAATGAATAAATAAATGATTATGTAAATGAATAAGTAAATAAAAATAGGGTTCTTACACCAAAATAATTTATTTAAATATTTAAAAGAGTAATTAAATACATAAATTAATTAGTAATTAAATAATTAAATTAATAAATATGGTTCTATTGAATAAATAGGGTTCTTGCTTTAAAAACATTTAAATGTTTATAAATGAAAGACAGACAGAAGAGCGCTCTTCAAATGTTTTTTTGAATATTTGTAAAATGTAAATCAGATTCAGATTCTACATAACATAAATTGGCATGAAGGCATGGACAAAATCTTGTGATTGTAAACAACAAATCTGATTTGGCTCAGGGGACTTTATCATTAATGAAGTGTTATTAAGTTACAGATCTTGTAAGCCAGAGCAGCGTGAGGCAGGCGGCCCGATGGATCAGATATGTGCCGGTGCCAGAGAAACACAGAGCCGTTAACAGAGTGACGTGGAAGTAGCTCAACTGAAGTAGGTCAGCGGAGCGGCCGTTTAACACACTAACAGTCTACATTACAGTCCAAACACGAACAAGAGAGAAGATTAGACCTTTGCTCTTTACTCAAGCTTTCTGTCCTTTTCCCTCAAATACAATCCCTCATGAAGACGTTTCAAGGTCCATTAACGAAGCTGTGTTTGTTAAACCATGAGTAAATGACACATTTCTGAAAGCAGCAGATCTGAACAACCAGCTGTCATGTAAAGACACAGTACCCACATTTAGACACATTATTATGTGTATCAGTGAGTGGATGTGTGTGAAATGAGGCCAAGGGCACAGCGCGTGATTTAATGCTCATGTAAATGTTTGTGGAGTTGCTAGGCTGAGTGTTACAGGTCTTATCAGGTAGAGTTACATCTAGTTAATTTGACACTGGGAAATCCTAACCGTCAACATCCTATGAAGACAAACAGAAAGCCCATTATGACCTTTTCTAACTTAATTGTATGTGCACAAATGGATCCATCCAGTGGGCATGTCGTCTATTCAATAAACACAATAGTGACAAAATAAGTACTGACCTTTCTTTGCCGTCTCCATCTCCTCTTCAGTCCAGCGAGAGCTTTCGTTCATCTCCAGGTTTGCTAAAATACAAAGAAGAAAAAGTCTTTATAAGGCAAGTCAGCAACCATCTTGGTAACAACCTGAGCAGCAGTTTTCTAATTTCTAAGCGCAGCTACCATCTAATTTAATGAGTAGAGATTTAAAACATAAAAACTGTTTCTTATGTTTCGATAATATATTTCAATCAACAACATTTAACAAATCTGAAAATAAAAATAAATAAAATAAAGAATTCATATCCATACTTAAAATGACAAAAAAAAAATGCATAAAACTAAAGCATAATCAAGGCAGAAACTCAAGGTGAAGCGACCTATTGAAATGACTCAAGCTCTTGTGATGGACATTAATAAAGCCCAAGGGCTGGAACAGGCCGTGTTTAGACCCTCACGCTGAAGTATAGGGCACCTTTTTAATACGTTTAACTGAAACAATCAGCGAAAGTACAAGAACACTCTTAGCTAAGCTAGATGAGCCACTGATATCTAAAAAATTGAGGGGACAGATGTTTTCTAATTTTAAAAAAGTATTTGTACAGTATTTCATTATTAGGATCATTATTGTTCTGTTAATATTGCTGTTGAAATGTCATCACATTTTGGGGAAAATAGAAAAGTGAAGTTATAAAAAACTAAAATGGGACCATGTTGTACGATAAAAGGTTGTGCACGGTTAATTTGCAGAGAACAAAACAAAGGACACATTTAAACACGTGACCCACTGAAAAAGTCAACGGTATGCGAGTGTGTTTGCTAACCTAGCTCACTGCTGAGAGGTGAAGTGTTCTCTTCCTGCTCGTTGGTCATAGAGCGGGTGACTCGTCCTTTCCGGTGTCCGCGGCTGTTTGCGGTGCGGCGGCCTTTAACAGCTACAGGAGGCTCTTTCTCCTCCCCGTCCTCACCAGAGGTGTCATCTCTGCGAGAACAGAAGAAAAAAAATCATTATCAAAGTCGCATACTACATTTTGCTGATGCAGTAATCACATTGTTAATTTCAAAATCTGCTTATTGATCTCCCCCCCAAAATTGAATAAATATATTAAATATGCATCACTGATTCATTCAAATGGCTGATTCATTCAAAAACTTAAAAAAAAAACGAAACACTCTTTAAGAATGGGTCATTAAATCATTGACTCACCCGATTCGTTAAAAAACATTGAATCATTCCGTAACGCAAGCACTGCTGTGTGTTGCTCGGACATGCACAACAGTTCTGCTGTGGCTTTGTTTGGAACTATTTTCATTTGTGAAATAGTCAATAGTGTCTAAAATGTACTTTACTTAATATTAACCACTGGTTTATTGAAATGTTGTATAAAACAAATGGCATTTGCAATCATGCGGATATTCTGGAAAACAGCACTCTTGGTAGTGTGAAGTTACTTATAACTATATTATGTTGTACATATATCTAAAAAAAATTAACGCAGTATGTTTCTAGAAGCTACTGTTAGTTTCCTTGTGTGTGCTGTTGAGCTCACTTGATTTGATTTCTCCACGAGACCTCTTACAAACAAACAGGCTGCGTGAGCCTCAACTGGCTTGACCATGTCCACTTTCTTTCTCCATTTACACTAAATGTAATAAAATCAGAATCATTCTCGCTGAAAAGTTTGAGGTGTTCCCTAGTTTTTTTAATAAGGCAACTTGAGTCGGAGACAATAGCCTCGTGGTCAGCGCTCCGATATAGTGCAATGATTCCCGGCTCGAGGTCCTTAGCCGATCCCATACCTTTCTCTCTGTACCCCGTGCTTTCCTGTCTAATCTCAACACTTTCCAAAATTATGAATTAATAAATAATTTGCAGTCCAAATTCTGAGCACCCCAATAGAAAAAGAATGCACATATATGAACACTATGCTAATTTTGTCTCTATAGCGAGTTCATCACACCTTCAGGAAGTGGCTGTGGGATGAGCAGACCCTCATTTATCTTACCTGCACATTATCCATCTTGCAGATACAGTACTAAATATAGGAGCAGCAGCTGTGCCCGCAGGTTGAGAATCATGGGGGAAAAGTCAGAGAAAGGCACAGACTCGGCTTAATGTACTCCTTTAATGTATAGCTGGCGTCCTGCGGTGCATACTGAGGGCTGTGTATTCGGGCCAGTGCTAATGTGCTCTAATCACACCCTACAGCACTGCTGACTGCACAGGTTTGGTTTAGAATAATACACTGTTACCTGTACTTCCCTGGTGTATTTTCATATAGTGTGTGCACCTGTGAATGAACTAGCATTCAGAAACAGCTTATAAAATTAGGCTGAAATGATACAGAACCTGCATCTGTGCATAGCCATTGTTCTGTGGAAACTAGAATGCTTTATTGTTTATTACTCTAAACCATATTCAATTTAAATAGATCTTAATAAGTATATAGTTTATATACAATAACTTTTTATTATTATTATTATTACTGACAGTTTACAAGACCACAGTTTTAACCTAGAGTCTGTGACACGCAACGCCTCAAAAGAGCTCTGTCTGAATCAGAGGACTTTAGCACCAGCGTTGAGTGGCAAGTCAGCAGAATGCTTTTTCCACCTGCCGGTTATGTAACTGTGCCTTCTCGGTTTAAGCTGAATCACAGAGAAAAACAAGCTGTAAGGCCACAGGTTCAAAGGATTCGATGAGAGAAAACGCAAGGAGAGAAAAAAAAAACAGCTGACAGACTGATGTGAGATGAGAGGAAAAGAAAACGAGTAAAAAGAAAGAAAGATACTCACTTCATGCCATCCTCTTTTTCCTCTCCTTCTGCTTTTTCCTCCTCACGTTCTCCCTCCTTCTCTTTCTCTTTCTCTTTCTCCTTTTCTTCTTTCTCCTCCTGGTTGTTACGGTTCACCTGTTGCTGTGTCTGTTGGTTATTCTGTAAGCACAGCCAATCAAAACACAGCAAATAAAAAAAAGGATAAAAAAAAAAAACTTTGCTTCCTCTCAAAACACCTAAATACACAACTCTCCTATTTGCAGGCATAAATGAAGCTAACATCCTGATTACCGTATATAGAAAATGTCCATTCAAGCTCAACTATCTAAATTGCCCAAAAAGCTGTCTAGAACCAGGACGTTCTTTATAAGCACAGTGAGGAAAAAACACCCAGAGGAAGTGGTGCTCCTTTCACCCAGGTCTCACTTCTATGTATCTGGGTTTACCTTCACATAAGAATTCCATTTTGAGTTATGAGGCCCCATAAACCATCTATTTTTGTCAGGAGAGAATATGCTCCACTATGGCTAGTGCGAAAGGGGAAAATGGATGACAGAAGGATGTAGGGGGAGGGGACAGAGACAGAATCTGAGGGGACCGAGGACAGAGAGAGATCGATGAGTGAAAGAGTGCAGGAATCCCTCAAATAACCGTACGCACAGGAAGCTGACAACCAGACATCAATATGTTTTTCCCAACATGATTTTGTTTTAATATGTATGATTTTGCATAAGATAATTTTAGTGTTTTTCACCAGTTTTTGAATATTTCATTACTTCATTTTAATGGTCCTGCAGTGTAGCAGAGGTCTGCAAGCCCGTCGGGACCCGTCACGCTAAGCCCAATCGGGCTGGGCTCGGGCTATTTTTTTTTTTTTTTTTTACAGATCGGGCTCGGGCTTATTTAGCTTCTCTCCTTTCATTGTGCCCATAATATACGTGCAGAGCACACGTCACATTGTGTGTATGAAATATTGTTATATTGATTATATTATAAATATTATACATCGACGCCTAAGCAACACAAACGCAATACACATATGTAACTCACTTGCATTAACAGGTGACAGTTGACCATGCAGAGGATCAGGGAGAAGTTGGAGCGTGGGGAGTTAATAAAAGTTCCGATTAATATTATTTAACATTATTATACTTTTTGAACATTGTTTTGAAAACTGTTCTTCAGTTACTTGAAAGCAAAGAAAGGTAGGCTGTTTATTTACTTATTTTTGGGGTTGGATCCCATAGTGCTATTTTCTCTACTGCATGCTTATGCTTCTCTGTAATGTCTGTCCAATTTTTGTGGGCATGATGTTTCTGGCCTATAATAAAAGTTTAACCTCTTAGTAGCGTGTGACTTGTGTGTGTTTGCGTGTAGCAGAGAGCGTGCGACAGAGAGAGCGCATCAAAGAGCATGTGTCAGAAAGAGCTTAAAGTGATATTGATGTTGGTCTCGGGTCGAGTTCGGGCTGAAAAATTGCAGGCGTTGTCGGGTTGGGGCCGGGTAGGGCTTTAACACCACGGGCCAGGGTCGGGTTAGGGCTGGAGTTTTTGGCCCGTGCAGGGCTCTATGGTGTAGCCAATTCAGTTTTTCCCCAAGTAAATATAATATATTCCATGTAGGCTCTTCAATTAATAATGAACACAAGAAAAACAGTTTAGAGTAGTTTTAGATGGAGTTTAGCATGTAACAAGTCCTATAGCCTAATTCCTGTCGGGATCCTGATTAGCAACATTTTTAAGGAACTCCAAGAGATTGCATAAAAATGGCAAGACTCAATAATTGGTGACTATTTCATATCTAGACTAGCTTATGTTTTTAATATGTTATAATTATTTCATTATTAGTATATATTTTTCCTTTATATCTTTATCTTAATACATATAAATCACATAAAAATACTGACACCAAACTTCTGAAAAGTTGATACATTTCTGTATTTCACATGATGAGTATTGCCACACTATATTATAGTTTCCACATTTTACTTTTAATCGGAATAGATAATTTTGAGCAATATAAGAGATAAAACTGAATGGGCTTTTTCAGTACAATTAGATGTCACGTCAGTTGCCCACATCCCTCATTACAGTGCTGCATGCACACACACACTCAGTTATTCATGCACAGTTAAACACACATATACAGATGCACTCAGCCATACTGTAACTTGCTTTCTGTTTTTCTGTCTCCCTTTTGTTCATGCTCTCTCTCACCCATCAGGCTCATCCCGCTATATCCCTCGCTTTCTGTGTTTGTGGCACTGGCTGAGAGCATTTTAATGCGAGCCCATTAAGATCAGGCAATATTTAATGACCTGAGCAGAGCTGCTCCGGCAGCAGAAGACCAGTAAAACAAATGTGTTTGGTCTGTGGGCTCATTATTCTATCAGCTTTTATTGAGCCTGCTATTATTGCAGGCAACACACACACACACACACACACACACACAGGGAGAGCTCACTTTCTAACAATCTTCTGCTCTCTCTCTCTAAACCAAAACACAAACAATCATACATTCACGACGCAACAGTGCCGTGACTCTCTGTGTGCGTGATCTCTCTCACACACATGTACAGAAATTAATGAGTGTGTTTTAGATCAGGAGAGAATCACGGCGGACTCCGACAGGGCAGAGAGCTGGATAATTACTTCATATGGTTTGAGCTCACTTTGAGGTGTGCGCCTGTGATACTCAATAGAATCATGCCGATTCATTTTTAATAACGCAAACTCATTAAAAAGACAAGCCAGATTCACACTGCCACTATAAACACTATAACCATCATGACATAAAAGCTGTAAATGAGTGGACAGAACCACAAGCAAATAAACAATGTTTATACTATTTAATATAGCATGATGCCATAGACAACATCCTTGAGGTTTTCAGTGCTTATTCTGTGTTCCACTAAATTCGGAAAGTCGTAATTCCAGCTTTCTACTTGGCAATAGGAAACCACTTGATGTGGGACTTTTAATTTGAACACATAAACCTGCAGAAGTCTACAATTGATTTTGCAAAGATGCTGGTATATGTCGTCGCTTTAAGCTAAAAACATATTAATGTTTCAAAGTTGTAACAGTACACAATAATAAACCTCTTTACAATGTATAAAATAATGATCTTCTCTGTTGATAGTCAGCCTCAAAAACAAATAGTAGCATTGGTGGTTTGCTTCATTAAACAACTTTGAATGGAACACAGCATTAAAGTGTAAAAGTGCAGGATGGGAGATGCAGTCTCAAGCTTACCTGGCTCCTGCCTCGGCGACGGTAGTTCCTGCGAACGATGTTCTTGTAGTTCTCATTCTTCTTAGTCAGATAGTAGAACAGGACACACTCAGCCACCGTCTGTGAGCAGACACACACAACACTTCAAACCTTACTCGTTCTGCTCATACTCTCAGTTCATATTCATGCAGCGCACACAGCCTGCAGTGCAAACAATGAGATGAAGAGGATGGTATTAATAAAGACGCAGGTGTACCTTTCTCTCCAGAAAGGAGGCTATCAGGCCAAAGTTTTTTGGGTGCTGGATAAACCTGCAGTGAGGGAGAGGAAGAGCTGTGATACAGAGCAAACACAACCTTCAAATGCTATATTTATCCATTTCATTATTTGAACGACTTTCGTGACAAGCTGGATTCGTCTGGCAAGGTTCCTCATCCACTCAGTAAAAGTCATGCTTAAGAACTAGACTAGATCGCTCTCTCTCACTTCCTTCTGCTGCTGACCTCTGCACCATGACCCAGTGCTTTACAGAGCCCCTCCGCTGCCACATTAAAATCAAATGGGTAGTGATGCGAAGTGAAAATCTATCTGCTAAAATGTGCATATCATCACATCCCTACAATGTCAAGTCAAACGTGAACTATAAGTGGTGTAATGGTGTATATGTTTGTTTTTTTTATTGCAGAGGAGGTGTAGATGTGGTCACATTTACCATTGTTTAGCAAATTTTCAATAAAAATACACCATTTTTTTGGGCAAGATTTAAAAAATTTTGGGCAACTGTTTCAAATTTGTCATGTGAATTTTCCATGTTGACTAACAGATTTATAAGTCATACTATTCATATGGGCTACTGTTATAGTGCTTTATAGCACTTCTTTGTCCTTTTTTAAGCTTTTAAAACTAAGGACAGCTCATGGGCACTAAAACTACTGCATGTTTATTTCAGTTGCATGACATTTTCAGTTGGCCTGTAGATGACTGGAGAAGTAGTCGTGCTTACTTCAGCATCAGCACAGATTTCAGTTGTTCGTTTTTTTTTTACCTAGCACTGCACCTCTAACAAACACGACCACATGCACAAAAACTGCTGAGCTCTTGAAAGCTCTTGCTGGTCCTACATGCTGATACATCTTAGTATAGATTTTACAACTCCTCATTCATTCATGCAAAATCAACATGCACATCCACACAATGAGCGCAGAACGTACTTCTCACGAAAAGTGTCCTTCTCCTGTTCGCTCCACATGTTCATGACCTGTCTATCTTTGTACACCTTCATGGGATCGTCCATCAGCCCGTTCATGTTGATGAACTTTATCCTCTGCTGCTCGGCATCAAACAACATGGGAGGAATGACGGCTAACTGACGCATCTGCTTCTCTGTGTTCTGCAGAAATAGAAAGAAAGGCGAAGAAAAATAAATATGTAAAAAGAAACAGTCATTTCACAAGCAAAGTCAGAAACAAGCAAATATGTGGACACTGAATCTGTGTCTGAGTTTAGGAAGTAGATCAGCCACAAAACCCTCCTTGTTGTGCAAGAGACCTTGAGTTTTAAAGTCACTTTGATATTTGTGCACTTTCCAGACAGGCACACATACATTTTTATTTTCAAGAGTATGCTTATCTGTTGTGTGTAACAGCATTTCCTATAGAATCGTTTGCAGCCCCTGAGTGTATACAATACTGTTTAAGAAACATACATACACTACCGTTCAAAAGTTTGGGGTTGGTAAGATTTTTTTAATGTATTGAAAGAAGTCTCTTATGCTCACCAAGGCTGAGGATTCCTGAAAGTTCAAAAGAACAGCATTTGAAATAGAAATCTTTTGTAACATTAGAAATGTCTTTACTGTAACTTTTGATCAACTAAATGTGTATTTGGTAAATAAAACTTATTTTTTTTTTTTTTTATTACCATTCTGAACTTTTGAATGGTATAAGATTTGATTTATTGATTCATATTTCAATAGATATTTTTTTAACAAAAACGTATCTCATCAAATTCAGACTGCAAGCTAACAACTATGGTAAAGTGTAATCATCAGCTGTGGTGCTGTAGATTTGACACTGAAAAGCAGTGCAGGAAACACTATGCGTTTATCGAAGTTGCACTCCTACCTCTTGCTCTGAAATGCCATCGATGATCTCAGAAACCTCATGTTCGCTGCGGGCCCCTGAGGCCAGACCTCCACCTCGCTGAGCCACTCTACTGTAGAAAAACGCACAAATACAGACGTTAACACATTTCTATCAGCCTGAGCTTCTGAAAACAGACATGATGAGCATGCAAAAGTCTCCAAAGCTCAAGATGGCATATGACCACTCACTTCTGCATGCGTTCCTGCATCTCTCTCTGTTTGCGGATCTCAGGAAACTGCTTTTCATAGTATTCCCGCACTTTGCTCTCTTTGGCTCTGCGGCGTGGGTTGTTCTCAATGCGGTCGACTTTCTTCTCCCAGGCCTCCATTAGCTGGTCGTAGCGCTGACAGAATTTCTGTTCCTGAGCACACCAGTCAGAATGTAAAGGATGAAAATCAAAATATAGGTAGTGTGTACACTGCAGGAGAGTCATCAAGAGAGGAAACATTAAAATTAAACTGATTACTGACAGCTAACAGTTCCAATGTAATTTTAACCACCCTATCATTCAATAACTTCAATGACATTATCACTTCAACCACCTCTATGGATAGCTATATGCTGGTTGCCTAATATTCAGGTACAGGGAGCTCCAACAATACTGTGCTGCTGTGTGTTTGAATGCTATCACCTACCCACTGCTTCCGAGCATGATTTCTTCTTTTGAAATACAGAATGAGCTTCTTCCTCATTGCCTGATTTCTGTAAAGGGGAAAGTTAAAAGTTTATGGCCAATTCTAAACTTCTGCTGCAATATTTGCATGCACACATCAAGAGAACTTTAAGCCCAAGTCTACATATCAGTGAGCTTTATGTGATAGAAAGGAACCCTAATCATAAACATTTTGCATACTGGCCTAAGATAAAAGAGCCCACCTCTATGTCCATAGATATGACTTGGGTCATAGTGAGTTAGTTAGCTAGCAATGCAGGTCAGATTAGTAATCAGCCTTAATTCTTTCACTCCATACCGATTAATTCCTGGCCGCCAACCTCTTACACGACAAAGGTCACAACCATTAATCTACTCTCATCCTGCATTAATGATTGATTCCTACATGTGTGTGTGTGTGTGTGTGTGTGTGTGTGTGTGTGTGTGTGTGTGTGTGTGTGTGTGTGTGTGTGTGTGTGTGTGTGTGTGTGTGTGTGTGGTTTCAGTTATTTCTCAGACTGTGCATTTGACATGTACTACTGGTGCACTTAGATCTCTTTAAATGGTTGGTTAATGCACACATGTGTGCGGGTGAGATTAATTGTGTAGCTGCAGAGGTGGCACTGTTAACTGCTGTACGAGACACACTGGAACTTAGAATGCAGCTCAACGCCCATCTACACATACATCACCTCTTACACAAATATTTCTCATTGGTGCTGCTCAGGTCAATAAAGGACTCCTGAGTACAAAAGCTTAAATTCAGAGGTTGAAATATGTATTCTCTCTCTTTCTCACGCACACATTTGCCGGTCTGAATATTAGGCCAAATAAGCCAAAACATCATTGAAGGATTACAGAAAATTGGAAGTAGGGGATTTGTTAGCCACAATAAATAAGTGATAATATTTTATAAATGTTTTTGCGCTTCTCGCTGCAACCAAGAGAACGGTTCAAAAACCCCAAATGGTCTTCAGCTGCATGATGCACAGGCCTCAGAAGCAAAATTACGAAGAACAAATTAATTCTGCAAACGAAGAACTAAACAAACAAACATATAAGGAACTACAATATTAGAATATTAATTGGGCTCTATGCCTCTCAATAATTATAAACTGCAGTAGTTGAGATGGAAAAGAAGCATGATTTGTAATTGGTTAAGCTTCGGATTTATATATCTCTTTGTGGACACAGTTGTTTGAGTTTTTAAGGAAAGAGAGGGACACAGAGAGAGGCATACTCACATCTTGATGTTCTCATGGTACTGTTTGGTATCAGACGGCTGGTTGTACAAAGGCTGTAGGGGAGACAGATGAAAGCAGTAGAGTTCAGTTTCACACACACAAACACCGCGGTCACATCAAGGCAGCCCAGCTCTGGGAGAACTTTTCTTTTTCTAACGTCCCATTTTTCAGCCAAGACAAGAAACACAAAGAAGATTGTCCTCTCCAACACCACATCTAAAACCTTCTGCTATCATCATCATCATGCACTCGTTTGAGAGGTCAAGTGAAGGATTTTGGATGTGAAAGAAAATGGATGTGTGGCAGTAAGTCTCTTCTCTGTCACAGAAGTCCTGAGCATTTGATCAAATGGGCGGCACTAGAAAGGCTGCTCTATCATCTCTATTATCAAGACATTGGAGGTCACTTCCTGTTTGGGTTCTAATGTAATGGATGATGAGTGGAGTTGTGCCAAACGCTTCTGCACGAGGTCAACAGCCATGTTGTTAACAAATAGGCAGCAGTATATGTAGTCACACAGACTCGCAGGCTGAAGGAGTTCATATTTCAATTCACACTGTGGAGGTCATGTTACAGCAGTCGGTTTTCATACACCTCAAATGTGAAGCTCACGTGCATTTTTTTTATGATTTTTTATGATTTGAGAAATCAGCTCATTAATTTTAGAAAAACGTGTTAAATATTAAAATATTGCGATAATTTTTATGTATGTTGTCACAGAACATGATGGCAAACTGAAGACCCTGTCAATGTCAACTCTGACATAACTGGCTAATGTGACACATGACCCCATCTCTCTTTGCAAAGTACACTGTGCAAGTACACGAGCTGAGCTGATACTGCTATAAACTAATATATTGGGATCAGCTGACACCTTAAGTTATTTTTAATAGAGAAGATTGCTGGGGAAAAATATAGGGATTTATATAGGGATGATATGTGAAAAAAAGGAAGTAAAGAGATAAATGTGGACTCACCAGCTCTACTCGGGGTCCGAGTCCCTCCAGGATCCGGTGAGCCTCCTCTGCTTTTTTCTGTTCAAAAAACACACAAGGCGCACATGTCAGCAGCACATCACCACAGCAACACACCTTACACTCTCTCTAGCGCACACACATAAACAAGCAAGTGTATAAGGGATGTACTATTAATAGAGCTCTCAACAGAATACTCGCTGCCCTCTGCCATCTACCTCTCTCCCCTCTCTTTATGGGGGGGAAGATGGCTGGGGAGGTAATCCAATTAGATGCAATAAAGAAAGAAGAATCTATTACATTCTGTGCTGTCCTGCTCAAATACAGAGAAAAAGCAAGAAAAAAAAAAAAGGAGACCTAATAGGGATATGGTGACAAAAGCAGCAGATTGCTGGCAGTTTTGTGTGGCTTGTGTGTCTCTTCCACACAAACATACAAACCGAAAGCCCTAAAAGTACATTATCTTTCTCTCGCGCAAACAAAACTGAAAACTTTTAAGAATAATCACACACAGGTACTAATGCACCCTCTAAAAATAATAGGGTGCTTTTATTCCATTACTGAGATTGGATAAATAGGGCACTTTCTACTATCCATTGACGCTTACTTCATTTACCTAGTCTATGCAATATATTCTTGTTTATGACCTTACTAAGAGCAACTCACACTCTGATAAAAAAATTCCATTCAGCAGATCTGATCACCAGATAAAATGCTCATATTTAAAATAGTCAATCTCCTTCACAAAATAAGTAAACAATCAGCCTGTCATCATTTTAAAGGGGACGCAAGATGGAAAACAGGCTTTCCCTTGCTTTCACAATTACTAGGGACACTCCTTATAAAAACTAGAGTAATTCAAATATCACTGATTATGACATCAACCATGAGCACATACAATTATGACCGCCTACATTTACATAACTATTAAGAATACAGCAACTTCAGCTGCCCTGACATACGAACCACTCATTTAATATACTGAAAGTAGGGCTGCAAACAGCAGCTGCACTGATAACTGATCATTCTATTAATTATTTCTTCAATTTATCTAAATAGCAGATAGTAGATTTAAGTTACATAGTAGATTTAAATAGTAAAATAGTATATTTAAGTAACAAAATGTAATTAAAATTATTAAATAATATTACTATTAATTATTCATAATACTACATTAAGATATAAAGTGAACCATAGGTACATATTATTCTAAAAACTGATTAAATAAATAAAAAACATATATTTATACAAATAATAATTCAATTTATTTTCATATGTAGGTGCAAATTTAAAATGACAAAGTTTAATTGAAATAATTAAATTATGATATAGCAATACTCAAAAAATATCTGTCTTCATTTGGTTGACATATGCATGCATGCTTGCTTTATGAAGTATTTGTATTTTAATGAATACTAGTTTACTGTTAGAGCAAACTTTTCATTGATTTGCCCAATGCAAATAGGTTAGATAATCATAACAAGTTATTTACATAGAGGTGTGTTAAAGGTACTGTAGCCAAATGAGCTTTTTTATTTCCCAGGGAGAAAGGATACAAAACCTGTTTTCCTGCTGGAATCTTGTCCAACATTATCAGTGCACTTCAAAGGAAAACAACAAACCGGTACTGTAGAACATGGCACCTTTAATAAGACAATTTCCTCTCCCACTGTGAATCGGCGTGATAATGGCAGCTCAACAAAACTAGCTTCTGTATTCTATCTCATGGATTTCAGAGAGCATCGAGTGCTTCCTGGAAGAGAGCAGGAAAGAGTGAGCTCTCTTCAGCAGTATCGCAGCATGAGAGACCTTAATGGATTAAGAGATGGAGGGTGTGATTAAAAGATCACAGCAGGACAGAAGCCAGAACCACCTGACAGAGGAAACGAAAGTACAGACCTGGATACACTTGAGGCAGAGAACAGTAAAAGGCAGATTCAATTATGATGGAGATACATGAAGCTTTCAGCAGGGTGTGCAGAAATGTTGTGCCAAAAATGACCTCCAAGGCGCATTCAAAAAGATAGCCAGTAATCGGATCACTCAAACCTCAGGAGGTGGTTTGAGACGCAGACGAGGTGCAACAACCAGAGAAGATATAAAATAAAATAAACAATCACCACACTCACAAATAAAATGTGCTACATAGTGGACTCTCAGATGGCCCAAATACTAAATAACTGTCATGTTTTTTGTGCCTTTATAATCATATGTTAACAGATTATCACAGCCAAAACTCCATTACTAACATATCTGTTAGTAACAAAGTTAATAACAAAGTACTTGAAGTCAATTTCTCAAAAAAAATAAGATGCAAATAAATGTTATATATTATATATAAGCCCTACCCCCGGTTTGAGACTCTCTTCTTTAATCCTCTAGTCTCTCCCCACTAGAGGGACCACTAGCACCACAGACACATTGCATACTGTGAGACTTTCCACAACTGCATCCTAATTTACATAGAATCCATTGTATATAATATGCAAGCTTAAGAGTAGTGCACCCCAAATCATAGTGCCTCAAAGTATTTAAAAGGAGCCTAGATGGAATGCTATTTCCATTTGGATTTTCTGTAAAGGTTCCGTTTTGACTTAATTTACTGTAGAAAAGTACAGGCAAGGAATAATGTCAAAATTTCCAGCTAGAGCCTAATGCTTATATGCAGCAGAGTTGCAGTAGTCTGTCGCATTAATACACAAATGTATGACAAGGTAGTACATGCTAATTCTGGTGTACTGTCTGTATACAAATTAACAAGTATGTATTATGCTTTTAACAGCAAAGTAATGTTAGTATACGGTGTGAGAATTATGATTAGCCAATGGTTCTGTTTGAGAGAGTCTCTGGAGCTAGAGAAGTGGTGTGATTCAGCATAATGGACTGTCTCTGAGTCATATGGTGGTGGAGGGGCTGAGTTCACCACCAATTGACTGCAGCACCTCATTACACATTTAACAGCTCGTTTCTCTCATTAAGATCTGTCACAGCTGTTTGACTTACCTGTGTCTGACCAGAGATGATTTTCTCTGAACATCAACATTCATTTGTTTAAAATGTGTGTACTTGTCTAACACATACATTAGTATTATACAACACGTTAGTATTTTCACCCACCAATTTTTTAAGCCAGTTTTTTATATATTTAGCTATAGTTTGTCAATAGGAAATATCAGTTTACATTTCCAAACATTTATTGTGCCATTGTAATAATCCTGTGAGATTTCTGTATGCACAAGGAGTCTGACAACAGCCGGTAGGCTCCACACAGAGATCTGATCTCACCATCAACAAGTCTGTCTGTGATTACATGAAGAAACAGAAAATAATACAGACTAAATTCACAACTTTGGCTAAGTCTCCACAAGACGCTTGAAGAAACGCTTTACTGCTGTGAAGTGAGGAGGCTTTCAAAAATAATGTCATTAATAGATTTTATATCAATTAACTTAACTAAATCAAATCAATAGTTGGTGCGACCACCCTTTGCGTTTAAAACAGCTTTTGTCCAAGGTACACTTTTCGTTTTTCAGGTAGCTTTGTAGGTATTTTTCCATTTTTGGGGTGAAAATCCACCCCATATATATATATATATATATATATATATATATATATATATATATATATATATATATATATATATATATATATATATATATATATATACACACACAGTATACAAGATGCAGTATGTGCAGTGAGTGTTTTTGTTCTCACCCTGTTTTCATCATAGATGATCTGGACAAGGCTGCGGTGTTTGGCTTCACTGGGTGGAGGTGAGATGGTGCGCTCTGGCTCCTGGGGTTTCGCAGCCTCTTCCTCCAGTTGTTGCTAAAAGAAAATACAGAGCATGAAAGACCTTCCTAACAACGGCGACTGCCATAAATTGCCATAAAATAAATGACAAAGATTACAAAATAAAATAACTAGAGATGCACCGATACTACATGTTTCCGCCGATTCAGATACAATATTTGTCCGAGATACAACTATTTGAAAATCTGGAATCTGAGGGTGCAAAAAAATCTAAACATTGAGAAAATCTCCTTTAAAGTTGTCCATTTATGTTCGTGATTGTGCTGCATTCACTCACAAAAATAAATGTTTTATATATTTACTGTGAGGAAATTTACTAAATATCTTCATGGAACATGATCTTTACTTAATATCCTAATGATTTTTGGCATAAAAGAAAAATCTATAATTTTTACCCATACAATGTATTGTTGGCTATTGCCACAAATATACCCGTGCGACTTGTGACTGGTTTTATGATCCAGGGTCACATATTAGAGTTTACAATTAACAACAGAGGTATTATATTCAACTGCTATTTATTTTCAGATAATAATTACACACCAATAAAAAGTGAAATGTTTGTATACAACACAGATGCACAAAAGCAGTTTTCATAAGCACTTGTCTTCATGGGAAATGTATTCAAACATGCATATAGCCTATAGTTAACAGTAAATAATCTCCTCTCTGGTTTGGCATTTTTCCACGGTTGAAACAAGTGATTACATGAGACAGGTTTCGGTAAGTTGTACTGCATCTTTCAACATACCTTCATACATGGAATTCATGTATGTTTTTCAAGATATAACTTGTAATAATTAGGAAGAAAAGACTTGTGCTCTTGGCTGCCGCTTAAACTGAGGCACTACAGCGATCTGTCAAGTCACATTTAAGAGCGTCGAAACACCATTTATTGTTTGAATTTCATAATAAAATGGACATAATTTGAAAGATGAGACTATGTTTCGTATCAGAAGTAACAAAGCTCTTTGGAGCACTAACGCTTTAGCTAAGAGAGTCAGCGAGACACCATAATAGTCAAAGATTAATTATCAAAAAAATTCAGTTTCTACACAGATACACACACAAACACAAAGGCCCTGGCTGCAATGAAATCCTGAAATGGGCCTCATTGCAAACATAAGCCCAAACTCATATGGATCAGCTCTAGTGCAGGATCAAGACGATGTGTGTGCGCGCTGAGTTAAAGAAAATAAACGAGCCGTCCCGCCGAGCTCACAGACAGACAAACGCGGTAATCTGATATTCTCACTTCTCTCTTCCCTTCATCACTCCTCTGCTTTACGTTAAAGTTTACCGCACCATTTAATTGCCCCAGATGTTTTAATGCTTGGAGCAAACCTGAGGGGAGAGGAGAGAGATGGACGGGGTCCGTTACCTCACTGAAAAAAGATGCCAAATCTTTCAGAAAAAAACAGTATGGGGTTGTGGGGCAGATGAGGAGAGGTTCATTTTTCTTGGTAGCGTGACTGTACTTCTACAACCACTCGGGCTCAAAGCTGTTTCACTCCCTCTCCAATCCTCCATCGACCCCACAATGGACTAGCCCATGGAGCGCAGGTGGCTTCGATTAATTGAGCAGCAGTTTGGACACGGTCCAAAACCTCAAGTGAATGGGGGGGGGTCTGTTTTACAAGAAGACAAGGTCTGCTTATATATTTTCTGCAATGGCCCAGATTAAAAAAAAGAACTATCAGAGAATAGGTTCTAATGCAACCTTATAAAATAGTCTTATTATCAGGGGTGCACATAACTGGTACGCAGGTACGCATGCGCGACAAAAATCAGGAATGCGTAATGCCACTTGTGTTACTACGCGCCTTTGCGTACTTTAGGGGTAACTGTCGCCAAAATGCAACATAGGCAGTGTTAATTTAATTTTTTCACGTTTTAAATGACGACCACGTCAACGAATAAAAACTAGACGGAAATTAGGGAGGGACGATTGGGGAAGAGATCCAGTCAGAACTGATTTGCGTTTGGGGTAGATGCGCACATTTGAATTGTAACGTGCTGATCTACCCGGCGCACACGAGTTGGCATGCGCTTGATGCATGTCTCAAATCGTTAAAAAACGCCTGGGATAAAGAGAAGAGCAGACATGGATAGATCTGAATAAGAGAGACGACGCGAAAGAGAGCTTTATTCGGTATGCTTTTCTGTGCGAACACACACACACGCGCGCGCGACCCGAAGCGTGCAGTCCTGCACATACTTAGACAGCGCGCTGCGTGCAAGGACTGAATTGAGCTCTCTTTCGCATCTGAATGGACAAATACACACAACATTATGTCTAAATGTCAGTTTTGGAGAGCATTCACGTAAACACAGTCGGTTATGTCTTTACAGAACGTACAATTATCAGTGCAATTGGATCTGCATTCTGCACACTCGGTCTTAAAGTGACAGTGCGTAATAAACCTAATGCCTTCTGTACACTTAATATTGATCAAATAACAAAATAAAAAGAGAAAATTCACTGCTGTTTAATATCTTTAATAAGGATTAATTAGATTTAATTTATACAAATAAATATATCTGAACAATCAAATAATACTTTAAATAAATCTTTTCCAAAGGTGTTTTCTATCATTTTAGGTCGTTTTTTTTTTTCACGCTGATGTAAATTTAAGTGTTAGTTTTTTTAATTAGTTTGGTTTTAGTTAGTTATTTTATGCTATAAAAACGGGAATGTGACGTCATGATTGACAGCTGTGGCCACGCTATATTATGGGGCGAGTACCAAACACCATCTCCTGGTACTCACCTGAGTAACTCACTGAAAAAGTTATGTGCACCCCTGCTTATTATACATACATTTACTCGTGTGCAAATTAAAACATATAATAGTTGAATGTACTTGATGCAATTATTCCGCTGAAATAAGTGACCTAAAATTATACTGCTGCATTAATGTTTGAAGTAGACCACTGAGTAATGGCACTGCCAAGAATGAGAGAGAGAGAGAGAGCTTGAGAGGGAGAGAAAAAGGAAGGAAGGAGACCGAGAGGAAACAGAGGAAGTGTGTTTGTAGCCGTGTGGCCTGCTGAGGCAATAACCACACAATAATCACTACTCTGCTCCCCGCACACACACTCATCTACTACTGCTACCAGACTCAAAGCGTCCAGATTACATAACACTAACTCCACCGTGGATGAAAAGTATCTACTTGTGCTTATTACTGAGCTGTACTTAGAAATAAATCCTTGTCCTCTTCTAAATAAAAAGCTATGCAATGCTTTCCTGGTGCTTATTTTAGAAGGCCAACTTTTCCTGAAAAAAGGATTTTAGGATCCTTTATGCAAATAAATGGACAGAATGTGCTTGGCGGGGACATTTATTTGAGGGTTCATAGAGTTGCCATCTAAATTTCTCAACATATTTACAGCTTCAAGATAACTGGGGTGAAGAAGCTTACCTGTTTTTTACGCAGTTTGCATATCTGCTGTTCCACCATGGTGATCTCCCGGTCCACACGGTCCATGTTCTGGATTAGCTCCTCTTTGGAGAGGCGGGAGGGAACCAGGTCCAGGTCAGCCTCCATGGGCACCGGGCTCACAGGAGAGATAGGCTCAATCTTTCCAATAGAACTGCTGCTGCTGTGCTCCTGCATAAAAAAACATCATTGTACTCATTCAGAACTTGTAGATGCTTTGTGAGGTTTGTCAAAGCTGTGGGCTTAAATCACTTTTCCTCCGATTAACACGAATCAGGAAACTTAAAGATATTTACCCTTTCTAGTGGCAATAACTAGCTACAATCCCATCTAGGATGATTAATGTTAATTATGAATATATTAATTATCAAATAGACTGAAAAACAATCATTTCCATGCAGGTGCTAAAGTGTTCAGAGTGGTGGTTAACAAGCTGCTATTTGGTAGCAAAGGGTGTTCTGGTTGGTTTCTGTGCCTGACTAAATGGTTGCTAAAGTTTTTTTTTTTTTTTTTAAGTACACAAACATTGAAAGGTTTGGGGTTCTTAAGATTGTTTAATGTTTTTGAAAGAAGTCTGTTTGCTCAAAAAGGAAGTAATTAAGTTTTCAATTTTAATTTAATTTAAAATTGTATTTATTCCTGTAATGTCAAAGCTGAATTTTCAGCATCATTACTCCAAGGTTTCAGTCAAATTATCCTTCAGAAATCATTTTTACTAAACTAATTAGGTATCGAACCAAAAACAGGATGTGATGTCACGAGATGCGACCCTAAAAAGGATATTCTACCTGTTTTTGTGCAATGTAGGAATTTCAGAAGCTGTTTTGACTACTTTACACATTTTCTATGTCCTTTGCGAGTTAAAAATACCATTGTATGTACACACATACATTACGTGCATTTGAAACAAGTTACGTGTCAAGGTTTCATAAATAGGTTTGGGGATTTGAGCAAACCCCTAAGCATGAGCAACAGCAATAGTGATGCACGCCTTGGCAAGCACCACAAATTAATACAATTCACCACTTCAGGTTTTTTTTTTTTTACATTTTGGGTTCTTGGAGATAGATACAATGCACTCATTCTTCTCTAAAGAATGATGGTTGCAACACAAAACCGCTTGGAGACTGTTTAGCAGTAAAACTCTTATAATAAATTGGTGAATACACACAGCAGATCAGTGGTTGAGACTATTGGAAAATCAGCTAGTTTAAAGTGTGGTAAAGAGCTTCTGGGTTCATCCTCTCACATGAAGAGAATGTTATATAAGAGGAGTGATCGGGGAGGGCGCCTGCTGTTCTCTCTCTCATCACCCCTTAGAGATCACTCAGGCAGAGCAGCCCTCAAGGCAAATGCCTGGACTGTGGGACAGAATCACCAGACTAAAATACAACAACAAATAAATAACAATAACCACCAACAACATTTTTACTGGCATCTGGCTGACTGAAAGATTATTAACACCCCATGTGTTCTCTTACGTAGAGTTCTCTCGTACTGCGTCGAAAGAACGCTACGGGAAAGATATTTCTTTGTCGAGATTGAAGCCAAAAATTAATCCTTAATTTTGTAATATTGTAAAACGCTTTTCTGAAGCATACAACCTAGGCGGAGCAATACAGCTCACCCATTGGCTGCTCTGCCAGAAAAGCACAGCCTATGCGAGGCCAGGACGCTGACCAATGAGGACGCTTCGCGCCCTTCTGCGTCACCTCCCGCCCAAACAGGCGTGGCCTAGGCCTATAAATACGAGCATAGCTGTCTAACACGCCGATTTTCTTAAATTCAACGAAGCTGCACGCATCGCTGGATTGATTCGAGCCACCACAGCCGTCTGGATACAAGCACCTCAGCAGGACGAGCCCTTACCTGAAGCCGCTGGTCTTCGCCGCCTTCAGCCGCCGTTCCCTGCTGCGCTTCTCCGGCGTGGATATATCCTTTCAGTTTTGTGTGTGTTTTGTGTGTGTGTTCGCCTACCGCGTCACACGCTTTTTCCTCACAAAAGAGCACGAGCGTCTTTATAAAGATGTCTCGCTTTTCCTGCGGCTCCTGCCGAGCCGCGCTCATCGACGGGGACCACCACGAGTTATGTGTTTCCTGCTTGGGCGAGGAACATGCAGCTATCGCTCTCGGTGATGGCGGCTGCCATCACTGCGACATGATGCCAATCGCGACTCTGCGGACTCGCCTTGCATCTTTCGCCGAAGCTGCTCAACCGCCCCCTGTAGCGCCGCGCCGTAAAAAGCGCCGTGCTCAGCGGGTCCCGGAACCTCCCTCCACGAGGAGCTCGCCGCCGCCGCCGCTAGCTCCTCTCAACGTCTCGCTCGAGTCGCTCACCGACGGACAACAGCCGCAGCACGCCGCTTTGTCCGTTATGGATGACGACCAGCAAGCTGTATCAGAGGGAGATGATGATTGCTGTTCGCTTCTCGCTTCGGAGAGCGAGGGTTGGGCGAGCTCTGTGGACCTCCCCTCCCCCGCTGTTCGAGAGCGCAGAGGAGGGAAGATCAGCATCGAGGCGGAACTGATGCGTCTGCTCACACAGGCCGTGTCGAGCCTCGGCCTCGATTGGTCGACGCCCGAACAACCTGCACTCAACCGGCTGGATGGACGCTTCCTCTCTGGAGACCGCGCTGCGCCCCCCTCCAGACACGCACCGTTTCTTCCTGAGCTTCACGAAGAGGTAGCGAAATCATGGAAGGCGCCATTTTCAGCCAGAGTACGTACTTCTGCCTCGCCAGCATTCTCCGTAGTGGACGGTGCTCGAGACAGAGGCTACCACGCTCTCCCTCCGGTCGAGGAGGCGGTAGCGACTCACCTTTGCCCACCCTCTGCGGGACGGCGGGCTAAGGGAGTCCTACCATCCAAAGCTTGCCGCACGTCTTCAGCTCTGAACGGTCGCGTGTATTCCGCCGCCGGACAAGCTGCATCGGCGCTGCACACCATGGCGGTGCTTCAAATCCACCAGGCCAACCTCCTCTGCAAGCTAGACGAGGAAGGCCCGGGCGCGATCAGTGTTCCGGACTTGCGTAGCGCCACAGACCTAGCTCTTCGCGCTACAAAGTCCGCCGCACACGCCATCGGCAGGATTATGGCCACAGCTACTGTTTCTGAGAGACATTTATGGCTGACTCTCTCTGAGATGGCGGAATCCGAGCGCTCTGCGTTTCTCGACGCCCCCATTTCACCGGCTGGCCTCTTCGGATCCTCCGTGAAGGACTTCGCGGACCGATTCGCCGAGGTACAGAAAACTTCGCAGGCCATGAGACATTTCCTGCCAAAGCGCTCCAGTTCCGCAACAGGCCGCCCTAAACAGCCGCCTGCCCGAACTCAGCAGCGCCCCGCGCCCGCCGCGCCGGCCCAGCAGCAACAGGCCCGAGAGAGACCACGGTCTCGCTCCGCCGGACGCCGCCCGCCACCGCGTGGTCCTCGGCCCAAGATCTCAATCAAGCCCGAGGCCTCGGCGCCATCCTAGCCCTGCTAGGAAAAAGACGGTGTTCGGGTCCCGCTGCGGCCGGACTTCCACCAAAGATTCCCGCTTGTACAGCCCTAAGTTCCGTGTTTGTACCAGTGTACTCAGCAGCCAACAAACCGGCCGTAAAGCCCGTTTGCCTGCACACAAACGCCGTTTTCACGGCGACCCAGATAAATCTAAAAAAGAGTTTAATTTCTGGTGTTCCGGCCAAGGCCGATGGTGTAATGTGTGTAACTGCAATGCCCACCCAGTGCCCATTCATTCACACAAGCACAGCCCCGTTCAACACAGGGTTTGCACACATAAAATCGGCTCACACCGATTGTGCTTTACGTGTAGTGAGCGTGCCCACTGTCCAGTGCCCACAACCACTACACACTGCACGTTCCGCGGTTTCTGTAAAAACGAAACTAACGAACGGTCAGTCAGTACACAAACACAGTGTCCCCGGTGTTATAAATGTGCCCGCCACCAAGCGCCCACGTTTATTCACAAACATAACGAGCCCCGTAGGGCTCGCCCCGCGTGCTCTCTCTCAACTCAGAGAGTCGAGCGCGCGCGGGACGCATACTGTGTTAAACATGTCCCCCGCCTCAGACGCCACGGCGTCCATGTCACAGCACATGGTTGCTCTCGTGTCGCCGCCATTTCGCGACCAGAGCCCAGATTACATTCAACCCCTAGTCACACGTGCAGATGCATGGGAAGGACTACCCGGGGTTTCAGAATGGGTGCTAGAGACTATAAAAAGAGGCTATTCGCTACAGTTTTATCGACGCCCTCCCCGTTTCACGGGAAAAGTCGAAACCACGGTAAAAACAGAAGTAGCACATCTACTTCGAGCCGAAATAGCGAAGCTATTGAGCAAAGGGGCCATAGAGCCTTTATCTCAAGCTCAGAGCGAAGGGGGCCTGTACAGCAGATATTTCCTGGTACCGAAGAAAGACGGGGGTCTCAGACCCATTTTAGATCTAAGGCGTCTGAACAAAACGCTTGCAAAGCGGAAGTTCAGAATGCTCACGACCAGAGGTATCCTCGCGCAAATTCGCCGAGAAGACTGGTTTATGGCAATAGATCTGAAAGACGCGTATTTTCACATACAAATTGCGTCACGTCACAGGCGATTTTTGAGATTCGCCTTCGAGGGCCGGGCATATCAGTACACAGTCCTGCCATTCGGCCTATCCCTAGCACCTCGTACATTTACAGTGTGCATGGACGCGGCGCTGGCACCCCTGAGACTCCGGGGCGTTCGAATTCTGAACTATTTGGACGATTGGCTAATTCTGGCTCAATCGCCGTCAGAACTCGCTCACCACAAGACACTAATACTCGATCACCTCGAGTGCTTAGGTCTGAGGGTCAATTGGGAGAAAAGTTCACTGTTTCCCAGTCAAAGGATCTCCTTTTTAGGACTGGATCTGAACTCACTGTCTATGACAGCACAGCTGTCATCACAGCGCAGGCGAAATACCCTGCAAATGGCGAAATCCTTCCTCAGCGGCCACATAGTGCCACTCAGGAGATTTCAGAAAATGCTGGGCCTCATGGCCTCAGCCTCAACAGTGCTGCAGTTGGGCCTGCTGCGCATGCGCCCACTACAGTTCTGGTTGAGAGCGCGCGTACCGCGCCGAGCATGGCTACACGGTCGCTATCGCCTCAAGGTCACTCAGGAATGCATTTCAGCCCTGACACCATGGAGAGCGTCAGACTGGTACCGGTCAGGTGTAAGCCTGGGGACTTCCTCGAGCCTGAAGGTGGTGTCCACGGACGCGTCCACCTCAGGCTGGGGAGCACTGCTCGACGGCAGTCCGCTCTTTGGCCAGTGGTCAGAGCGAGCCAAACTACCGCACATAAACTGCCTGGAAATGATGGCAGTGGACTTTGCGCTGAGGCGCTTCTGTCCCCGGATAAAAGGACACCACGTCCTGGTCCGCTCGGACAACATGTCGGTAGTAGCCTACATAAACCGCCAGGGTGGCGTGAGATCCCGGAACCTATTCAGGTTAGCGGAACGCATACTGGTGTGGGCCCAGCACAACCTGCGCTCGTTAAGAGCAATGCACGTGCCAGGCCACTTGAACGTAGGCCCGGACAGACTCTCACGGAACAACGTTCCCACTGGAGAGTGGTCCCTACACACACAGACAGTGCGTCTGCTGTGGAAAACGTTCGGCAGAGCGGAAATAGACCTGTTTGCAAACCAGGAAAACGCTCATTGCCCAGAATTCTTTTCGAAGAGCACGAACGCGCTGGCCAGAGTCTGGCCCCGCCGCCCGCTCTATGCTTTTCCTCCTGTCTCACTCCTGCCTCAAGTGCTGGAGCGTATCAGGGAGAGCGGATGCTCAGTACTGCTAGTTGCTCCATTCTGGACGAATCAGACCTGGTTCCCAGCTTTGATGCGACTGAAAAGTACTGCCCCGTGGCCGATACCAGTGAGGAGAGACCTCCTCTCACAGGCCAAGGGCTCGATTTTGCATCCTCACCCCGAGCTTTGGTCCCTACACGTATGGGCCATAAACGGGTACCCGCTAACCTCACAAGAGGAGTGTTAGACACGATCGAACAAGCTAGGGCTCCGTCTACTAGACGGCTCTACGCTTCCAAATGGTCGGTGTTCTCTGGATGGTGTTCAGATCAAGGTCTGTCACCACTTCAGTGTGGAGAACCGGAGATTCTCTCCTTCTTGCAAGAGCTATTGGATAAGGGAAGAACCCCATCCACGCTCAAAGTCTATGTGGCTGCCATATCAGCGTTCGTTAATCCAACGCTTGGCCGTTCACTAGGCAGGAACGACCTGGTGGTCCGCTTCCTGAGAGGCGCCAGGAGGTTAAACCCTCCAAGGCCTCCTTCAGTCCCCGTGTGGGACCTTTCTACAGTGTTGAACGCTATGAAAGGGGCCCCTTTCGAGCCTATTCACTCAGTTGACATGAAACACCTGTCTCTCAAGACCGTGTTTCTTTTGGCTCTCGCTTCAGTGAAGCGTGTGGGAGACTTGCAAGCGCTCTCAGTGAGAGCTTCTTGTATGGAGTTCGGGCCAAACGACTCTATAGTCGTGTTGAAACCGAAGCATGGGTACGTGCCTAAGTCCCTCAACACACCGTTCAGGGCTCAGGTCATCTCCCTGTCGGCCCTGCCGGCCTCAGAGGACGGAAATAGCTCCCTTTGCCCGGTCAGGGCATTAAGAGCTTACGTGTCCCGCTCCGCTGTTTTTCGACAGACGGAGCAGCTCTTCGTTTCGTTCAGCGGGCGCTCCAAGGGACGAGCCGCAACGAAACAGAGTCTGTCTCGATGGGTAGTGGACGCCATTGCGCTAGCCTACGCATCTGGAGGCTTGGAATGCCCTTTGGGCATCAGAGCACATTCCACGAGAGGCATGGCCTCCTCATGGGCTTGGTATAGCGGAATCTCGTTACAAGATATCTGTATGGCGGCAGGCTGGGCCTCCCCGTCTACATTTATTAGGTTCTATAACCTAGAGGTTCCTGCGTTGCAGGCTAAACTGCTCTCGGTCTAGAAGACTATGTATAAGTGTTCCTGCCCCGCACTGCGGCCCAGGTCACTTCAATGGTAATATGTACAAGTGCTCCTGCCCCGCGCTGCGGCCCAGGTCACTTCAATGTCTAATATGTATAAGTGCTCCTGCCCCGCGCTGCGGCCCAGGTCACTTCAATGTTTTAAGCATCACTCACTGACAATGTGTCCCATGAGCATGCTATTACCCCTCATATATATCTATATTTACATATATATGCTATTATGCCTTGAGAGGCACTACTATAAGGGATGATGCTATTTTAGCCGCTCTCCTTATACTTCTTGGGGTAGGCGCTTGTATACCAGGGCGCGCGCGCCCTTAGGTGTCTGTGTCGATCCAAGAACACGCACGGCGGTTTGCATAGGGTTCCCGTAGCGTTCTTTCGACGCAGTACGAGAGAACTCTACGTAAGAGAACGTACTCGGTTACTAACGTAACCTCGGTTCTCTCTAGGAGAGGGAACGAGTACTGCGTCTCATGCCGTGCGTGTCCACGCTGCGTCGCTTCATTGACGAAAATCGGCGTGTTAGACAGCTATGCTCGTATTTATAGGCCTAGGCCACGCCTGTTTGGGCGGGAGGTGACGCAGAAGGGCGCGAAGCGTCCTCATTGGTCAGCGTCCTGGCCTCGCATAGGCTGTGCTTTTCTGGCAGAGCAGCCAATGGGTGAGCTGTATTGCTCCGCCTAGGTTGTATGCTTCAGAAAAGCGTTTTACAATATTACAAAATTAAGGATTAATTTTTGGCTTCAATCTCGACAAAGAAATATCTTTCCCGTAGCGTTCTTTCGACGCAGTACTCGTTCCCTCTCCTAGAGAGAACCGAGGTTACGTTAGTAACCGAGTACGTTTTAAGGCGAGACACTACAGGGGAATAGGGTAACATTTTTAACTAGCAGATATCACCATGAAAGTTTCCCAGTTGATTACCTACATTAAGATGAGAAAAAAATGTATTACAAGTTTTCTGTAATTTAATGTTTAAATATGCAAATTAGGCAATATCCAATTAAATATGCACTAATTTGCATTTTTAAAAAACCACGAAATTGAATAAAGCCAGGTTCAAAATAATTTTTTCATTGTGTTCACATATTAGATGAGAAAAAAAATTACAGAGGGATTTATGGATATCTACTTTTGTTATCCTGTAAATCAGAATATACTGTCAATAGCCTTAAAAATGGATTTTCGCCATGTTTTTTGGAATAAAATGTTATATAAATCAGGCTAGGAATACTAACACATTTACAAATCCCTCTGTAAATGTCTTCATAAAATAACTAGGTACAAGACTGGAAAGTTTGGTGTTTATATGTGCTACTGAAGCGGAGATTTCGGACTTGGAGTATGAGAGAAAAGTCCTTTACGGGCTTTAAAGATTTATCATCAGCCAATGAGATTGCGCATTCAGCCCTTTTACTTTCACAATTGGTTGCTGATAAAAAGGAAATGACCATATTTGGATCCGACAGCATTGTACAGGAGAGAGAGCGCTTTCTAACGGTGTATGTGATGACAGGGTGCAGGCAGCGATCGCGGAGCAGCGGGATGATTTAGAACGCCAACTATTGTTGAATTTATGAGAAATCTAGACGCAGACAGACAAAATGTAGTAAAATAAAGACCTCAATAAATGTGTATTTCTGACTTTTTTTCACCACAAGTTTGAAAGACGACATGTATTGAAGACAAATATCCCAAAATCGATCAGTGAAAAAAACCACAATGTTTTTGCAATGAAAGCATTGTGTCTCGCCTTAAAATAAGAAAATAAAAAAGATTTATTTAAACAAAGGAAAAAATAAATAAATATATACAATTATTTATGAGAATATAGACAATGCAAATGCCATGTTCCATAATTAAACCCCTCAACATTAAAACATGTGGCTAAAATATCCAATTCCAGGATGTCCATGGAAAGAGAAAGACAAAGTCCAAGGACCAAGGACACCCTGAGAGCCTTGCTAATGTTCAAAACATTCCTAGGGGCATTCCAAACTTCAGGCGGGATTTAACACTTAAAAGAGGATTTGACAGAGTCACTTTAGGACTCAAAGCTGTATACACACAAACACACACACTCTCTCTCTCCCTCACACATACACACAGTGTTGAACATGAGAAATGAGAGAAAAGAGAAATGAGTCCATTAGAATTAAAACACCAAGCTGCTTTATATAAACAAACCTGAGTGCTAAGAAATGGATATGCAATGCAATAACCTTTACACAAACAGGTACAAGTGCCAACACACACACACACACACACACACACACACACTTGTACATCTATCTTTGTGAGGACATTCATCGATTTAATTGATTAGATGGTCTTTTTGATTATGCAATTAAATCATTAAAATGGAATGACAAAATTTTAATCGGAAAACCTGTAATTTTGAAAAATAATAATAATTAGGGCTGCATCTAACGATTATTTTTGTTGTCGATTAATCTATCGATTATTTCTTCGATTAGTCGACTAATCTAACGATTATTTTCCCGGTTAATCTAATGCATATTTTTGGGATTAGCTGATTTATCCATTGGCAAACTTTCCAATAAAAACTTCTACATTAGTATTTCAAACTTTTATTAATTAATTTTCTGAAAAATACTTTGAAATTTCCCAGTATAAAAAATTAAGTTATGCTAAAGAATGCTAACAATATATCAGCTGTATTTTGAAGAGGGTAGTGCATCTGTATATTATTTTAACATGAAATTATGAATGATGACAACATAAATGTTGTATTTCAGAAAGGATAATGAAATATGCGAACAGGAAGCATTTTAAACTTTATTTTTAACTAATGGTACTGTTTCATAAAATGTAAGATACATACAGTCACAGGCCGATTTAAGAAATGTGTTTACTATAGCTCTGTAATTAATTACCGTAGTGGGAGTATGATTTACTCAATTAACTTGTCCGAAAATGCACTTGTGTTTTTTTGCAAAAAGGTTCACATACACTAGATTACAGCCTAGGCTACTGTTAATATGTAAATATAACGTTATTGTTTGTTTTTAAAGTCTACATTAGAGACATGCGCGGGACGGATTTCTCCCTTAATAATTCCTTAAAAGCGGACATCTCTGTTATTATCAAAAACTGACTGCACAATGAATCTTTCATAATATCGATTTGCCAGTATGCAGAATTCAGCACTGAACAAAAAGTCAATTTTGAGCGGTGAGGAGATTCCATCTTAAATGCTTCTGATTGGCCATTGCGTTCAAGAAATCAACACATATGTCTGTGATTGGCTACATTGTTAAACGCTGCAAACAGGTTATAAATAGATAGACTCTGGCCTGTAAATAGTTTCTATTATGTTTTAGTTCTTCTTGTTGCTTTTGTGCAACCGATGAATGACAATTTATTTGTTTTGAGATGTTCAATTTATAGATTTCTATTTTGTGGGAGTCGGACCCGCGAATCGTTTTATTCTCCCGCAACCAGCACACACACACACACACACGAGTGCATTACCGCCCGCGCCCGCACTCGGCCATCAGATCCCGTGCCGCACTCTGTTGTGTTGGGTCCCGCGGGAGTGCATGTCTCTAGTCTACATGTGCATACACAACTTTTAAAAACGGGCAATTTAAATGCACTGAAGGCTTCGTTGACAGATTTAAGTTGAAGTTATAAATGAAAGTCGTTTTGAGTTCGCAGAGTCACAGGATATCCTTTTAAGATGCTCGTTCATAGCAGATGTGCTGCCATGGTAACGTTATGACATTTCCGCTTTGCATAGTGAACAAAGCACCTTTCTGTTCGGCTGTAGTTTAAAGTATTCCCATACTTTGGATGATCGTGATTGTCATTTTCACCATGAGCTGGAGCAGAAGCCGCCATTACTCGATATTAAACGTAAATAATGAATGTGACGCGTCGACGCATTTCATGCGTGTCGACGTATTTTCATAGTCGACGTAATCGATGACGTCGACGCGGCCCTAATAATAATAATTTCATACGCCCTAAGGTGACCTATTTGAACATTCCTTCAAAAACAGAAAAAATAATAATTACCGACTCCAACGTTTTGAACGGTAGTGTATATTCAAATAACTCATTTTCAAAATACAAGTCTTTTTCTTATACAAATTTATCTCAGACCTCAAGAAAAAAAAATCTCTCAGATCACGATATGACACTTGCTGAACTAATATCAAAGGCAGTGCTATTTTGACAGTGATTATGGGATGACTGGACAGTGTGTTGTGGTGACATTTCAGCTCTCAGCTCCCATGACAACAACTGTGGCAAAACAACCAACCACAGTGGACATACCAGTACATGTATGTGTGTATTCGCATTTCATTTCTGTTCCAGGGACATTTCATGCAATGATTCACGTTACGGATATGAATAATACCTCAAATCACATGGCTTGAAAATTAAAAAGCATTACTAGAGCAAACAGAACTAGGAATGACTACTAGTGACCAAGCAGTACAGCAACTGGCAACTGGCAGTATGAATGTGCTTTTAGTGATAAGATTTTTGCAAGGCCGACGGTTAGGGCTGGGTATTGTTCAAACATTTCCGATTTCGATACCTTGACTTCGATTCCGGTTCCTGAATTATCTTTTTTTTATATATACAAATTTTATGAAATCTGTTTTAAGAAGATTACATTACATAAATAAAAAATAAAAGTAAAAAAAATTCAGTTTGTTGACTTTTTTTACAGAGTCAATGACTCATATAGGCCACTGGGGGAGGAATATCTCAAACGCACGCATAAAGTTGGCGTTGCTGGACGTGCCTATAGAGAGAAATGTACCTTTCATTTGGATTACATAATAAGAAAGAATTCGTTTTCGATTCGAATTGATTCGTTTAAAAGTAGACAAGGCAAGTAGCCTATAGGCAGAGTTTCTGTTAATTTGTGACACGCTCCAGTTCTTCTTGCAGTTGAAGACGGAGCAACTTTCTGCTCTTAAGTTTATTCCATGCGCTGTCCAGTGCTTCATCAAATTTGTTGTGTTGCCGATCTTGGCAGCAATTATCTGATCAAATACTCAAATATTGAATCGTGCGCTGTTGGCATCGAGTCTGGTGAAATGTAGCCACACTTTTGATCTTTTACATCTATGGGACATAACTGGCGTAAATTAGTGGCTGCATCCGAAAACGTAGGCAACTGATTTCGGAAAGACTTCTGAGGCAGTGTTACGGTTTAATTATCTACAGCAAAATAAAGCGAGCTTTGGTGAAAACTAAGTGAATATTTAAATGACAACAATAGTGATTTCTCGCTAGAAATGAGTCAAATGACATAAGTGGAAAATATTGATCAAAAATTTACATTTACATACAAACTGATGACCAGCCACAAATTTCAGACACCATCTGTATTTTTCTAGCTCAACTGTCACAGCATGGAAAGCCCAGGATTGTGGGATATCAAAGGCAGCCAAGGATACATCTATACTGCCTTCAAAAATCGATCAGATGAAGGCATCTCAGGAGACAGGAAGTGAAACTAACATTGCATTCGGACGTTTCTTGATGCCTTTCAACCTTGGAATGCGTCCCCCGAAGGCAGCATTTATCAGTTATCGGACGCAACCAGTGTTTTTCTTGATTCCTCGCCACAGCCAATCATGCATGCTTATTGGCTCACTGACCTTGACGAGATTAACACCTTAGGTATCTAAATTTGGTTCCTAACGACAAGAGATTTTTTGATACTCGATGGTACCGAAGCAATTTGGTTGGTGCCTAAAAAGTATCGAACTCGATACCCAGCCCTACCGACGGTACAACAATATAAAATCCCATAGATTTTCACTGGTTTTAAACCATATCTAAAGACTTAGACTGAGCCCTTGGCTTGGCCCAGTAAACAACTACCGATCAACCACCTAGAACAACCTAGGATCGTGTGAATTTGTCCGTTGAAGCGCAAGATTCTCTTTCTCTCTCATGTCTTCTTGCTTAATTTGACAAGGTGTGAAAACGCATGCAATAAACTTTTGTGACCATGCAGCACTAGCCCGACCAGGACAGTTCCTTCTACTGTCCGGAACGTCTTTCATGCTGAAAAGCGCACAGGCATCCGCCATGTTAAGCGCTGAAAGAATGAAAAGGTCGGGTAAGGATAAGGATAACGATATCATATTAAATGTGTGGGGAAAAATTGAGAATCAATATCGAATCGACCACATTTTAAGAATCAAAAATGTTTTTGCCCAGCCCTAATCCCAGCACAGATCAGCATTAGTCACTCTAAAGAGACGTGAAGAACATGTAAAATCCAGTTCTGAGCTCAGACTCAATAACACGTTTATGAATGATGGGCTGTCAGGGTAACACGAGTCATCTGACACCTTGAGCTGTAACAAGCCATTAGACACAGATGTGCTGGTTCACACCTGTCAGTGTGTTGCAGGTATGCTGCAAATGGCATACACAGCCCACAATAGTGTATGTGAGAGACTCTTCCCCACCCTGAGCTTTCAGTTCCACTCGCTCAGTTTCATGAGTGTCATCGAGTATGACAGCTCTTACATAAAGAGAGGGAGAGATCTCCTCTGTCCACTTTGACTTGAGTGTCCTTTCAAAAGTCCCACACTGCCTGTCTCTCACCCAAACATGCTCAAATCCTCATGTAAATATCCTCAATCGCTCATCCGTCACATCTAGGTCAGCTCCATTACTAATTAATTACTGTTGCACAATGGTTTCCACCTACACACACACACACACACAGTTCTGCCTGCAAGCCTCATATTGTCATAGCTGCTAAAAATACACAAAAGCTTTAGGGGGAAGTCATAACAACTCAGCACAACAACTCTGGATTGAGAGCGTGATCACCCTGACCTTAGAGCACAACTAACGCAGGCTTGCTCTAAGGGTGTAATCATTCTGCCCTTTACATCACGCCACAAGCAGGAGGTGTGATCACAGTGACCTTAATCCTGCTGCATACACACAAACTCAGATGCACAATAAAGGGTAGGGCTGTGCGAATAATGTAATTGATTTTCGATGTAGATTTTGGCTTCCAACGATTATGAAAACAAGATAATCAAGGTAAAATGATTATTGTTCTGATGTCACATTGCGGGTTGTTTCGTTCCTCCCCTAAGCCAAACTTAGTGAGTGTTGTAAAATGCAGTCTACTGTTGCTAAACTGCGGGACGTGCCTGATATTAAACACTGTAATTAAAAGAGCATTAAGCCACGAAAGAGATGCTGTTCCCTTAGGCGGCTTTCTGTGCACTAGGTCCGAGATGGAGCGGAATGCTCATAGGCAAAGTACACTGCGGTCAAATAGCCTACACACAAAAATGTTAAAATGCCATTTTGGTAAGCATCCTTTTCGTAACAGGGCTCCAGACTAACTTTTTTTTACTAGGATCGCTGTAGCCCCTGACTGAAAATTTTAGGAGCACAAGCAGAAAATTTAGGGGCACACCTTAAATCAGCTTGCAATGCAATTATTCAAATTCCCCCCAAAATAACTGTATACTGACAAATTCTTTAATAATAAATAGACTTAACGTACAGATATTACAATGTGCAGTTTTAAGTTCACAGGGCTCCAGACTAATATTTGAGGGCAGCAGCACCGGAGCCACTGAGTTCAACAAAAAAAAAATATCTGGTAGCACTGGGGCTGACAATAAAGCACTAAGCTTAATTTAGGGTGTAGATGAAATTAACTTTAATTATTATCATTCAATCAAACAGGTAAAAAATTGTTTTTAGACCTAAATCTATGGTGATTTGTGGACTGAAAGCTTTCTATAAGTGTTTCTCCTGGTTTCCACGTCAGTGCTGTTCGATCTGATATCTATGGTTTATAACAGAACTCTGCGCTGAATCGGAATGTTTCTGTTTAGGGCTGCAACTAACGATTATTTTAATAATCGATTAATCTGTCGATTATTTTTCGATTAATCAGATTTAAAAAATTGTCCTTTTCAACCCTTTATTCAAAAACAGAACTGACAGTGCAAATTCACAGTGCAAAAAATCTTCAGAAAGTGCACTAACAGGTTACTCCTCTGATACACTCGGTCTCTCTCGTGCAGTGTCGCTCGCGGAGCTCGCTTCGCTTTTGTCCAGTCCGGCACCTCAGAGCTTTGCTCCGCTCCGCGCTCAACTCAACTTGTTTTTATTTACCACTCAAACATCTCTGCGACTTATTGAGGGGCGTAATAATCGCGTGACACAACGAATCGATAATGAAATTCGTTGCCAACTATTTTCATAATCGATTTTATCGATTCGTTGTTGCAGCCCTAGTTCTGTTGTATTTATTTGTCTATTTTGTCTGTAATTAGTTTCTTTGCTCTTATTGTATTGCTGACTGTTTACTTGCCTTCTGTAACTGTTTTGAGGACCTTTTACTTGCTATTTCAGCTAAAACTAATACTAGTTTAACTAATGCAGTTATCAATAATTGTGAAATTTTACTGACAAATATATTATATTATATATATATATATATATATATATATATATATATATATTAAAGACAGCTTTAACAAATATTTATCTATATTTAGTTTATATAGTAAACACTATGCAGTGTTTTTTACATTTAATTACATTTCTGTACCTGAATACTACTATTTGACCCTACTTTATTTGTAACTTTCTTATATTGAATTTATTTAGGCTATGCTTGTAATTAGTGTATTTGTTCTTGTGTTTTTACTGACTGTTCACTAGTCTTTAATATCGTTTGAACTTATTGCTGGTCCGAAAAATTCTCTTATCCGTGACTCAAAAACCGTAGTATGATCCAAACCGTGAGTTTTGTGATACATTGCACCACTATCCCAAATGCTTTATAACTTTTGCCAACAGCATCGTGCCTTTTTACGCACAATTTGACTCATCTCTTGAGTCTTGTTGTTCCTGTGAGGAAGAGAATAGTGCGAGTCTCTCAAGCAGTCAATAAACACTCTCAGTATTGGCTATGTGATGCACACTTGGCAAAACCTGATACAGTCTGGTGACACCAACAGTTGTAAAGCACCAGAAATGAATCTCACATGGTGTGAGGCAGCAGTATGTTGTTATAAAGAGGCTGCATATAACTCCACCTACACACACACACCCTTCACAGAGCCCCTGACCTAGAAAAGAGAGTTCCTAAGATGTTGCAGAGTTATTCCAAACATCTGCCTGTGCCGTTTACCGTTACACCACATTCATTCACATATTCATTCCTTCACAACCTAACAAAAAAAGCCACAGCTGCCAGAGTCAGAAGTCAGAGATTAAGCCATTACTGACATAACTCTCTAAGATGCAATCTTTTAGACACTCACAACCCAAACAGTATCTAGATACACATATCTGTTCAGTGTTTCCCACAGGATTTTTGTTAAACTTTGGTGGGTGGTCCTCTGTCCCTCTAAAGGGGTCCGGGAGCATGCCAAGCTTTTATTTTGACGAAAATGCAGTCAAGCTTTTATTTTGGTGGAAAACAAGTTTACAAACGAGCCTCACTACAAATCTAGCTAAATGCTGTAATTGTCAACTATGCAAAATGTGAACAATAATGCGTAACTGCATTCCCAAATGCAAGCTAAACTCAAGCACATGCACAGTTCAGTGCATTCATTCACTGTGAACTGAAACGCGGAGCTGATCACGTGCTGATACCACAGATAAATCAATGTATGGGAAACACTGATGTTCTTAGCAGGCTTGTGTGGCGGTAAATGGCAGTGTTGGCCGGGTGATAAAAACTCAGGCCAACGGAAAATGACAGGCTGATTTACGAGGCCAATAAATATGGACTAAGTGATAATCTGCTGAACAGACTTATCACTCTTCTCTACAGTCAATTCATGTACAGCATGCAGCATCCTTTCTATAGCCTAATCCCACAATAAATCGCAACGCACAAGCATGAGGATTCACAGCCAGAACGTTAACTTAAAGCTTCTTATTCTCCTATGCATCGCAATTCTGAATTTAGTTATCGCATATGTGCGATAGAGACAGCCAGATTGTGCTTGCTGCCAATCACACAAAACCACAGAACAAATATATACCTTTAAGCAATTTAATGCATCATTGAAGTATTCACTTTTTTAAAAAAAGAGAGAGAAAAATATCTTACTGACCCTAACCTTTTAGTACTTTTTAGTAAAGTGAAAACAAGTTCTTGGTTGTAGACTGTAATCGGCAATCCACTGGTATCTTGACACACTGGTTTTAACAACAATCTGTATATTAGATTTGCTGACCTTTGCCATTTCCTCAGCTCCACCCACAGTGAGGGGCTGACGATGGGCTGAGTGACGAATAAGAGAATCCGTCCCGATTTCCAAGCGAGGACGCTTCATCTCAGAGTACTCCACTTCTGATTGGCTGCTGTGGTCCTGCAGGTAAATGTGTTCATATCGGATGTGGGACTCTTGACCTCTGTTGAGGAGGAAAAGAGCAGGAGGAGAAGTGAATTATGGGTAAGATACAGACATTAACCTAATTTCAAAAGAATGTCAGGATGAAAAGGTTGACTAAGTGGGTTCATCATTTTTAAACACACTAAAGTTGACATTTAACAGTAGCAGTTACATCAACAAAACACAACAGACCTCAGATGGGTGAATATGATTTCAGTAATACAAGACACTTCATATTCATAAGGACGGCAAGACTTCATTTTATTATTTGGGAATTAATTGGATCATGAAAAAGTGGGTGTTTCATACCAGAATGAAGTCAAACTAAATGTGTAACATCAATTAATAATTACTGAATTAATTAACACAATTTTGGAAAGGCTGTACTGCCTAAAAAGTTTACTTTAAACAACACTCATAACGCATTTATTTCTGACTAACAATTGAAGGAAAATTAACATTGTCCAATAAAATCTACAAAATATAACACAATGTAATGAATGAATGGGAATCCCCATAGACATACGAACCAGCACTTCTCACCAGCACTAGACATTTATTAAGGATGGGTCCAATGAAAGAACCAGTAATACAAGACCAGTCAGGACAGGTCATGATTTCTGCAATTACTCCACAAATCATCGGCTAAGTACAGGCCTCTCAGACCAAAGATGAGTATAACCATGGCAATGTTTGAGTCTGGAGGCAACAGTGCCTTGCGGTGCTTGGTACAGGAGTGAGCCTTTTCACACAAGAGTGCGAGTAGTGAACTGACCTTGATGCTAGAGGAAAGATTGTGCGGTATAAGAGGAAAAGATCTCGAGGTGCTTGAATCTCACACAAATACATTATTCACATCAATCTCTTATACACACGTTCTCGCTTTAAGTCAACCAAACATCTGTCCTTCCTGTGTTATATCTGATTCTACAACGCAGCAAAAATACAGTTTGATTGGATGCCAATGCTTCATCCCAGACCAAAGTTTGTCTGTGGCTGTACAATTTGGATGAGGGGGATTGAGCTTGAGCTTAAGCTTTTTCTGATAAAAAAATAATAATTTGTGATTCTATATTGATATGATTATAAAAAAGAATAAATTTTAATTATTATTTAAATAAGACATGACTAATATTTCACTGTAAAAAAAAAAAAGTAAGTAATAATTGAACAGTACCCTACTGAGAGAACAGTACAACTGTAAAATTACATTACTTATGTAATTTATCTTAATTTCTTCTTTTTCAAACAATAAAGCATCCAAAAAAAATTTTGGGTGGAGAACCGCAGGGAGCAGAGCTTCTCATTGTTGCCGCAAGTTGAGTTCTCAAATGCGCGTTATAAGCGACCCAAACTTATATTTTATTTTGATTAATCGTGCTAAAAACTACATGTACGCATTTTGATTGAGGCACTAATGGGGTGAGTTGCTGTACTTTGTGTGATCAAGTGGTTCACAGGCCTTCCTGTAGCTCAGACTGATCAAGAGCAAACACATATACACACATAAACCCACTAACCCTAAACGGCAATAGTACACATCACACTAAAACCACATGCACACACACAGCTTAAAAAGACTTTCCCATCCTGTGCCAAAGCCAGAGATCAGACACATATGAACACACTAAAAATACACACGTGCACGCAATACCCCTAGACATCTACACATCCGCATTAGTTTCCCCACAGATCACACACACTGCAGACTGTGTCTGTTATACATTTATAAAAACTAATAATCAACAATATCTTGCACATACTTTGGATTTAAATAAGTAAGAAACAATTAGAGGTGAAATCAGGTCATTAAGATTATCAAGACAAACTAGACAACTGAGGTTTAAAACTGTAGCGCTTGTGTATAAATAGGTGTGCCTAAATGTGTGGATTGTACTCCGTTGAGATTGAGAACAAGAATGGGTGTATCCCTCATATCAATTACATGGTCTACCCAGCTTAAATAAACAGTACACACATACTCCAGCACAGAGCGTGATTAATGCAAACAAACGCTGACGTAAATGCATGCGTGCGTGCCAGTACCACACCACACAGACAATGAAACAGAGAGCAGGAACATTATAATGATATGTGAATACTACAGGCAAAACAAGACTTTGGCTCGTTTCCACCGAGCGGGACGGTATGGTACAGTACGATTCGGGACGTTTCCACCGCTAACAGTACCCTTACTTGATAGGCGTGAAGTTGGCTTTGCCGGAAAGAAGCGATCAATGTCATTTTCAATGTCAATAAATCCAGGCAATTGATTGCTGAATCATTGATTAAAATTAAGATACAATTTATGCAAAACGAAATTCACTTTAAAGAAGGGCTTTCTACAAAACAAAACTTAATGAAGTGGTCAAAATCATGTCTGACCCACTCCATATGTCTCCCGATATAGTGGCGAGCGCATGATCCGAACTTACTCATACATCACTTTTCATATAATCAACATAGATTAAATAAATAAATAAATAAATATATTTCAACAAATATGAAACTAACAGTGTTTTCTTTAGTGGCTACAACACATAGTACAGTACAGAGAAATGTAATGTTGGAGCGGGGTTTGAGCGAGTTTTAACAGTGAGCATGTGGGGGAGAGGTGCGATTTTCAAATAAAATCGAATAATTCACAGCAATCATCGAATATTTTTGCTTGAAATGGCCATCCATAGTACGCCCATGGATGTTTTGCCCAGTTATTTACGGGATGATGCAATAGACTATTTCTTTTTGTCTTTGCTTAGAAAAAATATAATTATTAACACAGGCTAATAAACATTAACAATAATAACATGAAATAATATTCCTATAACTTTGTTGTTTTTTCGATATCTTTTGAGTTTAATAGTTAGTATGGAACAGTTTTTGTCATCGTTTGTAACCCATTTTTTGTAGTAAATTATTCAAAGTTTAAACAAGTTGCGTTTGGACAAGGGCGTTTATATCCACGGACTGTTACCCAAAAAACAATGTCTAAAGAAATAGGAATCGAAGTTTAGAACCAAGCAGAACCAAGCAATGTTGGGGCATGTTGAGCTCGGCTTGTTTTTTCTGCAGCTTTCTCTTCTTTTGCCAGCTTTGCGAGAAAGTCTTCACCAATGTTCTGTTTGAATAATGTCATCCGGCTGCTAGCGCCGTTAACTGTAACTTATAGCCTATACCACATAAGAGAAGTATCGCTATAAGCACTTGCAATTAAAATCTAACTCCAACTGTTATGCTTTTGCCTTTTATGCCTTTGTTTGTGTGTATTTTATTGAACTTCATCTGTAAAAAAAAAAAAAAGAAGAAAGGTGCGGCAATGACCTCACCACCACGGTAGGCATCTCATTACTGCGGTATTGCGGGAATGCGGTTATCGTCACAGCCCTAATTCAAATATCATAATTCCAATGGAACAGAAAGAAAAAAAAATGACAGGATCACATCAAAGCCCTGGTGTGTTTGTGTCTGAAATTGAAATGTGTTCAAGTTTGTTTGTCTCTGCACTGGTGAATTCACTGGTGGGTTCACTGGTGGAACTAATCTAAACCAAAGCAAAGGTAGCACGTACACACTGTTTCACAGAGTGTGTTTTGCTAGAGGAAAAATACTAAAACACTATAACCAAAATGACCCAATTTCAATAGGTGCTTGGCACTTACATAAATCATATCACACTGCAGCTTCCATCCATGCTCTCAATCTCTTTCTGTGAGAGGGCAAGATAATCTGATCTGCAGGCAGGATTCGTCATACATACAGTCACGCAGACAAGAGTGACACAGAGAGAGGTTTAACTGGCCCCTGACCTCATTCTGAATTGAGGACAGATCATGCGTGCTGAGTGTTTGAACTATTGTAGAGGAACTTTGCTCTTGTACTGCTGCCATACTCTCTGTCTCTCCTTTTCTCCCTCTACTGCCATCATTCCATCTCACTCTTTCACTAGCACACTTTCCAACCCTTTTCCTTTCCATCCATGTTGCTTTGATCTCCCACTATCCCTTATTATCTCTCGTTCTGCAGAGGATAAAAGGTGATTAGACCACAAAACACCGTTTCAACCCCTATCACTTATGTCATCACAAAACAACAAAAAAGGCTTATGTTTTCAAAAGACCAAAGGCAGACCACAATTTACACAGCCAAAACTTGACCAAAATAAAAAAAGGTCTACAATTGATCCAGGGGCATTCGATCCTTTGATTCATATTGTGCAGCCTTACTTCTCCATAAAAATCATCTTGAACTGTATAAGATGTGATTGTGTGTGCTACGAAATTTTAATTTGCACTAGTTGTTTTTAATTTTACTGTTGAACGACCATCAAAAAAGCAGTTCCTCAGTGGGGAAGAGCAGACATGCTCATCTTACCCACACACAAACACTTTAGCATTCAAGTTAATCCATCCTACCAGTAGCTCTCTGTATCTCAGGGGGTGTTAGTCCATCTCCTGTGAGAACATCCAGCTCCACTGTTCTGGGCTCTGATTATACACCTCAGCTCTCACACACACACCACACATTCAGCATTCAGACTGAGAAGAAGTCTTAAATACACCCACATATGGTTTTTCCTGCATAAAACATTTTTTTGGCAGTCGCCAAAGCTAATTTTTTCCCCCGCCAAAGCCTTATTTGATCGGTGCGTGATGATGACTGCTGCGCTTGTGTTTCACAAAAGACCAAAGTTTCATGTGGAGCATTCAGAGATTTTTTTCCCTTATCTTCTCTGAAAAGCGCTCTGCATATTCAGCTGACATAAATCACACTTTCAATAAACGAAAAAAACCTATCCAGTGATGAAATTTCTGTGTTGACACAAATCGTGTGATGTCCTAAATGCCGGCCGGGATAATCACACAACACGTACAAGTCCGCTAATGAAACGTCCGATTTGCGAACTAATGACTTCTTTGAACCGATTCACTTCAATGAATGGTCAAAACAACTTTTGAATGGTCAAAATCAATCTTTTGAAACGTCTGAATCGGTTAAACAAATCGGTAACACTTTACAATAAGGTTCCATTTATTAAACTCTAGCTAGTTAACTACATTAGTAAACATTAGGGCTGGGCGGTAAAACGCTATCGGTATTTATCGACGGTACACCATTGTCGGTAACAATATAAAAAAATGTTCGATATAGCGCTCAATATTTCCATTCAAATGCGCGTGCGCGCTGGCGCGACCACCACAACGTTGCCCGACATCAAATGGCAAGCGTGATGGGCCGTTCATCAGTTTGGATCAATATCAGTGCAGCGCGAGCCGATCTGATCAAGCGACACTGTTACCACACAGCACTAAGAGATCCAGTAAAGAAAGCATTTGAATTCGCCACTGAAGTAATAAAATCGGTGTAGTGTTGTCAAAAGACCCGGTACTTCGGTACCATTTCGGTACTAAAAAAATTAAATGGTTACGGTACCAGCTTTTCTTAAGTACCGGTGGTACCGAAGTATCGGGTTAATCCGGTTATTAGTTCGCTGTCCGAACGGTGCACAGTTGCGTCCTCTTCATAAACACACTGAGACATGGCGACCGGCGACGCTGCAAATGCGGTGGCTCTGAATCCACTTGTTGACAAGAAAGGAACCGTTCATATAGCGCGTTTTTTGCACGTGCAAATTCGTTTTCCAGGCGGTAGGCGCGCCTCTGTTCATGGTTGCATAGCAACGGCAGACGCAACGGGAGAGCACGCGCTTGTGGAAATGAGAAAGCGGTGCAAACTGCGCTCTCCATGATGACGAGGAAGTATCATCAAAGAATTATTTATTTCTAGCCCTTGCATTAGCTTTACTACTAGATATAATAATTGAGATGATAAATAAAAAGCCGCCCTGTACAGCTATGATCAGCTGTTCGGCCGAACTTTCCATGTTGTTACGGAAAGGCCGCTGGTTTTTGTCACATCATGACCTGTTGAGATGCTTCTATTATAAGCCGCGCGCCTACATTTGAAATAACGAATTTGCACGCGCATAAAAAGCGATATGTGAACGGCCCGTAAAGTGGTATTGTGTGCGGTTGTATCTGGTTTAAAAGGCCTTTTAAATATGACCGCAGTTTTGAATTGAATAAAAGGACAGTCAAGTCAAATAAAACACGTTTTATCTCCCGTTTAGTTGGTAACACTACAATAAGATACCATTCATTAACATTACTTAATGCCTTATCTAACATCAACACATTGAGTGAACAATATATTTTTACAACATTAAAGGGGGGTACAATGGTGTTTTTAATATATTCAGAGTTGTTTACAGTGTTAAAGAGATGGATTCTCATGCTAATAATGGCCAAAGTTTGAAAAGTTATTTTGAACGAATAACAGAATTTCTGTGCTGAAAATCATACTTCCGGGTTGCAACACGTTTCGGCTGGTTTTTTTCTATCGTAGATCTAATGACGTAGACCAGAGTGGAACTCCTTATATGAGCATTGCTCTTGGAAAAGCGCGTTCACGCACACGTCGACCAGAGGAGAGAAAGACCGCGCTCATCGACGCGCTACTACCGGAAATCATCATCAGCAGCGCTAAATAGGAATGGTTGATGCCAAGAATGTCTCCAAAAAAGTGTGTTTTGGGATGTGAGGGAAAGTTTACCTTGTTCAGCTTCCCAAAGAACCCAGTGTTACTGGAACAATGGATGCAGTTTGTATGTTGTGGATGCTCCCGCTTGACTCTATAGCTCCGCCCACGCCCAGAATCAAGGACCTCGGCTTTTTCCGGATAGAATCGGAAAGCTGTATTTTTATTTTATAAATCTGATGAAACTAAAGACTTTTTGGAGATATGAAGGACGCACTATTACTCTATAGGTACTCAAGATTAACATGAGATTGACTGAAACCTGGTATTTTACCCCCCCCCCCCCCCCCCCCTTTAATGAATGTTTGTGAATGTTATTTAATACAAACACTTGATTGTTCATGAACAGATACAACTTTTGATTTTAAAAATGTATTAGTAGGCTACATTTTTTAATTACCATAAGGAGAATACTTGCTTCAGTGTATATAACTATTGTTAGGTCATTGTATCAAATGTTATCTAACAAATGGATATACACTTTAATATTATGCAAATTTAATCTAAATTAGCTTTGGTACCGAAATTGGTACCGAGAACCGTGGATTTTCACAGGTATCGGTACCGAATACTGAAATTTTGGTACCGTGACAACACTACATCGGTGCGAGATCTAGTGGGAAGCATTCACATTTCTCTGTTATTAACGGATCAAACAGCGCTGACGTGGAAACCAGGAGAAACATTGTGCCATGAATTAACTAGTTATAGGCTTTAAACCCACAGATCTGCAACATTCACCATGGATTTAATGTAGTAACACTAACTGTAAGGTAACCATGGAAGTTTGGAAGGAATAATAAAATGATTTCAAGTACATCACATCTTTTTCCAGCACTTCAAAAATCAAATATTATCATATTTAAATGTTATTTTTAATGTGATGACCAAAACATAATTTGTTCATCCTTCAAAGATTACCCCCATTTATAAAACTAAGTTTTAAGATGTAGGAAAACTCACACTTATTTAAAAATAAAATTTCTTATAATTATTTTATTTTATTTTTTAATCAAGGAAATTTCTTTGGCATTTCTTTCTTTTTGCTGTATCAAAAATGTACCTAACCGTGACACAACTGTGTTGTATCGAAACGTGAATTTTGTGAACCGTTACACCCCTGCTTATTACAGATGTTGATCTACCTCAAAGTTTGCCTTGATTGTTCTACGTTTACACTTTTACATTGCACATATTTTGTAACATTTTAAGTTCAAGAGTTTCTTTAACGCTTACTTTTTTACCTTAATATAAGACAAAGAAGTGTAAATTTTATTTTTGACTGCTAAAACTAATATAAATTTGTTGATTGCCTTAATAATGTGGATAAATGAAAAAAAAAAACAGTGGTTTAAATTCAAACTTTGAAACTTCAAAATTGAAAAAAGTAGCACAATTAAATACAATAGAATAAAGAGAAAAGTTTTTGGGTAGGTCTAACACTAGCATTCAGAAACGATGTTACGATGCAATGCCGGCCCGATTGTGTAAGCGATAATTCCGTCATCTCCCGACTCTCAAATGCGAGAGTGTAGTATCGCTCGACGCTTGCATTGTGTAACCTATTTTGAGAGACGTGAAGACACTGTTTGTGAATTTGCATTTCACAGAAAGTTTTAAAATTATTGATTTGATTTAATAATCTGTGTAGATTAATTAACTCATACAATCATACATGCTGAAGTGAATCAATGTTTGCGGGAATTTCCCGCATTATGTGGGAGACTTGCAGGAATTATTAAAATGATGAGCAATGAAATTTGAGCCCTGAAGCCCAAAATATATTTCGTCCATCCCCCTTCGTGCACCGTCTGTGTGCAGCACAATTTTAGTGAATAGTGCACACATGCCGAACGCGTCTTTCCGTGCTCACGGCACGTGGAAAATTAAGTATACCCGGGCCTTAAGAAAGTGGCAGGGTTTGATTGGATTAAATTATTAAATAAGTCTGGCATACATCACCAGAGGGAAGTCTGTCATTTTACCAGATCAATAACATCCATTTAGAAAATAGGGTAAATTTTCATTTCATGTTGCCTTTAAGTAAAAAGTTAAAAACTATTGGTTTGAGAATGTTTATGGCAACATATGCAGAATAAAAAACTAAAATGGCTTCTTTTTTGGTATGATTACACAGGAGTTCCCACTGGAGTAGCACTTCATAGACCACGCTAAAAGAAAATTCATCCACTCATATCGTGGGTCACATTCTACAGTGTCATTGCATAAGCATTACATAAGAGCAGTAGACTGCTTCAGTCACCTCCTTGAGCCAAGAATGCAGAGTAAAATTGACATGGGCAGTGACAAAACACGACTTTATGTCCAGTACTACTAAAGGCTTCCCTAAAGCAACATCTTGAATGAGAGTGAAAGTCCCCTCTATGTTGGTCATTGTGGTCACAGCCATAAATGGACAGATCTGAACAGACAAGATCTCAATGCGAAGCAACTGTGCCAGCCACAAAATGTTTGTTTGTTTGTGTGTACCTTTCACTGCCTGGCTGGAATTCAGACAGAAGGGATGGTCTACGGCGGTGAGGCTGGGAAAGGGATCCATGGGGCAGATGGGAGCCGTAGTCCCGAGCGTGAGGGTGGTAGTCCACCAGTCCACCAACATCCTAAAAGGAACAACACATTTCACAAACTCAGAAATTAAAATTGCATGAAAAATGTGACTAGCTGAAGTATAAGCTATATGATACTATTCTACATTAAATTAAATGTCTCCAGATTTAATCATGCTCCTTACAACATGAAAAAAGGGGTTGATCAAAAATCTCAATGCTAAATCTGAGAACTACTATTCTAAGTCCTTGGTACTCAACCCAATGCTTACAGATATCATACAGCCCTTTAGTTACAGCTTAAAGTCTTACTTTTAGCATGAAATTGATTGAAACTACTCCAGATTGAAACTACTCCAGAAACTAATCCATAAATTACAATAAACTTTAATTAAGAGTCTCAAACTCTGAAGAGTTACACAGTTACTAGTTATATTGCTAGTTTAAGCTAAATTTTATTAAGACTAATATTAAGAATGACCAATTGGTATACGAAAACAACATATGCTTTGTGTCAGACAAAGGACATATTCTAACATGAACAAAGGTTTGGATGAGAAAGTCTTCCACTTGGCTGGCTAGGGTTGAGTCCCACTGATCTAGATGTCAGTGGGGTTAATAAGAGCAAATGGTAATCTGCAGGATGAAGATGTTGGCTGAGGGTTAAATCTCACATGATTAACAGGTCATATCCTAAGCACGATAATCCTTTGTTTAGCAAATTTGACACCAGAGTCAATGTTCAGATCTATATGTACGTTGCAAAAGTGTGTGCATGCTTAGTAGGGTGCATAATAGCCACAGATTACTATAACAACATACTATATAAGAGTTAGTGTAACACTTTTTAGTGCAGTACCGTATGGGCTCTCAGCTGCAGAGGTACAGAACTAGCTAGGTGACGAGCGTCCACAGCCCTCCGCCCCTGAGGCACTGGCTGAGGGTGCGAGGACATGCTGACGATGCAACTTCCTCTACACTTTAAAAGTGGGTGTGGTCTTGTCACAAACGCTTTGCATCATGGGGTGTTGACTCCTGGCAGTCACAGACCTGGAAGGAAAAATTGAGAAAACATGGTATATTAATTGTTAATGACAATAATAATAACAACAACATTTATTGAAACAAAAACAATCTCCTACTTTAAGAAAACAACAAGAAAGGGCAACAGAGTTTGAGAGAGAGAGAGAGAGAGAGAGAGAGAGAGAGAGAGAGAGAGAGAGAGAGAGAGAGAGAGAGAGAGAGAGAGAGAGAGAGAGCGAGCAACACCTGCTGCTGGCCAGATACATGTCGGCAAACTGTGTGAATGAATGGATCACTCTGTATCCCCCTCTCATCTCTTTCTATCCTCATTAGGGCAGATGGTGAGCTGTCCTGCATGCTAAAACTCCCTTTTTCACAGGTACAGCAAAAATACACAGTATAGCTAAACAAAGTTAATGTTCAAAGTCCCTTTAAAAGAGGCCAGCTTAATCAGCGACTATCTTGGTAACATCCCTGGCTAGCTATTTTCTATACAACTCTAACCTACTTGAATGAGGACAGACAAATCAAATTAAACAATGCCTCTGGATCATATAATATTGATGTACTTTGTGAAAACAGGCAAAAGAGCTTACTGTTATACATATACTTAACTCAAAAGACCATGCAGTTATACAAGATGTTTTATTGAGATGGATGAGAAAATATGAACTGAACTAGAATAAAACTGCAATAAAATCTCGATATTTCCATAAAATGCATTTAGCCTAATCCATGTTTTAATCTAATATTTAATATCGATGTTAAGCATCACTGAACAGTCAGGCAGGAGAGACTGGAGGACCAAGAACGCACTGCAGTCTTAAAACTTTGATAATTTTGAATTATCAAAAAAAACTTTGATCCTTTTTGATAACCTTAAATCAGAGGTGGTGTTTCCACAAGGAGCTCATCAACACTGTTTTCACCACAGTGTGAACTGGAGACAAGAAAAGCAAAGCACCACGTGTTGAGAGTGCCAACCCCAGCACGGATGGATCCCAAACACACCAGGCAATGCTCATGAATTCAGTGGACATGAATACAATGCTCATGCAAAACCGTCACAAGCAAGTGAGACCTACAGGATGGGATGGGTTCACATAATGTTAAAGCAGTGACCTTACAAGAACTATCGCAAACAGATGTTACCCGCAGGGTTGCTTTGTAACATGATGCCAAGTAGTGTGACTTTGTTTAGTTAAAATACAGGCCTACTTGTTGTATAATGGATGTTCCTACAGCTCAGAAAGCTACAGGTGAAATAGCAGTAGACCATTTGCCATTTCACTTGGGTTTCACTAAAGACGACTTCAATAGGTGACAAGACTAGAGATAGTATTAACCAAACAACATTATTATAATTTATACAATTATAAAATTAATAAATTATATAATTTATTAACCTAAAAAATTATTAGAACATAATTCTGTCAAGCACTTGACAAACAGGTTTTGTTGACTATGCATTTTACCACTGAAATCTAAGACGAGTGAGACTGGCGTCACAGGTGTATCTTTCTTACTTCTTATTAGCCGCTTTTCCACCGTCTGGCCAAACCGTTCTCTTTGCTTAACCGGTCCATTCAGTTACTGAGCCAGTCGGTGCGGATATGGTTTCGTTTTCCAATGAGGGTCTGATAACGGAGCTCTTTGGTATGTAATAAAAATGAGTCAGTCGTGCCATATAAATATCGACTGCATTATGGAGGATGATCAGAATCAGATATTTCTTTTAATTGTATTAGTAATTTGTGTTCACGTTGCACGTTTTTAGCAAGCTACGGAGAAACTGGCAGCCAGGCAACAGACAAGCGACCAATCCTGAGTGTAGACGTCACTACACATATACTAGTAGCACAGTTCACAAGGTTGGCTAATTCCGGGCCAAGAATGGTTTGTAATCGTGCAGTGACGTACCAGGCTCAAGTGGAAATAAAACTGGGACCGTTCCTTACCATTCTTAGAACCGTTCGGCCGAAAGTGGAAAAGTGGCTTTTGTGAGCAGTGCAGTGGTGTAATAGCAATTTACATGAAAATCTTTCATTATAGATTTCGTTTCCAAAAAAAACCATATGGGTGACCCCTTGAATTTGGTAAAAAATAAATATATATAATAATAATAATAATCCGTTTACCATCTTGACTGGAAACCATGATTTTCATTGTCAATTTTTCATATATTTTTTGCTAATTTTAGTAAACTTTAACATTAGCGTGCACATCCTTCGCTGTAATTAATACGGGATCGGCTGGAAATAGCGGCCTATCCTGGTCGCAACATGCCTCCTCCGAGTTAGCAGCAAAAGACAGCCCATGTGAAGCAAAGTATCTTGGGAACAGTGATGACATACAGATATGTGGTGTTCAGTGGTAGGTAGATCAACCATACAGTTACCTCTTTACCACTGGATGTCCAATGACATTTACAAACCCTTTAATTCTATCAGGCTGTTCTAGTTAAAAGTTAAAGAATAGCCCTTTAGTCTATGCCTTCAGATAAACTAGAGGTAGTGACATCACACTAATTAACAAATACAAACAGACACTTCTCTGAATGGGCTTTTCCCCCTGTGGTTGCTGCGTGTCATTATCAGCCCCACTGCTCAATAAACACACAAACCCACTGCCATCTCAAGGGGCACCACGACCTCTCTCTCATTGACACACAAATTACCATGTGAGAGAAGTCTGTCTCTATAGACATGGAACAGTTGTGCGTCTACTCTGTACATTACAACCTAAAACAAGGTCCTTGAGTGTTGTCAAATACGTTGACATTAAAACGAAGTCAGATCCTCTGCTCTAAACCCCTGTGGCTCTTTTACTACACAAAGAGAGGCACACTACCGTCCTTCTTCCTTCCTGTCTGTCACTGAATGATTTACATGGAAAGAGCAGAACGCTTGGCTGTGCTTTACTGTGCTGGGTGTATGTGTGCTGGGGGAGGAGATTCAATAGTCCAGGAATGTTTGGAGCTCTGAGGAGAAACAAAAAGTCTTTGTCATCCTGAAGGCACATTGAAGACTCTAACACATGAACCCACATGCAGTGTCAAATAAATCACACATAACTCACAGACAACACAAGTCTGAGAAGTATTTCTTGTATTTGCAATGAGACCTCTTCTTAAAGGAAAACTCTGGGTTGTGATGCTGAAGATAATCACATATAACGTCACTGCATCCAAACAAAAGTGATGCACTACTGTTCAAATTTTGGGGATCAGAAATATTTGTGATGTTTTTGAAAGAAGGCTCTTATGTTCACCAAGGCTGCATTTATGTATTTACTTATTTATCAAAAATGCAGTAAAAACAATACTATTGTGAAATATTATGAAATAAATAACTTTTATATTTATATATATTTCAGAAAATTCAGCATCATTACTCCATTCTTCAGTCAGTGAAGAAAATCAATCTAATATGCTGACTTAGTGCTCAAGAAACACTTTTTTATTATTATAAACACTTTTTTTGTGGAAACCATGGTTTTCTTTAATGAAATTAAAATTGAAATTACGCTGAGGTTGTGATCTTACAATTAGCATAAGTTTTGCATTATGGACAGGATTCACAGACCAGACTCACAGAAACAAATGAGTCCAGAGAACGAAGATTTATTTAAAAAGAAAGACACTGGGTGTGAACTGCACATGTGTCCGGTTTGGCTGATCTACTGGCACAGTACGAACTGTGGAAATCTGGAAACAAACTTACCACTGTTCTCTGGCATCATCTAGCTTTGTGAACAAAAAACCACAACCGCTACAACAAAGAGAGAGAGAGAGAGAAAGAGAGACTGGGAGAGAGAAAGAGACCGGGAGAGAGAGTGAAAGATGACAAGAAAGGAGGAAGAGGGAAAAGGGAGTAGGAACAGCAAAAGAGCTGGAAAGTATTCCTGTGGAATGAGAAAGAAAAGGGGAGATATCTGTATGAGAAAGAGACAGAGAGTGAGACTATAGGCCCTCAGACAGAAGGGGAAACACATGCCCTGGCACGGATACAGACGCCCACAGGCAAGCTCATGGCTGCCTGCCAACAGCACGAATGAACTCACTTACCCCTCGCTCTCTCTCTCTTCTCTCGTTCTCCCTCTTTCAATCACAGCACTCGCTCATTCCCAACTCTTTATTCGCCCTTTCTAGGAGTGGCTGGCTTTTGTATGATCGCACTCCCTTTTATTCTCTCCACCTCGCTCTTGCGTTACATCTCTCTTCCTACCTTTTTCCGCCTCTCGTTCTGCTGATAAACACTCAGCTTGAAAGAACTGGAAAGAACCAGTGCTAACTGCCTTCCCATTAACCACTGTTTATTTCTATCTTTCAAACACACGTTTTTAGGTTTAGAAATCTTGCGTTTTATAGACTCTCACAAAAGCTGAGCCCAGTTCTTCTGTCTGTCATGATGGATGTAATAAATGTGAGGTGTTAGCAATTGAAGAAAGGCATCAGCTGATGAGCTTGGGATCAGGTCCCTCCTGCTGGGCCAGTAATGTCAGGGACAGCGTGAGATGGGGTGGCCGTGTGCTCGTTCCTTCCCATCCATCTGCATCACCACAACATCTCCCATAATCCCACGGCACAAAATGCCACTTTAATCAGCACTGTCATTATCACCTCTAATTTCCCACCTTCAGTGTTTAAGCTCCAATGTTCACTGCAGTCTGGGTTTTGGTTTGAATCTGACACTGTCTGTGAAGCATGTTGTGTATTAATTAGTGCACCCCATTTAGACAGTAGAAATGTTGTCAATCTAATTTATATTCTCTGAAGACAGGCTGTATATCATCCTCTGGTGGAAAAGGCAGGACTATATACTGAGACACAGCTCTTCCTTCTCATTCTGTCAGTAGGGATCCATCTTCATCCAAATAAAGCAACTCTCCACAGATTATATGGGTTTTTCTCATTCAGCCTTTTTGCCGAATGGGCCTTTCCAGTTCTGGCATAAAAATTGGCAGCTAAAACCTGCTAGTTTTGAATCAAGAACAACTAACATCAGCGGTGGTTTGATGGAATAATGTCCACACTAGGGCTACAACTAATGATTATTCTGATAATAATCGATCTATCTGTCGATTCTTTTTCAGATTAATCACATAAAAAATATCTAGACATTATTATACATTAAAAATGAATTTGAATCCATTATTTTAAACAATGCTATTCCACATCCTACCCAATGCTGTCCTCCAAACAATGTGTGATATAAAAGCCTATGAAAACAAATATAGTGAATATATCTATGTAGACCATACTGTACAAAGTAAGCTTCTGCAGGAAAGGTACATGATTCATGTGACACCCTTAATTGATACAGTATCGGCAAACATAATATCGCGATATTCAAGTGTATCAATACTTTTTTACACCTATGCCTATGATTTTGTGCTCAAGAAACCTTTAGGCCTATTGTTATCATCAATTATCAATTTTCACAACAACAGTTGTGCTGCTCAGTATTTTTGTGGAAACGGTTATAAAAAAAATCAGTGTACTTTGAAGAATAGGAAGTTCCAAAGAAAGGCATTTTTCAAACAGAAATATTTTGTAACATTATAAATGTGTTTACTCTCAATTTAGATCAATTTAATGCACAATAAAAATATTTTCATTCGCCAAAATTAATATATCCTGGCAAAGATTTATTTCATCATTTTATAGTGAGCACTCTGTGAAGTGTCAAAGGTTTCTATTTATTACAACATGTTTTTGCAGCGTTGAGCTTTATAGCCAAAGCTCTGTGTAGCGTGAACGCAATGGCCAATCAGATGTGTTTGAGATAGTCAGAATCAGCTCAACACGGCAGAGTTTTTGTTCAGCGAGTTCTGCACACTTGAGAATCCTTTCAATATCTCTAGAGATGCACCGATTGATTGGCTGTTGACCGGAATTGGCCGATTTTCACGTGATCGGCCATTACGTTTGAAAAATATATCATATGAATCTAATGTTTTTTTTTATTTAAATTTTGGCTTCCAACAATGATCATAAAAAGAAGATATTTGAGGTAAAACTATTAAAATCTAGCCGTATTCCATCATTTTATTGATAATAAAAAGAGTTATTAAAAGCACAATAATCCGTGCACGAGACACTGTTTCCAACAGTTGGAAATTAATCCAACTTCAAGGCGGCTTTCTCTGTGTCCAACTCCGAAAAGGGCAGAGACTAGACAAGCAAATTATACTTTAGGCTTTGTGTGTGCATCTAAACAATCAAATACACACAAAATATGTCAAAATGACCGGCTTGGAGAGTATTCACTTTAACAGTTTAAGTTTTAACAGTTTAAGCTTGTGTATTATTTATTGCAGTAACATTTAGCTGAATAACGCATTTCTATGGACAAAATGCATCTAAATAGTGGACGAAACAGAGTGAGCTGGTGCTGGAAAGGTAAGTGATCCAAGCTGCTAAAAACATGAGAATTCTTTATTTTAATCGGCGATAATGCATTAGCGTAATGTTTACAAGGCGCTTTGACCTGTGTATGGTGTATTGTGAATTTTTTCCTCCGCGCAAAACGCATTAGAGGGGGAGACAATTAATATTCAGAGCAAAAAAAATGATTTTGCTGAAATATCTAGCCTGGGTTTCCCCATACTGCCTTTGCGCAGCGCGATTTTATTCTCGCTGAAAGGCAGTCTGGAAACCATGGACCTGATTTTCGCCTCGTTTAGGGAACCAATCACAGAATGGGGAGGGAGCAGCAAGACGATGACGACATCTATGCGACACAACTAAGCAGTTTGTTTATGGATTCAACATGGCAGCAGACGCGAAGCTACCTTTTGATGCAGCCTTAGATATTGTTCTAAGTAGTTTAGAACGCAAGTTTATTTTGAAAAAAGAGCAGCTTTTGGCGTCTCTACATACGTCATCTGGTATAATGGAAACGATTGGTTATGAGCTACGTACAGGCGCATTTGATAGACATTCTTAGCACCCAATAAACGGCGCCGGGCATTCGTAAACCACGCCTCAAATACGAGAAAATGCGCATGTGGTTCCCAGACCCAAGTCTCAACGAGAATTGGGTCTGGCGTTAGCCAGGCTATGAAATATCTGTTGTTGGACATTAAATTTACGTTTAAAAGTCAACATGTAGCCTAATTCAAGTTTTTCATGAGAGAGGTAACTGTAAAGGGATAACAGCGTGTAATTGAATATAGGCCTAAATGTAAGACGTTTCTTACATTTACAGGATAAATGACAGAAATTGACAGATTACTGTGCCCAAAGTAAATGTGTGTGTTCCTGCATAACATTGAAAGCTGAATCTATCAATACTGATAATGGTATATCAACCATCTTAATTTATTAGCTTCATATAGTTTTACTATTTAAATCAGTCACACAGTGACTTTTACATAGAAATATTTTATATTCAAAAATCTGTAAATTTATAAGCACTTTGTTTTATGATCTGTCATGACAGTTTTTTTTTTTAAATTAATAGGCTAAATAGGATAAGTTAATATTACAAAATGTTCCTTTGCATTCATTTTTGATTGATTACGGTTCACATGGGTAGGGTACTTTGTACTGTCTGTGTGGAATGGATGACCGCGTTCATCCACCACCACCAAAGACCATTGTTGACCCAGGCAACCACTTTAAAGGTTTTAAAACGGTCTCCTTCCTGTTCTGAAGACCCATTCACAAGATGTTAAAATTTTATTCCGCATGTAGGTTGATGTTTTATTTACATAACACATCAGTAAATGCAAACTTTTGTATCAACAAGCCGTGTGCGAATTTCGTGGAATAGGCTAAGCCTTCAAAAAGGAACGGTATTTATGGTGCTCAAACACACACAAACAGACGCACTTGTCGAGCAGGATGAATGGCACATGACAGCTGTTAGGATGCACCTTCACCTGCATCCAGCGAAGCTTTTAATATTCACTACTGCTCACATGCAACTCAGTGACTGCCAGCAGATGAAGTTATTGTGTCTACAGTGGGCTCGCTGGTAAAGACTTGTCCTCTGTGTGTGTGTGTGTGTGTGTGTGTGTGTGTGTGTGTGTGTGTGTGTGTGTGTGTGTGTGTGTGTGTGTGTGTGTGTGTGTGTGTGTGTGTGTGTGTGTGTGTGTGTCAGTGTCAGACTGTATTTCCCCTTTTCAGTGCCTCTTTCTGTTTTCTCCTCTATACCACCCCCTTTCTCTCCTTTCCTCTCTTTTTCCCCTCTCATCTGACCTTTCCATTGTTCTTTCAGCCAGTGGCCCCTGTAGGTTATTTGGGGTCATGGTGCAGGGCAGCTGTCTGACCTCTGTGACGGGCTGTGAATAAAAACACCTACCCCCTCCTAACACAGTTAAAACTCTCTATACTGTCTGCATTCTCGCGCCACTTTAATCCATATTTGGACTCAGGTCAAATGCTTACAGCTCTGTGCAAAATTACATTCAGAGCGATGAATGCTTATCATATTCACCTTCAAATCTCATCATCAGCCATCTGCTTTCCAACACTGCTGATAAACCACACTACCATAATTCATAGGAGTTTCTGAATGGATGCCAAATTGGAAAAGGCCATTAAACTGTATGCCGAGGTTTTCAAGTTTGACCTAAAATAAATAAATAAAAGATTTAAAAAAGAGAGATAAAAATACCATAATAAACAGCGGCACACTAACATCGCATCCTGATTTTTGAAGCTACACAGTCCAAACCACGGGAAATACCACCATTTCCTACTGCTTCGGTGTCCAGTAACACTAACCACACATTTACGGCACACTGGTTTACAACCCGACATCCTGACAGAGTATTTCCACTCGGCTTTCAAATACATAGACATCTTACCCATCCCCCACCTCTCAAAACACCCGAGTACGGACAAAACCCCCACCCACCTGTACATCAACGCCTAGACCATTTTCAGCACTCGTGTTTTGACAAAAAGCAACATGAAGAACCAAACAGCACGTATGAATAGGGCTGTCACGATAACTACTTTTTGTTGTGCGATATATTGCACCAAAATGAATTGCGATAAACGATATTATTGTAATTTTCAGACCATTTTATGCCACTGATTACATAATGACAATATGACAATATAATAGCATAATAATGCAAGTACACTCTTTCAAAGAACCCTTTATTCTTATTCTATTTAATATTTTATAAATTTAGACATTGGAATCAGAATGTGAAAAAATATATCCTAAATAAATAAAACAAATAAATAATAAATACACTTTTGTTAACAAAAAAGAGCAAGGTACAAGAACTAGCCTAGATCTAAAAAGTTAACTAAAACAAAATAACATGTTTAACAGTCAGTTTAAAGTGTCTCACACACAGGCACAGATGTATCAACGGGCCATTTCTGATCCCAGATCCGTTTTTTTTATTGTTAGGCAGATTCCGAGAAAGGTACACCAACATGTTTACCTTGTGGCGCTTAAGGCAGGATCTTTCTTGGGTAACAATGTTACCAGCTGTGGTGGGATGGTTATGTTTTAGGTGAGATTTTAGGTTAGTTGTGTTGCCTCTTTTCATTGCCGCTGTTTTAAAAACAAAGTCGGCATACCAGCTCGTCCACGTTAATTGGCTCTCCTCTCTCATTCGGCTTAAAGCCAAAATGTTCCCACACAGGAGCTGAAGATTGCGGCTTTGAAACCACGTCCATGTTGGACTTTTTCTTACTAACTGGCTGAAGATGTCACGAAACAGAACACTTTATAACACAGTGGGTTCACGCCTTCTCTTCACCTGTCGGTGTCCGCTCTGTGTGTGTGGAGAGGAGACGAAGACGCTGCCTGAGCCCCGCCTCCGACACATAGAGCAGACAAGATGACAGCGCGATCGACTAAATGGTTTGTGAATTCATTTTTATGTAAAATAAAAAAAAAACATTATTTTTAATTATTAAAAAAAATTATCAGTCGCAATATATCGCAGCACCAAAAATGATCGCGCTCATTTCCATATATCGTGCGATAAGTCGATATATTGACTATCGCGACAGGCCTACGTATGAACTCAACCTGAGTGTAAACAAATGATCTATAACAAGCCAACAAGGAACAACTACAGTTAATATACACTCATAAGCCAAATAAGGAAGCACGCTTGCAGCCTGGTCCCTTTAACAAGCACACACAATGAGAGAAGAATTTATTTTGCATAACGGCAGAGTGAATGACTTACTAATAATGTGCGGGATAATCTACACTAATCCTTTCTGGCTGCCCTGCATCATTCACGATCAGTGTCTTTCTGTGTGAGAGAGCAATACCATGACTGTTTTGATCAAGGTCACATAATGAACCACAAGGTGCTTCCACGTGTCTGTGAAGGCACAGGGTAGTAGAGCGTACACAAGCAGCTATAGAGGTAACACAGGATGTAGACAGCCTGAAAACAGTGATGCTACAATCTTAAATGCACACACAAACTCGTGTCAGTGTGAAACATGAAATATGACTAGTGTTGTACAAATGGCAACTGAGAAGACTTCATTCTCACAACAAAAATTAAACATTAAATAGTTGATCATTTGCTCATCCAACACGCTATTACAGAGAGGGTGTCAAGAAAACAAATTGCTTTAAACTTTAAGACACTGAAAAACAAAGATAGCAAGACATGATGCATTAGCCAAACAAGTCCATGTAGCTTATGTCATGTTTGCATGCACTTTTTTTTTAAGGTGAGATCAGTCGAACTAAAACAAAAATTATTTATTTAAACGTTTGAATCCATTTTTTCTGAAGTTGACCTAGATAATGTGATGGTAGCTTGGCTTTTTCCAGCAATTTATTCAAACTTATTGGAATATGAGAGCCCTTGTAAATAATTACTACATACATCTGGCAAGGTTTTATAAAATAAACACAAAGCTACAAAAAAGTAATAATTTATTACTACTTACCCCCCCCCAAAAAAAACGTATGTATTATGAATAAAATGACCAAGAATCGTCATTTTAATCGAATCGTGAGATTTCAAAAGATGCCCACCCCGAGCTCCAATAGTTTTTGCCATAGTGTAAAAATTTGTTGAAATTAGAACTGTGAAATTTGACTGGTATTGGTAGAGTGACTACTGAAATTTTGGTACAGTGACAACAATAGTTAGAGTATTTTACAATGTCTTTGAATGCAGCTCAGCCAATCATAATCAATGGACTCTAACTTGTGCATTCCGTGTGCACGTGTGATGCTGATGTTGCGCAATGTTAATCATGTGGCGCCCGAGTGCATTTGACAGATCACATGAAAATCGGCCAATTCTGGTCAGTCCTCCTCATACGCGTGGGTCGTGATGTTGCATGTGGTTGTGTGGTGAATGTTATGAAAGGCAAATTAACTGTGTCCTAATATTAATTTAATAACATTAGACTTATAATAATAATACTAACAATAGTAATAATAATAATTTAGTACATTAATAGGAAAACGAGCCAATTATCATATTGATATCGTCAAAGGCTTCAGCCATCAGCGATATCTCTGACTATCGTCGATACACGATACTATAGTCTAGCGGCACAACCCTTGTTAAAACCTGTTTTTTGCGTAGTTTATCTACCGTCTTCATCTCTTTGTCCAAGTGACAATGCATAATCAAATATTTGATTGATTAAATGCATGTTATCAAACCAATATGACTGACTAATGAAGACGGAGAATGTGAGTAAGCGCTGTGTTATCAGAAAAACTGATCGGCCGATGCCGATATTTTAAATTATTATATTTTTTGGCGATATATCTGTTGACCACTATCAGTTAGGCTAGTTATTTTTGATGTAGTAGTATCGAAGAACTTTAAGTAAGCTTTAAGCAGGGCTCTAGATTGCGACCAATTTGTAAGGGTGCAACTAAAAATGTTCCTAGGTCGCACCAGTGCACCTACTGTCCTCGCATCCGCTGCCTCTCCACGAACGAAGCACTTGTTCTCCTTTGACAGAACTCACACTCATGGTTGGATCATATCGTGGTCTAAACCAATCAGAGACAGAGATGGGGCGGGTCTTTGCCTCTGATTGGCTGTGGTCCAGATATTCCTGTAGGCCTACACTGCCCGTGCTCCGTGCTGTGTGATTGAAATTGCGACCTGAGCACCAGAGCCTCGTTTACACTGTCAGTGAAATGTGACCCAATTCCGATTTTTTGCTCATATGAGACAGATCGGATGTGTTCTATGATAGTGTAAAAACAGGAAAAAAAAAACATGCATTAGGATATTTCGAGATCGGTTTCAGGCCTCGTTCATAAGTGGAAATAAATCAGAAATCAGATAGGTGCCAATGCGACTGTCATGTAAACAGGCAGATCGGATTTTCTGAGGCATTAGGCTACGTATCCACGGTTTAATGATAAGAGAAACCCCAACGCGCATCTGCAAAGGGATGGGTGGCCCGACAAAACGTGTTGTCGTAGGAGAGAAATGAGGACAAACGTTGACACAACATATCAAAGGTTGGCTTGCTCATCCTAAAATTTCGGACCCACTGCTCCTCGTTAAAGCCCGCCACGATCTCATGAAAGTGCGTATCTATAGCACAAATTTTATTTCTCGTGGCATTTACACCAAAAATAGTTTTTGGGTGCATATGATACGCACTTTATGGAGTGTAATACACACGTTTACAGTGTATGTACTATGCACGCAAAAAATTTTTTGCCGTATAAATGGCACGAGAAATAAAATGTGTGCTATAGACGCACTTTCATGAGATCGTGTTGCACGTTCCCAACAGTCCTGAGATCTCTCTCGCTGTGCGTTCGTCCATCTGCGCTAGAAGAACCCCCTTTAAACACGCGCAATGTTTCAGATCTATGTCTAGTGTAAACGCATGAATCGGATATGGGTCACAATTGGAGACATAGAGAGTTTTTTCTTTAAGAAAAGTAGGCCTGTTCCCCCCAACACTCCCTCCGGTCAATGCTCCGACAACAGCCAGACATGGAGCTACTTCAGCCATCAGTTCAGGGAAGCACTTTTAAACAGCTCACTATTTTATTTCTATTTTGAAATGTTTTATTTTGCTCAAAATGTTTTAGTTTGGCAGCTCAGTGAAGCACTTTAAAAATATATATATATATATATTTTTTTAAGATTTTTATATACAGTATAATTGTACTTAAAATAAAAAGTATTTACCCACACCTTATTCTTGTTTAAAATAATTTACATAATATATGTATATGGAGCGTGATAAAAAGGTGACCTTGAAATTGTGGCATTAAAGGTGACGCGAGCAGAGGAAGAATTTGGGTGCACCAGTGCAACCAAGCCAAAAAGTTAGTCTGGAGCCCTGTTAAGTAATAAATGAAAAGCAGAATAAAAAAGCAATAGGCTATACATCTACACACACTACACACAAATATAACATTTTAAAATGCTTATTTTAAATGTATTGTGCAGATTTTTAATGTCGAATCTTTCCAGATATGAAAGATACGACAGAACAAGATAGGCTTTTAATAATCTTTCAGTGCACAAAACCATGATAATATGACACGCATGAAGCATGATAATACGCTTAGTGCGTATGGCATATGCGCATCGCGGCTGCAGAATGATGTGCTTAAAGCAACATGGAGTCACAGACAGTGTGAAGTGCTGCACAAGTGCGCGTTAAAGTTTACGACACAAAGCGAAGAAATGACGAGCGCATAAATCCTAGTGTCTATCTGTCCAACACAGGGCTGTAGTCCTACAGTCGATTAGTCGATTATTGGTCGATACGTTCTGGCACGACCAAAATTCTGATTGGTCGATTTTTTGCCGCGTTCATTTCATCAGTTTTGCCTCGTTTATTTCATGAGGTGGAAAGCACTAGTTGCTAATGGAGGTGTTTTCAGAGCACCCCTGTTTCACAGGTAACAGTCTGTCTTCATAACACCCCCCTTGGTTTCACTTCTTTTGGATTAGCCCAACCCACTGGAGAAGAGAGACAGATTGAAGAAAGTAGGCTACTAGAAGGTTTGCTGAATATTATTTATTTAATTGTGAGAGCGTTTAATTCATAGTCAGTCCTCTTCTACCATGTCAACAAAGACACCGGCAGTGTGGCAGCATTTTTTTTAAATAGAAAACGGGAAAAAAGGATTGGAGCCTAATGCACAATGCGCTGTGCCCACTGTTTGTTTTGAGCCTATGCTTTATTTTTCAGTTAAGCACTTTATCTCGTTTCTGCTCTTGATCTGGTTTGTTTAATAGATATTCTTTTTTTATTAAAGTGGACGTGCCTTTTGTGTTTAAGAGTAAAAGCTTTAAGTTAATAGTCTATTCGTGTCTCAGCTGCGAAGCTGCGCTCCTATGTTCAGCCTCGCTCTGTGCGAGCTCCCCAGCAGCTGAAATGATAGTGTCTGTCAGTTATTATAATACATATGACAAAAACAATTGTCTAAATTATGTTGCATATTCCTCAAAAGTTATTGTGATATCACTAGTTGACAACATAGTACTATTTTCGGAAATCATAGGCTATGATATTGCACAGGTGCACGTGATGCAACGCTGTCAGACGCTGTCAGAGCCGAAAGATCGTGTGTCAGACTCATTTCAGTGCAAAATAATTAGGTCAAAAACAATTTAATATACTGCAAATAGCCTACTAGTGTTTTATGTTTATTTATAATTAATTTAGGCAGACAACAAGGCTACCAAGTACTGCGCAGTGCGCAGCTAATTAATTTAAAGGGTTTTTTTCCTAACATAATTTTTAGTCGAAAATTTCAGGACTTCAGTCGACCAAGATTTTCTTTGGTTAACGGTTTATTGATTATTTGTTTTTTAAGTTTTAAATCCCAGTTATTGTGCGTTTGATGCCAATTCATAGTCCTTGTGCTGCGTGAACAAACACTTCACACTCACACACGAGTCGCTTAGAAACAGCAATAAACTCCAACTAAATAAAGTAATTTTATGCAAATCCACAGCGCTTTAGATCAAGCATTATAACGTGAATATATCATATTGGAGGGTTTTACCGTATATCCTGTCGTAACCGGACGAGGCGCGTGCTAAATGCTGAACAGATAATGACAACCGCAGAGGAGGGAAGACGGGTTTCCGTGAACTTTAATTTGACAATACTTTTGTCGCTCACATTAAGCAATGGAATGGCTTCAGATGACTTTGATATTGCAGGAAAACTTAGTGCTTGTCCATAGGGGTGGGCGATATGGCAAAAATATCATATCACGATTTTTTTCAGGAAAATCACGATTCACGATTTTATCACGATTCCTTTTCATGTTGGTTTTACTATTTTGCAAGTGACTGAGCATCACAGCCAAACTAATGTCCCTATTTTAAAAACAAAGCCTTAGGTAACAACATATAAAATAAAAAAGAATGGCAGACATTTAGGCCAAAGTGGCGAAGATAAAAAATATTTGTCATTGTCTTTGTTATTAAAAATTAAGAACAAAGATACACATACACAACTTAATATACAAATAAAAAAAACAGTGCTTTATTTTTTCAGCTACAGTATGTGTATTTAACAGCATTGAAGAAAGTAATTAAATGAACAAATATGAAAATAAAACACAACATCGACTTCACTATATAAATTTTACATTGATTCTTATTAAAGCTACAATTAAAGTTCTTAGTCAAGAGTGAGTGAGATGCTCTTTGTATTTTGTTGTTTTATTAACAGGGATAGTTCTCCCAAAAATTTAAATTCTCTTAAGCCGCTTTAAACCCGAATAAGTCTTCCTCTTCTGTTGAAAATAAAAGTTATTTGGAGGAATGTGGGTAACCAAACAGTTGATGTACCCCAGTGACTTCCATAATAGTTTTTTCCTACTATGGTAATCGGGACCAGCAACCGTTAGCCACACTCCTCAAAATATCTTCTTTTGTGTTCAGCACAAGAAATAAATTAATACAGGTTTGGAACAACATTAGAGAGTGAGTAAATAATGACAGAATTTTTATTTTTGGGTAACTGTCCCTTTAAGGACAAGCGGCAGCATGTTTACTATTAGGGCTACTGTCACTTTAAGATCTGCGCGCAACGAGTCTACACGCATTTGACAAGGCAGATTTTTTCTTCATTTTTTCTATTGTTCTTTCACTTAGGACATAACCAACTTTGTTTATGTAAACCTTGTGTGTATTTGACAGTATTAGCGCAATAAGATAACTTAGTTCAGTAATGGTTGCTGTTAGACAGGCTTTTAGTGCATGTGCGCGCGTCGGGTCTATTGCGCTCAGAAAAGCGCTCGTTAGAACAGCGCATCAGCAGCGAATGACATGTTTAACCGGCAAGGCTTTAAAGCACATGCAAATAATTCATTTTTATGAACTACAGTGTCCCGTTCCTCTGCATTTCATGTGGATATACGTCGCGCTGTACAGTATGTTGAGACGGAGGCGCCAGAAATGCAAACTAATAAAATGGACGATCCTACGATATTTCTTCAAAAGCAGATCGTGGAGACATTTTAATCGTAATATCGCACACCCCTACTTGTCCATTTCTTTTGGTCCATGACTCCCCCTCTTGCCGTAGGCCTATAAAAGAGTGCAATAATCGAGGTTGTCTGCTTAAAAAAAAAAAAAAAAAAAATTACATTTATTAATTAAAAACGCAGTTACATCAAATAATCGCGATCAGCCGGTTATTTAAATATCCCGAGAGGCCGAATATATATGTAATGTATATAGCCTATATAAAATATTTTGCTGATACGAAAAATTATCTGATCAAAAGCCGTAAATTATCTGAACTGTGAATTTTGTGATCTGTTTCACCACTAATACATACATAAATAGTCTTAGGTGCAGATTAAAAGCCACTGAACAAAACAGCCATGCACACATCTCAATCCCTCCCACGGGATGAATGAGAGTTGCATCAGGTGTGCTTCTGTGTGTGTGTGTGTGTGTGTGTGTGTGTGTGTGTGTGTGTGTGTGTGTGTGTGTATGCGGTTGATAAACATCTCCACCCACTTCCTCTCACCAAAACAAAACACACACAGTTAGCAGGGGAACACCAGTAGTCTCTCTCCTAGCACTCCAAACCCCAAACACACCCCCGCTGGCTCTCGGCAGAGATACCCTTTTGTCTGCCAAAGCTGCTTCAGACAACCATTTTTCAGCAGCGGCCGAGCAGAAAATGAGATTCCACCATCAATAACCTGCAAGCCTCCTCTTAGGAGTCTGGAATTTACCCCTGAGCAAAGTGCTCACATCCTCCACAGTCTGGAGAGAGAGACGTCACCGATGGAGACTTTACAGTAAAGCTATGAATGGATATTAGAGAGAGGCTGGGGAGAGGGGCCTTTGGAATTGGGAAAGTCTGAATTCTCTAAGTGCTTTTGTCTCTAAGGCTGTTATATTTTGTGCAGAAATGAAACCAAGGGTCAGTGTTGCTGAGGGTAACTCCAGAGCTCACAATCTCTCTAACTCCCCCTCTTCTTTTCTTAAACCTCCTCTGCTTGATGCTTGCTGAGTGCATGTGTGTTTCTAAACACGGTGACCCTGATTTCTTCTTGCAGTTTATCACATCCTAGGCTATCAGAAATGTGTGCTCAAATGTATGTTTGTTACAGTCAGCTAAATTAATGCTTATGTGATCACATTTTCTGCAAAGATTTCCACTTATAGGCATACCAATAACAGCTTTTTGTTAATGCTTCACATTAAGCTTTCATTTGTTAACATTAGTGAACCGCCTCCAAATATTTGACCGGTAGTGTATGTGTGCAAAATGTCTTAGTCTCTTGGCACTGTCTGCCTCTGATGGGGCAGCCCAGGCCTAGAGGTAATGTTCATTTTGTCAGCTATTTTTTTGATTTAGTCAAATGTACTTAGTTTTCATCCTATTTAGACAACCTTGTCCTGTTTTTGTTTGGTCAAAACTGGTCATGCTGCATAATGGTTAAACTGATAATGAATCACAGTGATCGTTGTCATTTGAGAAATTAATTTTTCCATTTCATCAGAAGAATTATTGCAGTTTCAACAAACACAAATCAAGATGATGTTATTTCAGAAGCATGGTTAATTTGACCTCATCTGGTGTACTGCTTTATTAAAGCCTTAGCCTATATCATATAAATGAACACAGTCTACATTATGAAAACCATTTTTTTTTTTTTAACCAAGTAACATCTCTCAAACATTAAAACAGTGACATTTCTATGAGTAATTCCAATAATCCAAATTAAATTACATTCATGTTTTTGTATTAAAACAACAGCAAAAAAAAAAAAGTTGAATACATAAGAACATTTAATCCAGAACCACGAATGTAAACAATAGTCAGTATCCGTGTTTGGATTTATTGGAGTTCATCACGGAGAAGTTTGATCAGTCGCAGATTTAGTCGCAGTGAACAGTGCAAGTGGCTCATGATGTAGGAACACAGACTGAATATCTTAATGGAGATAGCTGAAGTCCAGCCATCTTGTTTGTCTGTGTTTTAATTATCGGTACTTCTACCACAGCATAAAGATAGCGCATGCACATGGTTGCCAGATTACAAAGATTTCTCATTTTAACAAAAAAACATGAAAGCTCAAAGTAGAAACTTGTACAGCAGTCTGTAATATTTTGTCTATTTGTAATGTTTGTAATTTGTAATGTTTTCCCAGACAAAAGATTTTTGGTAAAGTTTACATTTTTTAACTACATTTTAGTCTTGTCTTTTTCGTCCACGATATTGCATGTTGATATAGTCACAGTTATCGTTAAAAAATACCTAATAATATTGTCGTCTCGTCATAGTCATCTCGTCTTAGTCATGGGAAAAAAGCGTGTCAACAAACATTGTTCATCATAGGTTTCGTTAACGAAATTAACACTATATCTAGAAGCTACACGAGTCTATGTGAAATGTGCAGCTTTTTGAGCAACCCAAAAATAAAATTCTACACTATTTAGCCTAAAATACACCAAACACAAACTTGTCTGCTCCTCACAAACAGGTAAAAGAAACAGATCTTGCTAAATGCATAATCTGACCAGATGGATAGAAATCACAATCAAATCTACTGACAACAAGCATGACCTAAAAATTCGAGTCAGATTTTGTCTAACAATGTACTGTAGATGGAGTACCTTTTGAGCAGCTAATGAATAATTTAACAACAACAACATACATACCTTAGATTCTCTGTGTTGATCACTGCCAAAAGCATTCATTTTGAGTGAATGGCTCTGTGCAGAATGCAGTCACGCGTTATATTGAGGGGAAAATAACATCTATTATCAGTTCATATTGGCAGATATCTGAAAGCTGTTGTCGGTGCTGATTAACATAGATAAATCAGTCAACCTCTGCTCACTGTAGACTGCGGCTCATATTAGATCAACAGACACTGATAGAAAGCATAGCTTCTCTTCCAGTAAAGTCTTGGGCACTCTTCCACATGACTCAATACTTTATTTTGCTGCCAGAAATGCACTCACACACATAGCAAACTCATACTGGAACCAACTACCATACAAAATCCACAAGCTACAGCCCTCGTACAAGACATCGGGTAAAGAACAGATACCTGGAGTATTCAAGCTAAATGACATGAGGACTAAAGAATTTATTACAGCTTAAGAACAAGCACTTGGAGATTTAAAGGGATGATGGTAAAGACATATTTAAATCCCAAATGCAGAGCTGCAGCCAGCTCATATCTCTAAATGGGCCACTCTGGACATCAGGCTTGCGAAGAAAACAATGGGACAGGATGTGTCAGAGGGATTTTTTTCAACAGGCACTTTCCACTGTTTTGCCCATGGCTACCCTTCTTCATCTCAAATTGATTACTTTTCCTACCTCTCTTGAGTTTGAACAGACCCTCATGATTTTGTTCATTTTGAATAGCATAAGCTACTTGTGGAAAACAGGCTTTTTGTTCATGGATACAATGTTACATCACTGGGCTAATTCAACACACTCAATATGTCCTATCTCGTATTATGCAAAGAAATCCTAAAGCTGGCATTTATATTTGAGAGTGACTTGTGTGGAGAAAGAAGATCCTTGAGGTCAGCAATAAGTGGCTGATAGCAGGAAGGTGCAGCCTTTTTCTATTCATCTTCACACACATCTGTAAATTTCGCAAGCCCTTTCACACACACAGCTGCTATATGCTCTGCTACGCAAAATATGTCCACCCCTCACATCCTGTTTCATGAGCAGTCGCTTGTTTCATAATGGGCCAGTGAGTACAAAACCCAGAGGCAGAGAAAGTCACCACCAATACACTACACCCGTACAACTGCTGCTGAGGATAATGTAAAGTAATGAAGAAAACACATCAGACAGATGACAGTCGGCCCACACACAGCCTTTACTCTACTCTGATATTCAGGTCGAAGTGCAAAGGGGTGTCACGAGCATTCTGAGAATCCAGAGAACAGCTGAGCTTAACTCTAAACAGACATTAGATACAGAGACTGGAAAAAAAAGATCCACTCAAAGAGAATGTGTGATAAAACAGGGAATTTAAACACTGTTTGAAATATTCAGTTAAAGAATTAAAATCACATGCAAGCTATAAAATAACGGAGTTCCTCAAAAGGTACAATCTGAAACTTAAGAGATAATACACTTAGAAACAAAAATATACTTGTAATTGGTGCACTATTTTTATCAAATACAAAACATTGCTTTCAAACTTAAAAAAGCATTCCATGGATTTTATTAAAGCAACACCAAGGAACTTTTCCTCGTCGGTCGCCCTACAGGTTGGAAGTGGAATTGTCCATTACCGCTGTTGTAAATCATTTAGCCTACCGCAGCTACTGTCGCACGCACGCTTGCTGTTTATCCAGCACCGGCTTTGGAATGAACAATGTCCACAGACAAGGTAGAGTATGTTGCATGATTTCATGAAAGTATGATGTATTGAGACATCAGAAACTAAGAAAAACAAAATAATGACTATTGTAACGCTTGACGTAAAGCAAGTCAAATTTGTAGTTGTCTTATGTCTCATTCGAACTACAGAAACGCTACCCGATCTGGCAATCTTACATAGTGCGGTTATAGCAGATATAGGGCCGCAAAGCGAATCCTGAAGTGCCTTTTACCCTGTTACGACTTAATGAACCACTGATGCGATTTTGGAAACATTATTTTAAGGTAAAAAATCTTCCTTAGTGTTGCTTTAACTGAATTCTTCGTCTTCAATGATAACTTCATATCACAGCCATAAGGGCATTTGCTGATTACTTTTACCAAAGGTGTAAATAATTAGTGATGTGCCAATATATATAGACTAGTGGTGCATGATATATCGGCCGCCGATATAATATCGGCCGATATGGTCATTGTTTTACACATCGGTATCGTTCCGATGTCAAAATAGGGCTGATGTGAACAGGCCGATTATCATTCCTGTGTATTTGACGTGCGTGTGGGGGCGGGGATGTTTGTTTTTGCACGAGCGCATTTCAGCGCTGTGAACAGTGCTCGTGTGTAGGGGCGCGCGCTTTACAGAGGGTGCAACCTTTATCACGTCTCTCGTCAGAGCGAGGGGAATAACTGATACTGTGGGAACAGTTTTTATGTGTGGTGCGTACTTTATAGTGGGCACCACCCGGCACACGATCAACATTTGTTATATCTCCCGTGCTGGACGGGGCGAGGTTTGAACCCGTGTTTGTGTGTAGGGGCGCGCACTTCATTGTGGGCGCGCGAACTAGTCATTACACCCGTGTCCTAACTACATGCGACGCCGCGACACACGATAAAAGGTATCTTTTCCATGTTAATCAGAGTTTATGTCCTAACCAGCCGCGACGGCGACACGCGACGGTTCTATTTTAGAAACTGTTTCTATTCTTCTGCGACGTCGCGCTGGAATAACAAACACAACGTGTGGCAATGATAATCTCAGGCACTGTTTATGTGCTTTATTAAATGTTAAAAGCGTGTAATGTGACTTTTAATATAATTTAGTGCTCCCAGCTTTGTAGCTGTAAAAGCAACAATGGATAATTCACCTCAGATCTTGAAATTAAACAAATGGAAACAAGAACGTTCAAACTGAAGAAACAAATGTATTATTTGACAAAGATTGTTTAAGTAACTCAGTAGCCTATGTATTTGAATACTGTTTAAATGGTGTAATATTTGTGAATTTGATTATGTAGCTACTTGTCCATTTTCTTGCGATTGCCGTCAAGATTACTCTCTGGTGCTGTGCACTTGACGCGAGAGCCCATCCACACGCTGTTCTGATTGGCTCTGGGTTTTGATTGATTTGTACGCATCTCAAAGTCGCGTCGCGGCTAGAGTGGACAGACTAATTATTTGTCACTGGATCTTATCGCATCGCGTCTGGTACACACAGGTAAAGGTGCCCAATATCAGTCATTACTGAAAATCAATTACAAAAGTAAAAAAAAAAAGTGTTTTGGAAAATAGCTCTTTATTTGATTATCATAAAAATGTGTTTTCTATACAGAGATATATCGACATCGGTAAATATCGGTATCGGCCATAAAAGCAATATTAATATCGGTTATCGGTATCGGCTACAATATTCACATCGGTGCATCACTAATATAGGCTTTGTATCACATATCACATATACACACACACTGCCATTCAAAAGTTTGGGATCGATAAGATTTTTTTATGTTTTTAAAAGAAGTCTCTTATGCTCACCAAGGCAGCATTTATTTTATTAAAAATTAAAAAATAAAGAGTTATAGCCTATTGTTAAATATTATGACAATTTAAAATAACTTTTCTATTTGTATATATTTTCAAATATAGCCTACTTTATTCCTGTGATGCAAAGCAGAATTTTCAGCATGATTCCTCCAGTCTTCAGTTACATGATCCTTCATAAATCATTCTAATATACTGATTTTATGCTCAATAAACATTCATTATTATTAACAATTCTGAAAAAAAAAATTATTTGATGAATAGAAGGTTATATTTCATTTATTTAAAATATAATATTTTGTAACATCATAAATGTCTTCTTTACTGTAACGTTTGATCAATTTAATGCATCCTTGCAGAATTGATTTCTGGAAGAAAAAAAGTAAACATTGATAATAATAAACGTTTCTTGAGCAGCAAATCAGCATATTAGAATGATTTCTGAAGGATCGTGTGACACTGAAGACTGGAGTAATGATGCTGATGTGATACTTTAATGTGATTAAAATATCTGTCATGAAAATGACAGCCACAGTGTGTAAATTATTATATTTCAACAACAAATTAAAATAAAAACAAAATTAAATGTAGAAGTTAATGCAAAACCGTATGTACAGTTTACATGTTTGCATACAATTTGATATATCTAAAAATGAATAGCAACTGAATTTAGGCAAATAGTTTGGGCTCCGTTTAATATTAGTAATGTCCAAGTAAGGGCTCCCTATATAATTTACAGCATTAGCAGAGATAATTATTTATCCTTAAGAAACTTTTAACTATAACTGAACTAATTAAAAGACAGAGACACAATTTGTTCAGTAAACCAATGTTTAATAAAAAAAGGCAATTTTGTTTAGTTTTTTTTCTCCCCCCTGCTGTACCGAACCATACAGAACAGTGACATCAAAACCGAGGTATGTACTGAACTGTCAGTTTTGTGTAAAATTACACCGCTAATATATATAAGCCCATATTTGATCATTTTGAGATTATTGGCATAATCGGTGTCCACTTGGCTGAATAACTAAACTGAAGAAGCATCTCTTGTTTCAAGTTGGCATTAAAATTTAAGTTGTTATAGTTTTTTCCCTATTGTCAGCTAGGCTATATCTGAGTGAAACAGCTTCTGGAACAAGAATAAAGAATATTTATGGCGGGGCTTGGTTTTATCCACTGGGACTTGATTGGATTAATGCTTGACGGGTTGTCCCGCCCTCCCTGACGCCAGTAAACACGTCGTCTGAGAAGAGATGTCACTTCAAGAGATCTTATTTTGATTAAAGATTATGAGGGTGTATGATTTTTTTTTTTATAATGATAAGCACTATACATAATTTACAATACTGCAATATTCAAAAACAAGTGCCTTTTCATAACGATTTTCAGTTTCAACATCAAACAACAGCCTTTACAAAAGCATAATGCACTTTTTGTTTTTAAATATTTCATTGAATTGAGAAAAAATAAAAGTAATTTTTTTTTTATATCGACAAAGTTTGTAAAGATATCAATTAAATATCAGCATTATATCAGCCACTAAAAATATTTTTGTTACAAACATTTTTGGCATTCATGATTCAAGGGCTTTATTGTAGTCCGTTTTTGAACTGAATGAACTCAAATCTCTTGTTGGATTGCCAACTAAGTAATAAGAGCCTTTAGTACTGGACTGATCTCCAACATAATGTGACTTCTTTCACAAAACATTACAAAATCGATATTTTCAGCAGAACCTTCAACTGCTCATTTAATTTTATAAACAATTTGGTTGCTCTACAAAAGCAAGAGCCTGCATTCATACTGTGCCTGCAGTCAACTCAATGTCAGGAACGCACAGGGCTCATGTGGCTCAGTAGAACACACAAATACATTCTATCACTCAATACAGTCTATCCCCAGCACTCGACACCACAATCACTATCTGAATACATGCTGTACTTGACACCCAGTGTCACATGAACGCATACAGACAGACACGCACACCTACATTTTTGTGTCCCTCTAGCTGGCTTCTTTCCAGATTACTAAAAATGTCAGAGAAGTAGCAGCTGCTATTGATGTGGTTGTGTAGACTAACACTGACTTTCTCCACAGACCGCCACCACTGCAAGACCACTTGCACTTGACACCACTGCTGACAACTACAGAACTCTTACAAAGAGCACAAACGCTGAGTGTGCATCCAAACACGGCTAGTTTAATACATCAGTCCACTGCAGCCGCACTACGCACATTCGCTTTCTTAGAGAATCTGTTTTTAAACAGACTGATTAAACATTTGAGGTGAGAAGGGATCAGAATGTATTATAACTAAGATTGCTCGCTATTCATAAACAGCACAAACAAATAAAGCTGTAGGTAAAAAGGAAGTTGTAATTCTTCTATTTCGCTTAGCAGGAACTATTGACAAAATGCTGCTGTGCTGATGTGAATATGATGGGTTCAAGTGACAATCAGCTTCTACAGTCAAACAGGGTAAAGCTGTCAGCAGTGCTTGGATAAAATGCTCATATCAGAATGGGCATGCATACATTTGCTTATATTCAAGTATATGCAGGTCATAATCAGCAGTAAACATCTGAAAGACTTTGCTGTTATTTTAAGCTGTGGTTCTGTGTAGCAAGTCACCATTGTGTAACAAAGAAAGAGGAACTGATTGTAGAGATAAAACGGGAGGCGTCTTGACAGTAAAGGAGAGGTGAGTAGAGGCTGTTTGCCCAATCCCTGTGAAGGGCTGCGTGGAGTGGTGGACACTGACAGTTAGGACCTCCAGACAGTGCATTTACTGAACTTTAATGGGGCACTCAGCACTGGTACTCCATTCTGACCACATACAAAATTGATGTCAGATCAAGGACTTCTTCTAAAACACCCAGAAGGCCTCTGTGCTATGCACTCCACACTCCACCAGACACTTAAGTTCAAATGACCTTCTTATAATGCATTCAAATGGTTCAAAACACACACTCAATACCAACAACTAGCGGTCGACCGATAGTGGATTTTACCGAAACCGATATTTAGGTTTGATCGTACATGCCAATAACCGATCATTTTTTTAATGGATACTGGGATTAAAAACAAACATAACACTACAAGCAAAACAGAGCTGAACTGGAATGTGCTAAATGAAATAAATATATAAATACGCATAATATATCAAAATGAGAAGTTGTACAGAACAAACTCTACAGAAAATAATTTAAACATTTAAATATTACAGGTCAAATGTGTGTTTTTTAGCTAAAACCTAGAAACAGCCTATGTAAATTTATAGGTAACACTTTGCAAGTCCCATTTGTTAACAAGGATGCATTAGCTAGCTTTCATGAACTATGCATTATGCAATATACGTTTTTACTGCATGCATGAATATTTGAGCAATACAATTGTACCTTGATCATTTATGTTAGTTCATAGTACATTAAGGCAGGGAACTACACTAACCTTTTCCACTGGTGGCACTTGCGCTACTAACTTTTTCAGTTACTGGCGCAAAACATGATTTGGTCGCACAAATTATTTATAGTAAGCCGCTCTGGGTAATAATGAACAATAATGGAACTGTATTGCATACAGATGTGCTTTTTATTTTACTTTCCATCTTTTAAACCACATGCCGCCTTGTTTTCTTTAACATTGGTTGGGATAGATTTACTGCAATAGAAAATACAGTACACAATAATGTGCTAAATTAATTTCTTTTGGATTTCAACATGCTATGGTTGGCACAGATGGGCAGACTCCTGAACTCTTAAAATAAAATAAAATAAATATAATCCATAAAATAATATAATAATAGATTTTCAGTATTGACTATTCGGTATTAGAGATACAAAAAAAAAAAAAACAATGCATGTCCACTCCACAATTAAGTGAAATATAATAAGCCACAAAAAAGGCTATATTATAAGCTACATTGAACTTAATTATCAATTCAGATTCCTCACTTGCTCGGTTTGCTTGACGCCGAAATGCAGTAGGGAGTGCTGCTGCGTCACGGGATATGTACCTGTCTATACATTTCGCGTGCTTCATACTGTCATTGTGAAGCTTCAATTTACATGGACACTTATAATCGGACTAAAAAAATCTTCATGTAAACGCCTTAATCGATCGGATTGAGCTCGATCCGAATGCAATTTCGATCGGATTGAAAGGGTTTGTTTATTCCTTTTGTAATGTGATCGAGAGAACATGTCAACACTTGATCGGATTGAAAACCGAAACTGAAAGGACTGCGCATGTACAATGACGTATGACGCGCGGAACGAGCTGTTCTTCCTGTTGAATAAAGTGTCATATAAATGAGTGTCCCGTCATTCTAAAATTCTCATTTCACTCAGCGTCTGTGAAGTGAAGCAGGACAACGTCCCACCAGTCCTTGTTTTGGATTCTCATCCACAGACGACTGGTTTTGGCCGCGGGGAGGGGCATTTTTACTGCGTGATAAATATAAGCAGCACGGCAAAACGGTTCAATGCTCATTGTCTCCAAATCATGACCAGAGACGGATTAATATTACGTCTGCTGTTTAAAACAAATAAAGAACCAATAGAGAATAGTTATGCGCGAACAGCGGGAAACGTGTGCCATTATAAACGCGCACATCAACCCGATTACTTTAGGCTATAAGTCGCGGGGCTGAAGCCAACTTTGTGTTGAATGCTCAGAGCACGTTATAAAACGTGTTCTTAAAATACACATTTCTGTTTTAATAAATGCTCATAGTAAATCATAGCATATTGCCTAAAACATAAGGTAGGTACAAAAATAATCAGTGATACATTTGCGACCCATTAAAAATTAGGGTCGCAATGGCATTTCAAAAGGTCGCATATGCGACCATTTTGGTCGCAGTGTAGTTCCCTGCATTAAGGTAATAACAGATAAAAGAAAAATTTAAACTCAATTTAAAATAAGTAAATGTTGAAATTAACAAACTAACAATGAATGATACTTCTACAACATTTATTAAGCTTAGTTAATGCTAAAATTGTAATCTTATTGTAAAGTGTTACCATTTCATATGATTCATGCTTAAAGAAGATGGCCATATTTAAATATCTGCAAAGGCCAGAGCATTACAATTACATAAATGTAGACCTATATTGCATGTACAGTCTCTCACTTTATTTGCTTAGATTTTAGTATACTTGAAAATTATCTAATCAAAATAACAATGTATTGTAGTAATAAAAAATAACTGAAATTAATTGCGTTTCTTATTTGTTATCGTTTCTGTCGGCTGCATGAACATATCAATGTTGAGCAATCACGTTAAATATGCAACTTTGCCTGCTAATGAATGCATAAAAGTGACCAGTTGGATATAAAACTAATGGAAATAGATTTGCGACAAAACATTTGGGTCAGGTCTGCGTGTGTTTTTGTCATATTGCTTTAATCGCTTGAGGTAGTTACGACTCGACGGCAAACATAGCCTACTTCTGTTCTTTCTCTGCTAAAGCAGCATCTAGTCAACAAATTAATTACTTTATAATGATATGGCCATATGTACTTTAGTGTTCTGTATTCATACCGTTTCGCTATCTGAAGTGTCAGCGTTCTCCGTATAATGTGTGATCTCCGTGCTGCGCGCAGCCTCACGTGTGTTAATGTAAACAAACAACTCAGCCAGTGATAGTTTGCTAATTGTCCTCTACAGCCCGCTCTCGCTCTGTATAATGCCAGCAGTCTCTTCAGCACTCTCGTCCTGTGTAATGCCTGCATACACTTCTCAGCCGCTCCAGCAACGGACGCAACCCGGAAAAACTATCAGTGTGGATTTTTGCCGATAACGATATTTCCACCAATCAACTTTCGGCAAAACCGATGAATCGGTCGACCTCTACCAAATACGCCAACATACACATCCCTTGCAGTAAAAACAAAGGCTCCACGACCTTTGGCATGTGGCCATTAGTCAAATAGTCTTAATGGTATTTGCAGCCTATTTACTCTGGCCTTTTTTTAGCAATCAAACACTTGGCCATGGGCACATGTTTACAACACTCACACTGACCACCACTAGTGCAGGACAGATGCCATGGGAGTTAGTCCAAAACTCTGCCTTAGCTAATAGGATCAGTCAGGCTCAATTCTGATCGAGACAAGTCCTACATTAAGATTAAGTAACATTCTGCAATAATGCATTTTGTCTAAAAGCAAACAAGCTTGACTTTACAGCTTTATTACCATGTAGTTTTACTCCAATATATAGAGATTGTCCATTTCACCCTCCAACACTCACACTAAAACTATAACAAAAACAAGCCATTCTTTTACTTTTATGACTCCAAAATAGCAGAACAATTACTTTATCTTACTCAATGCATGTCAAAAGGAAATAGAAAAATATTTTGGACCTATACATGACTGATCTGCATAAACATCTCTCCAGATATGGTGCCATCAACAGCAGATACGGGGTACTAGTATTGCCTCACTGAGCTAACAAACACAGCAGTGTCAACATTACACACACACACAGCACACCAGGGTGGGAAATTAACTTTTTTGTCCACCAGCCACAGTGGCTGGTGGATGCCCAATTTTACCAGCCACTTATATTTTTTACCAGCCACTTTTTCCGGAATTCAAATTGCAAGAAAGAAATTGCTTCAATACGTTTTTTATTTATTTCAGGGTACCCCCAGGATCCTCCAGCTTAAATTCAAGGCTTTTTAAGACCTTTTTAATACCATTTCAAATGAAATTCAATGCCAACTTCGTACCCATTCCAACATAAGTATGAGGGGAAAATGTCAAATCTGTATACATTTTAAACCCTGGAAAATAATTATGTAGGCTACTATGTAGGCTACTTGAATTAAATAAAAAAAAATATTTAAATGATCAGTCATATTTAATACATACGCAACAGCGTTGTAGTGCGCTTGGTGTGTGTAGGCCAGTGTTCATTTTGGCAACCATTTTTGATTCAGTCTTAGTCTTCATCTTCAGATGAAAATGCTTATGAATGCAAACTTTTAGTCATTACTTTTAGTAAACTGCAGTTACTTTAGGTAGCTATTTTATATGTAGTCTTTAGACAGAAAATGTCATAATTATTCTCTCTAGGCCATTCAATTAAGCTTATGATGATAAATTATTTACATTGCACTCTTTAGCAGTAGCACTTGTGCAATTCTACATATCCCTTTTCCTAAGTTCCTCTCTTCCACTTAGACTGCAGTCACACCTTTTCCATTAAGGGACAATATTCGCCCCCTTTAATACATTTTTCATTTAATTTTTAACCTTTATAATACCTTTTAAAAATAAATAATCCTTTAAATAAAACAATGTTCAATAAATATGCAATGTTAAAAAAACGTTTTTAATATTAATAAAAATATTATATTAAAATAGCCAGTAGGTGGCGGTCATCGAGTCATTCATTCATTGAATCTCACGATTCGTTCAAAGCCACAGATTTCGTTGCAAAATAGAGCAATAAACCTGACTACTGTTTTAAATGCAGTACATCACTTAAATGTTACCCTTTTTTTTACTGTTGTATAAAATCAATGTCACATTTGAAATCGTGTGGATATTCGGGAAACATTGCATTCTTGCTCATATATGATCAACATTAAAAACACTGCTGGATATCAGCCTGCATTTTGATCGCAGATTTAGTCGCACAAACAGCGCAAGCGGCTCGCGACAGAACACAGACCGACTGAAAGACACTTTAATTTAAGTAGAAAATCTCAATTAAAGATCGCTGAACTCCAGCTTGTCTGTGTTTTCAGATAATCCGCGCTTCAGCGGTGTAGAGAGCGCGCGCGCATGGTTAAAAAATAATTTCCCTTTCTTCTGCACCAGCTCAGCTATATATATATACACTTTTTATTTTATTTTTATTCTCAGCTTAGCTATGTGTATAAGTTATACAGTATAACGGTCTCTTCAGCGCCGTGACACAGCGCTGAAAACCAATCAAAAGAGTTACTCGACAAAAGTGTATTATTGTTACTTAGCAACCGCATTCTTTGACAAAGGCTGTCCAATCCGTATAATGAAATTACTCGCTGCATGTGTTTATTGGTTACTACTTAATACATTCAATGTTAAGTCAATGTAAAGACGCGTTTATGCGCATCTGGTGGTCCTGTCCTGGTCCCTCGGTGGATGCGAATTTTTGCGAACTGTATTCGCTTTTGGTGCGAACGCAGCATTATTATAATCCACCCGCCACTGTGGCTGGTATACACGGCAAAGTGACCCGCCACTTTGAAAAAGTACCCGCCCTCGGCGGGTGGCGGGTGCTAATTTCCCACCCTGCAGCACACTAGTGGTTACGTCATGCTGATAGCACTCCACCACTGGGGGAACTCCAGCAATTCTGTCTTATCTAACTGTGCCTGATATGACACAACTGATGCTGATAGCAGGCAACAGAACTCAACACAAAGGTGGGTGAAAGGAGAATGCTTTTAGCCTGTCTTCTAACAGGGTCATTCACTCACTGACCAGAAAGACCTGTAAAAATGATTCATGAAAGTAGTGAAAAACAGTATTTAAAAGATAATTATAGCAAAGTGCTCTTTAAAGCAACACACTTATGCTAATTAACTACAACATGACACCGGAAATATACTGTGGGCTTTAGCGAGCATAAGAGATTTTTCAACATTAAAAAAACATTAACGAGATTAAACATTTTAACATTACTTTAAATAGGCCTATATAAAAAGTAAACAATAATAATGTGTAAATATAGTCTACATGGCTGATGATGATGATGATGAACAACACAAAACAAAGCTCTCTTCCACAATGAAACAACATGCACACTGTGATTGCAGGAGCAGATCTTCTGAAGCCTTAGAGGCAGAACCCACCCATTACAACACAGCCAAGCCAACTCAGCAAAGTGGTCCAGCACAGTCAATACAAAGAGCGATAGCATGATGGGAAGCCAAGAAGTCTGCTTACAAAGAAAGCATTTTTGCATATGGTTAATTTCCTTCGATGCACCACTCTAGCTGCTCATTTATCAAAATGAAGAATGGTCAAGGACAAACACTTTGTATGCTATCAACTCCTTATCTTGTCCCTGAATACTACTTGAGCATGTTCCACAGTTCATACGAGGAGAAACAAGGCATCTGACATAAATTAACGAAAAGGCCTTCTGTAATAAAGCTTGCAGCTGCAAAACTGCTGTGCACCATGTATTAGAGTTTATGCAAAGCATTTTGAAAATGGACAGAGATAAAGTGGTAAACCAGCTCCACATTTCACCAGACAATGCTTAAAAGACAAACTCATTTATTTTCAATGCTTATCACTAATCTGAATGGAGCAGAGAGGAGAGGGAGAAAGAATATCGTTACTCAAAACTCAACACAGAGGGTGGAACTGGAGTTGATGCGAGTCCAAAACAAATCTGTTGTTTTCTGGCCATGAGTCCTGGCGGCCCCGCAGAGCAAAGAGGTTGTCTGAGGCCAGTTATGTTTTGGGTTCAGGCATCTCGCTGGTCCACTTATGACACTGTGCTTTGTTCTCTTCTAATGTACAGTGGGAAAGAATGCTGCTCAAGAGGGGAAAAAAAACCTCCGCTGGCCCATGTCCAATTACACTAATACACTTAAGCTGTGTGGCCTCCATTTTTCACATTCCACTGCCTTTCATGTGCAAATCAACAGCTGTTGACAAGCATTTGGTATCCACTATGATTTATTGACCCTTAATAACAACATCCGAGAAATGGAAAGCGAGCGAGTATAGTTGCAGCCTCGTCGAGAGCTTTGTGAAGGGGGCGGGGAGGTGCACAAAAGATGTTGTACCGTCGTGTTTATGCAAGACTTCTCAACACTTTCTGAGCGATATTTACAGTACAATGACGGAACCCAAAGTCTCTGCTTCACATGAAAACAATGGAACAGTGAGGCAGTGTAGAGACGTGTGAAGTGCTACACAAATAATCGCAGTTCAGTACGTCACTGCACGAGCTCCAGCTCTAAATATGGGCTCACAAACCACATATTGTTGAAGTCTAGAAGACTATTCCCATGCTCTAATGCTCTTTAGCCCGTAATGTTATCTATATAGTGGGGGATAAACATTTGATAGGCGCTACATTATATATATATGGTATATATAGGCTATATGGTTTTATATACAGTATTAATACTGGTTTAATAAAATAATTTTGGGTTAGATTGACACAATCTTATGAAATATACAGAAGAAATAAAAAGTATATATATATATATATATATATATATATATATATATATATATATATATAAGAGGGTGTGTATATATACACATACACACACTTTTATTTCTTCTGTATATTTCATAAGATCTGTGTCAATCTAACCCAAAATTATTTTATTAAACCAGTAACGTTAGCGTTAGAGCAGTCAATTAATACAATTATTTTGTTCGAAGCTCTATAAGAAACAACATTATGTAGCGTTATTCTTTCTAACACATGACCATGTTGCAGCACCTAGACACGGCCAATAATGAGATGTTGACAAGAAATCCTAAACACCACTGATCTAATCTGATTAACACCGAAGACACGTTCAAAACAGACTGAAAATATACACCCCATCCTCTGCTTGCACCCGGCAGCGTTACTACAGAACTAACGTTAGCTAAGCATTCAATACTATAACGTTACAAGACCACATAAACGAGCTAACTCAACTAACGTTAGCTCAAACCAAAAACAACGCTCAACGGTGACGTTGATGTGCTTTGCCAAAAATATTGTAACGTTATATAATTGTAGAAAGCTAGCTGAAACCATAACGTAACGCGCCGGGTGAAATTTAACGAGATTCCGTCTAGCTAACGTGAAAGCATAAACACTGCTAACGTTAGCTATGCTAACTAACGTTAGCCGAATAGTCTTCACGGAGGGGTTGATTTCCGCCTTGCGAAGCGACGCTCATTCAATCTAGCCGAGGGTCAGTGAAGGAATAACGACCGTTAGCCCCCGACAGACCCTGTTTCTCCGTCAAACGGATCGGAGAACTCTCGGCGCCCTTAAAACCTATAAACTGCTGACAGACTCGTGGGCAAAACGTCTTACACTGTAACTTACCTCTCCGCGGAAGGTGAAGGTCTGTCGCTACTGGAGGTTTATGTAGTTTCTGAGGAAAAAGAAAGGAAGAAATGTCCACGAATAATCCACATGTACGGCTTGCTACGGGCGTGTTTTCGTCCTCGTTGCTTTGAGCCCCAAATCCACTTGAGCGCCGCGCTTCTGTCGTGTGAGAAACTAAGCTGCTCTCGCGCTCCCTCAATGGTTCGGCCTTGTCGCGCTCCTCGTCTGTTTTTCTTTCTCCGCCGTCTGTTTTACTCGCGTTTCCGCCCTCTTATCTCCAAACGGCAGTTATTCGAGAAGAGCAGCTCGTGCCCATTTTGTCTAGTTGTTTTTCGCAGCAGTGGCTGTAAATACACGAAGTGACCGAGCGAGAATCTCTGCGGATCAGATATGACTTGAGTCCGTGTGTGTGTGACTGACTGACTGCTGCTGTGTTGCTTGCAAAGCGATAGTCCGCTGGACGTCAAGTGCAGCTTCTCAGTTCTTAAAGGGCCAGCGCGTTTAAAATAGGTCCAACTGTAGATAGATAGATAGATAGATAGATAGATAGATAGATAGATAGATAGATAGATACAGTGTTGGGGGTAACGAGTTACAAAATAACGGATTACAGTAACGATATTACTTTTTTGGGTAACGAAGTAAAGTAACGCATTACACTAAAAATATCAGTAACTATACTACTTTACTAGACTATAGGAACGCGCTTTCCTGCGTTACCCAAGCCGTGTTTTCATGTGTGTAAAGCTCTGATCTGTCGAAGTGGTGCGTGCATGCCTGTGTGTGTGTGCTTGCCTGGGCACCGTTGCCATAGAGATCGATTTGAGTGACGTAGCTGCTGGTGCGAAGGACAGAGAGGAATAGAGATGTAGACGGAGACGCGAGTTTCGGCCAGTGGCGATATTCACATTACTTTCAGTTTGTTGCTCGAAAGGACAAAAATATTTGCCAGAAATTCACTCTATGCCCTGGCAGGCAAGTACTGGACATCGGGACTACCGGGAGATTCACGGCTTTTTGGGCCGATCCGATGCATCTAAAACTTTTTTGTTCGTTTGTCTTAACGGCTCATAAAACTCGTACATCGGCGGCCCATTCGTTTTGTTTTGCTTAATTGGCGGCGCTGGGTAAGTGCCGGTGTAATGCATTGGTTAAAAAAAGTCAGCATTAGTTTTTTTTCTGACAGACCGGCCCATGAAACACGTAGATTGGCCCATTGGTTATTTTCTTGATTGACACTGGACTGGCCCAATCACATCTTTAAACGCCTCCCCCTTTGGGCTTTGAGCGAGCGTGCAGTGTCAGTGTATCTGTCAAAATCTCTTATATACGGTCTATGGTCAAAATACAGATGGAGAAGAAAGTTTCAGTTTTGCAGTTTCCGTCAAAATAAAATACAATATTTATCTCTGTCCAGCCCTGATCATGTGTCTACCACCACGGACATAATCCTGTTGTTTGTAGATTTTACAGTGAGGCATATTTCTTTGTGCAGACAGGGATAGTTATTTTATATGGTTTTACATGCCATTTTTATCGGCTACATTTATAAACACTATGCGGACATGCAGGCTAAATGATGATAGGGCTATGATGTTTGTCCATGTATCTAAGAAACGGGAAAGTAAAGTAATAAGTAGTGAAGTTACTTTTCAAATGCAGTAACTAGTAAAGTAATCTCATTACAATTTACAGAAGTAACTAGTAACTAGTAACTAGTTACTTTTTTTGAGTAACTACCCCAACACTGGATAGATAGATAGATAGATAGATAGATAGATAGATAGATAGATAGATAGATAGATAGATAGATAGATAGATAGATAGATATTGTAAAATATTACAATTGTGTAGACATGCATAAAAAATATTTAATCGCCCAATGTTTTAAGAATGTTGTAAATTAATATGATAATTGCTCAAAATGGCTCATCAAATGATAAATTATCAAATTATTAAACTCAGTTTCAGGTAGCAGATACAGAAACTTTTTGCATACAGTGGGGGAAATAATTATTTGATCCCCTGCTGATTTTGTAAGTTCGCCCGCTTACAAAGAAATGTAGGGTCTATCATTTTTATGGTAGGCTTATTTTAACAGATAGAGACAGAATATCAACAAACAAATCCAGAAAAACACATTAGGTTGTAAATTGATTAGCATTTGATTGAGTGAAATAAGTATTTGATCCCCTAACTCGCACCGGGGTGCGTTTCCCAAAAGCATCGTTGGCCAACTATGATCGCAATTTCTATTGAACTCTATTGGTAACGACGGATCTTGCGACCATAGTGGGAAACGCACCCCAGATTGGTTATGTGCCCATGTGAAACACAGATTAGTCCTGTCAATTTAAGAAAGTACTCCTAATGTCCTAATGGCAGTGGACTGGAATGGACTAGATCATCAGCAAGAAGCTTGGACTGAAGGATACTTGATTATTCGGAAATTATCCTCGGTCTGTAGTTCCATGCAGAATCTCGCCTCATGGGGCAAAGATGATCATGAGAAAGGTGAGGGATCAGCCCAGAACTACATGGAAGGAGCTTGTTAATGACCTCAAAGCAGTTGGGACCACAGTCACCAAGCAAACGTGACACGTGCTGCAATGGATTGAAATCCTGCAGCGCCCTCAAGGTCCCCCTGCTCAAGAAGGCACATGTACTGGCCCGTCTGAAGTTTGCCAATGAACATCTAATGATTCAGAGAAGGCTTGGGAGAACGTGCTGTGGTCAGATGAGACCAAAATCGAGCTCTTTGGCATCAACTGAACTCACTGTGTTTGGAGGGAGAGAAATGCTGACTATGACCCCAAGAACACCATCTCTAACGTCAAGCATTGAGGTGGAAACATTATGCTCTGGGGCTGTTTTTTTGCTAAGGGTACAGGACGACTTCACCGTATTGAGGGGCTGATGGACGGGGCCATGTACTGTCAAATCTTGGACGAGAACCTCCTTCCTTCAGCCAGAACACTGAAGATGGGTCGTGGATGGGTCTTCCAAAATGACAATGACCCAAAACATACCTCCAAGGCAACAAAGGAGTGACTCAAGAAGAAGAACATTAAAGGAGAACTCCGGTGCAAAATGAACCTTTGGTCTAATTACACATTGTTACCTAGTCAACCGTTATCTGAGATTTGTTTTCATGATTATCGAATGTAAATAGTTTTATCTCTAAAAACAGTTTAGCCTATAACGCTAGTATAACGCTAGTATATGGGGCATGGAGTAATGACAAATAAAAATCGCTTGTTAATACCACTAACAAGGCTCAAAATAGCCCCACACTAACACGGTAGCATAATGAGGGTCCTTACATGCAAACCGAAGCATTGAGAACTTTGACAGTGTCCAGACAGTTTAATAAGAAGATATTTTATACATACAGTCAACTTCACGTATACAAGCAGAATCCATCTTGGAAAAACAGACTCTATCAATCGATCTACGAACCACCGATCCAAATGCGCTGGACCATATGAGATTCTACACAGTTCAGCGCATTTGGATCGGTGGTTCGTAGATCGATTGATAGAGTCTGTTTTTCCAAGATGGATTCTGCTTGTATACGTGAAGTTGACTGTATGTATAAAATATCTTCTTATTAAACTGTCTGGACAATGTCAAAGTTCTCAATGCTTCGGTTTGAAGGTAGGGACCCTCATTATGCTACCGTGTTAGTGTGGGGCTATTTTGAGCCTTGTTAGTGGTATTAACAAGCGATTTTTATTTGTCATTACTCTACGCCCCATATACTAGCGTTATACTAGCGTTATAGGCTAAACTGTTTTTAGAGATAAAACTATTTACATTCGATAATCATGAAAACAAATTTCAGATAACGGTTGACTAGGTAACAATGTGTAATTAGACCAAAGGTTCATTTTGCACCGGAGTTCTCCTTTAAGGTCTCGGAGTGCCCTAGCCAGTCTCCAAGGCTTAATCATACTGAAAATCTGTGGAGGGAGCCAGTTCCCAAATGACAGCCAAGAAACCTTACGGATTTAGAGAGTATCTGTAAAGAGGAGTAGACCAAAATCCCTCCTGAGGTGTGTGCAAACCTGGTGACCAACTACAAGAAACGTCTTACCTCTGTGCTTGCCAACAAAGGTTTCTCCACAAGGCATGTTTTGCTTGGGGATGAAATACTTATTTCACTCACTGAAATGCAAATCAATTTATAACCTTTATATAAGGTGTTTTTTCTGGATTTATTCATTAAAATAAACCTACCATAAAAATGATAGACCCTTCATTTCTTTGTAAGAGGGCAAACTTACTAAATCAGCAGGGGATCAAATAATTATTACACTGTATGTCTGTTGTGTGAGATTTAATGGTGTAATCCACCCAAAAAATTACAATTATGTCATCATTTACTCACCCCTTCTGTGGAACATGAAGGAAGATGTTCTAAATAATGTTGGTAACCAAAAAGTTTCGGTTCCCATTGATTTTCATTGAATGGACAAAAACTACAATGGAAGTCAATAGGAACCAAAACTGTCTGGCATTACCAAATACGTGTATTTGTGACTAACTTATTTAGACCACAAGCCTTGGTCTGCATAATGATAGATGGCCAAACAAAATATCAGAGGTTCTGTCATCCAACTGAAATATCACTGCACTTCCAGAAAACACATGCACACTTTCGCAAATGGCTCTTGCAGACACTAATGTGTTGTACCCCCTGAGCGGTCTCTCCAGGCCCTCCACATCTGGGCTATTTGAAGCCTGTGGAGAGACAAGCTGTGGATACAGTGTTTTAACATTGAAGAATAGTGTCAGAGAGATCACACTGTTGGCTCAGTAAATGACCTGTGGTTTCTCTAATGATCTGAATCCTTTTCTTTGCAGCTCAGCCACCCACGGCCATCAGGCACCGACAGTTACGCATCCGTGACGCTCCAGAATTAATCAACCTTTCACACACAATCTTCCCGAGGAGTCCTATATGTCAACAGTGTATAATTTCCATACCTCTGTGTAAATGATGTTGACCCGCTGTGGGCATATTGTTTGTGTGGGCAGCTCCTTTATTCGAGCCCTTGTGTAATCGGCGGTTTTTACTGTAAGCATCCGTAGCTTTGCCTGCTCATTACATGTGATTCCGCTTTTCTAAAGTATAACAATATGGCGGTGATCTCACAGGATGATTCTCTGACACACAGCCACCTCATATCTTTGCCCTGTGGTGCTAATCTCTTGTGTGTGAGTCTACGGATTTGCATGTTGACATTTGCAATGGATGTGTGTCAGGGTAACCTTCAGAGAGCCAGCGAAAAAAGGAAAAGAAAAATCTCTGAATTGGCATTCATAATCATGAGTCATTAGTTTTTCTTCACATCGCCTCAAACGCTTTATGTTCCTCTTTTGCCTCGAGGGAGAAGCCAAATGACTGAAATTAACTCAGGAATAATGTTGAAAGAATGATTTTTGGTGTTTTGGTCAGATGAAATATATATTTATGCCAATCTGATCTGATTATTTACATGGAAAAGTGTCTTATGTGTAATACAGTAACATTAAGGCCAGGTTGGGTTGACCTACATTCAGTTTCCAAATTACTCCATGATGTCAGAAGGGTTTGTTTTTCTTTTGCTCTGTTTTTCTTTCTGCTCCGCATTTCATTCTCTTTATCCATCCAGTTTTCCGCCCATCCATGCGGCTGCACCACCATTCCTCTGTCTTTCTCTCTCTCCTGGGTCACCCGCCACTGAAGAGGAAAGAGGGTTGTTTATTTTATCAAAGTTCCCCAGAGCCTAAAGTGTCACGGTGTTATCTCACCCCAATCTCTACAATGCCAATTACTCAGTACTGCGATAAAGTTAAAGCAGTTAAAGTTGCCTGTGTGTGTGTGGATTAACAGAGAAGCAAACCCAATGGGGTATATCAAATATTGCAATCATATTCCACCGACCATTATAACTTCGTTTTTTTTTTATTGTTTCGCAATAGATTGCAATGTGGTTTCCTTATAATAAACTGCCCATGGAAAACACGCTCAGGGATTTCGATGAGAAGTGAAAGATGAACTGTGTAACAGTCAAATTTTCAGCACACACACAAAAAGCAGGGCAGGAAACAAATGGATGGTGAAAAATATAGGAATTACAGAATGAAGCCAAACTGAATTGCCAATTGGCTATGGTTAACATTAGGGTTAATTATATTTTTGCAACAAAAAAAAACATTAAATATGGACAAAAAATACAATGGAAGTCAATGGGAACCAAAACTGTTTGGTTACCAACATTCTTCAAAATATCTTCTTTTGTTTTCCGCAGAAAAAAGAAATGCATATTATTTGATTAATATAAATTATTATTTGATTTCAAAACATATTTTAAAAAAAGAAGTTCACTGTAAAAAAAATCTAACCTCCCCAACTCAAAATTGTCTAGTGACTGGTCACATCTACATTTTTCAATTGGCCCAAATTAAATTCTGCAAATTTAATTTGATCAATTTGCAGAATTTCACTTGGGCCAATGGAAAAATTTAGATGTGACCAGTCACAAGAATTTTTTTGAGTTGGGGAGGTTAGAGTTTTTTACAGTGTAATATACATAAATGAGACATTCACATTAAGATGAGATTATCATGCATTTAGAAAAGAAATAGTGAATTTCCATTTCATGCGACTTTAACTTAAAACATTTCTTGAAAATGTGATGATCTAAACCCACATGAAACCAACATGAATACAAAGAATACATTTCTAAGAATTTGTACACTGTAAAAACTGTCTAACCTCCCCAACGCAAAATTTTCTAGTGACTGTTCACATCTAAATTTTTCAATTGGCCCAAGTGAAATTCTGCACATTTAACTTGATCAATTTGCAGATTTTCACTTGGGCTATTGGAAAAATTTAGATGTGACCAGTCAGAAAATTTTGAGTTGGGGAGGATAGAACTTTTTAGAGTGTAAGAATTTAAAGTTTTTTTAAACCAGATTTTTTTATATTTAATTTTTTTATCATGGAAAAAAAAAAGCTTGTTTCCTCAGAATAACATGCATCCAATACAACCAAGAACACACTCTAAAAAATGCTGGGTTGTTTCAACCCAATTTTGGGTAAAATATGGACAAACCCAGCCATTGGGTTAAATTTTTCAATTACATTTGTAACCCAACATTTGGGTTTGTCCATATTTTACCCAAAATTGAGTTGAAACAACCCAGCATTTTTTAGAGTGCATGCATTCAGAATTTAAATACAGTCCATTTTTTAATTTCTGTCTTTAACACTTCTTTGGGAGAATTGCACTTTCAGTTGTCTCTGCATATTAAACTAAAAAACCATTCTGATTCATTGGAAGCGAAGCAATGGAAGTCCCTTCTCACCACAACGCCTTCCTCTTCTGCTCTTTTGTTCTGTCAGGCTTTGGTGGGGGGGGGGGGGGGGGGGGGGGGGAATCTGCTCAGCTGCGCACACACATTTATATCTAAGCCGGCATCAAAGTCTTATCCCTGCTGGTTCTTCTGCAAGCAAAGTTTTAGCTACAAGCTATTGATTTCAAAGCCTCTAAATTGGTGGTTATCTAGGAGAGAGCCATTAGGCTAGCTCAAATTAATGATGAGCAACATCAACAGAGGCAGCGGGTGGAGAGAGGGGGTTGGAAATGATGGAGGGCGCTCAAAGTAGCTCTCCCTGTTGATACAGCTGAAGACATTACCATGGCACAAAAGTGACAAATGAATTTGGCTGACAAGAAAGAGAAAAAGAAAACGCCGCTTTTATTTAGATACGCTCAGGCGGATGGTTACTTCACACAGCCACATCTGTGATAACAATTCCACATGCTGGATTCCTCGGACAGATCATCTACATTCCAGACTCTCGCCACACAGTTTACTCAAAGTCTTCCAGCACACACACACACACACTCTCCGTTACGCTTTTTGTTGCTTCCCATCTGAGGAAATGAAGCCACCCGTCAAAACTTTGAAAGATGAACCCATTTTAGGCATTACATAATTAGTCTACAAGGAAAAGTAATAGGAAAAGATTTGAGCGGTGATAATAAAAATGAGGAGACATATTTGGAACAGCGTGTGAGTTATATATAGCATCATTATAATTATATCACAAATTCTCAATCAGCAAAAGAGGGACAAGAGAGAGAAAGAGAGAGAGAGAGAGGTGTGTGTGCACTCTTCAGGTCTAGACAAAATTGAACGTACCAGAGCTGGCTTTCATTACCGCAACCAACCAGAGAACAGGGGGAACATTCCAGAGAATTATCCCTCCCCAGCCGAGAAAGAAAGAGAGGGAGAATAAAAGAATAGAGGATATGAGGAGCAGGTGACATTTGCTTAAAGAAAGAAGGAGAATGGACAGAAAATATATCTGTATGAAATACAACATCAATAAAAGTGAGGATGTTGGGTGGCCTTTAAATTAATCTCATATCCTCCAGCCCTCTACACACACACACACACACACACACACACACACACACACACACACACACACACACACACACACACACACACACACACACACACACACACACAAACACACACACACGAGCTCTGGCAGAATGCCTGTAGGGTGTGTTGAGTAATGGTAGAGATAAATCATCAGCTCCTCAACGTTTCTCCCTCTGTCTAGAGGAAGAGCTTGGCTTTAGGGCCTAGAGTCAATTCGTTTTACATACACAGATCTTATAAGCTATTTAAGGCGAGACACTACAGGTGAATAGGGTAAAATTAAAAAAATAACAGATATCACCATGAAACTTCCTCAGTTGATTACTTACACAAGTATATTTTAAAAAGTATTAAAAGTTTTTTTTTTATTTGTACGTTTAATTATGCAAATTAGGCATTATCTCATTAAATATGTGCAAATCTGCATATATTTTCGGTAGATAGATCTGAACACATGATAAAGCCAGGTGCAAAATAATTTTTTCATTTTGTTTACACACAAGATGAAAAAAATAATTTCAGAGGGATTTCAGGATATATGCTTTCATGAAATCAAAATATACTGTCCATAGCCTTACAAAATCCATTTTCACCATATTTTCTTTATTAAAATGTCACATAAATCAGGCCAGGAATGATTCATTAACAAATCCCTCTGAAAATATCTTTAGAATACTGCTAAGTGTATAACTGGAAAGTTTGGTGTACATCGGTGCTACATAAGCTGAGATGTTTATACTGGAGAATGACAAAAAACTCATTTTGAGAAAAAGGCATTTAAAGATTTGTAATGTAAAAATGTTATACTTTTTTAGTGGAAACAACTATTTATATACACAATATCTAATCAAATCATTAGCAATAACAATACAAATCACCTAAATCACATCAAAACTTTTTTGGCTTTCAACTAAAAAAGAAAAACATCTAAATGTCAGAGCACGTCACGTGATGCATCTGAACGAATCACGTTGTCAGAAATTGACATCAGCCAATGAGATTTCGCTTTTAGAGTTAAATGCCCATTGTACTTTCACGATTGGTTGCTGATAAAAAAGAAATTATCATATTTGGATCCGACAACAATGTACAGGAGAGAGAGTGCTTCCCAACGGTATATGTGATGACAGGGAGCAGACAGAGATTGCGGAGCAGCATGTTGATTAAGAACGCCAAGTTTTGTTGAATTTAGGAGAAATCTACAGACGCAAAGACAAAGTGTAGTAAAATAAACACCTAAATGTGTATTTCAGACTTTTTTTCACCATAAGTCTGAAAGAAGATGTAATTGAAGACAAATATCCAAAAATCTCCAAATTGACCAGTAAAAAAAACACAATGTTTTTGTCTGCCGTATCTCGCCTTTAGTGAGAATTTCTCATAGACACACACTGTAAACATTTCAACCCACTAAAGTTTAGTTCAATTGCCACCATAAAGGCACAATATGTAATTTTCTCCGCTAGAGGTCGCTTAATTCAAAACGAAGGTGTAGCTTGATGATGCCGTGAATGAGCGTGGAATCATGGGAGTTTTCGTCTTCACCTCCACAGCCGACGGATAGGAATCAGACGGACTCGGGCAGAAATCATGTTCATGGATGAGCTAATGTATTAAAGTTTTATTAAGCAGGGAGGGCCGAGAGCCGTGTGAGCGAAACGAGGCCGCTGGAGCAAATGCTAATGAGAGAGACCTGCGATTCACACCGGTCTCGAGTCCAGTGGAGCTTTTAAAGTGTATGTTGCAGTCGGCCGCTTACGCTCTTTTCTGTGTGAATGTGGGGTAATGCAGCGCTGTTTTACATGCTAAAACAATCATGCTAAAACAATCATGCTAAATACATTTGAGTGTTTTGAAAGTTATGTTAACGTTATGTTATGTTATGTTAACTGGATTACTTGTGTTGCTAAATCAATGACATGCAATTAATTTTAAAACATATTGTATGATGGAGAAAGCACTCTCTGATTATACTATTTTAGCCACTTGACAAAATAGTGCTGTCTCTGAGGCATGGTAAAAACATGGTACTTGTGGTGGAAAACAAGAGATTCAAACAATAAGACTAACCGTGTTTAGCTATTTCACTATAAATTAGTTCCAAACAGTTGCTCACCTGTCTAATAAAACACATAACATATTAAAGCGTCTTTGATGTTTCCATGGTTTCTATGAAAGTAAAACCGGAAAACGAGGGTAACACATATGACGTAATTGACAGGCGACGCAATGACACGGCCCGTTCCTGTTTAAAATTGCAGATTTCTCTGGATTTAAACATTGTTGGAAACATTTGGGATAATATAAGTACACAAGTCAACAAGATATACAACTTTGGTTTTTGTATATTTTTATCTAAAAAAAGTCTTGTGCCTTTAAATTTAAAGAGAGAATAAAGTTACAACCTAAATTTACAGCACTTTTTTGAGCACTTTGAATCAAGTACTGATTTAACTAATTAAGTTGAAATCTCATAAAATCAAGTATAAATGGGAGAAATTATTGTGATGAATTAAACTGATGTGAACAAATGTGTTAAGTAATATCACATGAGCAAGAGTGCTGTATTGTGTGTGATTCTGTTTTTATGCAACAGTTCAATAAGTTCATACACATTTCGTAAATTTTGAGCACAATCTTGCCTGTCACTTTATTTTTCTGTTGATAATGCGTGTCTCTGAACTACACAGTAGTGAGCTGCATCCAAAAGCTTAAAGTCCATAAATTCAAAATGGACAATTCTTGGTTTTTTATGGAATATTATAGAATATATTTATTATATGATTTATCCGTGCTCTAGTCTGCACATCATAATTGTTTAATTCATGTGCCCATGCAATCTTTAATCAAAAAAAAAAAAAAACTTGCCCAGCCTCTTGCAGCAACATCTTCCCTGATGACGTGTTTACTGACGCGAAGGCGGGACAACCTGTGACTCATGTCACACGAGATCACAGCAAGGAGCAAACCACAAAACTCCAACAACCAACCAATTCCCAATGGTCCTGTCCTACTTTTTTTCTTGTTCAAGAAACCGTTTTCACTCAGATATATGTCACAATAGACCAATTTCGAGCCAACGTCACAGTTACGTCACAACGTTAGCTGGAGGCAAGACAAAGGGAAAACAGTGGCCAATACAAACCAGCACAGATTCGGCTACATAATAAGGAGCTTAAATTATATTATTATGGATAAATATAACTTGTTGTGTTATTGGGTGCAAGAATCGATGAAAAATGAATATGCTGTATCTGGAATTTTTATTTCTAAAAAATATTCACATCATTAAAATTGCACCGTAATGTCACTCTTTACATTTTCGCCTTCTGGCCTTGGTGCCTGGCTCGGCAGAACTGCGGATCGTACCACACAAGTCTTGGACTATTTAGCACATAGTTATAGGCATCTAAAGATTTATATGCCCTCAGTTTCTATTTACGCTCAGTTTCTCTATCGGAGGTATAGAAGTCAGACATTAACGTTAATCCTGTCAAATCGTCCATCCATTGACTGAGCGTGTACAGGTTAGCCAATCTGGTTCCGTCCGTTAAAATTAACTTTTGCAAATAACAATCGCGGTCCTGGACAGTGAGTGACCTTGCACATTAAGATAAAATCGAAAAAAAACAAGCTAACAAAACTTGCAAACTAACGTTAGTGAAGCCCTAGACATGTATAGAAAGGCTAGATGGCTCAAGGCGGAGTCAGCTGTGTCGTCACTTGGCGGCCATCTTAGGTCAGGAGACTGCGCTGCTGCTCCCTGCTGCTGTGGACGGAAGGTGAGTGACATACGCCAACTAAAATGCTCGTAACTTGCTGAATTCTTGACGGATTTACAAACGGTTTGGTTTATTACAAACCTTATTAACGTGGCTATGATTTGTGCTGATGCCGATGTTTAATAAACTCCGTGGCTATAATTTTTCACAAGTATGCAGTTAAATAGCCGCATCCCTGACGTTTATGACACACCAAGCCGTTTGAAAATTGGTTGAAAATTGAGCAAAATATAGTTATTTCAGCACTACATGCACAATAGACTTTTATGTTATAACTGGACGAGCGGTCCTGTCCTAAGATGGCCGCCGTGTGACGTCGTCGGGTCCCATTGGCTCTCAGCGCCGGTAAGCCATCTAGCCTTTCTATACATGTCTATGAGTGAAGCGGCCAGAGGGATCGTTCTGCCACCACCTAAGCTCCGCCCACAAAAAACGTCACCATATTTACTAACTGAAAAGGGGTCTATAGGGAAGAAAAGACTATCGCAACTACTGTTTCAAGCCAACTTTAAAGTAGCTGACTTAGGCTATTGCCTCGCTGCCTTATCAGGCAATGACTTTGCAGGCAGAGTTTGCGCACAAAGGTACCTCACGAAACTGATTTCAGACACATTTCTGAGGTAGCATAACGGTTTAATGATCTACAACAAAATAGGGAGAGTATTTCAGAATGATTATGGCTGATGAGTGGTGAAAACAAACATTGACAGCCAATCAGAATTAACCTGACTTTAAAGAGTTTTTGCATTTAAAGTGGCAGACGACATAACTAAAGCGTGCACTTATAATAAACAGAGCGTTATCGTCTATTGGTGAGGACCCGAATATAGTTAGCTATATCATCAAATTTATGGTCGTGGCATCACTAGACCCTTTTTGTTAGGACAGGAAAAAAATATATTACTGATAAATTCTCATCAATGATGGAAATTACCGTATAACGACTGGAGAATAATTTCCCCTGATAATATGGGGGGAGGATAGAAATGCCCGTTTATGATTAAAACGTTTTACAATGCAGTGGTTTTCACTAAGACCCTACATCTAAACCTTAACCTCACATAAACCGGCTGATAAGAATATTTTCAGTAACACACTTACAAGTCTTTTTTTTTTTTTAAACATTGCATTATATTTGTGCGGACATGTTTATGTTTATTTAGCCATCTGAATAAGGACATAGCATATATGTTTGTATTTAAAGATAAAAATTATTAGTATAGACTGACCCTAACCTAAACCCTAAAAGGAAACTTTTTGCACACTGGTGTCCAGGGTTTTTAGTGTAATCATTCTTCCTTCTTTTCTCTCTCTCTCTCTTTGGTTCTTTAGCAGGCATACACAGATGGCCCTATTGACCGCTCGCATACTTGACATTCCAGCCTGTATTCCAGTGTCTGCCTTCCTCGGGCCTGCAGCCAGCACTCCTTTCCCCATTTCTTTTTTTCTGTCTCAAGTTGTTATGTTCAGCACTCTTAGAAAAGTGTCTTTTCGTACAAAGCACAGCCTGGTAGACTGCAATCACAGCACACTCTCTGTACAGCAGTCTGTCTCTCTCTCTCTCTCTCTCTCTCTCACACACACACACACACACACACACACACACACACACACACACACACACACACACACACACACACACACACACACACACACACACACACACACACACACACACACACACACACACACACACACACACACACACACACACACACACACACACACACACACACACACACACACACACACACACACACACACACACACACACACACACACACACACACACACACACACACACACACACACACACACACACACACACACACACACACACACACACACACACACACACACACACACACACACACACACACACACACACACACACACACACACACACACACACACACACACACACACACACACACACACACACACACACACACACACACACACACACACACACACACACACACACACACACACACACACACACACACACACACACACACACACACACACACACACACACACACACACACACACACACACACACACACACACACACACACACACACACACACACACACACACACACACACACACACACACACACACACACACACACACACACACACACACACACACACACACACACACACACACACACACACACACACACACACACACACACACACACACACACACACACACACACACACACACACACACACACACACACACACACACACACACACACACACACACACACACACACACACACACACACACACACACACACACACACACACACACACACACACACACACACACACACACACACACACACACACACACACACACACACACACACACACACACACACACACACACACACACACACACACACACACACACACACACACACACACACACACACACACACACACACACACACACACACACACACACACACACACACACACACACACACACACACACACACACACACACACACACACACACACACACACACACACACACACACACACACACACACACACACACACACACACACACACACACACACACACACACACACACACACACACACACACACACACACACACACACACACACACACACACACACACACACACACACACACACACACACACACACACACACACACACACACACACACACACACACACACACACACACACACACACACACACACACACACACACACACACACACACACACACACACACACACACACACACACACACACACACACACACACACACACACAGTCTTTCCATTATAGACCATGTCAGCTGGAGTGTTTGTATGACTGTAGAAACAAGTTTACATATATTTAAAGTATAGATTGTGCGTGAGAACCCATCATGGCAAGCATCCATTAAGAAGGATAATATGCATATTCACACACGTTTTTGCTTTGAAAACAGGAGTGGAATGGGGAAAAACCGCAAGGTCTCGAGACGCATCTTTTAAAAGTTGAACTTTTTTTAACTTTAACAGCACGTTTTTAGAACACCATGTCATGTGCGCAACGGTCAAACACTTCCGTCTAGCGTGTGTTTATATAGAAAATAATAGAAAAGTAGCTAGTGGAGGAAAAACGTGTTCTGTGTTAATGGCTCCTAAGAACGTTTTGCTAATGTTCCAAATAAAATATGAAAACCTTATTTCTGAATGTTCACTGAAAGTTCAAATGTCCAGTTTAAAAAAAAAAAAATTAAACTTTTTTCTTGGTTATGTGAATGTTAAAAGGAACGTTCACATATGAACATCCAGGGAAAACGTTCCATGAACGATCTATAGATAATGTTTTTGTGCACATTAATAAAGACAAGATCAATTTTAATGAACATTATAATAACATTATTTAAGAAATAATATAGTATTTAACATATAATAAGAAACTTTGAGAGAACCTTGTGGCAAAGTTTTGAGAATGTTCCCTGTTAACTGAGAGATGAGGAAAACCAGTGAATGATTATTACTTCTGGGTTACTGATTTGAACCTAAATCTATTACCCTAAATCTTCCTGATCTATTACCCTAAATATTATTGGCTGGACTTCCATACGCTAATTTAAAAATGCTGAAGAGAAACACAAAGATGCAGATCAAAATGTCCAGAATGAAAAGAAAAAAAAAGAAAAAATACTGCTTACACACAAAAAAAATGTCATGTCACACGGTTTTTGAAACCGCTCAGTCAAAGAGCAAAACTTCACACCAAATCTCCAAAACCATAAGTTATTTCTTAGCCTTTGACTCAGGATGGTCTACTATTTCCGGTCAGAATCCGAAATGCAGAACGATGCATCTATATTGCCCACAACCCATCGTGCGTTGGACGAGGATTCGGTTAGCGTTGGACGAGGATTCGGTTAGAACTAGAGTCCGGCGGTTATGTAGAGAGGTTTAGATAAAGGGGTTTGAGTGATTAATTATCAGTATCTAACCTGACGAAAATGTATTTATTCAATGTTGTCTACATTATATTGCAACTGCAGCAGCATTGTGAACTTTTGTAAAGATACGTTTAGCCATTAACTTTTAAATGCATCATTACATTCAAATTGCAAACACATGAGGAGAATCTCCTCATGAAAGACCCGCGACTGGCAGATAAACGTGCTACTACATTTCTCTCCGAAACGGTAGGAAATTAAATGAGATTGAATGGAGGATTTTAACTGTGACAAGATGATTGACAGGGCAGTATACTGACAGAATGCACACAACAGATCTGTCCGTTAAAGATGACGAAGTAGTATGTCCCAAAGCTTGCCTACTCTTTTGCTATACACTCTAAAGTATGTACTTTTTCTTCACAAAAATACTTTAAGGGCGTAGTATAAGTAGGCGAATTGGGGCGCAGCCCAGGTCACACACACACACACACACACACACACACACACACACACACACACACACACACACACACATACTGGTTTTCATGTTGGATGGGGACCAACTTTATGATCATCACCTGTGGGGACCACCCTTTCTATAGGTTCTAGAGGTATGAAAAAAATTAGGGATACTTACCATAGCTTTGACAACATATACACGCCTTCAAATATCTGAATTGATGAAGTAATGATTTGATCATGCACAATGGGGACCTTTGAAAAATCGAGTGAACATGTCTTATAGGGACTCACTTTGCATAATTTTTGCATAATTCACACAACCTCCCATTTGATTTGTGGGGACCTAATTTGCATTATTTACACAACTTCCCCTTTTGATTTGTGGGGACCTAATTTGCATTATTTACACAACTTCCCCTTTTGATTTGTGGGGACCTAGATAGAACAATAAGTATATTACTAATGACAAATAATAGGCATTTATATTAAGTAAATCCTTAGATTGCACTTGTCCATTTACCCTTAAAAATGGGTTTAATCTACAACCAAGTAGAATTAAAATATACAGTAGTCCAAAACAACTTCGATTAGTTAATGTGGAGATATATTGAGGTCTGCAAATGGTGATAGTGATGCAAAGCTTCACTCTCGCATAGAACACCTATGGCCAGTTTCACAGACCAGGCTTAAGATAGTGTCAGACTAAAGTGCGTGTTTAAGCTGTTTTAACTGAAAACACATCTTAAATTAAGTCCATTGTGTCCAAGTGCCATTGTTTTGTCTCAAGATGTACACCAGTAATGTTAATTTCTAAGACACGTTTATAAAAGCTACTTAAATGTCCTAATTGAACTAAAGGCCAAATCCTGGTTTAATCTAAATCCTGTCTGTGAAAGCAGGTCCTAGTGTTGTGCTAGTTATCTTCTCAACATGCAGAATATTTGTTTGGATCGATTGACTTCCTCCGTTTGATTGGAATATTAGTGTGATTGAAGTGGATTGGTGTTGCAGGGAAAAAGTTCTGTTCACATTTCAAAGGATTGCATGCAAGTAGTGAATTATTGTCTGGATATTTTCCAACCCATTTCATACCCACAAGTCAAACATTTAAACCTTTCCACTTCAAACTATTCTTTTTATAATTGTAATTTTTTTTCAGCCAACCTCCCAGCATCAGCTGCTACTCATTCACCTGATACTTATTATAAATAAATAAAAATCTACTACTAATTGAGCTTCAAGACATTAATTCACATTACAATTGCTGAATTCAACTTTTATTGAGTTAAACTTTGAGTTCACAAAATAACTCAAATTAAGTCAAACCTCAAAAAAAGTCCTGATATTAAAAGTATAAAAAAAATGAAATGATATAAAATATATATAACTTTCACACATGCTTCCTTTCACGGACATGTGAATTTAAACAAACTACAACTTTAGAACAACTTTGTTTGACCAATGCTTTCCGACTGGTGGCCTTCGTCACGGTCATCATAAACATACTGCAAACATGACACTATTTGAAATGTTGTTTGCAGTATCTTTTATGATGACTGATGAAGGCCACCAGTTGGAAAGCATTGGTTGAACATTACAGCACCACTTGTAGGCTATAGAATAACTTTAGTTTTAAAGGGTTAGTTCACCCAAAAATGAAAATTCTGTCAGTAATTACTCTCCCTCGTGTTCCCCGTAAGACTTTCATTCATCTTCAGAACACAAATGAAGATAGTTTTGATGAAATTTGAGAGCTGGCTCACTCCTTCAATAGGCTTCTATTGTAATTGATATATGCCATCCCAGAAAAGTTAAAGACATAGTTAAAATAGTCCAAGTGACTACAGCGGCTCAACCTTAAGTTTATCAAGTGACGAGAATACTTTTTATGCGCAAAAACAAAACAAAAATAACGTCTTTACACTACGTGAACTGAAAATGACCAGTTGAATAAAGACGTTATTTTTGTTTTGTTTTTGCGCATAAAAAGTATTCTCGTCACTTGATAAACTTAAGGTTGAGCCGCTGTAGTCACTTGGACTATTTTAACTATGTCTTTTACTTTTCTGGGATGGCATATATCAATTACAATAGAAGCCTATTGAAGGAGTGAGCCAGCTCTCAAATTTCATCAAAACTATCTTCATTTGTGTTCTGAAGATGAATGAAAGTCTTACGGGGAACACGAGGGAGAGTAATTACTGACAGAATTTTCATTTTTGGGTGAACTAACCCTTTAAAACTAAAGTTATTCTATAGCCTGAACTAACCCTTTAACATCTTTGAAAAAATTGACAGAGCCATGCCATGACAGAGTTGCATCTTCACATTATTATTATTTGCACTGCATTTTCTTTTTGCAAGCTGTAATGCGATTATAAATGTAAAACTTTACGGTCTTCCAATCGCGGTTCTTCAGCGCTTCTGGTTCAGCTTTTAAACATTTGTCACAGTCGCTCTTAGCTGGTACAGTGAGTGATGTGATGAATCGCTTCATGTGCCTTTCCACCGCCTGCACCTCTGTCTGCTGCCAGGGTGTCTTCTTCTGGGTACTTTTACCTAAAAGTGGACAGAAAAAAAACTATTGAAATGATAAAGTGTGTGTACTTGAATTCCTACCAGACGTTCTAAATCCTATTATTAGTATTTATTAGGGCTGCCTAATAAAAATTATATTTTGTTTTAGATATACCAAAAAACTTTTACCGTGTGATCGCCCGGTGTCGCTTTCTGGTAGGACTTTTACGGGCTTTTCCCAAATCACGGAAATGACCTCGACGTCCGGGTTAGCGGTAGCATTAGCCATCAGGCAAGAGTTATTTATATAAACTCCTAAGGTACTTACAAACTTTCCAATGCCTCGTTTTATGAGTACAGAACCCATTTGTACTACTGTATAAGTTTGATACCATTCAGGGCATTATTAGTGGGGTAATTTACCAGATACAACCTTGGATCCGTTAGCGGGGGAATGGGTCATGTGTTTGGCTCGAGGTCATGGTGCAAAGGACCCTAGGTTGAAATTACTCCGAACCATCCCTTTAAGAAAGGGGGATCGAGCGGGATTCTTTATTGCTGTCGATTTTCAGTCTCTTTTTAATGATAGGCCTTGCACATCTGTCAATCATCCCCGTTTTCTATTTGGGAATGAACCCAGCGCTATGATTGGTCAAACTCTTCTTTTGCTGTTGCTTGATTTGAGGACTGCAGATGCACAGAGGCATCACCAGGTTTTTGTGTAGTTTAGAGCGAGAAATCGTACCAGCGTACTTTGAGGTCAAAATGCGTGCCTGCTACTCAAAATGCGTACAGGTCGGCAGGTCTGATATTCTGACTATGTAATCTGAAGTAATCTAGGCGCTTCACTGCGGAGATGACGAGTCAGCATCGTCGATTTAATCTCTGCAGCCGAAAACATTATCAATAAATTATTACAATGTTTAGACAGTCTCCTTCTGTTTTTTCAAGACACACTCATAATCACTGTTTGCCGGTGTGCTGTGGAGCTTTATGTGTGTTAGACTATGTATTAATAGGCAATTAAAGGCTCATTAGGAGTTATGGCTTATTAATATAATAATGCGATTAGATGACTAATAGCTTAAAATGAACGACTACTAGTCGACTAGAAAAATCTTTAGTCGAGGGCAGCCCTAGTATTTATGTCAGCATCTATATAGCAAGAGAAATTATTTACACTCTACCTATAAATAGAATTACACTGTCAATCAAACAGTGATTTTAAGATTCAGTCACTTGGCCTGAAATGATAATTGGGGAAAAGGAAATTATATTAGGATCAATGTCTTGGCTGCAAGTTATTTTTATGCATCCATCCACAACTGCTCCAGGGTTAGTTAGTACTGATCTTTAAATTATTAGAACAGCTACAATTCCTACTAGTGCCACAAAGCACCTAGTAGATTCTAGCATCAACCAAGTAACCCTATAAACAACTACAGATGGGTTCCCGAGCATTAATGATCTTGAAATTGTGTAGAGAAACAATTTAGGGATGCCAGCAGAAACAGTTCTGCGGCAAAGTGTTCAAATCGCTAAAGTTTTGGTGGAAACGGCTCAAAAAGGGAAACGGCAAAAAACAAAATAAGCATTTAGTGTGATCTGGTCTGAGATCTGGGTGTTAAGTGTTCCTAAAGGGTCTAATTTAGTCTTAGAAATGTGTAAAGAGTTCACCTTTGGAAGAAGGCCTCACAGCACTGGCTCCTGTAGGCATCTCTTCATTTGATGGTGGTCTGCGTCTCTTGGGTGGTGGCGGCATGTCATTCCTCTCGGTAGGAGTAAGTGCCACCTCTGCCGATGGTTCTATGGAAAATAATCAAAGTTCAACATTTTCAGAAAAATATACACTTTAAATGTACTATAGAATGCTGACAATACACAATTAATGTGTTATTTGTCACACTTATGCACTAATTATTTAAAATCATTAAAGTACAATAAACCCTAAACCTTGTGCAATTCTTCATTATTGCAAGTATAATTTAACTACATCTTTCCAGCAGACATTTAATCAAACATAAGCTCAAGTAAACGGAGTATTTAACCATTATATTTCATGTCTTAATCATCTGAAATGGTTTGTTTAGTGCCATGACACAACCAACACAAGAAGAGAGCGGATCAGCTAGCATATTACGACCAATTTACACGTTTCTCTTATGAAATATAATTTTTATGGTAGTAAACTCCACAAAAAAATATTCACTCCAGAATAAATGTTTAGTGTAAAACATTTTGAATAATAGCTTGGAGGCATTTGAGTCATTACACAATGAGCCGATTTGTCAAAAAAAAATTGTTCAGCATACTGAAGCATCTTCTTTAATGTTAGCTATGATGTTAGAACAATGTTTTTGCCAGTCAGGTCTTCATTAATTACGTGACTGAAAACTATTAATAACTTCAAAATGTAGTGTATTTTGACAGGAATACAAACCGTCAACAGTAGATGAACAGTGTCCCTCTTGTATGCTCCCGTCTTCCTCATCACAGTCAATAACTTTTTCTGTGGAAGTTCAAAGTACAGCTTAACAATGGTAAAACACATGGTATATGAATAGATGGTAAACCGAAAATCAAACAAAAGTCAAATAAAATACCACACCATCAGGATCTATCCCAATTTCATCCAAGTTCTTGCCATGGAACTCGGCTAATCTTCCTTGCTCAAGAGCCATTAGAACTTTGCTGATCTTGGCAAGTTGCAGGGTCTTCTCAGGGAGTCGATAGAACTCACGATGGATTCTTATGTCGTGTCCAAGAAAGTTTGCCAGCTGGTCCATCTCAGTGTCAGTCATATTCAGCACTGTTGAAAGGGTTGCGGCATGCTTTCGCAGTCTTGTAGATGTCAGAGACTTGGGACACTTTGAGCCACACGCCTTCGCAAAGCCACGGAGGCAGTCTGACCCTCGAAAATGTGTCATAGCTTCTGGTCTTGCAAACATGTAGGCATTGTCTTTCAGAACCGCACAAGCTTCTCTCTGCTTAACAAGGAGTTCTAAGGCACATAGCATCTTTGGAGTCAGAAGGATTGGAACTGGTCGACCACGCTTTCCCCTTGTGATAACCCTTGTGAAGTGTCTGCAGAGTTTTTTTTCCACTTCAGAGAGTGCCCAGTCCACATCCTCATGTGGATCAGAAGTGTCTCTTGATAAAAATGCAGACAAAGGCATGCTCGAAACCTCTCCTTCCCTGCGCCGGTTAAAGAGAATCATCTGGGCTAGACACACCTTTGCCAGCTCCATCCAGGCTTTGGTAGAGGGACTTTCAGAGAGTGTTTTGAACCATTTGTCTTGCACTTGACTGAGATATGTATGCATTTTCTGGACGTCTTCAGTAAAGGGCATGATAGTGGGCACATTCCACTTTGCTTCACTGATGTTCCGCAATGCTGTAGCCGAGATTAACTCGTTCCACTTGTTCGCATGGACTTCTAGAAACTCACTGGCGTTCTTCACAAGCTGTTTGTCATTCGAGATTAATCCCTGAGCTTTTAAGAGTTTACTCACTTTAACCAGGGAATTCCCAAGCTTGTTTGCAAGCGATGGAATCATGAACTTGTCCGTTTCACTGTCATACCCACACGTATACTTGACAGCTTTGACAGTCTCCATGTACTTCTTTGGATTTACACAATCTTCCATCGTTTTTAACGAGGTGACTCTCCTCGCCTTGTGAATCAACCTTCCCAATTCTCGCATCTTCTCTCGCACACACTGTTTATTTTTGGCTGATAGCCCTCCTTTGTTCAACAAGTGCTGCCCAATTTCAGTAATTACCCTGTCATTTTTGATTATATCTGTGATTGGGTCAGGATTCATGGCACTGATTACTCCCCACAGTTGTTTGGTCATGTTTGAAGGCACAGGCCCCGTGTATGTACACAAGGACTGAACACGGTTTTTTCCTGGTTTGGGGGGGACTGACTGAGGTTTAAGTCTACAAGAACGCATATGTCGCCACAGGACCTTTCTTGTAAAAAGTCCTTGACAGTACGCACAATGCATGAAATCATCTCCCTGTGCTTCTTTAGGTGGTCGTTTAAATGGCACCAGTTCCCCCTTTCCTGATTCCATAACAGCAGCATTGTGGGCATAGTTCCCTTTGTTGCGGATATAATCCAGTTGTTTTTTTCTCTCCTTTGAACCTTTTGGAAAGCTTAGAGCTCTAGCCACATCAGATTTTTTGCATGTGAACTTTCTAGATGCCTTGCCATCTTAGCGTAAGGTTTGGAGCAATACAAGCAGTAATGTCTCTTGTTGTACACTCTACTGCCATCTCTTTTTTGGTATGCATTAACAACTACACAGTCTATTGTGTTCTGACTTGAACTGGGTTCTTCTCCTGTTCCAGATGCTTCAGACGTAAGGCTGTGCATTTTGTCTGACGTTGTTGTGTCACAGTCAGGGGAACTCACGGAGCCAGATTCATCAATATCCAGTTCATCAAGAAGCTGACGTTTTGTTGGGTTCAGTGTAAGGCTAACATCACTGTCACTGTCAGAAGTGGTATCTGGAACATAATTATCTGAACTCTCTGGTGTAGAATCAAAGAGCTCACCAGAATCTTGAAGATCCATATCTTTCATCTTAAAAATAAAAAATAAAAAAAAGTTAATTAGAAATAGATAGAACTAATGCATTTAACGAATTGATCAGTAAATTGACAGACAAATATTGTGAACTGTTGTGATAATGATCTGTTCAAGTATTTTTTTTTTTTATTTACAATTTACATGTGACGATTTGCTGCTTCTTATTGTTTGTTATACTAAAGTTCTCAGTGATTAACAAAAACCTAAGCAAAATAACTACTCAAAGAGATGAAAATGGTTACGTTTACATGCAACAAAATAATCCATTAGTAATCAGATTGATGGCTCAATCAGACTGAAAAGCCTTCCTATGTAAACACCTTAATCATATGTAAAGAGTGAGCGGAGCGAGCTTCCATAGGAATTAACTCAAATTATAAATGCCCGTGCAGCCATGCACATTTAACTTTCGCTTTCAAATTAGCGATTTAAAAGAGGAGCAAAAGAGGGAAAAACTCCAATGTGTGCAATGTAAACATAGCCATTGAGTCTCTTGTTGCGACTTGAGAACTTACCATGATACTTTTAGTCCGTCTAAGTCTTGGTACAAAAATGTCATTTTCATTTTGGAGCTGTATCACAATCTGTAAAAAAAAAGAAAACAGTATAAACAACATTTTATATTATAGTATTTGAAATGTAAAAATAAAAAAGTGAGAAAAATAAATAAACAATTCCTGTCCAGCAAACCTCGCTCACACACATCTGGATTAAAACCAGCTTCATGAGGACCTTTCACACACAACGTTATAGTTCCTTATGGGGACTAGTTTCATCCAATTCAACACAAGTTGAAACTCAAACACTAACTGAAAGTGTGTTGTGGGGACGTCGTGAGTGTCCATTTTAAAGCAACAATTAACCTAGAAAAAAATCCTTGTGAAGGATAAAACTGGCCCTAAATACTCCACTAGCACTAACCTACTGGACACATGTTGTTAAACGGTTTAATGTATTAATTTACAACAGATACACATCAAAATATGCTTAAAAATCACTAAAGATTTAAGTCTACTGTCTCACTTTGTCATGTTTTAGTGATGAATGTGAACATACCTGTTGAGGAGAGTTGATTTGAGCAGATTCATCATCCATCCGAGTCTCTGACTGGAGAGAAGGATCAGAGTCACTCGCTGCGCTGGTATTAACAGCAAGGCTGGTTATCTGTAAGAGACAACATTTATAATGACAAGATATTAGAACAAGGTAACACAAGAGAGAAATCTGCAGCAGATATCACATGACTTCAGAGAGAGAGACAAATCAACTTAATCTAAAACACTTATTCCTGTCCAATTCAACCTCTGTTAGCGCTCACACACATCTGGATTAAACCAGCTTCATGAGGACCTTTCACACACACAACGTTATAGTTCCTTATGGGGACTAGTTTCATCAAATTCAACACACAAGTTGAAACTCAAACACTAACTGAAAGTGTGTTGTGGGGACGTCGTGAGTGTCCATTTTAAAGCAACAATTAACCTAGAAAAAAATCCTTGTGAAGGATAAAACTGGCCCTAAATACTCCACTAGCACTAACCTACTGGACACATGTCGTTAAACGGTTTAATGTATTAATTTACAACAGATACACATCAAAATATGCTTAAAAATCACTAAAGATTTAAGTCTACTGTCTCACTTTGTCATGTTTTAGTGATGAATGTGAACGTACCGGTTGAGGAGAGCTGATTTGAGCAGATTCATCATCCATCCGAGTCTCTGACTGGAGAGAAGGATCAGAGTCACTCGCTGCGCTGGTATTAACAGCAAGGCTGGTTATCTGTAAGAGACAACATTTATAATGACAAGATATTAGAACAAGGTAACACAAGAGAGAAATCTGCAGCAGATATCACATGACTTCAGAGAGAGAGACAAATCAACTTAATCTAAAACACTTATTCCTGTCCAATTCAACCTCTGTTAGCGCTCACACACATCTGGATTAAACCAGCTTCATGAGGACCTTTCACACACAACGTTATAGTTCCTTATGGGGACTAGTTTCATCCAATTCAACACACAAGTTGAAACTCAAACACTAACTGAAAGTGTGTTGTGGGGACGTCGTGAGTGTCCATTTTAAATCAACAATTAACCCAGAAAAAAATCCTTGTGAAGGATAAAACTGGCCCTAAATACTCCACTAGCACTAACCTACTGGACACATGTCGTTAAACGGTTTAATGTATTAATTTACAACAGATACACATCAAAATATGCTTAAAAATCACTAAAGATTTAAGTCTACTGTCTCACTTTGTCATGTTTTAGTGATGAATGTGAACGTACCGGTTGAGGAGAGTTGATTTGAGCAGATTCATCATCCATCCGAGTCTCTGACTGGAGAGAAGGATCAGAGTCACTCGCTGCGCTGGTATTAACAGCAAGGCTGGTTATCTGTAAGAGACAACATTTACAATGACAAGATATTAGACAAGGAAACACAAGAGAGAAATCTGCAGCAGATATCACATGACTTCAGAGAGAGAGACAAATCAACTTAATCTAAAACACTTATTCCTGTCCAATTCAACCTCTGTTAGCGCTCACACACATCTGGATTAAACCAGCTTCATGAGGACCTTTCACACACAACGTTATAGTTCCTTATGGGGACTAGTTTCATCCAATTCAACACAAAAGTTGAAACTCAAACACTAACTGAAAGTGTGTTGTGGGGACGTCGTGAGCGTCCATTTTAAATCAACAAATAACCCAGAAAAAATCCTTGTGAAGGATAAAACTGGCCCTAAATACTCCACTAGCACTAACCTACTGGACACATGTCGTTAAACGGTTTAATGTATTAATTTACAACAGATACACATCAAAATATGCTTAAAAATCACTAAACCATGACAAAGAGAGTCAGTAGACCTAAATCTTTAGTGATGAATGTGGACGTACCGGTTGAGGAGAGTTGATTTGAGCAGATTCATCATCCATCCGAGTCTCTGACTGGAGAGAAGGATCAGAGTCACTCGCTGCGCTGGTATTAACAGCAAGGCTGGTTATCTGTAAGAGACAACATTTATAATGACAAGATATTAGACAAGGTAACAAGAGAGAAATCTGCAGCAGATATCACATGACTTCAGAATAAATAAATAAAATTGAACAAACAAAAAAACATCTTTACAAGTATAAAATGTCTTAATTTTACATAGATAATCATTGTTTTGTTTTTTGGGATTACATTTCACCCATTAGTTGCAATATGGCCAATATGGCTACACATAACTTGGGGCAAAAAAATGTGGCCTAAGACTGTACCACCTCATTCTTTAATGTATAAATTGAAACACTGACCTAAAAGTAACTTAACTTGGATTGTAGCTTTCTGAGATTTGGATATCATTTATTGGAATAGACAAATTAGACTCATAGATTTCTAATAGATTAAAATTCTAATCTATTCAACCAACAACTTGTTTGACATGTTGCAACAATATGAGCTATTCTGTACACAGTGTGCTTTGCAACATACTTGTGTTCTCCATGGGTAGTCTTCTCCTCCATAATCATAGGCAATTTCTTCTCCTTCTTTAATGTCATCCAGGGCAAACAGACAAAGGTGAGGCTTTCCATTGACGTCAATTTTCTTCATCTTACAATTTGGATGTTTGTGGCAATCATTAGCTATCCGCCCAAACGATCCATCTTCTCTTGAGGCATCAATACTTAAATATGAAAGCATGAGAAAAGGATGAATACAAGTATTACAATATACCACCACAAATCAGTGTCTTTTTTACTAGGGCTGAACGATTTTGGAAAATAATCTAATTGCGATTATTTGTACTAGGGCTGGGCGATAAATCGATTTTATCGATTAACTCGAGTGTGTTGTGTACATCGATGTGTTTGAATGAAAATCGGTTTTCTCTATAATATCCGCCGACGCTCCCCTCTGGGCTTCCGTAGTTCTGAACGCGCTCAGCGCGTTTGCCATAGAGCTACACAAACAACATGGCAAATGAACAAGACCGCAGCTGCACAAGCACACCCGCCAAAAACATTTACAAACTGAATCTGCAGAGCTGCCAACTCTCACGCATTCACCGTGAGACTCACGCAGTTGTCACTTTCCACACGCTCTCACGCCACACATCCATTTCTCACGCAGAGAAAATCGCGAAGCAAAGAGGACGGTGACACCGACAGAGAAGGTTTACGGTACTATTGATATAAAACAAATTCTCAGCTCTCAGATTCTGTCAATTTAATTACAAAATTCAAACAATAAACACCGTTTTGGTGCTTGTAAATGTGACGTGACAGATCGCAGACAGATCTCAGTTCAAGCGGCACGTGAACGGTCATCTGTTAACTTACTACTAACTTAGTTAATATAAATAAACACGAATGATTAATAGGTAATTTGAAAGATACAGTATGTAATGTAATAAAATCGCTAGATCAAGTGTTTTTCAACCGCGGACAGAGGTCCATAAACAGCTGGAGAACAGTCGGGTAACGTTTACCTCAGGAAAGCCGTTTAATAACCATAGCACGTTAGTTGGACTTAAACAATTGTCTGTAGAGAGGAGTATTTTGCTAAATATGATAACTATATTACATTTTTATTATATTTTTACCGATATCATTAAAATATTATAACGTTGTCATTGTAAAAAACGCATTAAAATAAAATTGAGATGTTACTTTTAACCTTTAATAATAATACCAGCTGACAGGGCTCTGTATGTTTACAGTAGGTGACTTTTTTTTGGGAGAGAAAAATTAACAACACATTAACGTATCTACTGTACCTAATATTTATCCAAAGGAATCGATATTGAATCAAGATCAGAATCAAATCACAAGAATTGAAATTGTGAGCAGTAATAAAAACAGTAGCATACAGTCAGTGTACCAAGTAAACATTGTGTTGTCACTAAACTTAATAAAATTATTTTTAGTCACCAACTGATGCAAGTTTTTTTTTTTTTTACATTTACACCCATTTTATGTTATGTTAGGTTATGTTAAATGTTACATTTTCACTGTTTACAAAGGCAGGGCCTGCCATCTTGGCTAGCTAAAACTTGTTTTAAACAATTTATTTGTCATCTGCAGATTGATTTTAAATAGGGGGGAAAAAAATCGATTTAAATCGTAAATCGGATTTTTTAATGAAAAAATCGGGGATTTTTTTTTTAGGCCATATCGCCCAGCCCTAATTTGTACCAATATTGCGATTGCGATTTAATACGCGATTATTTTTTGAGCTCGTAATCTTTTATATTATTCAACAAACACAAGCAATAAATCATTGTAAAATATGGATGGAAATCTTTAGGCACCTCATGAGCCGATCAACTTTTTTTATTTATTAATTAATCTTATTAATACAACTTGAAATATTTATTTAATTACATATGTAATTATATGTAGGCTACTTTTAAAAATAATTACACATTAAAAACTAAATTAATACAATTACATGTTAAGAATTTTAAATAGGCTATATAAACAAATAGCTTCAAAACATAAAAGCTATCAATAACAAAGAGGGGAAAAAACATTACAAGCAATAAACAAAGAGTGCTATCAGTATTTAAGAGTCGTCTGAGCTGTGATTTTTCTTTCTCAGTTTAGATACGATAAGCTGCTTCACACTAATGCACAGATCTCTTTTAAAATATAGGTAAGATGTGGTTTGTTCTGTCTGTTTAATAACTTAAGACATAACTGACTGTTTGCATTAATTTTGCGTCATAAACGCATTTTGAGATGCAAGTACACGTAGACAGAGTGGCTCACAGCCGCATGTGAGAGCGCTCTTCACAAAGCGGGCGTGAGTATTTGAAATTGAAAGCAGCTTCTGTCGATGGTTTTCATACTTTTATTTTTAATGTATAAGCCAACTGCATTCCAAAAGACATATGATGCCTTTATAGAGCATTTGCATGGAAAATACCGGCGGGCGGGACCGCGCACTACTAGAGTAACATCAGCTATTTTTCGGAAGGTTCGAATGTGTGTGACAGAGGAATTAGAAGCAAGCAGAATACGGTTGTTTTTAAAGCACACGCAGCGTCATCACGCATCTGTGTTTAAAACTAAGCTCAGACTCGATTCTGAAATTATCTAAATCGTTGAAGAGAATCTATAACACAATCACATAAATTAAACAAACTGTTCTTTCCTGTAGCCTATGCCAGGCATATGCGTAGCGTGCAAATTTGAGGCTTCATCTGCAGTTCAGACTGCTTTACTATTGCGTGTCACGTGACTAGAGTGTAATCGCAGCTTTTGCGGTTACAAAATCGCGTTTCATCATATCGCGATATTATCGCAAATGCAATTAATCGTTCAGCCCTATTTTTTACTATAGTTTAGAAAAAAGAAATATAACTTTGGTGCAACTTGACTTCTTACCACCATGTTTTCCCTCGCCACTTGAAATCAAACATAAATGCAGCACAGGATGCGTGGTAACGTTTTCTTCTCCTCTGCAGTTCTGCATCATTTATCATATCTCCCTTATACTCAACAACAAAATCACCTTTGCAAAAGGCACCCTTTGCAAATAGACCACGTCCTGCAATATACAGAAAAAAAAACATTTTTACACACAAAAAAACATATAGGCCTAGATAAAGGAAAAAAAGACAAATAGTTGGCTGCTGATTTAAAATAAGCTGCAACCAGGGGTCTAATTAATGTACCCAGAAGTTTGGCATTACATGCTCATAAGATTATGGTTGGGACATGCATATGATGGTAAATATTGAATGATGAATCACACCTCCTTACCTTTCACTGCATTGATATACTTCACATCTAATTTGAATGTTTTGTCAGTCTTCGAAACAACGTGATGCATGGCATCCTTAAGGGGGCTGATTCGTGGTGGCATTTCAAACTGATAGAGAAAAAATTGTGTGAAATAAATTACACTGTGAAAATAGGGAGACATGCATAATTCAACTAGCATGTTCAATAAGTAGATAAGAATGTTATTGTAATGTAACACTATATTGTATTAATGTAATGCAACACTATTACAATGATATTGATCAATGTAAGACAAGAAATCAGAACTCAAGGATAATATCAGATTTATCATCTGGCACAATGCATCAACTCACCATTTTCACTTAGGCTCTAATCTCTCACAAAACCAACATCTATATAATCACAGGTAGCCTTGGCAATTATTTAACTAGCCTACTCATTTAGACCTTAACCTAACTACTTTTATGAACTATCTCACCATACAAACCCCTGTTTATTTTAACTACGGTCATACTTAAAACGAAGCTTATTAATTTATTATTTTAAAGCTACTTATCATTTCAGTGTTTTGTATTTACTTAATTTCTCTGTGAAGCACTTTGGTCAAGATCTGTGGCTTGTATAATTTATGTTGCCTATGAGTTCGCTTAAATGTAAAAACAATTATTGATATTTAATTCTTCATATCAAAACTAAAAGTCAAACACAAGAGCGATAATACCCCCCTCCCCCCGCGGAACGCGATTTAAACCTGTGGCCTGACAAGAAATATAACTTGTCTTTAATTTAAAGTATAAAATAATCAACCATCCAGCACTAACGCGAACTAGACAGAAATAAACTTAATAACATAATCCCTCCATTAGCAATCAGTCAGACTAAAGACTTGACGACATTTGTCAGTTAAAATTAAGTCCATAACATTAAATTGTATGATTATGTGATTGGAAAAACACAGAAACATGTCAGGCCACACTTAGCCTCGACAATTAGCACTAACTAGCTAGCCCGCTGACTAATCGAATTAACCTAATTAGTTTTAGTTTAATACATATGTGCTTACCTTGAGCTTCACTTTTATCCTCTGCAGAAGTTTAGATCCTTAGTTGGCATCTCCAGTAAATAATCTTCTTCTTTGTCCTCCGTGTAAAGTATCAATATCATACTTATATTTTCGTTTTGCTGCTGAAATCCTTCCTAACGAGGACCCGGAAGTGGGCGGTACCCAACCATAATTGGAAAATGTGTGTGTGGAGAAGTGAGCGCATTACCAGTCAAAAATGTTTGGGGGCGCAGCTGAGCACCCGCTTCACACACATACACTACCTGATAATCATGTGTTATGGGCCAATGCTAAAACTCCGCCCAGTACCTTCAGAATAGTTCCTCTATATAATTAAATGGGTCACCCTTATGGGGACCAGATTTTTTGTCCCCACAACGCAAGAGGTCCCCATTACGTGACTGTGTAAACAGATTATTGTCCCCACAACGTGATGATTACCAGAACACACACACACACACACACACACACACACACACACACACACACACACACACACACACACACACACACACACACACACACACTTCACATGTGCAAACACGAATTGTTCACTGCTTTACTGTACATATATACACTGCTATATACTGCCTATACACTCAAAAGTACTTTTTCTTCATGCTTCTTCATGGTTACATGCTTTAAGGCCTTAGTATAAGTAGGTGAATTGGGGCGCAGCCCAGGTCACACACACACACACACACACACACACACACACACACACACACACACACACACACACACACACACACACACACACACACACACACACTCCTCACGTGTGCAAACACTAATTTAGTGTTCTTTACTGTATTTGTACTGTATCTTTACTGTATTAGTGTTCTTTCCTGTATTCTGAAGAATATACTTTTGGTTTACATATGTTTATGGTTTTGTTGAATGCTATAAAACAGTATTGTAACAGTAATTAATTCACATAAATGATGATGAAAACAGTTTCCAAAAAAATACCCATATATGCAAAGACAAAGTCATGTGATTGTCTCAAGTCATGTGATTGAATAATTCACTCAGAACATTTTTTAAACGGAAACGGTGGTGAGTTGAACTGATGACGCAAGAGTTGCAACTATGGCAGCTGAGAAGGCCATTCTATTTATTCTTTTTGAAGAATTTTCAGAGCCTGATGAAATCGGTAGGCTATAAATACGTGTTTAATACTGCAAAATACCCTCGATGTTACAGAATAAAAGAGACCATCCCAAACGAGTGAAGGGATTTGTGAAAACTGTGGTTCCTAATTATTGTGATCCAACATTTGCCTTGCATTTCAGGATGAAAAGACAAACATTTCAGGTGAAGGATAATCCACTTCCGAGGCTGTGTTATGATATGAACTTATTATTTTTATTGTGAGTATTAGGCTTACCATTATTGCTGATCACTGTTGATATGTTATAAGAAAGAGAAAACGTATCTCAAACCCCTTGCACACATAGACAGTATATAAGATGGACACAGCGACCCCATAGATTTCAACGGAGAAAAGTGAAGCCCATTAGAAGCACTCACTTCCTGATGGCTGGGCGTACTGCGGAGGCTCAAACTGAGCTTGGTGACGTAGATGACGCGAGTCTTCTAGTAGCTGTGCCGAGAGAAATCTGAATCATTCCCTTCCGAATCTCGCAGAGACGGAGAGCGTGAGTATTAGCAGTCCATGAGCTAGCAGCAGGAGCAACTTTATCACTCTCTATGGGCTTCTCCCTAGACTTTATGCCTCCACGTCCCCCCAATTGCTTGCGAGCTTCTCCTCCTGTCTATACGGTAATTTCTCAACTGTGCGACAGAGAGTCGCGTGATTATGACGCAATCGTTAGCCTATTTTTACAAAAACGGCTTCTACGGGGCCATAACGTAAGGTACAAAGTAATGGAGCCTTTTATACATTGTCGTGTTTCTTCAGAAATAAATAATGGACAAATCGAGTCTTTAAACGCCTCAGATGTAAAGTTATTCGCTGTCAAAGTGATGCCAAAATGAATGAGAGTCAATGGAATGCTAACAGCAGGGGAAGTTCTGCTACACTGGTCGGCCCCCGGGGAAGCTTCAGTTTCCGGCGGATGGATTACCCCCTTGGTTGCACACCGATTACAGGAACCATGTCATTCAACCCGGAAACCCAGGTGTGTTCAGCTTGAAGCAACGTTGCGCAGACCGATCAGTGAATGACATCAAAGTACCGCGAGAGTGATTAGAGAGCAGACGGCTCCATATGCTTTCGAATCGCTCTCACTGTACTTTGACGTCATATACCGATCGGTGTATCGAACACACCTAATAGGTCTCATTCACTATGTATATGGATAAGTTTGAGTGCAATATCTACATTTTCATGTACAAATAATGGTTTATTAATAAGGTTTGTACTAAAAAATATTCTAAATATTATTTTTTTAGGAACAGCTAACAAGACTGATGGCAGAAGGAAGGTCTGGACTCTATCGCAGCTTTTATTGCCCAAAAGGACGTTTGACTGACATCATGTAACGCGGCCAATCAGTTTGTTTTGTTCCGCATCATGTTTAGGGGTGGGAAAATGTAAAGTCCATGTCCCTACAACAACAGACTGGCGTGCATCTAAATAAATGATTAATTCAAGAACGTTGTGTGTTTACTGCAACAATGGAGCCGCAAACTTCACATGTACTTTTGAAAATCCAGCGTTTAGTTGATCCTGGTAAGCGCTCATTGACACAGTTGTAAACACGACAGCATTCTTCGTCCACGAGGGGGTTTGGTGTGACAGCATTTGTTTCCAGGTGGACCATTAAATAACACGGCACACACGTCTCCAGGAAATCCTGTAGAATTCGACTAACCAGATGACGACTTCAAAAATCCTGAAGTGTTTCCAGTTAATTGTGCCATATGCATAAGACGTTCAGCCAATGGTCCATTGTCTGAGGCTGAGACAAGGAACAACTAAACCCACAAGTACGCAAAAAAAAAAAAAAAAAATCACACTCTTGGTGGCACACTTAAACTTGCTTTGAGGACAGCACACTTGGCACTGCTCGAGATTTTGTTGCGCATTCTCTTAGAAGAGAGTGTTCAGTGTTGTATGTAACCCCTTCTATGGAAATGGCTTGTGCGTGTTTTCTGCAAATCAGTAACCTTGCGATCGCTCAATTAGAATACTAGAAATTCATTAAGGTAAAGAACAAATTAATGTACACATGTTGTAAACATTTCTTATGATAAGTTCTCCTGTCAGTGTGTAAATGCATTTAGTCTGTGCACTTCAAATAAAAAAGCCACAACTTTAGGCTGAGATGGAAACGGTCCTTTATTTTCAAATAGTTTAAAGGGGTCATCGGATGCAAAATTCACTTTTATTTGGTGTTTGCATATACATGTCTTTACAGTGTGTTTGGACACAACCACCCACCATACAATGGAAAAAAATTGTATGGCTTTTTTTTAGCCTCAAAAAGTCTAAACATTCAATAATTAAACCGATTGGATTTTCTGAGCAATTTGATGCTCCGCCCACGACCGCTGACGGACTGTCCTGTATTCGCATATTTCCTCCCTTTGCCATTTGTATACTGTCCACCAAAGCAGCACTTGTCTTGTGTCGACACCCCCCACGGAAGAGAGGGGTGGGGTGAGCAGTTGCTCCTTATCATTTAAAGAGACATGCACCGAAACGGGTAGCTGTGAACAGAGCTGTTTTTGAGGATGTAAAAACGGTGTTGTTTTACACAACCATTGAGGAATTTTAACCAAAGAATGTTACAAACTTTACATGAAGACCAAGAATCATACCAACTTGTGGAAAATGGGCATCCGATGACTCCTTTAATTCCGATTTATCGTATAAATTAAATATGCAACTTGGATGGAAATAATCATGGACATGAATGATACCTCAAATAGCACAGCTTGATGAGGATGTGTGTGCTTTCACAATCAGATTGGTGAAAAAAAAATCCATATAGGGATGAGGAATAACAAAGTACTGGCGTGTTTGTTCTTTTCACTTAGGCCAGTAAGCAACCACCCAAAACACTCAGCAGCCACCTAGAATATTCACAGCAACCTATAGCATCAAGCTCCACATGCCTTTTCTTTTCATTTCCAACCATTGTGCCACACGAGAGTACAGTTGTTTGATATTTCCACAGGCTATTTTTGAGTTCACAGTCAAGGAAAAAAGAGGTTTGAGTCGGTTTGTCTTCCTAGCAGGAACTTGACACAAAACACGAAGGAGAGAAGATTGACAGCCTTTAGATAGGAAAATCCCATATTCATCAAAGAGCGCACATTAAAAGGCTCTACTGCACCCTATAACTCTGCAGGGATCAGGAGATATCTGGGAGTACAGAAGGGAAAAATAAGGACACCGCGTTAACATTTGGGAAACGGATGATCTGCCGCCTATAAAAATGCAGCAGGCAGGGAAGTAAATCTTCTGAGATTATCAAGCTACGATCCGCTGAATGTATCATAAATATTTATGCGGTTACAGACAAATTATCTCGCAGCATCAAAACAAGAGGGCATCATTCACGGATCTCATACATAAGCCCTGCACATTCTCCCCTAGCTGAATAAAATAACTCATCCCGTGCGATTTTTTACACCGCTCTGTCAGTTTACTTGCGATGAATAAGGTGGAGATCCACAATGGGAAAAGATATAGATGCAAGTTCGAGGATGGAGGATAGGAGAGCTTGCCAGGATTCTGTGGGAGGATGAAAGAGAGAGCAGGAGAGAGAGGGATGATGGGGTGGAAGGAGAGAGAGGGTCATCTAGGGGGTTGGAGGGCCATAAATAAGGCTAATGAAATGACGTGGTTTAGATGGCTGAGGCCCAGGCCTTTAGCCTGATTTACTCTGATTGTGTCCCAGCACGCAGCAGACCCATCTATCCACCTCTCTCTCTTTCCTGCTCTTTTCCTATCACCCACCCCCACACCAGACACACATCCTATTCCAAGGTACTAATATCATGTTGCTCGCATATATCTAGCACACACAAACATGAGAAGAGGGCATAAGAGCCAGGGGTGTAAATTAGTTCAGTAATTGTGCTTCATTACTATAATTTCACTTTATTTGGGGCAATTTGTACTTTACTTGAGCACTATTAAAACTTCACGTTTGTACTTTTACTCAATTACATTGGTAACACTTTACAATAAGATTCATTAGTTAATGTATTAACTAACATTAACTAACCATGAGCAATACATTTGTTACTGTATTTGTTAATCTTTGTTAACATTAGTTAATAGAAATAAAGCTGTTCATTATTTGTTCATGTTAGTTCGCAGTGCATTAACTAATGTTAACAAGATTTTAATAAAGTATTAGTAAATGTTGAAATTAGCATGAACAAATATTAATAAATGCTGTATACGTGCAGTTCATTATTAGTTCATGTTAACTAATGTAGTTAACTAATGTTAACTAACGAACCTTATTGTAAAGTGTTACCATTACATTTACAATTACATTTCTAATGGAAAAATTATACTTTTTACTCCTTACAATAGACTCTTTTAACATTTCCAGCATTGGAACGTGCAGGTTAACTATATAGCAGGGTATATATATATATTGAAAGATGGATTAGGGGCCATTCACATGTTTTTGCTTTCATTTAAAGAAGAGTTTTTGACCTAAATCAATGCATTTTAATTTGATCATAACCATCAGTGAAGATGACCTTGACTGAGTGTGAACAGTCTAACATATATTGAAGTATCAATTTTAATATTAGCTGCGGGTGAATTTAACGTTTAACGATTTCAGGTAACAGGTTTCAGTTTAACGTTTGGTGTGCAATTAAATGTTGAATCGTATTACCCATCACAGTTACGTTTTTTGGCTAGACACTTTGGTCCGGTTTCACAGACAGGGCATAAATTAGGCTTGAGTTCAATTAGGGCAATTAGTAGCTTTGCTTTCATATACGTGCCCTAGAAAAAAAAACATTACTGGTGTGCTTAAGACAAAACAATAGCACTGACATATTTCAAGATATGTCAGTGCAAGTTGCTTTCAGTTAAAACTGCTCAAACATGCCTAGCCTAAGACTAGCTTTAAGCCTTGTCTGTGAAACTGGGAGTTTGGCTCTACATATTATTCCTAATTATTTCCTGTGTCTCCTGTTCATGGGAAGGTTTTTCATCTTCTCTGTCTAATACGTACCAGCTTAAAATCTCAGTCGGGCAGCAGAAACCCAGGAGGATTTCTCTAAAGCGACGACACACTGGATTTATGTGTAATATTGGCACATTTGGAGCTCTTTGGATGTGTGTGTGTGTGTGTGTGCAGTGACATTATTCATCACTGGGCTTGCGTTTCATCCATTTGTTAGAATCTTTCTGCCTCTCTCTCGTTTCTCATAAACACATATCCAGAGCAAAGACGGATGTCTTAACATCACTTTGAGATATAGAGATTCTATTTAAATTGTTATGTCTTTATCGGCTCTGCTCCTCTGCGCTCTATGTGTGAGTGTGTTGTCAGGAGATATTAATAACAGGCCCTCGGGGTGCTTGACAAAGACTCACGAGTTATAATTACCAGTCTTATCGAGGGATGTAACAGGAGAATCAGTTCAAACTCACACCAGTTGTTCCTCTCCACGTTTATTAAACCTCTGCTTAATGGGTTCTTGCAAATCAGTGATGCATACGTTTTATTTTTTATTTGGGGGATTTGGAACATGACATTTATTTAGATTTTGTCTTTTGGGCAGAAACACAGGTACGTGACGTGAGAAAGTGAGAATGGGATCATGACAAGGCTTGAACTTGAATCACTCACATGAGCACCATGGCTCAACACGCAAAACTCTTTCCAGAGTTCGGTATTAGCTCATGATGTGATCATTTGATAACAAGGTTTTGAGCCATTCAGAAGTCAAATAATAAAGCCTTTGAATTCCTGAATGTAAATTGGGGAAACAAATAGGATATTTGAATGTAAATTCAAATATAAATTTGAAGGAATTACAATTAAAGTTGCGATGAAATATAAGTAGAAACAGATGTTTTCTTTCGTATTGTGCCGTACATCTGAGTGAAACGAAAAAATAAAAAAAAAGTATGGCAAGGAATTGGTTCTTGTTATTGATTGGATGGAGGCACATCAGAATGCAAACTTGCAGTTAATTATAAGAAAAGGGTGGAGTTTAAGCGGACTAAATGACTGTGTCTCAATTCAAAGGCTGCGGTCTCAGCCGTACTTGTCACCTGAGCACATATCTTTGAGGAGGTCTCATTTCAGAAAAATAACCATTATAAAAGTGATTTATTATCTGTGATCGAAAATAATTGTAGTATCTTTCTTTGGAATGTAATGGTTAATTTTCTGAAATAAGGCAGCCTCAATCACTCAAGTGGCTGACAAATGTGACTTCTGGAGGATACAACAAATCATTCAAATCAACAGATAAATGTTTATACAAATATATGGGTTTGATGAGAATTTTTTGGATTATATCAGTGTTAAAATAATAACATTAAATGACAATAATTAGTCAAAATGAATGGTGTAATTATTTATGTTGTGTTGCTTGTGACATCCTGTTGTTTCTGGCTAATTCAATATCAATTGCAATTAATGAATTGAAATAATATGCTAATATCTTGTTGGTCTTCCGCGCGCTGCCAAAGCAGCGCTGACCTGCTGAGGCATGGACATGAAGGTATCCTGTGGTATCTGGCACCAAGACGTTAGCAGCAGATCCTTAAAGTCTTGTAGGTCGCGAGGTGGAGCCGCGCGTATTGAACTTGTTGTTCCAGCACATCCCACAGATGATCAATTGGATAGAGCAATGAGTGCAGTGTGGCAGGGTACATTATCCTACTGAAAGAGGCCATTTCCACCAGGGAACACCATTGCCATGAAGGGGTGAACCTGGTCTGCAACAATGTTTAGGTACTTAGGAACACAGGGTTTCCCAGCAGAACATTGACCAGAGCATCACACTCCCTTCACCCGCTTGTTGTCGTCCCACAGTGCTGGTGCCATCACTTTCCCAGGTAAATGGCGCACACGTACTGTACACTGCTGTCCATGTAATGTTAACGTGACTCATTGGACAAGGCGACCTTCTTCCACTGCTCCAAGGTCCAGTTCTGACGTGTCCATTGTAGGTGCTTTCGATGGTGGACAGGGGTCATCATAGGCACTCTGATTGGTCTGTGACAACACAGCTCCATAAGCAGCAGTGTTATACACTGTGTGTTGTGAAACATTCCTCCCATAACATCATTAAAATTTAGTGTGCCACAGTAGACCTTCTGTTGGCTGGGACCAGACAGGATAGCCTTCGTTGCATCAATGAGTCGGGCATCCAACACCATTGGTTGCCAGTTTGTGTTTCGTCCCTCTCAGACCACTGTTGGTAAATTCTCATCACAGCTGATCGGGAGCAACTCACAAGCCTTTGCGGTTTCAGATACTCTAATCCAGTCACCTTGCAGTAACAATTTGGCCCTTGTCAAAGTCACTCAGATCTTAATTCCTGCCCATTTCTCTTGCATCTAACACGTTGATTAGGAGAGCTGATTGTTTGCTTACCATCTACCCAGACCTCAAACATCTCTTCTGAGACGTTTTCTTCTGTCACCTTGAAAGTGATTATCACAGATGACAATATTTCAAAAAGTTTGGCTTTTTGAACTGCTTTCCTTGGGCTCTTACTTAGGTACTTGACAACCTCTTTACCCAAATTAATCTTCAGCATTTTCAATAATGGTCAGGGTTGGTTGAAGCCAGCTCCATTTGACTTATCTCATGCTGTGGGTAATTATACAGCAGAAAATGAAGTGTATGAAGTGGCGTTCAGGTTATTCAAAGAGCTGTGAGCTGGCAGACAGATGAAAGAGGTAGAGGGCGAGAAGAGGAGAAAAATAGAACACCTCAAACTGCTTTCAAAGGATCTCCATCTGTAAAAGAAGCGAATGGCAGGACTTGTGCGTGGGAGGTCTGGAGACAAGAGTGGGACGAAAAGAGAAAGAGATCAGAAAAATAAAGAGATATCTCTTGGATGGGTAACTGTTCATTTTTACGCCTTTCTTCTTCTTCTTCTCCTCCACCACAGAGCATCATCCTTCTTTCTCTGAGGGTGGGCTGTTTTTCTCTCAATGTGAGTGTTGTATGAGTCAGTGCAGTGGGCCCACGCATTTTCCTCATGCAGGACAAAGGACAGGAAAAGAAAGATGAGCAGGCTCAAGCGGTTTATACGCTCTACTGTTGCTAGACAGATATACCTTGAACAAACTCTGAACCAGCGCCAGTAACATTTAATCCCTCAACACTCCCATGAGCACCATGACACCGTGTGACGTGTACACCCCTACTGTGGTGGTGCCATGGTACATATGAAGGTATCAGATGGTTAGACTAGGGGTGTTGAAACTAAAAAGTGGAGGGACAGATTATAAACCTTAGTAGACTACCTCACATGCACTCTTAAAATAGCTTCTTAATTTATGGTTCCTTAGCCATGTAATCTTTCCATTGCACAAAAGAGTCTTTAGTTGAAAAGGGTTCTTTAGATTACTAAAATGTTCTTCACACTAAAACAAAAATGGTTATTTTAAGAATTTTTCACTAAAAGGTTCTTTGGAGAACCCAAAATGGTTCTATGGCATCGCTGCAAAAACCTTTTTAAGAGTGTGGGCTCATTGAAAAAACATGCCTCCACCTACATTTTTGCAAAACTGATAACAAAAACATAACTATACATACAATTAACTGCAGATTATTGATTAATAAAAACTTACTTTTATGCGATTATTTGCACAATACTTTGTTATGAACTTACAAGGCTTGTACCATAGTGCATGATTTGCCTCCAACATTTGCTTTACATGATTTGTAAAATATTACAGTTATAAAAATATTTCAGTTGGACGTTTGCATCATAACCAGCTCCATATGGCTTTTTGTGATGTAGTAAAATTGCTTGGTAGCTCACCTGGTAAAGCATTGGACTTGTGATGTGGAAGGCTCGGGTACAAGTCCTGTGAAACACAAGTCATGATTAAAGACCTCAAAGACTTGTAGTTGCTCAGATCTTTATTCCTGTCCATTTCTCCTGCATCCAACAGGTTGAATAGGAGAACTGATTGTTTGCTTACCATTTCATCTACCCAGACCTAAAAAAACACTAAGATCTGATTTGTCAGGATTACCGTAAAACTTCAAATAATACCCAGGGCTTTTATTTTCCGAAATCGCCGAACTGCACCGGCTTGTATTTGAGACAGGCATCGATAGGCTATGAGACAGGCCTTTAATTTACTGTTGAGACTTCACCCTGTGCTGCAATATACATTTAGTTTTACATTCATTTACAGCTGGTTGAATGAAAATTGCTGATGTTATCGTATTTTCAGGGGATATTCTCAATTCATTCAGTTAACGGACGCTCTGAGATAAAGTGAATTCAGACTGGAGACTAAGCAACGATTGTATTTAATTGTATCAATGATAACATAGTACAGGCATGATCTTAATTTCATAATGTCCTGAAACATAACAATATTGCTGGCCATAAACTGACAAAGTGCGCGTCCGGTGTGCGATACCTCAAGTTGTCACAGACGTGACGCGGCGTTGCGCTGCACTTCTCGTCTGGTGTGCAATACCTCGAGTTGTCATAGACGCGACGCGGCGCTAACTCTCTCTGCCTGTCTTGCTTGCGCTAACAGCTCCTGCCCAGATGCGCAGGGCTCTATTTGCGTGCGCAATCTGCAATATAACTTGCTTAAACAGACGATCTGACGAGTTTTAGAAGATTAAATACAACCCGAAACTAAAAACAGACCAGGCCTCTATTTGAGACCGGCCTTTATTTATCCAAACCTGTAGCCACACCAGGCGTGTAAAAGAGACAGGCGTCTATTTGGGACTCGGTTATTATTTGAAGTTTTACGGTAGGCCTTATTTCAATTAGGCCATTTAAGTAGCTTTTAAAAATGTGCCTTAGAAAAAAAACATTACTGGTCTGCATCTTGAGACAAAACAATGCCACTGACATATTTTAAGATATGAAAGAGCAAGTTTCTTTCAGTTAAAACAGTTTAAACATGCATTTTAGTCTGGGACTAGACTTAAAGCAACACTAAAACTAAAGAACTTTACCTCTTCGGTCGCCCTACAGGTTGGAAGCCGAATTGTCCTGTCCCACGCTGTTGTAAATAATTTAGCCTACCGCAGCTACTGTTGCACGCACACTCGCTATTTATCCAGCACCGGCTTTGAAATGAACGATGTCCACAGACAAGGTAGAGTATGTTGCATGATTTTATGAAAGTATGATGTATTGAGACATCAGAAACGATGAAAAACAAAATAATGACTATTGTAACGCTTGACGTAAAGCAAGCCAAATTTGTAGTTTTTTTATGTCTCATTCGAACTACAGAAACGCTACCCGATCTAGAAAACTTGTATAGTGCGGTTATAGCAGATATAGGGCCGCAAAGCGAATCCTGAAGTGCCTTTTACCCTGTTGTGGCTTGATGAACCACTGATGCGATTTTGGAAACATTATTTTAAGGTAAAAAAAAATATTTAGTGTTGCTTTAAGCCCTGTCTGTGAAACAGGGAGAACGTCATGAAAGCATACTCTCTTTAAGGACACTTAACACTTAAGTGAATCACCGTTTAAACAATCACCGTTTAAAAATAAAAATTAAAAATTGCCATGCAGCCACTGCCAGCTTTTTTGATCATATTCATAAAACTTTCAAGGCCCCCAGAATATTTTGTTGTATGAATATCTGAATATGCATTATATTAAATTATTTTAAAACAAAGAACAGATCAAATCACAATATCTGCAAGTAGAGCTTTTTAAAAAAAAAAAAAAAAAACTTTTAAAGTACACTACTTTCAATACAATTAATGGAATGTACTAGTTCCATAATTTTGTCTGAGTGTTTAAATGGTCTAGGTGGGCAGCTCAAGGTTTCGAAACAGAGCAATTATGTCTTTCATTAGAGCTTATTTTACAGCCGTCTTTTCTTCCGTTGAGTGTGTGAAGGCATCCGCTCTAGTCTAGATATAGAGTCTCAAGGTTATCTGCAGTTAACTGTGTATTTTTCTTTCTGTCAGTGCTCTCTGTACGCTGGTATCTGTGGTGATAGATGATACTGCCGATAGAGCGGCTGGTGTGTCTCAGCAGAAATACTCCCCTCCCCCCTCGACAGGCATGGCGTTAACGGCGGAATAAGCAGAGCTGCTCCGAAAAGTGCTGAAATATCAAGATATAAGTTGCCTTCATTGAGCCCAGGAGCAGAGAAGGAAAAGAAAGAGAGAGAAACAGACTAAGAGAGGCTCAATTAGCTCATAGACCTATGCCATAATGTGTGACAGTGTGAGTGATTCATAAATATGGATGAGAGTGAGTGTGTGTGCATATGTGTGGGGGAGGCTGTGTGTATCCTGAGCCAAGTCCTCTCAGAGTGTGAAACCTAATGAGTGCATGTGCTGTAATCCCTGACACATGATAAAAACTTTCAATGCCGCCACGGTGCTTTTTTGTGATAGAAAATCAGTAATGGAGAGTGTAGAAGAGCTAGAACTGATAGGTCACTGTTAGAAGGCTGTAATGCGATCACAGGAATTCCTGCGCTCAAGGCAGAGCCAACTATTGTACAGTCTCAGGCTGATAGAATACACTTTTGTCCTCTACAGATACACTGAGTCATCTTGATCTCACTTGGGAGGAGGGTGAGAGAGAGAAGGAAATGGAGAAAGACATGTTTGTCTTTGATGAATGTATATTGAATACTTCACCACCATAAATCTTGGCAGATTCTCTCATCCGCCCCAACTAAATACTTTGCCACAGGGGTTTTCATGCCATTGCGTTCAGTATGGAGGCCACACCTGTTTACCTTTTGCCTATATTCCACGTGCACTATGTAAACCTATGTAATACTATGTAATATATTGCCACATATATTCCGCAAAAACACTCTGCCCTGATGAACATATCTAATGTAACAAACTACAGTACTCAAGGGTGCTGGGCATGGAGGTAACTCTCACATGGCTGTCTCATTTAAACAGATGTGTTCTTATTTGGTAACTTGAAGTAATAGTGGAACCGCTTGGGGTTAGTAAGACTTTTTAAAATGTTTCCCAACACTGCTGAAAAATCTAGCATTGCTGGTCACCAGCATAAGATAAGTTTTGCATGCTAGGACCAGCATGGGATGCTGGTTTGCTGGTCACCAGCATGGGAAGCAGGAGTGCTGTTGGACCAGAGCACTAGCTCAGGTCCCTTTCAAAGTGGAACTTCAACACTGCATCTTGGATTGATGCTATTGGGAACGCCATCAGCGTGACTAGTATGAAGCACTTGTTGTGACAAACACACCCATTTTATTGACCAAAAACATTCCATGACATCACTAGCAGAGCGGCCATGAGTGTTAGATGGCACCTGTAATGGACGTCATCAACATTTTTGTCCTCACAAGACGCTTGTTTGTATACGTGTGTAAGATAAACATAAAACGTTGGAGGCACTCATTGCGTTGCATTTGCGGTAAGCTCTGTTCTTGTTTTAGGGTGCTTTCACACCTGCCTCATTTAGTTCGGTTGAATCGTACTAGAGTTCGTTGTCCTCCTTGGTGCGGTTCGTTTGGGCAGGTGTGAATGCAGCAATCGCACTCAGGTTCGCACCAAAAGCGGACCAAAAAAGCGTTCGAGAAGGTCTTGGTACGCTTTCAAATGAACTCTGGAGCGGTTCGTTTGTGGTGAGAACGTGATCCGCCCTCGAACAGACCCAACTGCAAAAGAATTGCGCATTTGCGCTGTGCATTATGTCACTGATTAGCAAAATTAATGCACGGCTCCTCCTGAAGTGACTTGAGATGCGCCTTCGCCGCGTGCAGTGCATTAAAACATTATTTTTCAAGCCGCATCATCGCTTCATTCTCAAACGTTATTGTTGGCCTAAAGTGGTGTAGACAAACTATAATAAACTATGACCAGGGATACAATCAGCCCACGCAGTCGTCTCTCCATAGTAAAAAGCGGCGTGTTGTCTGCCGGATTTTCCTCCTCTTTGTTTACTTCAGGGAGTTCTGTTGGAATTTTCCCGCACGTTAATTCTGACCAATCGAAGTGCAGTTATGGAAATACTTTCAAGACACATCTGGCTAAAGAGTGATGTGGATGTCGTCGCGTGACTGCATTTTGGGTCGTTTAATCAACTCATCAACTGATTCGTACCAGAGAAATCAGTGTGGTGTGAAAAGGAACCAAAAACGCCTGAAAAATGCTACAAAGTATATTTTTTCACCCTCAGTCCAGACCAAATGAACCATACTACAGATGTGAAAGCACCCTTATTCTCTCCCGAGGAATGAGAACAGGGCCAACTCGCTAAATGCAGGTGGATTTTACCAGTGGCGTGTAATGCCTCAGGTGTGACAGACCCTGGAAGGAACAAAAAAACATCAGTTAACAGACCAATCACAACAGTGATGTGGGAGTCCTCAATATAATCTACCTGGGTCTCAGACTGAACTCAGACCTGTATCAAGAATCGGAGGAGGAGCGCATAAGGTAATTTCACGGCTGTCTATCCCTTTTTCAGAAATGAAACCGAGTCCCAATCGGACTGTGTTTAAGTTTTCTGGGGCTGATGGCCTTGACAGTTTCTGTCATTCCACTGGGACTGTTGCGAATGAGAGTTTCAGCACTGGACGGTGGCGCAGTGCTTGTGTCCAAAATGCTACCTCAACCGCAAAGTCATAGTGACATGACTCTGCATGCGCGCTTTCCGTCATTAAAGAGATCGCTCTTTTCTCAAATCAGGGACAGTGTGCGAGGGCAGGATAGTGTTACGTCCTACGGTGTAATTTTATTTTGTATTATTATTTTCTTTGCCTATGCTGTGTTTCCGACCACTAGGTGGCAGTTGTGGTGGGTTTTGCTTTCCATGTTTTTGACTGTGCAGGTAAAGCCAGCTGAAGGTGATCTCCTTGATTGATGACAGCTCCTCTGGTGTTGGACGCGGCCTCAAGAAAAAGGTTTAAAGCCTGACTGATCTCGGAAAGAGGGGGAGCATTGTTTTGTTTGTTTGTTGTTGTGGCTGCTTACTACTGGTTGTATGTATTGATTAATTCTAAGCTTTATGGCTGTTCAGTTGTGACTGACCTAGCAAACTTTCAGGTTGTGTTTTTGCTTTGTTGTTATCTTCTAAGACATTGCTATATTGAGATAGAGACCTTTCGGTCTGTGGTGAATTCAGTTGTTAAAACTGAACCTCTGTTTTCCTTTCCCCTATAAATATTGTAAAAATAACTAAACTGGGAAGTCTAGGGAGTGGGTGACTTTTTTTTACTTTATGAACTCTTTTCTCCTGTTTAAAGTAGAAAGGGAGTCAGGAAGATATTTTGTTGTTTATTTCCTTTTAATTTTCCAGAGGGTAAGATTAGAATTGGTCCCTATAGTTAGAGGTACTTTGTTCAATGTATTTTGTTTGGGCTTTTCTCCCACTCCTGAAGCCTTATAACTTCCCAAATGGTGTTGCATCAATAAATTTGTGTAACACATTTCTGTTGTCTCTGGTGTAACTCTGGGAGCCATTTGTTTCTTTTTTTATTTATTTTTGTTTTTAGTTATCTTAATGACGTTTCTCCTAACCTAGACTGGGAGGAACGTAACAATAGCAAAAGGGAAATGGCACGTCTCGCTACAGATCGCACACTTAAACTTCCTGGAACTGTTAACAAGGTTTCTGGCATTGAAACTTTTGTGCAGTTCCTAAGGAAGCACCACATTTTGATCTGATCTGATCTGATCTGATCAGACCAGACAACACAACAACGTTTAGCATTCATAAATCACCAGGGAAGCATACGCTTGATTTGAGCAATGGTGCGTACACAGACACATTATTATTTTTCTCTGTCTGGCTGCGAATGTTGTGCTTTTTGTAGAAGACAAGGGCAGATCCGTATGCAGGTTTATTTGTGGTGCACGGCATCTGAACTAGGTTTCAAAGCCGCCGCTGATTCCACTGTAGGATCTGTCTGTGGTCCTTAATGCATCTTAGTCCCCTTTTGAGTCTAGAGAGAACTGATTAAAAAGCTTCTTTTGCTAAAGGTTGCTTTATTATATGCTCTTTCAACCACCAAGCGGGTTAGTGAACTTCATGCTTTGTCGGTTCATAACCACTGTATGCAGTTCACCATGGTTACCCGAGGGTGACTCTCAAAACTAATCCAGCGTTTGTGCCTAGCGAGTCAGCTCGTCTGTAAACAGGTGGATTTACTGGCTATTCATCCACCACCTTTTTCCTCATCAGAGGAAGAGCGGCTTCACTGTTTATGCCCTGTCGATGCATTGGGTCACTATGTGTACAGAACAAAAGCACTAAGGAAGAGTAATCAGTTATTTGTTTTCATGGGCTGATTCTCATAAGGGTAAACCTATTTCACATAAGTACTTGTCATACTGGGTAGTGGAAGCTATTATATTTTATAATAACATGGACCTCTGTCCTCCTGAAGGGCTAAGGGCTCATTCTGAGGTATGGCTACCTCATGGGCACTGTTTAAGGGCATTTTGGTTCAGGACATTTGTGCGGCAGCAAGTTGGGCTTTCTCCTCACACTTTTTTTGTTTACGTCTTCTGGTTTGTATTTCAACAGCATGAAGGTAAGATCGTCTGGACTTATGAATAAACTGCTTGTTTTAAAATCTCCGAGGTCTGCTGACATTATGACATCTGCTTCAAACATTACAATGCTCATGATAACTTTAGTTAACTCTACAATAAGTAAATCCACTTCATCAGCTAATTACTCCTTAACAGCGATGCCACAGAGCTACCACAAAAACAGAAGTTCGAACACAAAAATCTAAAGTGGCTGCGCACTTGTTTTTCTGGTGCATATGATCTATAAGACTGTGAAGTTCCTCCAGTAAAGGTTTCCAGCCCTAAGAGACTTAGGGACTTAGGAGCATGTGGATAAGGCAAAGAAAAATACGTAGCAACTCTTCTCATCCCTGTCCACGCCTGCTCTTCCTGCATAATGTGCCTTAGCAAACGCACACACACACTTCTCTGTGTTTTTTTTACCTTCATTTATTCAATCTCTTTCCCTTCAATACTTGCTGGCCAGTCTAGTGTACATAAGATGGCTATTCTCCTGTGTTTCCTCAGAGGGGTTATAGGTCAGCAGCAAAACACATAGACACACACATAGAGAGACACACACCAACACACACATGGGGGTAGAGGTCAGCAGTGATTAACACAGTGAAAGGGACCTTTCCCTTAGAAACAGCTCTCTCAGTATCAATCATAGTCAGACCCTATTCAACCCTAATAATGGCAGAATAGATTAATGAGTGTCTCTCAGACAACACACACACACACACACACAAGGAGACAGGGTTTATGTTTGACATATGAGCATGTGTTATTTTGCTTAGGTCTGATTTAAGATGTGCTCATATGACCACCATGTTATAGGGATAGTTCATCCAAAAATGAAAATTCTATCATTTATTCACCCTCAAGTTGTTTCAGACGAGTTCCTGTGTGAATTTATTCCTTCAATGTAAAAGAAAAGGTGAGGAATATTCTGACTAATCTTAAAACATAATTAAATTAAATGAAGACTGGTGCTGTAGGCCTAAAGCTTCAGAATGACAGTCTTCTGAAGTTATATGGAAGCTTTGTGAGAGGAACCGACTGAAATTCAGTGAGCTGTTAACCGCTGTAACTGGATCGGTGAGTGAGTGACTTGAACTCAACAACCAGATAAGACTGATTTATGAACAAATCAATCTGGTTGATTTGAACAAATCTTTCAGATCAATCCATTGAATCATTAAAACTGATTTGAATGAATAATTTACAGATTTATCAGTCATCGCTACTACTCTAACATTGCTTGAACACGCTAAGAATAACTAGGGCAAATGTTTTTTTTGTCACTTTTATAGTGTCTTTTTGACATTTTGGAGCTTGACATTCCCAGCCCACATTTACTTTCATTATTGCACATTTTTTCAAGGATATTCCTAATTTATATGAAGGAAGAACGCCTCTGCCAGCACTCTCCGGTGATGAGAGGCGGTGTGTGTGTGTGTGTGTGTTTCACAGAAAAAATAAATTCATACAGGTTTGGAACAACTTGACGGTGAGTATTTTAATTGTGTTCTAATCAAAATAAGCTTATTTGACCACCATATGAAATACATAAAACATCACACTTCAGCACATAAGTCACATAATCAAAATAGTATTTTTCAGTAGTAGATTGTTGAATCGAAGATCAATGTGTACAAGATTGAAGACCCCACCCATCCTCTCACCTCCCCCATCTCTGCTTTCTTTCTCTACGTGTCATCATACGCTGTCAGGAGCGGCCATTACTCAAGCGGATTATCACCCACATGTCTGCGAACACACACACACACACACACACACACACACACACACACACACACACACACACACACACACACACACACACACACACACACACGGCCCCCACCCTATGCATTCATCAGACATACTTTCCAGGACAGTAAAACATAGTGATGAGGATGTCAGTGGCTTCAACTGGCTTGGATCCCAAATAGAAGGGGACGTTCTCGCAACCTTGCGCAACGTTCCCTAAAAGTTCTCTAAAAGGTGACAAAAATCCCAAACCTTTACAGAAGATTAGAGATGTTCCTAAAACGTCCTCTTTTGGTTCTAAAAGTGCTGCAGTTCAAAGTTCCCAATATGACTTTAGGGGGACGTTACATTTTGGTCACATAAGAACGTTACAAAGTGCATTTTTGGAACGTTAACAGAATGTTCCCACATGGTCCACTGTTGATCATTTAACAATGTTCCCAATATGACTTGGTGGAACGTTCCATATTGGTTATTCTATGGTCACACATACAGCAACGTTACAAAGAGGACATTTGGGACGTGAACAGAATGTTCCCATATGGTTCCCTGTTAGTCAGATGGACACGTTTCATTAGGGACTGCACTGCAACATTTCCTCCTGATCCATTTCGGTAGCACAGCAAGATCTGTTGGACTATTTTACTATTTTATTTAACTATCTGAAACAAATATGAAATTAAATTCAATGAGTTTATTATTTATGATAGTAATCATTATAAGTAAATAATAAACTGCTGTCAGCGTTAACGCATGCAGTTAATTTCAAAATCCTTAACGCATTATAATACTTTAACGCAATTAAAGCAAATAAATTACAAAAGTATGTGAAGCTGCGTCATTAACGTAATTTACGTAACACAGTTGAAGTCAGGAGGTTATCAGACCTTTTTTATCCAGTAATCGAATTCATTCAAACAATCAGTCCAAAACAGCGCTAATATAAAGAAGGCCAGGCTGATTACATCAGATCAGAGAGAATAGTTTAAAAATAAACATTGTTTATAAAAAAGATCAAGTGAAAAATAAGCAATTCTCTACGCACACCTAATAATAATACTAATAAAGTCCTGAATGTTCAGTGAAAGTCCACCAAATAACCCCCCACCATCCTCAAATACACCTTATTCAAAGACACACGTGTGTTTTTACAAGGAAACAATTCAGCCTGAAGGACATACTGTATGTGAAAGAGGAAATGGTTCCTAATACAAACTAGCACTGAGATACCATACACAACATTTAAGAGCAGTGAACTGTAGTAAACTTAAACCTGCATTCTTAATGTAAGCATCACTATTATTACAGTTAGGGATTTGAACAACCAATCGAGATATTCATTTTCAAGCAATCAATTAATTATAATAACTGTAGCAGCAAATCAGTATTATAATGATTTCTAAAGGATCATGTGACACTGAAGACAGGAGTAATGATGCTGAGCCATCACAGGAATAAATTACAATTAAAATATATTAAAACAGAAAACAGTTATTTTAAATTGTAATAATATTTCACAATATTACTGTTTGTACTGTATTTGAGTTCTTAAGTCACTACTTTCAAAAACATTAGAAATCTTAACAACCCCACACTTTTAAATGGCAGTGTAAAAATATGGGAAATGTGCAGTCTTCATAGAGCTCTGCATCACACTGCTGTAGCAAAAAGCCTCCTAAGTGATCCTGACCACATATTTAATCATTTTTAGCTTTCTGCATGTAAGGGCTTTGGTCAAAACAGACAATGTATTATGGACAAATGCGCTGTTGAGATTGCTGTCAGCAGCAGAGAGGTAAAAGCTTTGTCTAACCTCACAACAGAGATCCTTTTAGACTAATAACAGAGGAGAATAAATATCTGCTCAATGACAAAATCCCCCCAAAGCCTCTTACTCTGAATATGTTTTACTTCATAATGAAATACATTATGTATTGACGTATCCATCAGAATGCAAAGCCTTTAAGTCCTTTAGCAACCTATTGTTTCATTGACAACTGTTATCCTACAGTAACCCCTGTCTTGCAACCAGAAATCCTTGTCACAGATTACAGCCGTAAAAACTCAATAACCTATAATCGTACAGCAGGGAACATTCGGGACACTGTGAGATGTTTCAGCTCAAGAATGTTTGCGCTGATAGAAGATTAGATCAAGTTCATTGGGGTTCAATGGCCTCGGTCTCTTTACATAACCCTGTGTAAAGACCAGGGGCCCTGCTTGAGCATCGAGGGGATTGGCCCTGAAACATCTCGGCTCTGAGATAGTAAACACTGACCTCTCTGGGGAGTTGTTGGGGTTATTGGCTTCATATTTGTGTGTGTGTGTGTTTAAATGAGTACATTGAGTGTGTGTGCGTGTGTGTGTGTGTGTGTGTGTGTGTGTGTGGCGGATTGACACTTCAGCTCCGCTGGGGCTCCTTGGTTAATTAGTTACTGGTTTAGGGCCGGGATCAATCTTCCTGCAAAACACACATGCACAGAGAGAAAAAAACAAAACAAGATAAAGCCACAATTCGAAAGACAACATGAAATGGAATTCGCAACAATTTCGGAACCAACACAGTGCTAAAATACGGTTTCTCACACTACTTATTCAACAGCAACATCGCTGCTGAATTTGCAGTACAAAACATTCAGCGCAACCAGTATTTTTCTAAAAAAAGTTTTAGTGAATCAAAGACACAGAAAACCAATGTAGTTCAATTCTTGAACACATGACTGTTGAACCTATTATTTTTAGTGAATCAAATTGGTGTATGCAAATATTTCATAATAAAATGCAAATAAAAAGACTATTTATGCATAGTGCGGCCTCTCTCCTGTTCTAAATAATAAAATGTATTCTTTTGATCCTTTTTATGCTACCATATTCTCTGACATGTTTGATTATTCTAAAATGTAAGATCTTTTGGGTCTCTTCTGTGCTGTATATCGAGTGGATGTAGGCTATTTTCCATCTAAATTGATTATGTGATGTACCTTGGTATCAAAATATGTCTGTTTCACAATTGCATATTGAGTTATTCTGTGTGCCTTACAAGGGCCATGGTGACATAATAAGACCAGCTAGGCTAAATTATCTTGAGTACATCATTAAATGGTTGCAAGAGATGTACAAATAACTTCAATATGCTTTGCCTAGTCCCTTCCTGTTATATGTAAACATCTTACTTCTTTTGGGCCTTTCTTTCTCTGTATTGTATCTGTTAGATACAATACTTTGGATATTAATACTTATCTTGAAACTTATTTGCTATATTTTAATTATTAATTTAATCATTATAGTGCGATCAATGAAGTGAATCAAACACCAACCCTGCATCCCAATGTGCATGTTATCCATATGTGAGATTAATAAGTGTGTCACAAAGCATGGTATCCTGAAAAGCTTATTCCAAAAAGTCCCCGGAAGCTCTAATATTTCTGGCAGATTTTCAAAGTGTGGATCTGTGCACAATCTGACAGCAAATATTACCCACAACGCACTGGAGAAGGATTCGGTTTAGAACTACAAATAAATAAATAAATATTTATTTCATATTATCGGTTTTATATTCCATTGGCAACAACATTGTGAATTCGTTTGGCTATTATATTAAAATCATGCAAAAAAACGTCCAAGTTCGTTGCATAAAAAGACCCACAACCGGCAGATCAACGTGCTACTTGTGTTCTCACCAATATGGTAGGAAGAATTGTTCTAGCATCTGTTTAATAGATGCACCGATCGAACGGCCAGGGTTCCGAGCCAATCCGTTTTGTTGTCAGCGGCACAGGCAGTAACGTTCTCGCTCTCTTCTCTCTGGCAAAATGACACTCAGCCACCTCCTCTTTGCTCCGTTAAACGCACACAAAAAAGACTGAATAACTAAATTCATTTTTACAATGAATACTATCCAGTGTTATTTTACACATTTCTGTAGTAGGCTATTTCTTATCTGAATATACTGTATACCCACCTGAAAACTTAATAAACTTAAAAAACTTAACTTAAACAAACTGTTATTTCATATATCTCTTTATTCTATTGCATTTATTTGTGCTGTTGTTTGAAATTTGTTTATTTGTTCTTATTTTATATGTTCTTTTTTATGAAAATACAATTTTGCATTGAAGAAAGTAGATTTTTGTTTGTATATGCTGTCAATTATAGTTCTTTGTACTTCTCTTGCAACCATTTAATGATGCATCTCTAATTTTAAAGAGTTTTTCCTAAATCGGCAAGTTAGAAGCTACTTATAGCTTTAAGATGTTTTGAGAATACGGCCACCTGATATCTTGTCACTATATTATAGATATATTAAATTACCATCTGGGAGATCATTCATGTGAGCAGTAAGTAATCTTGGTCAACAATCGGTTATGATCAGATAGTACAGCAGGAAGGGTTGTGTGATGCTCTCAAAACATATCCTAAATTCACAAGAACATAAGATGCAATCTATTCTAGAATGTGTTTGTCTAAGAGCAGAAAGTATAGTCTCTAACTGATGGGTTTTGAACTTGAGTTGTTTCTTTTTAGTAAATCAAAAATACAAAGAACAACCAGCATAGTTCAATTACAGAGCAAATTACTAATGATATTTTTAGTGAATCAAATAAATACAGCACAGTGTAGTTAGATTCCCCCCCAACAATAACTTTTTTTAAATAGCTACTATATAGTTATTTATAGTGAATAAAATACTTGCATTACAACTAACTGTGAGACTTTGAAAATATCTCAGAATTGCCGCTGCCGAACATTTGTAATTAAATTTAATATTCATTATAATAGAGGCTAGAGCACAGTAACACCAGGAACATGATATATTAAGAAAGTAAATACGATTTCATGGTGTCTTCAGCACTAGTAGAACTAGTACTCTGACTAACCGCAGAATTCATTTGCTCTGCTGTACTCGGCCATAAATAGAGATAATTCATTTCAGAACATAAATCGGAAATGAATTCAGCACACACAGAGATTAGTAGGTGCTGTTAATGAATTCCTCTACTCATAACGAGGAAGCAATAATCCTGGTTTCTCTGTGAACAGAGATGAGTGTCATGCAGCTCCAGCCTGCTCTCAAATTTATGTGAACATTTGACAAGGCTGTGCGTGTTTTGTGATAAGAGTACAGAGTATTTTCTCTCACTTCACAAACATAAACGCATGCATGTGTAGACACATTCAACTAGTAAAAAAAAAAGAAACAATTCAAAAGAGGAAGTAGTGAGAAATCAAGCAGGAGAAGCAGAGGCGGTTCATCCATATTAGACTATGAAAACCCCTTGACATTTCCCACTGGCAACATACAGCTGACGTGACCTTTCCCCTGATTACACAGTATTGAGACACACAGCTTCGAGGAACTTAGAGGAACATTATTGCAACAGATCTGTGAGCAGAATTACAACCAATTTTAGATGCTGTGTGTCATTTTTTTGACTACCATAATATGTTTGCAGATATGTAGTAAGCATGCTAAGTTCATATACTTGTTTCTCCGAAAAACAATTCTACTGTTAATTCTAATTCAATTATTCTACTTTGAAATGTGCCTTCCGTGTCAGAATGTCTGTTCCTGTTTTGGTCTGTATGATCTCGCTCACTGCCAATTTACAATTTTCCCATGATGGTGGAAAACACAGCGCATTGCAGCCATGAAAGCCAGCAAATGAACTGGGTCAGAGATCGCAGATTCTACCCGACCTAAAAAGCCTCGGCATCCACCTAAAACTCTCTATAGACCTTACACGCCAAAAAAAAAAAAAAAAAAAGCGCACAGAACCTTTCAAATTTTGTGTTTGAAGTTCCGTTTTCTGCAGTAGCTCTGTATATTTCTATGGCATCTCTGTGGAACAGTAATCGGCTGGTAAAGTGGATTCACGTATTAAAGGGGTGGTTGAGTATGATTTCACTTTTCTAACTTTAGTTAGTGTGTAATGTTGCTGTTTGAGCATAAACAACATCTGCAAAGTTACAACACTCAAAGTTCAAAGCAAAGGAAGATATTTGCTTTTAAAGAAAAGGACTACAACAAACAGCTGGTAGAGACTACACGACATTCCTCCGGGGTTAGTGACATAGGCCCTATGCACAGCTGCACTATTTCCTGAACTTGTGCAGGCTCCTTTGTTTCCTGTCTGCCAGGATTGGCCAAACTGATTAATCAGTGTCTGACCAACAACAATAATCAGACACACCTGGATTAATCAGTTTGGCCAATCAGACAGGAAACAAAGGAGCCTGCACAAGTTCAGGAAGTAGTGCAGCTGTGCATAGGGCCTATTAGCAAGCCTAAAATGTACATAAACCCCGCCCCCGGGAACACACAGTCCATGTTGAGAAGAGGAAAAGTTGTTGTATAAGAGCACATGTGAGTCAGCTCAAACTTTAGCATCCATCTTTTCACATGCAATAGAACGTCACTGTGTGTGCATCTCACAACAGTTCCTATACGAGCGATTTATAGATTACCATGACAGAATATGCTAATTGAAGATGTAAACTCCACATCAGCAACATAAATTCATCAACTAACCATTCAGAGACGTCCTGTTGCTTTCTACATGTTGTCCCTTCTTCTCGAGTCTCTCCATCTTTGTCTGACTCCGTTTTAACATTAAAGGCAGAACAGTTTCTGTCATTTTAGTGTGTCTGCATGAGGTAATCTCAGCTGCTAACACACATGAGCTCTCGAAACCCCGCCCTTTGCAGCAGCTCATTTGCATTAAAAGGGCCAGACACAAAACGGTGCATTTTTGCAAACCCTCAAATAGTGACAACTTTAACATGCTATATAAAAATATCTGTGGGGTATTTTGTGCTAAAACTTCACACACACACTCTGGGGACATCCGCGATTTATTTTACATCTTGTGAAAGGGGCCTTTTACCACCCCTTTAAGTTCACGAAAGTTATCATGAGCATTTAAGCGGATGTCATAACAAATGTCAGTAGACCAGGAAGATTTCAAAACGAGCATTTCATTCATAAAGGTAAGATCTTACCTTACCTTCATGCTGTGGAAATACAAACCGGAAGACAGAACACAAGGAGTGCAGCACTGAAAAGGGGCGGGGCTACATACAATCTATGACCAGAGGCATATTAAAGGTACAAATTGTTTTATAAACACTTATGAAACTCTCTTCACATTCTGATAGCAATCAATAATAGAAGTGTTCTAAATATTAAAACATGTACATATATCTTCTGTAGAAGTTTTAGGACCAAAAAAATGGTCACCCCAACATAGTTTTACAAAATCCTGTGAGAAACCCTGATCATTCTATGAACTTTACTCCAGCATATTACAACAAAGTTTTTAAGTCAGTAAAGCCGGTAAAGCCAAATTAAAATCTACTGGACGAACCACATTTGGGCTAAGCTTCGAGTGTTTACAATGTCTGGCTCAGCCCATAGCTCAGCCCCTGGTTCACGCCATGTCTTAACCATAATTACAAGATGGCAACCCGTGACGTTTTACCAGGAGCTGTTCACGCCCTTAGACTCTGATTTATGTGTTTCTATGTCAACACTATTAACGCATTTCACATTTCGGGGCGTTTCAAAGTTCAAGTTTGGTGAACTCTGATCTTCGAATTCGTATCATGTAAAGACATGTGACCAACAAAAGATCGATGAGCCACAGCTTGACCTCTTAGCTGAATTAAAAGAACGCTCATTTTTTGCAGTGAAATGAAGTAAATTGTTTACTTTTTGGATTTATTATTGTTTGTTGTATGTTTAATTTATGTGACGTCATTTCACGACAGTAGTGTCTGTAGAAATTTTGCGTGCTCAAAGTCTAGTGTGACTGCGGCTTAAAGGGATAGTTCACCCAAAAATGGAAATTAGCCCATGATTTACTCACCCTGAAGCCATCATAGGTGTATATGACCTTTTTCTTTCAGACGAATACAAAGTTATATAAAAAAAAATGTCCTGGCTCTTCCAAGCTTTAAAATGGGAGTTGAATGGGCACCATTTTTTTTAAGTCCATACAAGTACATCATATCCATCATAAAAGTGTCCCAAACGGCTCCGAGGGGTTAATAAAGGCCTTCTGAAGCGAAGCGATGTGTTGGTGTAAGAAAAATATCCATATTTAAAACTTTATCGACTAATGGCGAGTTCTGACTGCACGATTTAGGCCCGATTTTCGCTCGCCGACAGGTTTTGAGAAATCGTCGACAAATGCCCAAAATCACAGGCAAATCGGTGCTCGTTCACGTGAGTGACAATCACGCAGTGTGAATGAGCAGAGACGCGATCTGAGAGAATTGCCGACGAGTCGATGACGGCCGTGAGATATTTGGCATGCTAAATATCTGGACCTGTCAGCGATTCAAAATCCTTCTGTGTGAAAGTGTTCTGACTGAAAACTACATCGGAGATGACCGAGAGCCAATGAGAGAGCGAGATAGCAGCGGGGAGGAGTTATAGACCACATATCAGTATTTTAATATATATATATTTACAATTATATCAAACAGAAACAAAGCACAAACATTTGCTTGACCAGCAGCAACAGCAGAACATTGCAAAATTATTTATTTACCCCAACTCTCTTTGCAGAACACACAGTCCTTGCTCCTCTCGTCTCCCCAACCATTTCCTCCTGCATAATCTGTTTTTCTTTTTCTCCTTTTTACTGCAAATCAGCACACATACAATTTTGATCACAATCTTCTTGCGGGCTATCATTTTTAATAACAATTCCAGTCTCACGTGAGAACTCCCATCTCACACACATGTGATCTTGCGTTATTTCCTTATCACTTCTCGCGTCTGTTTGTTTGTGAAACGTAGTTTGCGGACCAGACAGAAGTTGTTGGCGATTCTTTCTTTTGTAAAGTCATGCAGTGTGAAAACTCCTGTCGCCGATCCATTGTGCAGTGTGAACAGCAGCAACTGATTGATACCACAGATAGTCGTGCAGTGCGAAAAGAACAGTGAGCCGACTACTTTGAACATCGTGCAGTGTGAATTCGGCATAAAATAACTAGCTTCCGGTAGACAGACATGTGCATCGATTTACGGCGAAAGGGTAACTCTTGAACTTGACGCACAACGTAATGATGAACGCGGTTGCCCAGCCCGGTTTGTTTGAACCGCGAGAGGTGTCAAAGCTTACGCTACTCCTACATCCTACGTTATACATCGTCAACTGTTACTCTTTAGGCGTAAATCAATGCGTATGGTAAAAAATGGTTCCCATTATAAAACTTGGAAGAGCCAGGACATTTTTTTCATATAACTCCGATTGTATTCGTCTGAAAGAAGAATGTCATATACACCTATGATGGCTTCAGGGTGAGTAAATCATGGGCTTATTTTCAGTTTTGGGTGAACTATGGGTGGTTTAGCTCACCCAAACCACATGAGCGTCGAGTCGGAGGAGGAGGATGGGGTTAGGGAAACAACTCTCTCCAATATTTAGAATTTGGACTGCAGTACCTATTTCAACCTATTTCAATCAATATTACATACTGCACCTTTAAAATACATGAGTGTCTGTATGCATGTAAGTGCAGCTCTGTTAATTGAGTTATCAAAGCTACTAGATATTCTGCTGTGGTTATCAGTTATCAAAGCTACTAGATATTCTGCTGTGGTTATCAGTTATCAAAGCTAGATATTCTGCTGTGGTTATCAGTTATCAAATCTACTAGATATTCTGCTGTGGTCCTCAGACCAACAGAGGGAGATTGCTTTTATACAGCAGTTTAAAAAAAACAAACAAGAATTTTAAATTAAATAACACAATGTTTTCAGATATTTTCTCAGTGTTTTTCCAACAATGAAAATAGAATAACGCAAAGCCCAAACAGAATAAGCTGTTGCACTTCCATGGAATTCATGTCTTTGAAAAAATAAAAAAATCAAGTTTACACTTTGGAAATAACAAAATACACTTATGGAAGTTTAAAGGGCAAACTACAATTTAAAATATGTTGTAAATTTTTATATATTATAAAGTGTAATTTATTCCCGTGATGGCAAAGCTCCAGTCTTCAGTGTCAAATGATTCTTCAGAAATCAATATGCTGATTTTGTGCTCAAGAAACATTTCTTATTATCAATGTTAAAAACAGTTAACTTAATATTTTTGTGGAAACTGATAATTTTTTTTAGAGGATTTTTTTTAAATGAATATAACGTTTAAAAAATAGTATTTATTTGAAATAGAAATATTTTGTAGCATTATACATGATGTCTTTGTCTCTTTTGATCAATTGAATACGTCCATGCTGAATAAAAAAATGACTGACCCCAAACTTTTGAACGTCAGTTCAAGTCTTTCCTTATTAAAAGTTTATCCAAGCATAAAGGTTTGGACCATAGACTTCCATTGTGAGTGCTTGAGTGTGAACATTTTTGCTTGAGGCGTAGGTTAAAATTATTTTCCATGGTAATTGACAGCATGTCAGAGACATGCTTAGCTGATATTGAACCCAGAATGTTCCCCTAATATATCTAATGTAGTAGTAAAATAAATAAATAAACAGTTTAACACTACATCCAATCAAATGCACCACCAGGAATTGCTCTTTACATCACTGGCTCTTTAAAAACAACTCTGACAACACATTTTTTCCCCAACTACGGTCTGTCAAATCATGCTGAATAAGTGTGCTTGCCCCAGGCCTCTCTGGTAATGAAATTGTGAAATGGCCTGGCAAAATGAGACTCGCCTCTTTCACACACACACACACACACACACACACACACACACACACACACACACACACACACACACACACACACACACACACACACACACACACACACACACACACACACACACACACACACACACACACACACACACACACACTGCAGAATTAAATAAGATCAATGAGAGTAGCTAACTGAGAGTACAAGCAGGCTCCATGAGATTTGAAGCATGTCCAATAAATAACATCCTACCGTGACACACACACACGGCTTGAAAAGAGCCCACTATTATGACACACAGAGAGTGGGGAGGGCCTCCTAACCTTTCACCTCCATTTGGCAAATGTCTGTGTTTGTGCATGTGTGTGTGTCCGTGTGTAACGGGGGTTTTGTGGACAGAGGGGGGTGCTGCTTAATGATGTCTACTTCCAGATAGTACTAGTACCAGATAACACATCTCTCTCACCATTACGTGTGTGTTTTTCCTACAGATCATGCTGTTAAACATTAGCTATTTTTATCTGTCTGACAGAATACTATTCTTCTATCTCTATGTCCCATAACACCACTCTACAAACTGCACTCTTCCATTAAACATCTGTTTAAAACCCAGCAATATTTCAGAGAAACCCCCCTGACAAACATGATCAGTAAATGTCAGCATCATTTGATGTGTTTTAAGGAAGGAAGCCATTGCAAGGAGTAATTCGGGTCAAGTGACTCTGGCTCTCTGCCGTTCCCTGGGTAAATAAATAATAAGAGCTCTAAAAATAACCCAAGCTCAAACGCTATGATTTTGCCAACACGAGCACAGTGACAGCTTTATATGTGAGCTGAGGGATTATGGGAGAACCGAAGCTCTGATGAGGCAGATACTTGTACGGCACAGCTCATAACGCTAAAAAGACATGTATCGCTCTCTCTCAAAATGTAAAATACCTCAAATGGAATCATATCGTGTTATTTATTATTATGTGAATTAAATGTTCTTTTCACATTACCTAAAACCTCATTTGAAAAAAAAAGCTTAAAGCAGCCTTAAATTTGCTGGTCTTAGTTGGTTTAATCTGGTATAAACTGTTTTTATGCACTCCAGTGATTCTCAACCACTGTGGAGGTCTTAGCAAACTTACAGAATATTTTCCAGAGTGTTTCCAATAAGTCTTAAAGGGGTCATGAAATGCATGAACTTTTTATAATGTTTTGTGAGGTTCACTTATAATTTTACTGTATTAAAAAAACTCATAATTTAGAAGTAAGAAGCTCTTTTCCATCCTGTTTTCGACCCTCTCTTTCAAACACTTGGTTTAGATAGCTGTGCTGCATTCAAGATTGTAAGTAAACGCACACTGCTATGATTGGGTAACAGTTTTGCATGATAAAATAATTAATTCCCGCCATTACACGTCGTGTGAAATAGTTTTGAAAACATCCGATGAATGTCTTGGCTCGTTGGCTGTGTCTGAAATCGCCCCTTATACCCGTAAATAATGCACTATTTTAAGGGACAGCCATTTGTACTGGTGTCATTAACCATAGTGGATATTATCGAGTGCACTCATTCAATCCCACAATGCATTGCAATAATGAGTGTACAACCGATGTAGGTCCTGTCCCAAATGACGCACTTCATGTGGACTTTCGGTCTCGTGGACTTAAATTGCGCGTGCTCGCTGAGTCTACGAGTCCGTAGACCGTCCCATTCATCATTTTAACGCTCTGAAGTGTGCTCAGCAGCGCCCCCTTTGTACCCTTGAAGCGGTCTTCCGCGAAGCCCGCATAGATGCAGGCTTCACGCACTTTAACTACCCAGAAATCCTTGCAAATTTGCGAAAGGCCAATCAGACAACGAATGGGAGGAGCTTTCGCTCACGTTAACATGAGAAGAAAATATTTAAGTGTAAATATCATTATGATTTTTATGACCTATGTGTACATTTTACCAGTTATTACCTACAGTTTATACAAACCAGTGGTTGATGTCTCAAACATACATATATATTTATATTTAATATAAACATAAATAGTGCACTGAATAATAGGCTACGATCGCATTATGATTAATTAAATAAATAGAACTGAATGTCAGGGCTTTACTGAGTCATATGTAAATGTAGAAATATAATATTTAAACAACAACCGGACCGTCTTCCTATTTCCGGCGTGGCGATTGAGTCTGTCCCAAAAATACCTCTCAATGCGCCCTCGTGCACTCGCGCAAAGGGCCCTATAGGTCTGCACTACATGACGTCACCAAAGTGTGGACTCTGAGGAAGTCCACAAGTCCGGAGTGTGCCATTTGGGACGGGGCCGTACACTCAATGGCTTCAGAATACCCATAATGCATGAATTCCAGCATCTCGCCAGAAGATGGCGCCTGCAGCTGAATCATCCATCCATTCATTTTCCGAACCGTTTTCATCAACTCCTTCAAGTTTTAGCAATGTGGGAATAGTGAATGAGGGTATGAGGGGAAATTTTTAACACAGCCCTTTTTACATAGTTGAAACATTTGCCAACAATGTAAAAATTATAGTAAATAGTTTAAGTTACCACAGTTATAATTGACAAAGGATGACTTTTCGTTAAAAATGAATTATGAATAAATGTAGGCCTACCATTGTTTGTCACACTGTCAAGTCTTATAGGCTATTCATAGTTCATCCTTTTCGATAAAGTGACGTCATCTGCAGTGTGTTTTATCAAATGAAACATGTTGTAATATCTTACTGATGACAAAACAGATGTCTCTCACTTAAGCTTTTATTCAGGCTTACAGCAAATGGCTTAGATCAAAAAAATAAATAAAATCAGCGTTCTCTACGTGCTTTCTTCCAAATCCGATAAGCCAACACATTAACAACATAAATGCAGAAGAAAAGAAAAGAAGAGCAAATCACAACCATCACAACTATTCAGTTTGAAGTCCTGCATGCAGCGCTACAGTATAAATGCTCAGCACATATCAAATGATCTGTATCAGACAAAGATATAGTGACACATGGCAAAAATTGTTACTCACACTTGTGTGTTGCGATATTATGTAGTCGTCACTGCATATCTAGTATTTCAGTCTCTCTGAAAAGTGTCTTGCTGACACGGACTGGACTGGAACTTCGTTAAAAATAAAGTTTATCCACGCTTTCTTAAAGGGAAAGTTCACCCAAAAATGAAAATTCTGTCATTGATTACTCACCCTCACGTCGTTTCAAACCCGTAATCCTTCGTTCTTCTTCAGAACACAAATTAAGATATTGTTGATGAAATTTTGATGAAAGAGTATTCTCGTCCCTTCATAACATTAAGGTTGAACCTGTAGTCACATGGACTATTTTACTGATTTCTTTACTAACTTTCTGGTAATTGCGTTGCAGAAAGCTCTTGGATTTAATAAAAAAATATCTTAAACTAGCATTATCATATATTTTTTTAAAGTTTATTTGTTTTTATTTCAACATTAGCTCTAGGTACAAATCAGCCTAGATAGACGGGCTGAAACTAAAGAAAAGGAAATTGAATAACAAGAAGTTTAAAACTAAAAATGCTTTTACAGCATTAATCTTAACATTCATTTCAAGTTTTATAAATTAACATGAATGTATTATGATTTGTGAATAAACATAACTTAACATTAGGTAATCCTGAACAATAGTTTGTGTATAAATTAACATTATCTAATAAAAGCTGTAAAAATAGTTATCAAAATCAATATGACCAGAGTGTCTTGAGCGCTTAAAGTACTTGGGCTTGTCCTCATTTTGTTATGGATAGTTGCCAAGTTGCTATGGATAAAAGTGTCTGCTAAATGAATAAATGTAATGTAAATGTTTGCACAAGCTAGTTTAGACTGAGTAAATGTAAAATGTATAAATTGCAGAACAGACTAATCCCATCACTGTGGTGAGAGTTAAAACAATCTTTCATCAAAATCAGGAAGTAGTGGATTAGGGGAAATGTGAACGCAATGATGCAAATATGATGGCCAAGCTGTTTTTTTCCAAGAAGATTTTGAACAAGAAGTTGTCGTCGTTCTCTATTACTTCATAAATATTTCTTAATGAATGTTTCATCATGCTTTTCTGAAGGCCTGTAGACTGTGAAGCAGCTGTGTGGAGGAGGATTCCTGAGAGATATCATTTTTCATCCCATATCTTCATATTTAAATCAACACATTTTCACTGTGGCTGTGTCTTGACTTATTAGTATGAAGCGATTGGGTGAATCTCACAGGCTTTCGTCTCATGTTTGGACCTACCATTACTTCAGGGACTCTAAAATGCATTCTAGTGACACTAGGAGTCGGCACACAACTGACCACATTATTCACTGCTGCCTATGCCATTACACACACAAACACATACTGTACTGCATAATCAAGGTTGATATAGAAACCACTGCTTGCTGCCTGCCTTTCTTCACATCAATGCTGTACAAATCAGCATCATACTCTTGCAGCTTAATGTATAGCCAGCCTGAGGTTGTCATGACAACTCACTGTTGAAGCTTTAGATCCTGTCGATCTCAATGTGGTTTTCTCCGAAACTGTCCTCCAGGAACAAGCATCTATCATGTCCTGTAAGGATAATGAGCTCTTGTAAAACATGAAGACCTGTGCAATTTTAGCCTTTTTTCCACGAATGAAGGCTTTTTGTTCTATTGTAGCCTACCTTATAGGCTTTTATATATATATATGCCGGTATATAGACTATGTGACACCTCTCTCTCTCTCTCTCTAGATAGCGTGTATTTTTCAAGCATTTTTAATACAAATGTATTCTTGCTAATTATAAGGTAATAAAAACAGCATTCGTTTGAAATCCAAAAACTAGCATTGGATAATTACCATTTTTAAGCTAGGACTTCTTCGCTAACATTACTTGATCACGTTTTGTTCTGCACCATAAATTACAGTACGACTCATACCTCAAAAGTAGTTTTTGAAGCAGTTTTATCAGATTCTAACAAGTTGTATAAAGACAAACCGAATGCCAGTTTACATGGCTGATGTCATACAACTTCAGTATAGTCTTTATTTAGTAACTTGTTATGAAAACAAAACTCCATGTGGGTCAAAATGACTGGGTCATTTAAAAAACTTCCTTACTTTACAACACTGTTTTTTTCCACATCAACCTTGCATGGCGCGAAATAAAGAGAAAAGCGCGCTCACTCCTCCTCATGCTCACGCTCGACACACTTCTTCTGTTCTCTCTCTCTCTGAACTGCAGTGTTCAAAGCTTCTGTCAGCCGGAGAGATACTACAGCATCTGACAAATCACGGGAACAAGCCCGGCCCTGCGTTACCAACATGCCATCCGCACCAGGGAACATATGTCAGCGCAAATAAACACATTTAGGCTAGAGCACGCGGATACTGAAAGACTGTAAAACAAAGCTGCCAAGGTTGTTCCCATGTTTCTCTACTCTAAAGTGTCATCAAACGAGCTCTACACTGGTGGGCTGGTCTGGCTAGCGCGAACGTAGGCCTACCTATCAAATGAACATCAGGTCATTCGCGTTATTCAAAAGTCAGATATTTCCTAACATCCAGAGCAACGGCTCTGTTAACATACGTTAATTCTCGTAGCAGACTGGCGCTTTTGTTTCATATAATTGCACCAAAACTGGCACCATCTTCAGTATCAGCTAATGACATCGGAGGATTTGTTTTAAGGGATAGTTCACCTGAAATCGAATTTTTCCAATTGAAAATTGAAGCCATCTATCATCACACGGGCCCGGGTTTTCAAAGTATGGGCCGCCCGCGCCTGGCATCAATCCATAGATTTTGCTATAGCCTATTGTATAATAAAATGTATCAGCGCAGTACAAAACTGCTTAAAGTCACATATTATGCAACTTGAAGTCAGCATGAAACGGTGGTTACAATGTTTTCTTACCTATTGTGACGTAGATCAGAGTAAAATGGCTTTTCGAACAAGAAAATGCGGGATTGTTGGGCAGGACTGTAATAGTGGGTTCCGGAAGTAAAAACTCCATCCATTGGGAAATAGATTTTTTTTACAATAAATTATAAACATTTAAAGCCAGCCTTACTTTGAGCTACGAAGTTGTTAATTTGTTTGCTTCTATTAAAGTCGTTAACCCGCATTATTTCAACTTGTTAAAATAATCATGTTTAACAACAGAATTTAACAGTCAGCCAGGAAACAAAGGTGCAGTAAACTCCTTTATGGAAGAAGAACGCTGTAGTGTTGTGACAATGAGCTTTTATCAGGATCAACTAAACTCTGGGTTTTCAAAAGTATGTAAAGTTTGTGGCATAAAAATATAAATACATCCAAGAGTTTTACACACCGGACTGTTCTTTTAGGGAGTAGGGACATCGAAGTTACGTGAAAATGTAAATGCATCTAAAATCTTTTGAAACCATAAATGAGGCAATACATTTCGTTAGTTCTGTCCATTCCCATGAAGCACCGCAAATGACATGATCAAGTCTGTCTCCCAACACCAAAGACTGAAAGGGACTTCACAGCCGATTCAGCCTACGCTCTCAAAATACTTACATTTATCCAGATTTTGCACTAAATTTAAAGGTCCCATATTGACAAAAATGAAATTTCCTGGCTTTTTTCATGACAACAGAGGTCTAGGGGCTATGCAACTATATAAGTTTCAAAATAGTCAATCCACAGACAAATGCACACAGCAGGCATTAAGTAGCTGTGCCTTTTCACCATAGACAGTATATAAACTGGACACAGCGACCCCATAGGTTTCAACGGAGAAAAGTGAAGTCAATTAGAAGGACTCACTTCCTGATGGCTGGGCGACCTGCGCAGGCTCAAACTGAGTTTGACGACGTTGATGTGACGTGACGTGAGCTACCTGTCTGACAGCTGTAGGTCTTCTAGTAGCTGTGCCGAGAGAAATCTGAATCATTTCCTTCCGAATCTCGCAGAGACGGAGAGCGTGAGCTTTAGCTGTCCATGAGCTAGCAGCAGGATCAACTTTATAACTCTCTATGGGCTTCTCCCTTGACTTTATGCCTCCACATCCCCCCGATTGCTTGCGAGCTTCTCTGCCTGTCTATACGGTAATTTTTCGACTTGTGCGACAGTCGTGTGTTTATGATGCAATCGTTAGCCTATTTTTACAAAAACTGCTTCTACGGGGCCATAACGTAAGATATAAGGTAATGGAGCCTTTTATACATTTTCGTGTTTCTTTAGAAATAAACAATGGACAAATGGAGTCTTTAAACGCCTCAGATGTAAAGTTATTCGCTGTCAAAGTGACGCCAAAATGAATGAGAGTCAATGGAATGCTAACAGCAGGTGGGGGTCCGCTAATCAATGGCGGCGCCTGGGGAAGCTTCAGTTTCCAGCGGAGGGATTACCGACTTGCTTTTCACAAGCCGCTGTGACTTCCGTATAAATGTGACGTCAGAAGTTCAGAACTACTCAGTCACCGCCTTAGTCCCACCCCAAACACTGCCCACCGTCACGAAACTACATTGCACAGGCTTCCGGACAATATAAGAGAACAGTGGCTAAATGTTTATTTATTCAGAAACGCGCAGCAATTTAGTTCGACCTGTTCTATGGAGCTAAAAGAGTCTCAATAAAGATAAATGCACACACTACATTCACATATGCACACACAGGATTCATACATGCACACACATGATTCATAAATACACACACAGGATACACAAATGCGCACAAAATTCACAAATGCACACACACAATTTAAAAAGCAGAAAAGATTCACAAATGCATACAAAATTCACAAATTCACACAAAATTCATAAATACACACACAATTCAGAAATGCAAACAAAATTTACACATGCACTCAAGATTCAGAAATGCACAGGGCAAGATTCAGACGTGTATTTCTGATGCACACACAAATATATATTGATTTACAAACTGCTTGCGGTCTGTGAACTTCACTGCATTTGTGTGTGAATTTTGAGACTCCCTTGACTTGGCTCGACACACAAATGCCTTTTTTTTAAACAGGGAATGATCAGCAACCAATCAGATATCTCCCTTGGTTTAGCCAATCAAAAGAACGCACCCAGCGTGGGGGATTGTTTACTCATAAGCCAATCACATGAATGCGTTCACACAGCGCGATATGCATGTGGCGCGGGCGCGGTGGAGTTCTGTCTGTCAGTTGGTTGAGACCTCAACATGGCTTCTGGCAACGACAGGGCGCTCTCCTGTAAGTCGTTGCCAGAAGCCATGTTGAGGTCTCAACCTAGATGCCCTATTGGCCGCTGGGCACCGAGAAATACGGCCGCCATCTTAAACCGGTCGTAGTCCTAGTTTCGTTGCTTAGCAGCAGTTAGATTCCAGAGCACTGTGGAGCATTTTCCTGTTCTAATCGGCGGACCATCGCAAATAGGTAAAATAAGTCATTTTTAACATTACCGTACTATTGGTTGTATTTTGTGAATAGAATATTACCAGATAATTGAGAAGGAGCAAGGATCTTTGATATTACTGTACTGAAATCGTAGCCAGCTAACGTTAGCTAGGCTATGTTTACTGCATCACTCGGCATGGAGAGGTTGGGTAAAGTAATAATTACAAGAGCTTCTCGGTTATCAGATACAAGCATTCAACGGCCCTGTAGTATAAACATATATAAATATAGGTTATTTGTGTTTATCAGGAAGCAATGTAATATCGTTACCTGTGTAATACACATGACGGCGATGCGCAAATCGTGTGTGTGTGTGTGTGTGAGAGAGAGAGAGAGAGAGAGTGTGTGTGTGTGTGTGTGTGTGTGTGTGTGTGTGTGTCACAAATCATTATTGTTTCTTCAACTTATTAAAATATCTTACTTTACTGCAACTCTGTTTCTGCTTCTGTATCATATTTATAGTGTGTGATTTATAAAATACCTTATATCCTACATCACATATTTTGATTTTGGACGTCTGGTCACTTTATATCTTATATCAGAATATTATATTACTGTTAAGCCTACTATGAATATTAAAATATGCCGAACCATGTGTCCTGTATCATAGCTACATGAATGACATTTGCAGAAAAAAAACCCGCGTGAAAATCAGTTCGGTATTCAGTGAGGTATGATTAATTAAATGCGCTGACAGCTCATTGCACCGGCCATACAGATTACACTGAGTGGAGCGGGTGACCGGTTTAAGATGGCGGCCCCACGGCTCGACCGCGCTAGTAGGCAGTAGCGGTCGATAGGGCGTCTATCTATGTGATGTCTATGTCTCAACCAACTGACAGACAGAACTCCACCGCGCCCGCGCCACATGCATATCGCGCTGTGAGTAAACAAACAATATGAGTAAACAATCCCCCACGCGGGGTGCGTTCTTGTGATTGGCTAAACCAAGGGAGATATCTGATTGGTTGCTGATCATTCCCTGTTTAAAAAAAGGCATTTGTGTGTCGAGCCAAGTCAAGGGAGTCTCAAAATTCACACACAATGGCAGTGAAGTTCACAGACCGCAAGCAGTTTGTAAATCAATATATATTTGTGTGTGCATCAGAAATACACGTCTGAATCTTGCCCTGTGCATTTCTGAATCTTGAGTGCATTTGTAAATTTTGTTTGCATTTCTGAATTGTGTGTGTATTTATGAATTTTGTGTGAATTTGTGAATTTTGTATGCATTTGTGAATCTTCTCTGCTTTTTAAATTGTGTGTGTGCATTTGTGAATTTTGTGCGCATTTGTGTATCCTGTGTGTGTATTTATGAATCATGTGTGTGCATATGTGAATGTAGTGTGTGCATTTATCTTTATTGAGACTCTTTTAGCTCCATAGTTCTGCATATTTCACAAGTGACTAATTCGTCAATCAGGCACAACTCAATGCCTTTTTTTCAAAGAAGCTACTCATCAAAGATGCTGCAGTCCCTACAAGCAAGTGTCGGACCTCTGTGGGAGCTCGTTCTTGGCTGCGCTGTGATTGGTCAATATACATTCTAGGGCGTGGCTTAGCCAAAGGCGAATTGCAGCGTTCTCACGTTCTGTGGGCATCTTTGCACATTTACCACAAGTAGCCTACACCTTTTACAGAAAAAAGGTAACATTGTAAAATAAATTGTAGCACGTGAACTTATTGTATAAGTAGGAAAGCAACTTAACAAACATAGCTTACTGCATTCGGTGTCTGCCTGCTAACGTTACAGTATCAAAATGTAATAATGTACATTATCAAAATGTAACTATCAAAATCGTTTCAAAATCAGTGTATAGTTATTAATTGTCTGTATTATTACAGACCGTTTAAATTAGCATTAACGTTAAATCTTCGTGCAACATGATGTAATGGTAACGTTAATTAGAATACTCTTACAATAACGCCGAAAGTAAGGAGGTGGTTGTTTGTTTGTCTCATGTCGTCGCCGATTCGGGGTCTCGGACATAAGGCCGGATAACATTTCCCTCAACAATGTCCATCTTTACCTTACTTGTGTTGTGAGCATCACCAAGCCACAGCAGGCTACAGCATACATGACCCTAGTTATCTGTGGTTGGCCTGGCGCTGCGTCACTCAGAAAACAACAGGCCAATCAGAAGAGAGGCTCATGAATATTAATTAGAACGGCTAAAATCGACCTGTTTTTGGTAGAGCTCCTGAGAAAGCAGCTTTAAAAATATATTGGGATGGTTTTTCGTACTTGTACCGCAAATATATATTCTTAAGGGCATCAAAAATATATTCGAAAGGTGTACAATATGGGACCTTTAAAATATAGGCCTATAGTTTTTATATATCAACTTTTTTTAATTTTAGTTTTTATAGGCTATGTCTCCATGCTGCATGGGATTGTAGTTCTTCTAATCCGTTACACAGTCATGTACTTTTGTCTTTTTCTCCGACTTTCAAATATCTTTTTGCTTCAAAACAAAGTTTGTAATGTTATGCTTAGTTCGTGGCTTAAAACATTTTAACGAAAACTTTTTGAATACCTTTGGGAAAAAATACTTCTAGAACAAATGCTGCAAAAAAGAGTGGACGGGCACTGTTGCACTTAATTTCTGAGGATATATATATATTTACATGTTTATATATATATATATATTATGTGTGTCTGTGCACGGACAAATCATAAATAGTACAATATTCCATAAAAAAATAAGAGTCCATTTTAATTTCATGTTGTCTTTAACATTAAGGGCATGTCCAAATCTCATAAGTGTGAGCAAAAGTAATAATGCTTTTGTAAACCCCACTACTTAGCTCCAACCTGCAATAGACCAGCCATGGCTTCCTTATCACACAAACTGAAAATGAAAGAGCGCCCCCCATTGATCATCTAAGTAAAAACACTGGTCAAATCAAGGCTTGTGTAAACTTGACCTGACAGTACAAAACATTCCTTCATTAGCTCACTAGAAAATCTTTGCGTAAGCTTTTTGAACAGGAAAAGTTATTGTTTTTTGTTGAATGCCCAACTGTGGCTACGATCAATATATACTCCTAAAAATGAGAGTAAACGCCTATAGAACCATTGCTGAGGGAATAAAATGATTTTGTATTAAGCAGGGGAGATGCAATGCATTATCTTTCTGAAATCCCTGTTGGCCAGTGTGCTGACACATATACTGCACTCAGCAAGTCTACACACCGACGTACAGGAATGCATATCTATGGACTCCAGGCAGAACCGTTGACTTAATGTAACCTGAAACCCATCCAGGACAGCTTACTCAACCTAGCTAACAAACACACATCTGGACAAATAAAGACATCATAAGCCAGACGTGTGTAAAAACATAACACTTTATACAAGTAGGCTGAAAAAAAATTCAATGAATACACAACTACTTTACAAATACAAATGCCGTCATCCCCCCCCCCCCCCCTCCACTTCTGAGTTATTTACATGTGTTCCAGACCCAACATCAATACAAAAAGATGCATTTATGACAGAAAGCCCCGTCATTATATGATTTAGATACATAGAGGGAAAGTCTTGATTTAAGTCTGTTCATTACTGATAGCAGGCCAACGTAAACACACTAACAGCCAAGCTGAGGTCTGACTCAACTGACAAATGGTGACATTGTTCAAAACTATGCATAAGAAAAAACGGAAATACTTCACAGATGTGTTTTCAACAATGACATTTCTTCCAAATCGAAGTTGGGAGGGCGATAATTCCCACAGCTGCCGCCACCATGAAACGGCTACAGTGCAGGATAGTTTTTCTATCAATTTGTTGTTAAATTACATTCTCACACAAACATTTCACACACATCAAGTACACATCACTAGACAATTTTCAGGTGGTATCCATCCATGCAGCTGAACTACAAGTGAAAAGAATTTGTTTTAGGGGAGTTTTCATGATACAAGCTAATATATTCAATTCTTCTATTGGGAGGGTTCATTCGAATGAGTCACATCAAACTAATGGTAGTTGGCCATTTCTACATCCCAAAAGGAAGAATTTGGTTTGCAGAGCTTCACTAATCTTGATTATCATCATCATTAAATGCTTCAAAGTGATATTTACCGACACAAAGGGACAACACCACACCTATTGAAATAAAATATTGGAGGGGACACGCATATAACTTGACTGATTGAACATTATGAATAATGTTGAGACGATCTTGAGTTCTTGCGTGCCAAATGAAGTGACGTCGATCCAAACGCACTTGATCCATGACCTTAATGATGTGATGACATGTTAAACACTGTATAAACAGAGCATGTAGCATTGTAGAAAAAGAACAGGGAGCATTTGACGGCTCGGTCAAATGTATGACCATCAGTTTCAGTATGAAAACAAGCCGTCGCACTGTTGTATAGTCATGCTTTACTTCTGAGGGAGGAGCCTCAGTTAATAAGCCATTAAAAAAACAAGATTGGCCTTAGATTGAGGGCCGTTGGCAGAGTGATGTTTGATTAGAATGAGACGTGGTTAGCTTTTACTTCAAATCGCAAAAAGCTCCATCCAGACAGTCAACGGTGAGTTCCGTTTTTTTACAAAGGGTCAGTTTTCCCAAAACAAATGGAAAAAAAATTCAGAGCCCTATGTTGTGCCCAGGTACTTTCTCCTCCTACGACCCTCTAGCTGCCACCGCTGGGTTTGGCGGGGGTTTTGGAGCGCATGGCGGCCCCAGTACGGGTGTTTCCTTTGCCCTGCTGGGGCTGGGGCGTGGCAGCGGCCTGCTGCGCTGGAGTCTCGGAGGCGGGGGTCGTGGCGCTCTGCTGCTGGGCGGGGCTGTGCGGTGGTGGGGTCTGGATTTGAGGCGAGGCGGCTGCTGCCGAAACAACCTGCTGCTGGAGGAGCTTCTGTTGCACCACCTGCGTGGCTGTGGCGGTGCCCGCTGGGATGACCTGCACCTGGGCCTGTCCCGAACCTGCAGCGGGTGCCGCCTGTGTAAGGGCCACCGTCTGAGGCTGAATCTTCATACACACACATAAAATCAATTCAGGTGTCATAATTCAATTTATCTAAAACGTCTTTACTGTAATAATACTACTGAATAAAAGTATTCATTTCTTTCAAATAGAATAAATGTAGTATATATTAGGTATATACAATACAAAACAATAGTATCAATCAGCCAACAAGGAAAGTAATTTCAGAGGTTTTATAAAAGATTAATACAAAGACAATAATTATTTTGTATGGAAGAACATGCACAGAGAATCAGTTTAGAATAAAATCAAGAACAAACGCTATGAAAAGACACAAGGACTTCAAAACTTCTAAAACCGCATTAAATTAATTTCCAATCCATCAAAAAGAAAGTGCACAAAACACTGAAACACTTACCTGTTGAGGTGACGATACTATCTGCTGCTGAACTATTTGAGGAAGCTTAGCGACCTACAAGCAGAAGGGAAAATCACTACAAAGCTGAGCTAGCTACTAATACCACATGCACTACATCGCACTGCAACATTTACATTCTGCTCACACATGTCAGGCTTTGCTCTTGTGTAGGTGCTGAACAGGTGGTCTCTGTAAAAGCGTAACTTCTCACCTGTATCTGCTGAGCTGTCGCAGGTTTCTGTGGCTGTGCGATCGAGGTGGTGAAGAACTGGGTCTTAATGCCGGGCTGCAGTTGAGTGGTGGCGGCGTACGTCACTTTCTGTTGCTGTTGGGCTGTGGTTTGAGCAGTCTGCTGAGCGCCAAGTTAAACAGAAATAAAGAGGGAGAAGGGTTGAAGAGACATTCATATAGATAAAGCTTATTTAAAAAAGAAATCACGTTGGCTGATTGGTACCTTTTGCTGCACAGCAGCCTGTGTTTGCTGTGGCTGTGCTGCCTTCTGGACGGCAGCTTGTGCAGCGGCCTGCTGCTTTTGTCTGTGCAACAGCTGCTGAACTTGCTGCACCTGGAACGGGTGGGTTACCACCTGACCACCTGCACAAACACATACAAGCTTTAGTCTACAAGAGCCCCAAAAAAGGTTATTGACAGGAGAGAAAAGAAAGCATGCATCTCCACTGCCAGAGTCAAGCTCGCGTTGTCATTTACGGTGCAAAGAAACGGTAGTGTGCCACTCACAGTTTCAGTAAGTCTCTAGGTGATGACAAATGATTCGTTTTAGGGCGGTTCACAATAATTTTGGCTTCAAATAAACTGAGATCATCAAATGATTGCTGCACGTGCAGTGCGGTTTGCATCTAATGTACCTTGTGTTCACAAATAACTCTGGGTTCACTTTTGAGACCAAATAAATGGATTATTTGGTGTAAAATAAGTGCTTTTGAAGCCATGTCTGATCAACAGTATACTTTTATAGCATTTATTAATATTTTGAATGAGCTTTTATTTTTATATTTCATTTTAACCTTAGTTTAAGTTTTAGTCATTTTGTTTTATCTTTTGTCATTTTGTAAATAAATATATAAAATATTTAGCTCCAATTTAAATTTATTTCAGTTTAAGTTTTAGTACTTATTTCAGTTAGTTGCCAAGGCAACAATTCAAATTTTCTAAGGGCCTGTTTTACACCTGGTCAATTCATGCGATTTCTCCGATTGGATATCTATCCGATCGTGAAAAGACCAGGTGTAAACGCCCTCCGAAACGCATGAGACTGATTTAAATCTGATCACACAAACCACTTCAGGAGGTGGTCTGAGACCTATTCCAGATGAAAACTGGACAAGTCTAAATGCATCTGGTCTCCCAAAATGTAAAAAAAATAACCGTGTGAGAGCGTGTTATAGGCTATATGTCATGTTATAGTCAGATATGACGGCGCAACTGCAACACGCATCCACCGCAGATGAGTATCTCCTCAGCAAGCCGACGCTCAAACTGCCGCAAATGAAACTGAAAGGCGTCGTAGACGCTAAACAATCATCTTCATTCAAAGTAGTGAGACTAAATTATCTTACCAGTGCTGATGCTGCTCTTTCTCCTATTGCGGTCTTTGATCTTGAGATTAGCTGATGATAAATAAAATGCAGCTATGTTGCTTTCATTCACATGAACTTTGTTAAATTTGCATATAGCGCGGGAATTGAAGATCGGATTTATATTCGTTTTGCAGACACATTTATGTGTCAAGTGTAAATGGAACATTTTTAACAAATCAGATAGCTATCCGATCAGTAAAAACAGGTGTAAACAGGCCCTACCTTTTTTCAAATTTACATTTTCATCTAATATTTATATTTTATTTTATGTTAGCTTTATTTAAATTACAGAAAACATTTAATAGTTTGAGTTAACAATAACAACAGTGCTACTGCAACAAGTCTAACTGCCTAGTAGAGCTGCACGATTCTGGAAAAATTGAGAATCATGATTTTTTTGTTTCAAACAGAGATCACGATTCTCCCACAGTTTTGAACAGAAAACTAAACAAAATAACGTAATTTACTAGAGGTTCCGACAAAATGTTAATTGCTGCAGTCTATTACATTTTATTTATTTATCTGAATAAAAAAAAAAAAAATGTATACTGTGAATGAATGATTCAATGACTTATAAATACTTCACTTGTTTCATTACTGGATGAATCCGCAATTTTAAACGAATCTCTTGAATGATTCAATGACAAATACATTTTTAACCTTTGCTTTGTCACCGTTATTTGAAGCGCTAAGTTAATTTCAAAAGGTGATTTGCTCTATTTTGATCGCTACCACAGGCATCAGTGTTTTTATCAGATTCCGAACTATAACTCTTATTATAATAAGAATATTTGTAACAGAAATAACTGCTGGTGAAGTGGTTTCATACCTCTACATGATAACTGCTCTCTCTGGCTCATCAGAAACACAAACGCAGATTTGAATGTTCCTGTGCGATTTTGTCAAAGGTTTAATAGACAATAGCGAATCGTTGTCATTTATAACCAAGATCGCATGGGTGTTTGAATCAGCGATCTTTTAACGATTAATCGTGCAGCTCTACTGACTAGTAAGTGTAACCCTTAGCAAATAAAGTCATTCTCCACTTGTTTCAGAGCAAGCCTGTACCTGTTTTCTGCGTCTGTCCGATGGCGACACTAATGCCGGCCACAGTGACAGGAAGGGTTGTGACTCCGGCGGAGGAGACCACAGCAGGAACTGAGACTACAGGAGGTGGTTTGGTCAGAGTCACCTGGGCGGTTTGACCCGGAGTTTGAATGGGTCCTGGGGCTGGGACACGTGTCTGAATGAAAAGACATATATAATGATTATGCACCCAGATGTATGCGAAAGGTTTAGTCCTAGGTGTGTGTGTTTGTGTGCTTACCAGTCTGGCCACCTGTAAGTTGGTGACAGTAGTTCCAGTGAGCACAGCTCCCGCTCTGGGTGCAGCGACTGCAGCTATCTGAGGGTTGCCTGTGGCTGCGGCTGTGGTGTGAACCTGCTGCGGCTGCTGAGTCGATGCAGCCTGCTGACCTTGAGCTACCGCCGCCATCTGCAGCTTCTGCTTCTTCAGCAACTCCTGGAGAGAACCAATTGTTAAAAACATAACCAAAAGAAAGTAAACACTGCAACTAATGATGAAATCAGTGCCCTGGTAATTATATTTTCTCCAACAGAGCAGTTAATGCTACAATGCCAAATATTGGTCAATATATCGGAATAAGAGCTTCGCTACTGAAAAGCTATGTGTACCTGCTGAGGCTTTCCTACTGCTTTGATCTGTGGAGACGTAGCCTGTGGTTGTTGCGGCTGATGTAACTGTTGCTGTCGGAGGAGCTGGAATTGAGCTTGAGTGAGTTGCTTACCCTGAGACAACTGCATACCTGGAGCTAGAGAAGCAAAAAAATGGCGTAAAAACACAACGATGGCAGACAGTCCAGCTAATTATGGTTATATTAAAAAACAAACAATGCGGAAGTGTGACTCTCTGAATCGATTCGCCACCAGAGAACCCAAAACACGCATGGCTTCTCTAAGGATGGCATTTGGTCTACCTGGAGCCACCAGCGTGCGTGTTTGTGACTGACCCGGAGTCAGATTAGTGGACACCACAGCTGATGCGGTCACCGGGGTAACGGCTCTCACGCTCTGACCCGTCGCTATAGTAACGACCTCTGCTGGGGCAGCTGTTGTAGGCACTGTTCTCTGCTGAGTGTGAACCACCTGAGCTGTGGCCGTTCCTGCCGTCTGCGGGAGCAAATATTTAACAAATAAACAGAACAAAGTGGTACAAATGGTACAACAAAATAATTCAATTTTAAATCAAATGTGTGCTGTATGAGGGTGGTCAGGACTCACAGACAGGGCTCCAGGTATGACTGGAGATGCCAGACGTTTATTCGCCTGGAACTGACCGGGAGAAACTCCAGCCACAGTGTTTACAATCACATTCCCACTCACTGTAGCCGTCGCTGAAGTTTAAATTGAAATATACATGAATGAGCACTCATGTCAACAGCACTCACAACTGTAGCAACAAGCACAGTTAAAAGTTGTGTAATGTGATGATACCTGGTTGGATGCTTGTGCCCACTGCAGTGGTCTTGATAGCTCCAGTCTTGAGGACCAACAAAAACAAAACAAGATCAACTAATTACACCTCAGTAATCAGATATATAACACTCTAGGGTTCAAAAGTTTGGTCAGTACAGTTTTTATTGTGAAGAAATTAATACTTGAGGTTGCATTAAAATGATCAAAATTGACAGTAAAGACATTTATAATATTACAAAAGATTTCTAAGTCATATAAATGTTGTTCTTTTGTTCTTTGATTCATCAAAGAATCCTGAATACAATGCATTACAGTTTGTAAAAAAATATTGAGCTGTTTAATAATAATATAACAACAACATTAGCTACATTTCCATTAACCTTCAAATTGGACATTTAAAATACAGCCAATATAAACACGTCAATTTCGCGAAAAATTCCATATAATCGCAAAAAAGTTTACACGCTTGTATGAGGTGTTTTTTAGGCAATTTGAAAAAGGAATATTTCGCAAAACTGCCACGGAAACAGTTTTTTCGCATTCACAGGTCACCTGATGTCCATATAAGTCAATCATTCTGTAAAAATGGCGCGGTATGTTTTGACAGAAGATGAGACAAAGTTCTTTATTACAACTCATAAATAACAAAAAAATAATGGAATGCTGGATTCTAAACAACAGAAATGCCACAATTTATCAAGACCTCGAAGCAGACAGGAGGGAGAAACACCTCATACCTGGCCACTCCTAAGTATAAGGGTCTTTCCTTGCCATTAATGCTTGGATAACAAGCATACCTCTCTTTTGATTCAAAATAATGGCTAGAGAGGCGGCTGCGAAATACGTAAACCGTGACCATGATTTTTTGAATGATTTATCTCGAGAGGAAAAAAACCCTGTTTTAGTCGTATAACTTCGGTTAAGGGAAACGCCATCATTTCACAATAGTTTTTTTTATCGACATTAAGAAAATAATCGCTAAAGTCTTCGGCAAAAAATCTGTAATGGAAACCAGGCTATTGATAATAATAATAATAAATGTGTAAACATTTAGCATATTAGAATGATTTCTAAAGCCTTGGGAGAGCATCAAAAACATAAAAAATCTTACGGACCCCAAACTTTTGGATGTTAGTGTATATATGAAAAATATAGGTGTTCTATAGAAATGGCTAAGACCTGGTGTTAACATTAATCTTGTAATTTACAGCTAAATACAGGTGTATGCAAGGTCCAGTGTGACATTTAACATGCAGTATTATAGGAGTCTAACCAGAACAGCGGTGTTGGGGACTGCTGCTGCTCCGGGTTGGTTGGGCTGAGGCACTCCGGTGGCCTGTGTGCCTGCAACAGTGGCCTGTGGCTGGGCTTGAGTCAGTGCGGCAGCTCCCTGAGGCTGGGCGGCTCCTGTAGTCTGCTGCTGTTGTTGCTGGGCTAACTGCTGAGCCCTCTGCTGTTCGGCTAGTGCCTAGGGAGGAAAAGAAAGGAGGGTTGAAAACAAGCAGCAGTTTGAAAAATTATAAATAAAAGTTTGGGGTTGGTAAGATTCTTAAAATGTTTTTAAACTCTCTTATGCAAAGCTACATTTATTTGATCAAAAATGTTAATATTCTGAAGTGTTACAATAATTTATTTATTAATTTTAATAAAATAAAATAAATATACTGATCCCAAAATCTGAACGGTAGTGTATATTTATTTGATGTGCAACTCAAACTGGAAAATGGATGTTTTTAAGCAGTTCTCGAATTAAATCACACCTTCTTCTCTTTTGCGATTCTCTCAGCTCTCTGAGAGGCAACCTGGATAGGAGGCAGAGGCTTGTCGTAGCTTATCCCGCTGTATACACAAAGAAAGAAGCGGTTAAAACACAAACGCATATCAAATGTGACTAAATATGTACAATATATGGAAGACTGTATCTGCCAATATTGAGTTTTAAAAAAAAATATCAGTCCAAAATGTCTAATATTGGAAGTTGATAACTTGGACTTATTTTGTACAAGCACAGCGACATGTCAGAGTCAATACCTCTCAGCCAGCACAGAGGCATGCTTGGGGTTCTTCTGGAATGGATTCATGCCCAGTCTAGAAACAAAACACCCAAAATTATGAAGAGGATTATATTTTTGCTTTGACAAATATTATAAAAAAATAATTCAAGTTGATTTTAATGTTGTTTGTGTGTTGGACACTGCCTACACATACAGTGGTTTTATGGGTGGGCTCCTCTTGCTAGCGATGATTTTCATGAGCTCAAAACGGCTGTTGTACAACTGGATCTGTGTAGCGTTGTCATCCTGTGTGTAGATCTGACATGTGCGCAGAGGACGACTGTTCTTGGACTGCGCAAGAAAGGAAGCGTTACCAAACCAAAACCAGCCAATAATACATCACTTTTTTCACATTTATTTGTATAGTGCTTTTCACAATACACATCGTTTCAAAGCAGCTTTACAGAAAATGCATAATGTGAGTCCACATTACAATTTAGAGAGTGATCTGTTATCAGAGGTAACTGTCTAAGTTATGCATTTCAGAAATGTACATATACAAATCAGTTAGCTAAAAATTTATTAATTTGAACAATGTAATAATTTAGGGTAGAAACAATGAGCTCATTGCAGTAATTAGAAAAATCTTTACATTTGTTAAAAAAAAAAAAGATTTACATACCTTATAAATGCTCTTGGTCTTGTTCTTCTTAGGGTTAGCTTCATATATTAGCTGTAGGACAATGATGTCACAAAGAAAATGTTAAAGAATATAAATAAGAACTCACAATCAGGTGATACTGGTACAATCGCTCACCTTGCCCTCCTCTCTTGGAATGATGACGTTCTCATAACGGCTACGGCATTGTTTTGGCGAGCGGTAAATCCTGCTGCAGGAGTTGACCACATCGCTCACCAGGTCCCAGTTAGGAGTGTGAGCTGGAGACACGATGGTCAGGTTCAGAGGAAGTTCCAGTAACTGCTTTACAGCCTGTGAAAATAGGGGGAAAGAGAATTACAACCTCAGCTTATCCATCCAACACACAACTGTGTGGTCATAATACTTATGCAATGATAATGTGATAACGTGATGGATCTAGTACCTGCAGCAGGGCCCAGTCCTCACTGATGAGCCACTCAGGGTTGTCCTGTCCGGCCTCCATGGCTGGTTTGAGCAGTGAGGGCAGCGGTTTGGCGAAGGGAGCCTGTTGCTTCAGAGAGAAGTTCTTTTTCTGATCTTTGCCTTCCCGCCTTACCTTGAGCAGACTGGCCTTGTCAAAGAGAGAGCGCGGAGGAATCACTGATTCTCCATGGCCCTTCTTTTTCTTACGTCCCAGAGCTGACGAGAGCGGGGAGAGAGAAAGAGAGAGAATTTAGCATCTGCTTGAGCACAGTAAGTTCAGACGTCGGCAGCGTTTCTTGAGCAGTCAAACCTGATGGGTCCATGTGTCTCTTGCGCTCTTTGCGGACGTAGACCGGGGGCAGTTTGGACTCAGGCATTGGCGCAGTGTCATACATGAGGCAGATTACAGAGTCAATGTAGATATCATTATCATCCTGCGGAGGAGTTGGGGGAGTCCACAGCTACAGAATAGAGCAACAGTAAGAGTTAGAAAAAAAAAAATTCAGGCTCTCTGATTAAATATTGGGGTGGATCTAAAAAAAAACAAATCAAAAGAATTTCACACCAAAATCAAAAACAAATCAATATATTTACCTAAAAAAATAAAAAGACAAATCAGGCCAATTTTTTGTATCCTTAGGGTTTTTGGCATATATTTGAATATGTATATCATTTTGGGGTAAAATGTGTTTTTGAACAATTGACCCTAAACACTTTAAAAGTTTGCAGTCTTCAACTTACCGGCATTAATTCCGTCTGTCCATCTTCATTATCGAACACGTACTCCTGTAAAGAGGATAGGGAAAAGTTATCGAATCTACACTACATACTAACTTCCTACTGAAAAGCACATTAGAATATATTTGTACCATGTTGTATGCGTCCTCTCTGGTGTAGGTGAACAGATCCTCCTCATCTTCTAGGATCATTTGTTCCTCTTTCTCCACCTTCACTTTCTGTTGCTGCTGCAGCTCCCAGCCTCTCTTAGCAGCCTCTATGCGCTCCTGCAACTCACACAAACACTGACAGTTAAACAATCTGTATTGAAGTATTTACAGGGTGGGCATAGCACATTGATTGTCATATCTAAAATCATTTTCATACCTTTATAACCCGTTCATCCTCGCTGATGTGCAGATACTCCAGATAGTGCAGTGCGTATCTCTCAATAGGAGTCAGCTAGACAACACACCACAAACTTCAATCAATACATCACATCTCAGAATGTATTTTTATGTGTCAGAAATATATAGTTTAAAAGTTTGGGGTCAGTACGATTTTTTTTTTTAATGAGTTCCGGTACTTTTATTCAGCATGGATGTGTTAAATTGATCAAAAGTGACAGTAAAGACATTTATAATTTTACAGAAAGATTTCTATTTCAAATAAATGCTTTTCTTTTATATTCAGATAATACAGAACAAAATGTATCACGGTTTGCACAAAATAGTAAGCAGCATAACTGTTTTTAACAAAAATAATACGATTTTTTTTCTTGAGCACCAAATCAGCATAGTAGAAGGATTTCTAAAGGATCATATGCCAGTGAAGACTGGAGTAATAATGCTGAAAATTCAACATTGCAACAATGTTCAAGGCATAAAAACACGTACAATATCAAAGAAATGTTCAAGTAACATTCATTTTCTATAACCTCACCTGCTCCATCACTGCCGCCAGCTCCTCTAACTGTGACGTCTCCTCTCTCATCCCCTCCTCCACATCAATCTCTTTCTGTCCTCCCACTTCCTCTTTATCACTTTTCACATCTCTGTTTATCTCTGTCTTCTCCTCCTCATCTTTATATTGGGTGTCCAGTCGGATGGTATTCAGGGCCTGGATGTAGGGTCTGGCTACGTGAGGGGGGATGGATTCAGATGGGGAGGGCTCCTGGTGGAGGACCACAAACTCTTCCACTTTCTCTCCAGAGCCGGCCTCTACCTCAAACAGATCCTGAATGGTGCGCTGTGAAAGGCCAGCACATATTCATAATGTGAGCATTATGTGGCTTGTGAGAGTCAGGCTCTGTTCCCAAACCTAGTGAGCTGCCTCATTGTCTACTTCCTATATAGGTCACATCCTGACTGAAATGTAATCTCGTAACTTCTTAGGTTTTGAAACCGTCCCTCAATATAAAAGATTACAGTAATCACATGACCGTAAAAGTGCAAGATTGGGTGTACACGAAGTAAACGGCTGTACATGTGCGTTTACCTGTGTTAAAAAGGCCAGAGTGTAGTCCATCCCCTGTGCAGCTACCTCTCGTATAAGGTCTTTAGTGCCATTCTTCAAGAGTTTCTCCTCAATGGAGTTCCCGCTCTCCAACCTGACAGAGCACAGGGTCAGTATAAAAGCTTACAAAAATAAACCTGACAAGTAACTTCAATTTAATTTGTCCATCAGTCTGACCTGTAGATGTGGATGTCTTTGGAGCGACCAATCTTGTCACACCACTCCTGCGTGCGCATGTCCATGCTGGGATTTAGGTCTGTGTCGTAAAACACAATTGTATCTGCGTCAAACACGTGACCCATGGCCGAGCAGCAGCGATTGGTCAGGATGGTGCAGAAGATATGTCTGTTGCGGTTAAACCTTTTGACCTGCACCTGAAATCAAACAGGATATGAGAAACAAGATAAGTTAAGCATTGCATTTTCAATACAAGATGACCAAGATTACATAGTAGTGGTGTTGATGGTGTTTAATTGATATGTAAGCATCTTTTGAGGCTCTGTGTGGAACTAAATCAAACAGGCAGGGAAGAACACTCAATGATATGCCCTTTCAATTAAAGCCCAGAAACCACCAGAGCCTCAGCGGGACCAGGACTTAGCCAGGGTAACAGTGAATATTACTCCAGGTATCTTACCCGTCTCTCTTCCAGTGACAGACTCTCATCCAGCCGTACGTAGGTGAGGTGATGGTGGTCTAAGAAGGCCTCCAGTATGTCTAGCATGCTAGCCATCTGGGTGAATATCAGAACTCGTCTGTTCTCGATGCTCAGCTTCTGCAGCAGGATGGACAGCGCTTCTAGTTTTCCTGCAATCAGATACAGGAACATTATATCACATCCAAATGTATACCATTATAACGGTTGTATTTGATACTTTTTTACAGCTGGTTTCAGCCCAAGATTTCCATGCCATACTTTTTATTTGTTTTTTCCATGGCATTCTGCTATTGCGGGATTATCCAAATTGGAAAGGAAGACACAATCTGACAGTTTACAACTGGGTAAAATAAGCTGCAAAAGTGGGCCAAACTTTATACTGATATTTATGGATTATAAAGGTGACTAGTATAACAGACACTCTACCGTTCAAAAGTTTGGGGTTGGTAAGATTTTTTACGTTTTTGATAGTAGTCTCTTATGCTCACCAAGGCTGCATTTATTTAAGCAAAAATACAGTAATAGCAATATTGTGAAATATAATTACAGGTTAAAATAACATTTCTATTTAACATTTTTTTTAAACGTAATTTGTTCCTGGGATGCAAAGCTGAATTTTCAGCATCATTACTCCAGTCTTCCGTGTCACATAGGATGTATAGAAGAATATACAATGGTATGCTCAACTAAATATCAATAGTATTTGTAAGGATTGTAGGAAAAAGAGCTGAATGCACACCTGAATCCATCTCAAGCAAGTGTATATCAGGGAAGCTGGTGACAGGAGGACAGGCTAAATTCCGGATCTCTGCGTTGTGTGGAGCAGACACTTCCTGTAGCAGGCGCCTGAATGATTTTTGTGCTATACTGTAAAATGGTGGAGGATTGGACGCATACAGCTGAGGAGGAGGGGCCACAGCAGCGGGAAGTATGCAGGAGAACCTAAAATATAACAGGAAGCAGAATTAGATCACGAAAAACTGGCAACATGGCAAACAGTTCATCGTCAAATCCAGACCTCTTCAACAAGATGCATGCTGCCACCTCCTGCTCCGTGTTGGATAGAATCGCTGAGCGGAGTGGAGCCACTGTGGACACGCATGTCTGCTGAGCCCTGATGCAACTATCTCTGCCAACCCAGGACCAGCGGGAGTGCTGGGGAGCGGGGAAGGTCGGTGGGGGGCGTCCCTCATAAATGGAGCAGGATTTGATTAAGTCTGAGCCATACAGCACAGAGCGCGAGGACCGCCGCCCGTTCGCATATAATAAACTAGCCAGACGCTCTTTCAGCTGCCTGTTTCTTTCCTCACTTGACTCCTAAAGAGACACAAAGATAAGGTTCGGTGTTCTATTCAACTATTCAATGGACCTCATTATTTCCTTTAACATGTCTTCCAAACTCACCTGTGTTGTGGCGTTAGCTGAGTGTTTAGCGTTTGTTTCCGTGTCTGTGGTAGCTTGATTGACTGTGGCTGCCATGTTGGTTGCTTTATGGAAACAGACAGAAAGAGAGCTTAAGTTTAAATTATCCAAGACATCAGTAGAATATCACATATTTAGGTCAGTCGTTCTCAACCAGGGGCCAGGAACAACTAGGGGACCTCAGCACACTTAAAGGGGCACAAAATGGCTTAACATTTTTTAGTTGACTTTGATTTAAAAAATGTCTAGAACTGAAATAAATAATAAATCCTTCGTTTTTTTTTTTTTTATATAACAAATATAATTTAGCCTAGCAACGTCAAGCTCTAAAATATTTAATAATTTATAATATATATATATATAAAATACAATATATTGTAAAAAGTAAAAAAAAAAAAAAAGAAAGTTAAATAAAATCTAAACAAAAAAGTAAAATACCGCAGTTATGATTATACAAGATACATTTACATATGACAAAAATTCTGAAACTTTTTAAACTAAAGTTCTTAAGTGAGCTTACTAAATAAAATGCATTTAATCAGGTAGAAATAGTCTATTAGTGATTCAAAATAATAAAGCTTATAAAATCAAAAATAACTAGAAAGGTCGTGTCATGTAAATTCATTGGGCATTAAGAGGGTAAACACTGAAAAACAGAGATAACGTGATGGAATTATACATTTTGGAATTATTGTAATTATATTATTAATAATGTATACTTATTATTTATATTATTTGCCCTTTCTGCCTTTATTTTCATTTAACACAATTTGTGGGGAGAGAGGAATGGAATCATTCAGGAAATCATTTAACTATAATGTTATGTTAAATTATACATTTTATTTGTTATCTTTTAATTATAAAAAAAACTTTTTTTATTATTGTAAGATATTACTAGTCCTAGTTGCTATATATAACAACAAACAAACATTGAAAACAAGTAGCTAAAAAGCAGGTACTGGAACAAGTAGCAGTAACATTTTGACCTACATGGATGTCCTTTAAAATGTCCTTTTGTTGGCAAAAAGGTTGAGAACCACTGATTTAGGTGATGGTCGGTCACTATTGAGAATAACAATCAGCTTTAGGATGGAGCAGTGTCTCACCTTGTGGTGAGGAGGTGGCAGGGGGTGGCGTGCCCGAGGAGTTCTGGACAGGCACAGCCTGGGGCACTGTAGGCATCACCATAGGTGGTCCCTGTGGCCTGAGAAGAGGCTGTCCGGGGGCTGACACAATCTGCAGGATGTTGCCTAATGCAGACACATACATATATAAGCGTCGCATTAGGCCACTGTTCACACATAAAATCAACTGGCACAAGGGACTGACCATGGCAATGAAATGAGACAGAGAGAGGATGAACACGGGCTGGACATTACCGAGTGTACCTTGGAGCTGCAGGGGCTGGCCAGTGGTGAGCTGCCGCAGCTGACTTGGGGACAAGGTGAACTTGTTTCCCTGGAACTGCAGGGTCACAGGGGTCTCTGGCTGGGTGATGCGGCTCTGTCCAACTAACTGAGCAACCTTCACCACATCTCCACCTTCAGTAGGGAAAAATGAATAATGTTAAATTACAGTGCAAAGCAGCTAAAAACTTCTCTCAGAGAAAAAAACACAAAAAACATTTTAGTTAGTTTCGGGGTGAGCACGGAAAGAGACATGCGTGACCGGGGTGTGTTAAACGAAAGACACTTTCACAAACAAAACATTACAAATAAAAACCTGAAACAAACAAACTGAAATCAGTCTGACCCGTTTAGCAGAGCGAATAAAAGTGGGTGCAAATCTTTGTTTGTTTAAAAGGTTTCCCATGTAACAATAGTTACATGTGATATGGGGAGCAGGGCCCACAAGCCTAATGCTCTTTTCACCCACAGAAGGACAATAGCCGTGTTTCCAAAAGTGAGCGTGCTAGTGCGTGCCAGGGCCAGTAGCATTTCCACTGTCACATCCATTGATAGTGCCTCATCGGGGATTCCTCTGGGTCAATGGCCAGGGGTTTTTGGCCCACCAAATACCTTGGTCCAAAGCGGGCCAACTGGGGCTTGAGGAGTGGTCATTAACAAAGGCAGAGTTTATCAGAGTCAGGAGATAGTCAACACCGCTGCTAATTTCCCATGTTTTTATATAAAACTAGCAGCTAACAAAAACTTTTAAGACATTGAAAACAATTTTTAGCTCTAAACTCACTTTCAGACACCAGCGAGTGTATGACAATTTCTGATTGCGATTCGATCACAGTATGATGCAGAAATGTATTTATATGCAATGCTAAAGGCTACTTATGCTAATCATTGCCATAATAAATACACATATGATTAAGATTAAGAACAAAGACAAATCATATGCATGTATTTATTTGGTTTCATATCTCTCTTCCCTGTGCCGTTGTTTATACCGGACTAATGCATCCACATGTCATATATTATATATACTCCGGTTACTCATATAACTCCTGTTTTCTGTCCGTGAGCTCCCTCTGTTGCTCTAGCTGAAAGGATAACATTATAGTGAGACAGGAGAGATGTCATTCTTACTAAAGAAATGTGACATATTGTATCAGAAATAAACAGAAACAGATGCAGCTGAATAAGTATGCATGTTCTCTTTTTATGTGAGATAATGATAAACACCAGTTTGATTCAGAATGATTGATGTGGACTCCGACAGTAATTTATTAATTTGTGTCAGCTGCAACATTTTTCCTTGTAAATCATTTGTCAAATATCGAGTCTTAAAAGTCTTTAAGCAAAGACCAAACGTTCACTTCTGTGATGCTCATTTTGTAGCACTGCGAGGCTACTGGTACGACAGTGGAAACGCAACTTGATTTTGGCCTCATTGCTCAAGGTCCGAGGCTATTGGCCCCGTCCGGCTCATTTTTAGCCCTAGTGCGCACTGGCCCGACAGTGGAAAAACGGCTAATGAAATAAACAGCTCTGAAGAAAAGCTGCACTGAAACGATAGGGAGGCAAAACCATATTAGAAAGCTTCTGGATCATCCTTCAGCTGAACTGCACAAAAAACAAAGAGATTAGTCATTAAAATGCAGAACGGAAACCAGAATAAAGGGAAGGGAATAAATATGTCAAAAAAAGAAGTGAAAAACTGGAGGCAGTGGGTGCAATCCAGAGAGAGATCTGGTGGACTCATGCTTGTTTACGAAGGGTGAGGAGAGAAACCACTGTAGGTCATCTGCTGAAGCCAAAGATTTTTTACACTTCAAATCAGACTGGAGATATGCCAGCAGACACGGTGTCGATTTGTTTGCCGACACACTACGGGTTGAATTTTCACCATTAGTTTCTCTGGTGGAGGTCTGTATGAAAGCTAGCCCACTTCAGCAGAGACGTACCGTTGTCTCTGATCTTTACTCGGGTTGTTTACTGCTGTGCTTGAGCGCATGATAATAAGGAAACGTTTAAGTGCAGGTGCACAAGGGAGAGTGTGCAGAGGAGAGGGCCGATCTGCTGTCGGTGATGGGGAGGCCACTTACTAGGCAAGCGTGCCTGGGCCTGGGAGCTGAGCACCAGCCTCTGGGTTACCAAACTGGGCTGGAGGGGGTGGGCGGCAGGGGCGTGAGGGGTCACAGCAGGCATAGCAGTGACCCCGGTCACACCCATTGCCAGAGGGGTAGAGGGGGGGTTAGGGGTGGCTCCTGATAAGAGTGGTCCTGTTGAGCTTTTGATTGCGGAGGCTAAGGAAAAAGAGGTGGAGTTAACAATCTCAACAGACCATTCAAAGCGAGTGTAATGGGGGTGGAGGATTAAAGAAAATCTGTTATTTGGGACATACAATAAATGTTACATTATTTATTATATTATACAGATTTTTGTTAAATGGTGCTTGCCAGAGTGCTAGAAAGTTGCGCACGGATAAATTGCAGTGCTATGCGATTGCTTTAAGTCACCATGAAATCAAAATTTAAGGAAAGATGCAGTGTTTATAATCAATAATTTATCCGTGCGCATTATGTTAAATACCTGTGTCCTTATAATCTTCAATAAAAAATATTAACTTCCCCTCCCCATTGCAATGACATCTCTTCTATATGATGTGTGCAACTCACATGAGATAACAGCAATTAACAAACAACAATGATCCAATCAATTCCCAATTGACAAATATAGAAGAAATTTCCATTTCATGCCGACTTGCAGTTCAGGATAGTTCAACCGAAAATGAAAATTCTAGGGTGATATATTAGTTTAAGTAATTAACTAACACAAATATCAGAGATGGCAACAAATAAACACATAAAAAAAGATGTAAATAGAGATTCCTAGAAACAAATAACTGACATGAGCATGTTTTCTGGGGAGGAGACCATCTGCATCAAAAAATCTCATTCCACTTCACAAAAACTTGCAGATTGTGAGTTATGGGTCTACGTGTGGGAACACGTTTGTGTAAGAAGTTAGGGTCTTACCCTGTGTAGAAGTGGTTGTGGTAAGAGGTGATTTGCCCCTGGGTTGTGTGCTAGTAACAGCAGTAACAGGGTTGGTAGTGGTGGTGGGGGCAGTAGTCACAGCAGTGGCACGAGGGGCTTGAGTGGTGCTGCTAGTCATGGGAACAAGACGCCCCTCTGGTTTAGTCCCATACTGCACTGGCTGGAACAACCTGAAGTTACAAACATCCAACAGTCAGGACCAATTAATCTGGGCCATCCCTGTGGTACATTGTCATCTCCCCATCATACATGTCATAATATGTTCAATAAAAACAAAAGTAATATTCACTACTATAGCGCGTAGACTGTTTACCATTAAAAAACACCAATGTATTAAGAAATATACCCATTATATCTAACAAGAACCAGTTCCATAATTACATCATTCTAGGAAGTGAAAGGATTTTTGGTGTGAAAACAATAGCACCAACATCACATCAGTATTAACACTGTATTGTGATATTATTAGGTTTGTCTCATTTACAAACATTATGCCTGTAGGGGAATTTACAGCGAACCACAGTCAAGTTTCATCATGCTTGTTTAATGTTTACATTACAGAATTCATCATAAAATTCATTATGATATGAGAGTGGTGGGTATTTAAGAATGGACACCTCATAGGTTTGATCTTGCATGGTCTGGGTCGTGCTGGTGGGTCACGTGCACTGTAGATCTCTTCGATCAGCTGTTTGGTCATTCTGAGTTTTGGCAGAGCCTCCTCTGCCTCATAACGAGTCAACTTGCCCTCGTTACTAATCAGGTCAAACAGTGACATATCTACAGTCTGGAACAGAAAATGGCCTATTAGTCAACAAACATCTTCTATCTTGCACAGTCCATGTGTTTATTATGCGTTTATTTCTCTTGCTTACCTTCCACTGGTCCTGCTGCAGTGCGGTGAGCAGTAATGATGGGGTGTTGTACTGAAGTGGCTGACATATGTAAGAGTTGTGTGTGTCTCTGGGTTGGATCAGGTCTGGATGGTTGCAGATCTTCTGCAGCTGCATAAGAACCTCCAGGACTCTGACAAAATGTCCTGTCTTTAGAGCCTCCTGTGCACTAGAGGGCAGTAGAAAAATAGAGAACCACTCAAAATGGATGACTTGGAGATGAGCTGGTTAAGGTGTGTTTGGCTGAGTGTGTCCTGTACTGACCTGGGCTGGATAAGGATGTCCTCGTACATGCTCTTTTGCCTCTTGGACAGACGGCACTTGAGAATGTGCTCGTACTTCTTGGGCATTTGCTTCTCTACATCTCTCTTGGAACGACGCAGGATGAAGGGCTGAATCATCTACAGCAGAAAGGAAGAAAAAAATTATGACCGTGGTGCTCCTGAACGGTAGTTAGGCACAACGTCCTGTGTTAAAGCCACCAGAAACAACTTCCATCGGGCCTCACCCTGTGCAGTCTGATGACCAGTTTGTGGCAGTAGTCCTGGTTCTGATCGGTGCCGGGTTTGATGGGGAAGCTGAGGTATGGGTGAGTGATTCCAGGCAGGAGGAAGTGGATCATGGTCCATAACTCTTTCAGAGTGTTCTGCAGAGGTGTGTTGATTAAGAGGATCCTCTGCTGACTGTTGAGAAGACAAAAAAAAAAAAAGTAATATAAAAAAATTAACTTTTACAATATATCTTAATAGTAAGGATGCATCGATATGAAGATGCAAATAAGCATCTAATTATTTTTTTTATGTTAAGACTGATAACGGGTACATGGATGATATTACATTTCTTTACAATTTTGCTTAAAAGAAAAGAAAAAATAAAAGCAATCATTTTAATTTAGTATTATATATATATGTATATATATATGTATATATATATATATATATATATATATATATATACACACACACACATGCATACAAATAGAAGTATTATTAATATTTCAAATTAGCTTTTATTTTTATATTTTTCTGTTTACATTTTAATTTTAGTTTAAGTTAGAATAATTTTGTGCTTTTGTCATTTTTGTTAGTTTTTTAATTTCAGTCTATTTTTTAAGTTTAAGTTTTTAATATTTATGTTTTAGCTTTATTTCAGCCGTATTAGTTATAGTAACAATTACAGTGACAACAGCAGTTAAAAAATCTACCAAATGTACTGTAAATATTTTCTCAAATGTAAAAATCTCAAACACATGACACCAATAGATACCAAATGGAAAATTGTTCCAGTGTTTTGGCATGTTTCCTAACCTCTTTACGTTGAAGATGGTCTCCCAGTGTTTCTCATTCATATTCTTGATGAGCTGCACCTCGTCCAGCACCAGGTGCCTCCATCGCCTCCTCATAAAGTGAGACTGATCTTTCAGCAGAAGCTTGTATGATGTCACACACACGTGGAAGCTGTTGGGCTCACACCACCTCTGCACACATTTAGACGACAGTGGGAAAGTGAGAACAGACAAGAGGGGGAAAAAAGATGGGGAATTGTTTAATTTGGACTTCTCTGTGCATGCTCTTTGAGGTGGTGACCATAGACCTGCATTATACGACTGACAGACAAGAACGGTTTGACCTTAAAAATATCAAAATTGAAACTACTGCGGAAACAATGACACCTACATCTTGGATGCCCTTGAGGTAAAACATACCAAAATTTAATTTCAAAGTGAACTATCCCTTTAATAACCAATAATTTAAATGACCTCCCAACTCATTTGAAAAAAAAAATTCAAAGCAAAAAGAATGCTCTGACAACAGGGCTGGATTTACAGCAAGTCTGGTATGTAAAAGTACATGGTTCATACCAATCTCTTGTATCTGCGCTGCCTTCGGCTGCCGAGGTACAGGAGTATCTTCAGTCCAGGACACCAGCGTTTGAACTCCATTTCCCAGTTCAGCAGCTTACAGGTCCTCACCACCACCAAATGAGGCCCCCAAATACCTGCAACACCCACATGACACCAGAATGTGTTGCATTTTATTCTTAAATAAAAAAATAAAAAAAAATTGTTATTGTCTATAAATGTGCAAGAAGTGGCTGGTGGTGATACCCTGGTTGCAGGCCAAGTGAGCGAAGTAAGCCACAGTCTGTACAGTTTTGCCGAGGCCGGTTTCATCTGCCAGGATGCCGTTGAGGTTTTTGCGGTAGAGGTTTGCCAGCCACTCCACCCCGACCTGCTGGTACTCTCTCAGAGAGCCGTGCAACAGAGCAGGAGGAGAGGAACGACTCTGAGATGAAAAGGGATAATGAGTCATCAGACACTCAAACACAGAGAGCCCACTTTGAATTAAACAACCACTCAATTGAATATCTAATCTTCCTGTTTAAATCAGTCCCTGTGAGTAACAGTGTAAGTGACTCACAGTTAGAGTGGTCCTGGCACTGCCTTTGGGCAGAATCAGGTCTGTTGCTGCAGCAACCTCAGCGATATCCTTTGTGGGCTTCCCATCAGGGCCAGAAGCCATCCGCTCAGCCCCACGGTACTGATCCATACTCAGCAAAGAGTCTATTAGCACTGCATCATGTGAACTGTTCAATGGAGAATTCATGTCTGAACAGAGAACAGCATTAAAAAAAAACTGTTACTGCAACATCAAATCAATACACTGTCAAAAGCACTGATTTATTTGAATATTATTTTTGTATTTCAGGGCTTTTATTGAGAATGTATGAACAACTGCTTTAGTTCTGGAGACAAACCATCAGCTTCCTCTCTGTCTTCATCCTCGCTCTGGATGGAAGGCTGCGGCCACTCAAAGCCCTCGGCGTAAGCACCAGCGTACTGCTTCACCAGATCATCCAATGGCACTTCAGCTACAAGACACAGACACAGTTTATAGTAGTGTAGGGCCCTCTGATTTCCGCGATGGGGAAAACACGGACGGAATCCCAAAATCCAGTCATAAAACTCTATACTGTATACAGTACTGTAGCTGTACTGTGTTACTGTATAACACGGAATTTGTCAAATCTTGGATGAAGAAATCAAAAGTAGGTCAGTACACTTAACTCGAATTGTAATATAGACTAGTGTCTGTGAATATTAAACCACATAGACTATTTAAATATTAATCCTCTGAGTGTCTCTGTCTGGTTTAATTTACCACACACACACACTGAAGCACACGTGACGAATTTGACTCAAAAGTCCGGTTTTCTGAAAAGTTCGGTTTAACCTAAAGAAATTATGACAAATATATACAGTTGTACAGTAGAATTTACCCATGTCTCAATATAATAATAATACTAACACAAAGTTTTACTAATAATAATTTATTATTAAAACTTTATGTTTTAAGGAATAATTAAACATTTTCTTCCAGGTTTTAGCTCTAAGAGGAAAGCTCTGTTGTGCAGCACTTTGTTTGACAAAAAAGTTTGTTTAATTTCACATTATTAAAATATTAATTTAATTAATGCTTTATGCCTTCATTTGATTACCAGAACATTTTAAATACACAACACAAAATTTCAGAAAAACAAACAAACTATTTCATAGAATTGGTTTAATTCATTGATTATTAAAATGTAATCAAACCATTCAAATGGAATCCATAAAACTTAAAAAAGAATTTGGTTAAAAGAAAAAAGATTTCATAGGGCCCTACACATGTACCGGTAATTTGTTTTGTACATTTCATAAATTATTGTTAAATTGTATACGTTTCATGATTTAAATCATAAGACATGATTTTTGATTACTAAAATTTCATTGAAATGGGAGTCCCAAAAAATTAAAACGGAAAAAAAAACGTAAATCCAGACAAAAAAAAAAAAAAAAAAAAAAAAAAAAGCATTTGGAAAAAAATAAAACGGATTTAATAGGGCCCTAGTAGTGGTTGTTTGAGTTTTCAGTGGCTGATAACTAGGTTGGAGGTTGCCTTGGCCAATATAATACAGACGTATAATAGCCTTAAAACGTTACACATAAACATGTACACAAAACTTCAGGAAATTAATTTAATCTCAAAATTCAATCAAATTACACAAAAACATTAATTAAAAATAACTTAATTATTAGCTTATAAAAAGTTGCACACAAAATTCCTGAAAATCATTTCAAACTTTTTATTTATTAAATAAAAAAAAATAAAAAAAACATTGCCAATTATACAAATAGATTTATTTAACTGACCAATAAAGCATGACCAATGACCTTAAAAATGCCAAAAAAGCAGCTATATATTTCAGTCTATCACTAAATATGGAATACTATGTATTCGTCCATAGTCTGATATATTTCCAAAATATTAATATCAACATTTATTTCCATTCAAAGACATGACCAAACGTCTGAGATGTAAAACGTACTCGGTTACTAACGTAACCTCGGTTCTCTCTAGGAGAGGGAACGAGTACTGCGTCGAAGAACGCTACGGGAAAGATATTTCTTTGTCGAGATTGAAGCCAAAAATTAATCCTTAATTTTGTAATATTGTAAAACGCTTTTCTGAAGCATACAACCTAGGCGGAGCAATACAGCTCACCCATTGGCTGCTCTGCCAGAAAAGCACAGCCTATGCGAGGCCAGGACGCTGACCAATGAGGACGCTTCGCGCCCTTCTGCGTCATCTCCCGCCGAAACAGGCGTGGCCTAGGCCTATAAATACGAGCATAGCTGTCTAACACGCCGATTTTCGTCAATGAAGCGACGCAGCGTGGACACGCACGGCATGAGACGCAGTACTCGTTCCCTCTCCTAGAGAGAACCGAGGTTACGTTAGTAACCGAGTACGTTCTCTTACGTAGAGTTCTCTCGTACTGCGTCGAAGAACGCTACGGGAACCCTATGCAAACCGCCGTGCGTGTTCTTGGATCGACACAGACACCTAAGGGCGCGCGCGCCCTGGTATACAAGCGCCTACCCCAAGAAGTATAGGGAGAGCGGCTAAAATAGCATCATCCCTTATAGTAGTGCCTCTTAAGGCATAATAGCATATATATGTAAATATAGATATATATGAAGGGTAATAGCATGCTCATGGGACACATTGTCAGTGAGTGATGCTTAAACATTGAAGTGACCTGGGCCGCAGCGCGGGGCAGGAACACTTATACATATTAGGCATTGAAGTGACCTGGGCCGCAGCGCGGGGCAGGAGCACTTGTACATATTATCATTGAAGTGACCTGGGCCGCAGTGCGGGGCAGGAACACTTATACATAGTCTTCTAGACCGAGAGCAGTTTAGCCTGCAACGCAGGAACCTCTAGGTTATAGAACCTAATAAATGTAGACGGGGAGGCCCAGCCTGCCGCCATACAGATATCATGTAACGAGATTCCGCTATACCAAGCCCATGAAGAGGCCATGCCTCTCGTGGAATGTGCTCTGATGCCCAAAGGGCATTCCAAGCCTCTAGATGCGTAGGCTAGCGCAATGGCGTCCACTACCCATCGAGATAGACTCTGTTTCGTTGCGGCTCGTCCCTTGGAGTGCCCGCTGAACGAAACAAAGAGCTGCTCCGTCTGTCGAAAAACAGCGGAGCGGGACACGTAAGCTCTTAATGCCCTGACCGGGCAAAGGGAGCTATTTCCGTCCTCTGAGGCCGGCATGGCCGACAGGGAGATGACCTGAGCCCTGAACGGTGTGTTGAGGGACTTAGGCACGTACCCATGCTTCGGTTTCAATACGACTATAGAGTCGTTTGGCCCGAACTCCATACAAGAAGCTCTCACTGAGAGCGCTTGCAAGTCTCCCACACGCTTCACTGAAGCGAGAGCCAAAAGAAACACGGTCTTGAGAGACAGGTGTTTCATGTCAACTGAGTGAATAGGCTCGAAAGGGGCCCCTTTCATAGCGTTCAACACTGTAGAAAGGTCCCAAACGGGGACTGAAGGAGGCCTTGGAGGGTTTAACCTCCTGGCGCCTCTCAGGAAGCGGACCACCAGGTCGTTCCTGCCTAGTGAACGGCCAAGCGTTGGATTAACGAACGCTGATATGGCAGCCACATAGACTTTGAGCGTGGATGGGGTTCTTCCCTTATCCAATAGCTCTTGCAAGAAGGAGAGAATCTCCGGTTCTCCACACTGAAGTGGTGACAGACCTTGATCTGAACACCATCCAGAGAACACCGACCATTTGGAAGCGTAGAGCCGTCTAGTAGACGGAGCCCTAGCTTGTTCGATCGTGTCTAACACTCCTCTTGGGAGGTTAGCGGGTACCCGATTATGGCCCATACGTGTAGGGACCAAAGCTCGGGGTGAGGATGCAGAATCGAGCCCTTGGCCTGTGAGAGGAGGTCTCTCCTCACTGGAATCGGCTACGGGGCAGTACTTTTCAGTCGCATCAAAGCTGGGAACCAGGTCTGATTCGTCCAGAATGGAGCAACTAGCAGTACTGAGCATCCGCTCTCCTTGATACGCTCCAGCACTTGAGGCAGGAGTGAGACAGGAGGAAAAGCATAGAGCGGGCGGCGGGGCCAGACTCTGGCCAGCGCGTTCGCGCTCTTCGAAAAGAATTCTGGGCAATGAGCGTTTTCCTGGTTTGCAAACAGGTCTATTTCCGCTCTGCCGAACGTTTTCCACAGCAGACGCACTGTCTGTGTGTGTAGGGACCACTCTCCCGTAGGAACGTTGTTCCGTGAGAGTCTGTCCGGGCCTACGTTCAAGTGGCCTGGCACGTGCATTGCTCTTAACGAGCGCAGGTTGTGCTGGGCCCACACCAGTATGCGTTCCGCTAACCTGAATAGGTTCCGGGATCTCACGCCACCCTGGCGGTTTATGTAGGCTACTACCGACATGTTGTCCGAGCGGACCAGGACGTGGTGTCCTTTTATCCGGGGACAGAAGCGCCTCAGCGCAAAGTCCACTGCCATCATTTCCAGGCAGTTTATGTGCGGTAGTTCGGCTCGCTCTGACCACTGGCCAAAGAGCGGACTGCCGTCGAGCAGTGCTCCCCAGCCTGAGGTGGACGCGTCCGTGGACACCACCTTCAGGCTCGAGGAAGTCCCCAGGCTTACACCTGACCGGTACCAGTCTGACGCTCTCCATGGTGTCAGGGCTGAAATGCATTCCTGAGTGACCTTGAGGCGATAACGACCGTGTAACCATGCTCGGCGCGGTACGCGCGCTCTCAACCAGAACTGTAGTGGGCGCATGCGCAGCAGGCCCAACTGCAGCACTGTTGAGGCTGAGGCCATGAGGCCCAGCATTTTCTGAAATCTCCTGAGTGGCACTATGTGGCCGCTGAGGAAGGATTTCGCCATTTGCAGGGTATTTTGCCTGCGCTGTGATGACAGCTGTGCTGTCATAGACAGTGAGTTCAGATCCAGTCCTAAAAAGGAGATCCTTTGACTGGGAAACAGTGAACTTTTCTCCCAATTGACTCTCAGACCTAAGCACTCGAGGTGATCGAGAATTAGGGTCTTGTGGCGGATGCGTTCTGAAGGTGATTGAGCTAGAATCAGCCAATCGTCCAAATAATTCAGAATTCGAATGCCGCGGAGTCTCAGAGGTGCCAGCGCCGCGTCCATGCACACTGTAAATGTACGAGGTGCTAGAGACAGGCCGAATGGCAGGACTGTGTACTGATATGCCTGGCCCCCGAAGGCGAATCTCAAAAATCGCCTGTGACGTGACGCAATTTGTATGAAAATACGCGTCTTTCAGATCTATTGCCATAAACCAGTCTCCTCGGCGAATCTGCGCGAGGAAAGCTCTGGTCGTGAGCATTCTGAACTTTCGCTTTGTCAGCGCTTTGTTCAGATGCCTGAGATCTAAAATGGGTCTGAGACCCCCGTCTTTTTCGGTTCCAGAAAATATCTGCTGTACAGACCCCCTTCGCTCTGAGCTTGAGATAAAGGCTCTATGGCCCCTTTGCTCAATAGCTTCGCTATTTCGGCTCGAAGTAGATGTGCTACTTCTGTTTTCACCGTAGTTTCGACTTTCTCCGTGAAACGGGGAGGGCGTCGATGAAACTGTAGCGAATAGCCTCTTTTTATAGTCTCTAGCACCCATTCTGAGACCCCGGGAAGTCATTCCCATGCATCTGCACGTGTGACTAGGGGTTGAATGTAATCTGGGCCCTGGTCGCGAAATGGCGGCGACACGAGAGCAACCGTGTGCTGTGACATGGACGCCGTGGCGTGTGAGGCGGGGGGCATGTTTAACACAGTATGCATCCCGCGCGCGCTCAGCTCTCTGTGTCGAGAGAGAGCGCGCGGGACGAGTCCCGTAGGGCTCGTGATGTTTGTGAATAAACGTGGGCGCTTGGTGGCGGGCACATTTATAACACCGGGAACACTGTTTTTGTGTACTGACTGACCGTTCGTTAGTTTCGTTTTTACAGAAAACCGCGGAACGTGCAGTGTGTAGTGGTTGTGGGCACTTGGCAGTGGGTCACGCTCACTACATGTAAAACACAATCGGCATGAGCCGATTTTATGTGTGCAGACCCTGCGTTGTTCAGGGCTGTGCTTGCACGGGTTGAAAAACCGGGCTCTGGTCGCGAAATGGCGGCGACACGAGAGCAGTCGTGTGCTGTAACATGGGCGCCATTGCAGCGTGATGCGGGGGCGCGCTTAATCGAGCGGGCAGCCCGCGCGCGCTCTCAGCTCTCTCAGGTGAAAGAGAGAGCGCGCGGTGCGAGCCCCGTACGGCTCGGCATGTTTGAGAATAAATGTGGGTGCGTGAACGCGGGTACATTTATAGCACTGGGAAGTACTGTCTATTAGAACTGACTGACCGTGCATTGGTTTCGTTTCATAGAAACCGTGTGACATGTAGTTTGTAGTGATTGTGGGCGCTTGAAAACGGGCACGCTCACTACATATAATGCACAATCGAAAAGAGTCGATTTATGTGTGCAAACCCTGTATGTGTAGGGCTGTGCTTGTGTGTACGAATGGGCACTAGGTCGTGGGCATTACGGATACACACATTACATCATCGGCTGTGGCCGGGACACCGTGTAGCACAGAGAGTACTGTCTATCAGAACCGACTGACCGTGCATTCGTTTAGTTTTTACAGAAACCACGGGACATGCAGTGTGTAGTGATTGTGGGCACTGAAAAGCGGGCACGTTCACTAACTTACATGTGAAGCACAACCGACACGGGTCGATTTTATGTGTGCAAGCCCTGTATTGTGTAGGGCTGTGCTTGTGTGTACGAATGGGCACTAGGTCGTGGGCATTACGGATACACACATTACACCATCGGCCGTGGCCGGGACACCAGTAAATACATTTTCAGATTTACCTGGGGCGTCGTGAAAACGGCGTCTGTGTGCAGGCAAACGGGCATTGATGCCGATTTGGTGACTGCAAAATACACTGGCACGGTCGCGAATGTTGGGACTGTGCGAGCGAGACATTTTAGTGAAATCCGGCCGCGGCGGGATTTTAACACTGTAGCTTTCCTCGAAGCAGAAATGCGCATCCTGGCTGAAAACGGGGCTTTCCGGGACTCCGCGATTTCCTCGTGAATTCAGGAAGAAAAAGGCGCGGGTCGTGAGGACGGTAACGTACGTTCCTCTGCAGAAAAGCAGCCATCCAGCCGGTAAGCGCATCGATGCTGGTCTTTCTCCGTCGACGCTCACGAGCGGCGGGGGAGGGGAGATCCTCGGAGCTCGCCCATCCCTCGCTACCCGAAGCGAGGAGAGAACAGCAGTCGTCCTTCACAGACACGGCTTCATCTTCCTCATCCATGACGGACGCGGCGGCACACAGCGGCCCTTGTCCGTCGGTCAGAGAGTCGAGCGAAGCGGGCGGAGAAGCTAGCGGCAGCAGCGGCGAGCATCTCGTGGTGAAGGGAGGTTCCGGGCTCCGCTGAGCACGGCGCTTTTCACGGCGTGGCACTACAGCGGGCGGAAAAGGGTGCAGCTTCAGTAAATGAACGCCAGGCGAGTCCGCAGAGTCACCGTAGGCATCAAATCACAGTGATGGCAGCCGCCATCGACGAGAGCTGAAGCTGCGTGATACTCACAGGCAGGAAACACAAGCACGTGGTCCCCGTCGCTGAGCGGGGCTCTACACGAGCCACAGGAGGTGCGAGACATCTTGAAAAAGACGCTCGGCTCTTTTAGTGTGGAAAAACTGTGTGACGCGACGGCGAACACACACACAAAACACACACACACATAATGTAAAGGATATTCCACGCCGGAGAAGTGCAGCAGGGAACGGCGGCTGAAGGCGGCGATGACCAGCGGCTTCAGGTAAGAGGCGCGTCCTGCTGAGGTGCTTGTTCCAAACGGCTGTGGCGGCTCGAATCCAATCCAACGATGCGTGCAGCTTCGTGAATTTAAGAAAATCGGCGTGTTAGACAGCTATGCTCGTATTTATAGGCCTAGGCCACGCCTGTTTGGGCGGGAGGTGACGCAGAAGGGCGCGAAGCGTCCTCATTGGTCAGCGTCCTGGCCTCGCATAGGCTGTGCTTTTCTGGCAGAGCAGCCAATGGGTGAGCTGTATTGCTCCGCCTAGGTTGTATGCTTCAGAAAAGCGTTTTACAATATTACAAAATTAAGGATTAATTTTTGGCTTCAATCTCGACAAAGAAATATCTTTCCCGTAGCGTTCTTCGACGCAGTACGAGAGAACTCTACGTAAGAGAACTTGCCTTCTTTTGTAAGATCGGCCAGCTCGGCTTTCTGATCAGCCGAGCCCTCCGTAGCCTCTTGCTCTTCTATTGTACTTTCCTCATCTTCAACTGCAAAAGAACAACAGAGCATTCAGCAGCGTGCACACAGACGCACACACACAAGCTAACTATGTAGAAATAAAGTATGTACCCTCTACATCTGACAGCGTGGTGCTTGACTTTCTTTTTCGGGATGGGCCAGTCTCCTGCTTAAAGGAGAGAAAAAAAAAGGTTTGAAGATTGTTGTGGACAATGAGAGGATGAGTTAAGAAGCAATGAGGAAGGATCTTTGAGAACTCATGGAGAAGATCTTACCCCTTTATTCTCTTTATCTGATTTCTCTCCGGATGACTGGGCCGGTTTAGCACAATGACCTGTAACAATACAGTCTCTTCTGAATTAGTAAACTCTGACAAACAGTTAAGACAGGTCAGATATAATCATTACTTAATCTCACCTTTACTTGCAGCCTTCTGCAGGCCGAGAACTTTTTGCTGTTTATCATAGATCTCGAAACGCAGCTTGATTTCCACAACCTGTGGTAAGAGGGAAATAATTAAATTATTCACGTTTTTACATTTCACTGCCCTTCTTTTCCATTGTTTTTTCAATGTAAACATGCACTAGACGGAAGTGTTTGACTGGTCTCAAGTCTAGCGTCTCGTCTATACCATAGTGTTCCAAAAAACGCAGCACCCAAATAAGAAAAAAAGCTCAACTTTTAAAAAATGCTTCTCTAGACGTTGCGTTTTCTTTCCCACTGACCTGAGCCTTGTTTTTTGTTTTGTTTTTTTACCGCAAAGCGCATTCTGTGTGAATGGACCCTTAGGCTGCGTTTACACTTGGCATTAACATGCGACCCTTATCATCCGGATGTTGTCCACATACACATTGAAAAGACGAGTGTAAACGTGTTTCTTATCGGAATGTTATCCGATCAGCGTGTCCTGGTTCGGAGGTAGTCGAGGACGCATTGTGATCGGATCTCAGTGTAATGTAAACGCAATCCAGCCATCGTGTCTGCATTCACAGGTAGACGTCATATAAATCCCTGCCCAGTCTCCCCACGTGGCTGTCAGAAAATAATGACCAGACGCAGTTTAGACAAGAAATTAAACTTATTTGAACCTTACAATAAACGTCAATATTTAAAAGTTTATTTAGACTTACATGATACTGTGCAGGTCATTTTTCATTTTAATTGTGCAACATTATCTGAACGAGGCGATCGCCTGAACAATCACAGCTGTGATCAGTCGTGCGATCTTAATGAAGAGCGTGTGCTGCTTTGCCAGAGGAATAATGGGAATAATAAAGTTTTTATTTTTTAATGTTTTAAATGTTGAATGTTTTTATTGTTTCAGCATGTTTATTAATCTCCCATTTCTGTTAATTTAGTAGTTATATAGTAGTTATACAAATTGTTACACACGCTATGACATTAAACCCAGAGGATTGAAGATGTGACTTGTTTAACATGATCAACCCAGTTATTTTTGTATGATCAACTCTGGAAGTTTTCCTTCATTCAAAAAACGTAATTTGATCTAAGACTGGAGATTGCACAGGAAAGTAAAGTGAGTTAGTGAAAGCAATTGGGACATTGCTTAATTTGTATAATTTTTACTCTTTATTTGGTGTCGTGCTACAGACCTAATTTAAATATTATGCAGAAACAGAAATCCGATCGGTTATCCAGATACAGAGGCCCGTGTCCTGATTGGCTAATGATCCGATCTGCTTGATCGGATCATGGCGATCGCATCATGGTGATCGCATGTTAATGCCAAGTGTAAACGCAGCCTTAGAGATGTTATAATTGTTGCCTTGGCAACTAACAGAAATTACTAAAACAAAAACAAATCTTAAATTAAAATATATATTTTTTTTAACTAATAAAAATGACAAAAGCATATAAAATTTAACTATATATACAGTATATAAAAAATAACCAAAATAAGACTGGTATCAATAATAAGTAAATGTACCTGTTCGATGTTGGACCAGAAGTAGTCAACCCCACGGGCGATGGTGCTGGCAATGTGCCGCAGCCTCATTTCCTCCTCTCTCTTCTCGCGTTCCTCCATCTTCTTCTGTTCGTCATGGTAACGTGCACATGTGCGCACAAGCTACAGACAGAGATGACATTAAACTCAAAATCAAAGCAGAATTTTAGCCAGCTCTATAACTAATTGTCACTGTCACATGTGGCCGAAAGCATTGAGGTGTTACCTATGCTAGGAGTCACAGAGCAATCGGCTCAATTAATACTGTCTGAGACATTGCTAATATCAGAGACTGAGTGCGAGTCTTCTCACCTTCTTGGCAGCAGCAATCTTCCAGTGCCTTTCCTGGGCAAAATCAGCCGCCATCCACTGCATCTCCTCCAGGAGGTAGTCCCAGTGGGATTTGGGCCTGCAGGCCTCCTGCAGCTTGGGTAAGCGGCTAGCTGACCACTGGCCCTCTTTACGGAGATCTGAAATGCGCTGGTGCACGTGACTCTCCTACAATGCAATGTGACAATCTTGTCTGAGATATTATAGGCAGCATATACTACAAAATAACCTATTTTTAGCTGATATTAACATATACCAAACATATTAAAGATCATATTGTAATTGTTCTCACCAACTTGGCTTGTTCTGCTTGCTTGTCCTGAGAGCTTTCCTGTGAGTTCTGCCCGATCGCATTCTGACCCAGCCCAGACATTTTCAGCCCGGTGGTGCCATTCGTGGAAGCGAGTTTGGACTGGGCAACAGAAGAGAGGCTGGGGCCAGTACAGGGGGTGCGGACCGGGACAGAAGTGTGTGGGGAGGGTAGAGAGGACGGGGATGTGAGAGGAGCAGGAGACATGGCAGCGTTGGAGAGAGAGTTGGACATCAAACGCTGGGCAGGCTGGGAGGAATCTGATCCAGGACGAACAAGCGTCACAGTCTGAAAGAAAAGAGAATATGAACTGTAAAAAAAAAATCTACTTGTGTAATAGGGCTGTGCAATATATATTGAATATGGATGATATCTTCATAATGGTTTTGCTGTCGATATAAAATTGTGAATGTGATTTTATACCACTTTTTAGTTTCATCAGAAAATTTCAAGATGTTTTTTTTTTGGACAGTCCAAAAACTAAAGAGCCAAATCACAAACATGCCCATCATAACACACTTTTATTACTATCTCAGTAAGCAGAACAAGCTTTTTCAAACATGGAAGAAATACTTTTTAATATGGTTAGTGAGGATTTCTTGGCACAGTTTTTTTTAAAGCATACTCACTGCCTGTCCAGGCTGCATGACCGACTGCTGCATCTGCTGTTGCTGCTGCATCTGGAGGTGGAGTCCTGACTGTATCTGCTGAAGCTGTGCCTGCAGCTGTGCATGTGGGTTAACTGGAGCCAGCACGGCCCCAGTACCCTGAACCTTCACCTGGAGCTGACCTCCAGACATGGGAGCCTGCTGGTCCACCAACATGGCCTGACCCTGGGACAGGGAGAGAGGCAGACCCGCCATGGGGATCCCACCCTGGGGTAGGCGGCCTGGAAGCTGCGGGGGTGGCGTGTGAAGGCTGGCGGCGTTCTGGACCGGGGGACCTTTGGATGGGTCATACTGTTGCTGGTTCTGTTTCTGCCCACCAATCTGGACTGTTTGTGGGGTGGGGGGCATGCCTCCTGTTTCACGGGGCAAGATGAAGGAAACAGAGTAGAGAGAGGAAAGAGAGGAGAGACAGATAGAGGGATATGGGGGGCAAGGAAGAATTCCAAAGGGGAATAAAGGGAAGAATTTTAAACCATATATTGTCTTGTCTGTTTACCTGAAAGGCCCACATTTTGACACTTTATTATATCCTAACAAATTGTTTCTTGTTTTTAGATCAAGTGAACGAACATGTCATATTTCACCCCCAAATTCTACTTTGCTTAAAAAATACAAAGATTAGTATTTGAATTGACATAATTTGACAATTAAGAACATTTCAACTCCATTTCTCATTACCTTAATGTTAGATTTTATTTAAATTGTATTATATTTATGTGGCATTTAATCATAATTTATATAATTACTATTTAACATTTTAAAATCTTTACACGTTTTTTTTTTGTTGATATATATATATGTATGAAGACTTCAGATGCAAAAGCCTCTAAGTGCCATCTGAAATTTTCTTCTAGAATGATCATTTTTATCAAGCTTGTATGTTTATGTTCAGTTATTTCACTTTATGGCAATGAAAATTACCTATTAATTGTCATTAAAGTGAAATTACTGAACTTAAATATACGAGCTTGATAAAAATGCTCATTTTAGAAGAACATTTCAGGTGGCACTTAGAGGCTTTTGCATCTGAAGTCTTCATATGTTGATTTAAAATTTTGCTTGATTTATTTTTTATTGACAATTATTACAGACATTTAAATCAAGTACCATGAAAATAATGCCACAATACTTAAAAGCTTTATGGTTCTAAAAATCTATTTTGATTGTGGAGTGCAATAACACTTTTACCCGTTTATGTTCAACCAAACTTTTGATTTTATGGGTATGATGTTATGAGTAACCAGCAATGTGTAACACAATGCTGAAGAAAAGGGATCATTAATGAAAAATACAGATCATGTCACAATGACTAAATAACAAAACTCAAGGTAGATTTACATGTTCTAATAATGGCAAATTAGAACTCGTAAATGTGAAAATTAAAATTTCATTCAATGCTTAAGAATACTACTATGAAGAACAAAACTATTCATGCATTACCACTGATCTATCCTTAAGTGGAAAAGTCTAGATATATTAAAAAAAAGAAGAAAAAATAAAAAACAGGAGAACTCAAAAGAAGGACAGGAAATTGACACGACTGAAGCACTGACATTTCATGAACATGCATGAAGCAGGGAATGTCTGAAACATCTGCGTTAATACACGTGCTAAACAACAGCAAAGCAGAGGGTATAGCAGAGGAATGACAAGGGAAGTTTAGCACACAAGAAGGTAAAGCCCAGCTGTAAACACAAAGTATCTCCCTCTTTTAGCATTTCATCATGAGCAAAATTACCAACTACAGCTATTTTTTTTTCCAACTCCGGAGCTTTCTGAGATTATTTTTCTTGTTTATAAGAGCTTTCCTGAGCGCCACTATCGGCTCCTCACCATCAGGTCAAGAGGGAATTTTATGGAAACCGAAGATGAGGGTGGGAACTGAAAGTATGATGACGATAAAACAAGGAGAAATGAAAATAACTTAATAGATGAAGGGAACCAAGATTGAAAATGCATTGAGATTCCAATTTGAGAATGAGTTTAGGGAAGTGAAGGAGGATCTTTGTAGGATCAGGAAAAGATGTCAACTATAAAACCGCAGAACTAAACGGAAAACAAACACGGTGTGAAAGAGGACATCCCAGTAGAGACGACAGTTTGGGGCTCATCATCTGATGAACCATGGATGGAATCAGAGATGCCATTATGGCGAAGAAGAACGTACACAAATGAGGTGAATGGCTCAAGGAACTAATGAGCAAATCATAAATGAAAAAAGTGATGTCTTCCAAATTGATCTTCAGCTGTATCTTCTGCTCAGCTGTCCCTTTGATGGTTAGCGAAAGATTTTGAGATGAGAACTGAGACTGAACTGAGTCCCAACAAGTGGATCACAACTGGTAGATGATGCTTGGAAAAAAAGGTGGGATCAACTTTGGGAACTCTGGAATGAACCCTGACCTCCAGCAGCATTGAATAACGGACACAAGAGCGGACCTGGCCCGAGACGCAGCGGCGCTCCTACCTTGCGCTGTCGGCATGAGCTGCTGGAGGGGAACGCCGGGAGATCCTAAAGCAGTTACAGCGGGGTGTTGGAATATCATCCCATGCCGACCCACTTCCATCCGGGACCTCTTAGCCTGATCTGGGATGCAAAACACACAATACCCTCAAAACGCAAAAAACCTCCCTCCCAAAAGAATGAGATATAGAACAAGAAAACAAAAAGAAAGAGAAAAAAAAACAAAAAAAAAACACTTGGCACATGGCAATGATGTTTGCACACCAGCAGGTAGCTGTTGGGAAGCTCCGTTCCCTGTTTTCTGGATTACAGGCTTCAAACACAGAGCTGGGAAAAGATGCTGGAATACTGAGTAAGCAGAAGCAAATTGGAAGGGGAGAAAAGGAAACTAACAACAGCAAACGGAAAGGCAGAAAACAAAAAGGGGGATAAAGAAAAAAGAAAAAAAAAGAAAACTGGCCTCCACCTTTGCCCTGCGTCAACGTCGCCCTACCTGCTTGTGCCATGGCCTGCTGCCGTTTGAAAGCCTCCATGTCCACAGGGTTAGAGATGCTGCCACCTGCCACCCCGACATGAGTCTGTGAGATGGAAAACAAACCAAAGTGAGTCTCATTCACACGGAGCAAAAACAGTTCTGTTAACCTTGACTAAAATCTTGCCTGATTATGTCTAATGTCACAATTCTCTCAAACCACATAATAAAAGCCCTGTCATACTGTGTTAAAAATATTTGAAATGTTCTGAATGAATCCTCCTTCACATTTCCAGTAAGGAAGCCTCCGTCCGTCACCTGGAACTGCTGCTGAACGGAGAACGCTGCAGACACGTTGGGTGGGAGTTGTGTAGCTATAGCAACAGGAGTCACCGTCTGTCCATCCTTTCCAGTCACTACTTTCACCTGAGAGGTTGTCATAGAAACAGATGAAAGATACAAAGCCACAGAAAATATATCTTGATGTCTGCAAAAGAAATAGAGACCAGTTCTCTACAAAGAAAAGTTGTTTGATGGGTCAGAGACATGATGATCATTTTATCATCTGGATCTATTAATTTAAAAAAATAGATTTCTAAATTAACATTTATTTTGATATTATTGTGGGAGATAAAGTAAAAATGTCAAAGTGATACAGCTGTCTTGATATCATAATGAAGAGAGAAACCATCCTTTAAGGAATACAATTCTTTAAAAGGATTTTTTTGAGTACCGGTAGTTGGATATAATTTTTTCCTTAAGAAAAAAAATAGAATATTTTAACAAAACACTGACTGCATCACTGGATATTGATATTAGGGAAAAGTCTACCAAATCATGTCATGTGATTTGACCAAGAAAAGCAGGTGGTGTAAACACGCAGAAACAAAAAACAGGAAATGATATCATAGAGGACATCTGAAAAGCCCTGTGACTGTCTCTTAGGTCAATAATCCTCTTCAAATATCAGAAATTTGACCTTGTTATGACGGTGAAAAGGCTGTAAAATGTCATGTGTTGCGAATCCCACAAATTTCACAATATTACTGTTAAATTTTTTAACAAATAAATACAGCCTGGGTGAGCTTCTTTCAAAACATTTTACTGACCCCAAACATTTGAAATGTAGTGTGTTTTCTTATTTAAAAATATACATTTTAAAACTGTTTTTAAAATAAAAAGTATGATGCGTACACACACTCACATGTATTCAAGGTTTAAGGTAACTTGATAGTTAACCACATAATGCCTTCTAAACCCTATTACATTTCAACATTTCTTACAAACAGTTTAACAGTTTTTCTAAATGTTTTATCAAATATTTTTTTGCCACAATAAAAGGTTTATTGTGGACACTTATCACTGAGGCTTACACAAAGAGAAGTGCATTTGAAAACAGAATGTAAGAGCCCAATGCATTCTTTTACCTCATCATTAATGACCTCGGACTGCTCTTCCTCCTCCTCTTCATCTTCAAGGTCAAGATCGTTTTGCCTCAGGTAGGTGAAGAGAGGCACACAAGGCTTTTTCTTGAAGGCAATATAGTCCATCATGTTCCCTTGCAAATGCTGCAGGAAAAAGAGCTCAATCAGGTACTCCTTAAACACCTCCTTCAGACTCTCCATTTTCTTCCCATGATGCTCCAGACACTGCTTCCTCAACTGTGCCACCTCTGGGTTTGAGGGCGCAATCTCTTCCAGTTTCCTTGGCTGCATCTTCTTCATGCTGGTGGGGGTCATGGACTGGCTGGCAAGGCCCTGGGGAGGGTTGCCCCTGGATGGGCTGGAGGGAGGGATGGCGGATGGGACCCCGAAAGAGGGTGCCGCAGATGCTCCCACAACGCCTTGCGCAGTCTTCTCAAAAATCATGGGCCGTGCTAACTGGCCTTGGATGATGCTACTGATCTGAGGAGGCAGATTGGAGGTGGTGATATGCCCAGGGCTGCCTAACGTCGGGAGAGCAGCCCCTGCCGCAGCCGGGCTTTGCGGGCCCAAATGGTGTATTGTGCCCCCGGTTTGAGAGTGTGGCTGGGACAGGCGTCTTTCTCTGATGGCCCCTGAAGTCCCAGGTGAGGTCAGCTGAACGGCTCCTGCTGTGCTCGGAGTCAGCTGAGCCAATCCTGCTCCATCCTGGTACACAAAATGGGCTGGTGGGCTGCCCAAGTTGAGCTGCCTAACCATAATACCAGCCTCCACAAACCGTGTCGGGCTTTGACCGCACACTCCTAGAGCCGACCCAGGAGCGTTCGGCCTGGGCACAGCCTGTATGGGGACCGGACTGTGCTGGGTGGGACTTTGAGGCTGTAGGGTTTGGGACAAGGGTGACGTCACCTGGATGTAAGACGAAGACCCAGGCTCGAAACGCCACTGCTGGGGCTGATGCTGAAAGCCAGGGGACGCCGGGCTCTGGAGAGGCAGGGAGGCGAGGGTGATCTGCTGGTTCACGTTCTGTAAAGTGATGTTCATGTTCTGGCCTGTGACCGGACTCCGACTCATGATGATTTGATAATTGGGAGACTGTGGTGCAGAGGGACTTGCAGATGGAGCAAAAGATGTCACCGGTGACTGGGGGTGATTGGCATTTGCTGGCTGTTGCTGGGTAACCGGCATGGGCTGTTGCTGCTGGGACTGCTGTGGTTGCTGCTGTTCTTCTGCCTCAGATCCAGTGAAGGACTTTGTTCTCTGAAGGTTCCTCTGCACATTTGGTGGGCCTCCTCCATGGTGCATTTCGTGCCACTTTTATTGTATTAAAAGACACTCTGTGGGAAGAGAAAAGTGCAACGTTTCTATCATGCATATATTTGGGCAAAGATATAGAAATTAATTAATACTGAACCTCAAGGGAAACAGTCATTAATAATTTGTAGTTCAGACCCAGGCCAATTAAAGGGACAGTTAATTCAAAAATGAAAATTCTGTCAACAACATTTACTCACCTTTATGTCGTTTCAGACGCTTATTTTACACATAAATAACAGTATGAATATATTTTGAATGAAATCAAAACTTAGATACTCCAAAAAGTCAAATTATTTTAAACGTATGCTTCAACATGCTTACTTGACACACGGGAACCAATGTGCTCTATGTATGTACAACAAACAATGGTGTATGAAAAAAAGCCTAAATTACATCTGTTCATCTTAAAGTGATCGTGTCTCATCAGTAGCCTTGGATTCAACCACTTGCATTAGGCCTATTGAACTACAGGCTATACTTTTACAATGTCTTCTTAATTTGATGCATGAACTTTTAATGAAATAGACTTTCAATGGAAGGACAGAAATATCATATTATATATATAAATATATATATTAAAAATATCTTAATTTGTGTTTCTAAAATGAACTAAAGTGATACAGGTTTGGAAAGACATGAGGGTGAGTAATGGCTTCTTTTTTTTAGGTGTACTATCCCTAATATACCAATAATTGGTCTTCAAAGATTTTCATCGTCATATACCGGTAATAACCAGGTGTTACCTTACCCCCTCCTTGTGTGAATTATTAAATCTACCAACAGTCTTGTCAATGGATAATAAACCATTTATGTTTTGAGTAAATATGTTTGTTTAATTCTCTGTAGTAGTGTCTATACTTATACTATACAAGAAAGTATATTAATTTATAAATGTTTATGGAACATACATTTTTACCCTTTAAATGTAAAGCAAGCAACTATCCATATACAGTACATTTACGTAAAGCACACACATATACAGTATATATATATATATATATATTTTTTTTTTGTAGGATACATAATGCATCCAACTTTATTCATGCATACAAAACAATAACTCCAGTTTTTACTCCTGTAAAACAATATAAAATGCAAATTATCGCCCAGCTCAAATCTGCTAAATGCGACTAAGACATGAGGATATTACATTTTTTCTCAATAGCTAAAACACTAAACGCCATTCTCTGAACCAAATGCTCAGTGGTCTAAACATATTTTGTCAAAGAAATCACTTTTTTTTGGCAAAAAAAAAGTTCTGGTAGTTACTTAGACAGTAGACTCCATTTCCATTTAATCATTTAGAATTCTCTTTAACTCTTTTTGCAAAACTCTAAATACATTCTCACTTACTAAAACATTTCGCACTGTGATGCATTGCATTTGTGTTGAAAATGGAAAACAAGCTGGAAAAGTTAAACAACTATAACAAAATTGTCATTGTTTACAAACAACGACTCAAATTTGTTCACTCTCGTTTCTAATGATGTGATCAAACCAACTGTACAACATACAGGCCAGCTCAGACTGCACAGGTGCACTGAATGTTGATACGAACAATGGATGGAAACTATCTGAGAAGAAGAGGAGGAAAAGCACATAAGAGGTGGTGGACGAAGAGGATAAGGACAAGAAAGAGCAAGGTTTGGACAGTGTTGTCAAGGCTGGATCCGGAGAATGAAACTCTCACTGACCTTGAATTTGCTAAAAAAAATTGTGTACTGTAACATGCTTTTGATTTAGAATACTTTTTGACCTTTTGCAGTTGGACTAGTGCATTTTTGGACTAGTGCATTCATGCAAGTGCTGAAAATACAGAAATTCAATAACACTATATAGCCTAATATTCAATACTATACTTGCAGTACATACAGTATTTTCACCTTTTCTAAATTGTGACAACTATAACTTCAAGTGATTGTACAATTTGTAACATGATCTGGATGATGTGTTCTCCAACTTGATTTGATTTTATGTAGTGTCTAATGAATGACCTGTAGTGTTTATATATTGACTGACCTGTGTATGATCTGAAAGCTTTGTTTGATTATGCCAGAAGAGTCTGTGGTTTTGAAAATTTGGTTTTGTGTGTAAAGTTTCGAGAAAATGGGTGAAGCTTTCAAGAAACTTGTCTCAGCGATTGTGAAAAATTCTAAGATATTATAAACATTAGCATCACGATTTTGAATGTGTGGTGAATGTGTTTTGTGAATATCTTTCTACAAATAAAATTGACTTGATTTGTCACTACATCCCTACCACCTCTAACAGAAATTCAGTAATTCACCATGGTAACCACAGCTTACGATAGAAAAATCACATTGTTATTTTTACAGTAATGTTACAGTTTTTATACTAGCCACAAGCCATTGTATAAAAAAAGAGAAATTAAACTAAATGTGAAATAACTGACAGGTTCTTGATGTTTGAATCAGACCCTGTATTAACTTATGATTTTTCAATAGTGACTATGGTATTTGGGGGGAAACATAATTCCCACGGTATATTTTAGCCAGCAATAAAACCCACTATGGGGTTGACAACACTGTGTTTACTAGTAAAACCCTCTCTGCTCTCAGGCTGACTGACATAGTCAGCCACAGCCTAACACACAGCTAACAAACCCACCCACTCTTCTCGTATCAACAAATAGCTATTCTGGTCCAGTAAGAGCACCTGCAACATACCCGTGTGCATTATTTTAATATGTGTAGTGGTGTGGTTTATGTGAGCATTCAAAGCAGAATTATGTTTGAGTTTCCGCTCGCGGAGCATTAGCTCGCCTGCTAAACACAAACATCAACACGCGCCACTTACTGTAAAATCGCCGTCCCGCGCTCCAACCATCCACTGCAAACTCTACCCTCAGAGTCTAAGTGACAAAACACCTGTGGGTTTCCACTCACACTAATACAAAGCTCAATAAAACTGTTATTAGCGTATGACAGATGTTTCTGTGTGAATCATGGCGATGGACTGATTATTTTTTTCTTTCTTCTCTGAATACCCGGAAACACTCGACTGAGAGCGTGACGTTTACTTGACTGACGGGCTCTTGTCCAATCACATCACAGAAAGAAAGAGCAGCGTATGCGTGAGGGCGGGACTACGGTAGGGTTTGCTTCCCTTCGTTACTCACCTTGCATGGATTATGTATCATGTAGTAGAATTTTATATACACAGAAATAGATTTTTTTCCACATGTATATACCTTAAACACTGACTACGAAAAAAGTTCTAGTAATGTTTAAAGGCTTTTCATATATTTTTAAATGAATCAACATACACAGAGTACATATAAAAGTGAAATTTATTCGAATACACTCACACACCCATACCACATGCATTCTGCACTTATTTTTGGCTTCTGCAAATGGAAATAAGACAAAAACTTCAGAAAACACATCATAAATACTGTAACAACATATACAAAAGAGTTCATTGTCCTCAGTTTAACATAACTATTATTTAAAAAAGTTTCATGTGCATATTTCTAACATACATTTCTGACTAAATGCCTTAAAAACGCCTTGATATGAAAAAACACCTTTAGAGTTATTGACATCGAAAAATGCAAAAATAGTGCAAGTAATGAACAAACATGATATGAAAATTTGAGAAGTATAACAGATTGTAAGTCTCAGATTTGTTTTGAGTGTCCAGTGAGATTAAACCAGTTACCGGTAGGTTATTTAAAGCACTACCATATCACTACAAAACGAGACTCATCCAAGCAAAATGTGCAAAGTCATTTACTTGCAAAAGATTCGAAAGCAAACTGAAAACTTAAACATCACTTTCAGACTGACAATTAAAAACAGAAAAATATAAAATGCTACACACAAGCTATTGACTATTTTCTTATTGCATTTTCTTTGACTTTCAGGTGTTAATTAAACCAAAATGAGCCATTACATCGAAGGCTTGCTTTCTCTGCAGTGGTTCTTTACAGGAATCCAGAAGGCAAAATGGCTTATAAAGTGCTTTGCTGTTTTACATACACATGAATAACAGTATGATAGTTAATCTAATACAATTCTCAAGTATTTCTCCCACCGTCATATGACAACATATGAAACTGACAGTCTTTATCAGTAGGTCTGCAAAAGTTTGCCACATTTTTGGTCAGTTGCCACATTAGAACTGTACATCTGTAGCTGACTACTACACATCCACCACCGGCTGCTATTTCAACATCAGCTCGGTGGTTGTTGGCTCACAGAGGTTTCAAATGATTGCGAATTCCCTTCAGATACAGCAGATAACTATCATTTCCTCAGTCTCATGCAAAAACATGCAGGATAAATCCATCAAAACAGGATAATTTCATGTAACTTCATGAGACTAACGTTATAGGCATGTTTTAGTACGATTGAATGAAAAGCATCCAAGCTGTTAATCATTCAGTCCCCAACACTGTCTCTCATATCATAGTGCTAAGATTAAAGTCATCACTTGAAGTGCCATCATGGAGATTTCATCTCGGTCAATTATGAAAAAGTATGTTCTCACCTTTTTTTGGCTTTGGAAACCAAGTATCACATTTTAAATGAGTGGGTGAGTGTGAGTTTTTCCTTTCACGAAATTTAAAATAGCAACTTCGATTAAAAGAGATGTAGATGTTGTGGGTTTGATGCATCACACACATCATTTGGGCTGAAGGGAGGAGAGTCGTCGCTCAATACACTGTTTACCTACAGAAAGGGCAAACAAATGTACATCAGAGATGAGACAAAGTCCCTTTAAGGCAAATCATTTCACTCGGCGGCCATCTTTGAAACGGGGAAACATAAAATTCTCCAAAGCTGTTTACCAAAGCTTACGATTACATTTCATATTTGAAATTACCAATGAAATCTGATAACCGTCTTCATTTTTTTTTTCTAAATGCTCAAATCATGACAACAAAATAAAAAATTATGTGCATGTGCATTCATAACTCTTAGAAACACTAACTGTTTCTATAGCAACTGGTGCTTCTAACTGGCGATTGGCTCTTTTATTTATAAGGCGGGACTTATTCCGCTATATTGCGCGTTGCACTTTCTCCCATTAATAATAATATTAGTGCACAGTCTTTGTATATAAAGTCTTTGGATGACATAAATAATGAGCAATCTACATAACTAGTGTGTTTTCACTACTGTTCAAAAGTTTGAGTTTAGTAAGATTTTTTCATGTTTTTGAAAGAAGTCTCATATTCACCAAGGCTCCATTTATTGAATAACAAATATATATTTTACTGTCTTTAAAATGTAATATATATGTGATGGTAAAGCTGAATTTTCAGCATCATTACTCCAGTCGTCAGTGTCACATGATCCTTCAGAAATCATTCTAATATGCTGACTTGCTGCTCTAGAATATTTCATAATATCATGAAATTGTGCTGCTTCATATTTTTGTGGAAACCATATTATTTTCATATTTGAAACAGAAATCTTTGTAACATTATAAATGTCTGTAATGTCACTTTTGATCAATGCATCTTTGCTAAAGTATTAATTTATAAAAATAAAAATAAATGTATACAAGTACTGACCCCAAACTTTAGAACTGAAGAGTAGGTGTGTCATACTCACATTTGTTGATATTGTTTATGTCTGCAGTCTCTGTAATAATTAAAGACAGGCCCTCCATCAGCAGTAAGGCCTTATGGTATCGCTCTACAGAGGTTTCTCCATGATGAAACATCTCATCCAGCGCTGCTGTCTGTACCTGATCATATAAGAGAGGAGTGCAATTCATATTATTAGTATTACAGATTAGATGCGGAGATGTGTCTCCTCATATTGTAAGAAACCAAACAGGAGTGTGTTCATACCATCTGAACGGTGTGTGTGTAGATGAGTCTCTCAGCAGTAATGTTCATGCGGTCCATCAGTCTTTGCTTGCTGCTGAAGAAGAGCTGGAGTTTCTCAGTGAGAGAACGGCAGGAGTTCACACACCCCTTATACATCTCATTAAGCTTACGTACTACTGCAAGAGCAACACACAAACACAACATACCAATCAGAATGAATGTTTTATACAGTTACAGTATGTGTAGTTTTTGATTGATCACAAGCGACAGTAAAGTAGTTTAGAATGGTAAAAATGGAGAATGGTAAAAAATATTTATATTTGAAATAAACCCTGTTCTATTAAACTTTCTATTCAAAGAATTCAAAAAAAAAAAAAAAAAAAAAATCACAATATTCACAAAGATTTTGCTAAAAAAAATACATTTAAATTCCCTTGTTACAGTGTAATTATATAAATAAATACTGAGTAATACTGTACCTAACATGAGTGTATGCACCTAATATGAGTAATACAAATTCTAAATTCTAAATAAAATACTGAGTAATATTAATTAACAACATGTAACTTACTATATAATTAGGGTTAGTTGTTTATAATTAAGCATACTTTACTGTTATTACTATAGTAAGTACATGTAAAATGTTTAACAGGGAAACTAAAAATAAAGTATTACCGCAATTTCTTTCTTGAGCACCAAATATTAGATTGATTTCTGAAGGAGCATGTGACACTGAAGACTGGAGTTTTTTTGGATTTTTGTGTGTGACTGAGTAACTGTATATAAATTCATATAAATGCCTTTGTGTCATTAAATATATTTTCTTTATAGAACATTTCATTAAATAGTTATTGATCTTGTTTTCACAACTGATTATGTCTGTGATAGCATGCCTTAAATGATATAGTCACTCTGTATGGGGTAAGTTGTCACAACTCAACCTGCCATTAAGATGTCAGTTTAATTTCAGAAGTCAAATTAAACACGAAACACACAAAACAATTAATATAACGGTTCAAATGCAAAAGGTAACATACGCAATTATCAAACTATTATTTTGCCAAACAGAAATCATAATTCGGACAATTTCCCCATGATATATAGTTATATATATGGTTGCATAATTTAGAGATCTTTCGGTTCCACTTTATATGAACAACTATGTACCAACATTTTTATTGATCATTTGTTACAGTTTATTTTATTTTGTTTCAAAAAATACCTGCATGTTAACTTCTATAATTACACTGTTAACCCTTCCTTTACCCGATAACCCACCCTTTAAACATACTATGATACCTGTCCCTAATCTTACCCGTATCCCACCTCAGTAGCAGCAGAAGTGTTTTGCAACTCAACATGAACACAATAAAGACAAGTACCTAACATTTGTTAGTAGTTAAGGACACATAATATGAAGTGGGACCGTTTTTTGTTTTGTTTTTTTGCATTAAAATTGTTGGCTGTTTTTGGCGATTATGTGCTTGGAGTATGTGACTTACCTTGTTTAACAGATCCTGATGGGTAGAGTTTGCCTTCTTTGATCCCGGCCATCGCTGTGTGTAGCGTTGAGGACAGCAGCTCGGCACACTTCATATAGAGGACCAGCTGCTCTGCAGAGCTACATACACATGTGCACATCACTCACAGTGTACGTGACGTAATATCCTACACATGACACGTTAAACACGTGTGTGTTTATGCATGAATGAGTAGTATCTCACCTCCACTCATGGCTCAGCAGGCTGATCTGGTCAGCCACCATGCTCTGCTCTAAGAATGAAGCATCGAGTGCCATGTTCCTTTCCCCACTGTCCTTTGTTCGAGCAACCTCTGTGATGCAGTAGGAAAAGGCTAGAATGAAGCGCAGTCGGCTCAGCAAGTCTGTATGCCCCTCCTGTGTAGAAGAAGAGGATGGCATTTTCAATTCAACAAAAATGATTACGGTCCTCATCGACAATTATCTATTAATCAAAGAATCCTAAAAAAAATTATCATGGTTTTCACAAAAACATTAAGCAGCACAACTGTTTCTTAAGCACCAAGTCAGCACATTAGAATGATTTATGAAGGATCATGTGACACTAAAGACTGGAGTAATGATGCTGAAAATTCAGCTTTGCATCACAGGAATAAATTATATTTAAAATATATTTAAATAGAAAGCAGTTATTTATTAATTGTAAATAAAATGTAAAAATTGTTCTCCTCCAGATAACAATACTGATTTTAACAAACAACTATTGGCTGATTCCGAATCCGATACCGGTATTTGTCACTTGCTCTCTTATTTTAACTTTTGTCATTAAAATAGATGTGTTTTTTTAATCATGTTTTAAATGAGCAAATTAAAAAAATGCATGCATACACACTGTACTATATACTATGCATATACTGTACACTAGATAGTTTATTGCTCCATCATCAAATTATTTCTATTGAACATGGATTGGATTTAACATTCAACAGGCCAACATAAATAGACAAATACACCAAAACAAAGATGCATTTGAAATAAACAGTGCTTTTCAGGCAGTAGTCTAACAGTAGTTTTCAGGTACAGAAATACAGTCATCAAATGTAAAATATATTCTTCATTGTATAAATTAAATATACATTAATCCTTATTAAAGTTACAAAAGTTATTCAGTCAAGAGTAGTGAGCGATTTTTTTTATTAACATTAAAACAAGAATATTAGGCTGTGTCGTTTTAAGAGCTGCACGGATCCAATATACTGGTACACAAGCCTTTTATTTCTCAACTGTTTATAATGACCAGCTGACTGTCTGACTGACTGCATTTTTCATACATAATGTATAGCCCAATTGGTTTACCTCCATAAGCGTCTCCTCTGGCAGTTCAGGTGGCACAAATGCCACGTCCTCACTGAGGTTTGCTGCAATGCCATCTGTGTAACCATAGCGCAGGCTCTCAGGTGAGCCGTAGGCCTCGTGCAAATGACCGTAGGTCCAGCCAGGGCTTGTTGGGCTGGGAGTGCCCACTTCAACAGCAGATTAGGTGAATTGAAAATGCATTGTGAGTCTAACAGATACAATAACACGCAAATGCAATACATGCGTTTCAATCTCATTAAGTAAAATAATGGAAGTGTCACCTGAGAAGCGTCTAGGTCGAGTAGAGTGAGGAGGTGTGTGTCCGAATTCAGGAGAGCCCAGCATGAACACGACTCCAGCAGGACTGCCTGAGCCCTGCTCTATGCCATCACTGCCACAAGGGGGTGCTACAGAGATCAGCACACAATGGCATTTACAACAGCAGATACACTAAGAAAAGTGCCTGATGCCACGCTTTTAAAATATGGTCTATGACTATGATTAACAACAGATATAAAGAAAACATCTTTAAAAAGGTATTAGGTAATGTAATGTAAGACTTATAGTATAGTTATAAACTTTACACATACAAAACTGCACATAGTTATGGTGCTTTTAAATACAGGGTCAAGAGAGTATTCCAGTCATTTGTGAATAAAAAAAAAAAAATGAAATAAAATAATGAAGAAGATTTCTTGGGTGGATTTCCATTTGTATGCCCAGTATAAATATTTTTATGGAAATTAATGGATTTTAACGATTATAGCTTCCTGAGGGAACCAGTGTAGGGTAAGTTACTCTAAAAAGTAATTCATTACTAGATATTAAGAACGCCTTGAACAGTGTAATTATATTACTGTGCTCTCTCTAAAAAGTATTGCATCACTTATTACCAGTTACTTCCTGAATCCCCCATCAACCTCGACCAGTTGAACAATTCAATGATAGATATGAAACAGCTCTTTTATATCTTTCAACACCAATAGCAAACCACAACTATTCAACCATCCAATCAATTCCCAAATTCTTGTTTGAGCTGTTTCACTCGAATAAACATCATAATAGGGATAAAAAGACTACCGCAACTTGTTTCATGCTGACTTTAAAGCTTGTCTTTTGTTGAGTGGCTAACATCACTGTTAGCATGACCTCATACCTGTTGTGTCCATGGGTTTCTCTGAATTTAAGCTCTCACAGCTGCCCCTGTCAAGTTGATGTCCGAACACAGCCTTCAGCAGCTTATCTGAGAGACGGCCGGTACTTAATGACCTACAACACAAATGACTCATAAACACAAACTCGTCTTCCAGAAATCACGTCACTGCAGTGAATCCAGTGCCGATTATGAAATATAACTTATCATCACTAATAAATATAACTTATCACAACCAATCACTTATTGACTAATACCTTTTGACCATGTCCCTTCTTTCCGCTGGCCTGAGAAGTGGCACACGGGGCCCCGTGGCCGGGTACTGTGCCAGATCTTTCAGGTCAGACGCGGTCTTGGTTCGGGCGGTCAGGCCTCGCTGAACCAGCGCCGTACTTGGAGTTTGACCAGAGATGGGCCGCCGATACAAATCCCACTGAAATTAAAAGTAGTCAAATATGTTTTAGTGCTGTGTTAACTGATTTAAAAAAAAACGAATTTATCACACATTTTTCTGTAATCCAAATGAATGTAGACTTAACATAAAGATTGTATATTTTAAATAAACCTTTTTTTCTCAATTTCTGTGGATGACATTAGTAATTATAGCCATTCAACATTACAGAATAATTAAAAGCCATCATTTTTAATATTTTTATGGGTTAAAAAAAATATTACATCAACTTTTAAGTGAACTTAAAACAATTTTCACATAAGCCCATTATTATAAATGTCACATTTAGCTGTGCCTTTAATGTAGTGTGGTTTATATAGTGTATATAGAAATTATGTCTCAGTATTACTATAAAAAGTTTCATTTATTTGCAATAAAGGTTAACTAATATTCAAAAGTTTGGGGTCAGTAAGATAAAAAACCAAAAACAATAAAACAGCAATCTTAAGAAATATTATTACTATTTAAAAAAATATATATTTTAAAGTATATTTAAAATGTAATTTATTCCTGTGATGCGAAGCTGTATTTTCAGCATCATTACTCCAGTCTTCAGTGTCACATGATCCTTTGAAATCACTCTAATATGCTGATTTGGTGCTCAAGAAATATTTCTTATTATTATCAATGTTGAAAACAGTTGTGCTGCTTAATATTTTTGTAGAAACCAAGACACATTTTTCCCCCAAGATTCTTTGATGAATAGAAAGAACGGCATTTGTTTGAAATAAAAATATTTTGAAACATTATAAAAGTCTTTACTGTAAATTGATCAATTTAATGCATGCTTGATGAATTATTCATTTTTAAAATTATTAATTAATAAGTATTCATTTTGACCCTCACTTTTGAATGGTACTGACAATATATAATTATACCAAAATATTTGATCAAATTCTCAAATTCCACTTGAACGTGTTTTAACTAAAGTAAACATGTATTATACTAAGGTCTGTGTTGAAGTCATTGCTACATCTATTATTGCTCTATACAGGAACGCCTGTGGTTTACACTATGGCGGTGGAGCTGTTTTTTGTGTTTATGTTCTGTCATTCCCTGATTAGCCAGCAACAGTTACTCACTCTGTGCACTACAGATTCTGGGCTGTGATGATGACCTCTGGGTCTGTGAGTCAGGGTTGTGTCTAAGGTCGTCAGGTCAGTGAAGAGAGGAGAGACCTGACCAGGCCGTTGCTCTGAGAGACAAACAGAGACAGAGAAAAATGAGAAGTTGGAACAAGAAGTCTTACAAAAAATCATATCTTACAAAAATTGATCAACAGGCATTTCACCTGCAGCATTTAACCCCGTCTTACTGCCAATAGGCTGGGGCTGACTGGGTGTTGCAGGAACATTTCCCACTGAAAAAAACAGCATTCTCTATATGATCAACAAAAACACATGGTTTCCTCACTTTTGCTTCACCAATGCTAATATACTATTATATTATTTACAAATATTTTGAATTTGAATTAATTGAATTTGAATATTTATTTTGAATTTGAATTAACTTTTATTTTTATATTTTCAGTTAATTGTAGTTTTAGTAATTTGGTCTTTAATTCGTTTTTATTTCAGTTTTAGGTTTAGCTATTTTTGTACTCCAACTCCAACTTATTTTTATTTCAGTCAATCATTTTTAATTTTTTCATCTAATATGTATTATTTCAATTATTGAAAACTTTTGAATGGTAGTTTTAGTTACCAAATGACTGATTTCCATGACTTTCCATGACCTTTCCAATCGTTTGTAATTAAAGTGATTTTGATTCAGACGAATTTGCTAAATAATTATTGAGACTTGTCTAAAAATTTAATGAAAAGAACATTACTCTACACACAAGCAATTTCAAGCTGATTAATATTTTACAACAGAACATAACTATAAAGAAACATAACTATAAAGAAACGTATATATAAACTAAGAATTAAAACTGTTAAACTGAAAACATAAATAAACTATAAATTAAAACTGTTAAACTAATAATCTTTCTTATTATTTATTATGTTACTATTTTATTTTTATGACCTTTTCCAGGCTTCAAAAACTATTTAAAAAAATTGATATTTTTATATTATTTATGTATATATTTATTTATTTTCAAGGCTTTTCATGAATGTGGGAATTCTGGCAACAGAATATGCAAATGATGAATATCTCAACTCAAACAAAAGGACTGACTTTATTCGTTATTTTCAACTTCCTGAAAAAAAAACCCCGCCGCTAGAGTCTCTTTGTCTACCAGTAAAGTATGCAAATCAAAACACTGGTTTCTTTACCTAGTGGGGAAGGTAGAAACGGTCTTGATCCTCCTGCTTCTGGCGAAGCCCTCATTCTCCCACATGTTGGAAATCCATTTGAGCAGCAGTGATGTACAGGTGTTGCTGTCCTGAAATAACATAAACAGAGCTCATGTGTTGATGCATGGGGCATTCAGGAGCACATTTATGTATCCTTGTCATGTCAGAGAGAGAGAGAGAGAGAGTGAGAGATAGAGATAAACCCAACCTGTCAGACACTTGTAGGTTGTGCTCCATCCTCTGGAAGTTGTGTTTTTGTGTCGGCACTGGAACAGGCACAGACTGAGCGTAACTACTGCCACATGACTCCAGAGGCCTAGAGAGAGAGAGAGAGAGAGAGAGAGAGAGAGTGAGAGAGAGAGAGAGAGAGAGAGAGAGGGGGGGGGGGGGGGGGGGGATTGGTTGGTATGTCATGTGCACAAACATACATTTGAACCATTTGTTCCCTGGTGATCTGTGAATTACTTTCATCTCTTTTTTCAAGCTAGTTAGCTCAGACAGCTGTCTCTCACTTCGCGCAAGCAAACAAAGGCTATTGTTTAGTGTGAGCTGCTCGTGAGAGTGTGTGTTTTTACAGTCTCTGCTGTATTAAATGCTAATCTCCATACTAATGCACACACAGTACCTGGAGGGGCTTGGGGAGGCTCTGACAGACGGGGAGGATGATGGCGTTTGACCCACACAAGCAGTGACACCCAGCAGTGAGCTTCTAGAAATAGTACACATACACAGTTATGCCATTATTGCTATGCTATTAAAGCATCCAACTATATAATATAGGGTTTTTCAATCTTTTAGATTCCATGCCACAGACCCTAAAAATGATCATCACCCTTATGCAATGGAACCCTAGCCTAAAATGTAAAAGGCAGCTGTATATAATGTTTAAAGACCCAATTTATACAAGTTTATTGGTATACTATACCATTGTAAATTATTATTTGTAAAATATTGCATTTGTTACATATTTGCATCTTTATACTCAATTTGATTCTGTACTATTAGATATTTTGATTATGTACTGCATTTATTTATCTCGAGATTTTATTGTATGTGTGTGCAAAATGTATGTGTGTGTGTGTGTGTGTGTATATATATATATATATATATATATATATATATAATGTTATATTTACTTTAATCCGTTTTTTTAAATGAATTTTGTAATTAATTTAAAAATGTTTTACTTTCAAATAAGTTTTCCCCCTAATCATTCTGCATTAAGATTTTTTTATGTTTTTGAAAGGACTCTATTGCTCACCAAGGCTTTGCCATAACACAAATAAATTACATCTTAAAATATATCAAAATAGAAAAGTTGTATTTTAAATTGGTATAGCATTTCACAATGTTACTTGATTTTACTGTATTTATGATCAAATAAATGCAGCCTTGGTGATCATAACAATCTTTTTCAAAAACATTAAAACACCTAACTAAACCCCAAACGTTTCAAAGGTAGAGTATAAACGTGTATCTTAGCTGGTCTATTAACTCATGAATGCATTAGATGACCAAACACAGATGTTAAAAAAAAATGCTCAAATTTATTAGAAAATTTGTAGTGAATTTTTTTTGTAGAAATGTCTTCCTTCCTTCATTGCACAAAAGGTCAACTGACATACTTGAAATGAATATTCACGACACGTGACACTTTTAAGCATGCAAACCATTGTGTTAAGTGCAGAAACAAAATGCAAGCACATCTGTTGTGTAGGTTAGAACTGAGAAGCATGTTGCATGTAACTATATACACTATGTGTGTGGGCCGTGTCACTTTAACTCTTTAAGTATTGGAAAAATGTAAAACTCACTTACCCGCTGCGCATCAAACTGTCCTGCCCTTCTGCTGAGACTAGTTCACCTACAGGAGTGATCAGATTGAGATTTATATTTGTGCAACAAAAAAAGCAGGTTAGTTTGTTACATAATCCAAAGTAGGTCAACGAGTGTGAGGGCTCATCTTACTGGTGAACTGAGCCGGCACCATCACGAAGTCATCGGACTCAGAGTAAGATTCAGAGGAAGAGTCTTCCAGCTGGGAACCTGGAGACGGTGTGGGGTTCATTTGAGGGAGGGGCCTCAGAGCTTCAGCGTCACACTGTCAAGAAAATACTTTATATATACACTACTGTTCAAAAGTTCTTTTTTTGAAAGAAGCCAATGGAAGCATGTTTCTGCCACGGAATAGGAAGTGGCGCATTCCACAGACGAGAATCCATGAACCGCATTATTAGACCGTTTTCTAAGGCTGCATGGTGTGTTAAAACTATTTAAAAACCATACTATAGTATAGTGGTATTGTGAATTCACAAAGGCTTCGATTCAATGTAGTAAATATATGTCCTGCGGGTTTAATATATATGCGCGTAGATTACGTGCGTCTCAGAGCGGCTCCGTTCACAGTAAATCCTGCAGCACATGAACTGTTATCATTTACATGCATGGAGCGTCTCAAACTCCATCTCTGCATATGCTGTGAGTTTGTGTTGCTCATAACGTTTATATGGGAACGCAACGTGTTGCGTTTCATCAGATTCGTAAGGTAAATCTGCCTAAAATTTTCCTCATTGTTGTTATATATGTATTTAAGGAATTTTAAAGGTTTAGGTCTTTGCTTAGGTCTATATAAATAAAAAAATATATAAAAAGATTAATCAATTACCGGTAATCGTCAAAATAATCGATGATAACTCGATTACTAAAATAATCATTTGTGACAGATACACCTCAAAAAGGTGTATTTCATGCATCATGAGCTGTTACTGTGTTACCTGAGTAGGAGTGAGGCGAGCGGTTGAGGAACCGCTGCTGGAGCTCCCAGAGCCAGAGCTGGGATAGGTGGGCACGGGCACTGGAGAGGCTAAGACAACAATGATCAGATGTAAATGTTACTGTAACCAAAGCTATAGCAGATTAGCTTGAAAAAAGTAATGCACATCATAATCGTACATTTCTTCATGGATGTACTGGCCTCCATGAAAGGATGGTGAAAAAATTGATCTGAAATAGACAATAATCACTTATTTATTATTATGATAAGTTGTCAATTTATGATCCCTACAGGGTCTTGTAAAGTAAAATGTGTGACTGACCAAAGTCCATGCGTTCAATGTGGTTCCTCTGCAGCAACCCAAGCAGAAGGTGCCTTAAGTGACTGGAGGTCTCACGTGGAATACTGGGAAAAGCATTTAGGTGTTGTGTTAAACACTGACAGGAATCACAACCAACAGTTCTGTGTGCATGTTTATATTCTTGTGCAAGGGCTCTTTGTGTTGCCAGAGTAACTCTGTAATTGACTGAGTAAGTAGAAAAGCGATACTCATGAATGCAAACATTGCAACAGTCTAGGTAAGTAAATAAGGCTTTCATTTTAAAGAGGGAAAGTAATGAAAGATGGAAGAGAGAAAAGAAACAGTTCTACTGCCTTGTGTACGCTATCATTCAAAGGTTTGGGGTCGCTTTTGCCCGTGTTTGTGAAATAAGTCTCTTTCTATGCTGATCTGGTGCTCAATTAACATTTCTTATTATTATCAATGTTTAAAACAGCTGTGCTGCTTATTATTTTTGTGGATTCTTTGATAAATAGAAAGTTAACAAGATTTTGATCAATTTAATGCATCCTTGCTAAATAAAAGTATTAATTTCTTTTAAATGTACAACACCAGAGACCTTTGCACCTGTCTAACACACACTAAACCGGATCATGTTGATTGATGACTAACATGCAGTCCTCAGGGTCACTTACCTGGGACTCAGGCTCCGGTTTCTTTCATAGAACTGCCGCAGTTCCTGAGGAGTATTTGCCTGGAAAATGATTTTAGAAAGAGAAAGAATTTGAGAAATTGTGTTGACCATTATAATTAACTGATCATCTGGGGGGAAAAAAGAAAATAAGAATTTACAATGAGTGAGGGACCTGAATCTGAATATTTCTTGACTTGGGCTAGAAAGCAATGGCCCTTAATACTTGAGCATTGTTCTAACTGTTCTCCAGAATCACTGGAGCAGCATTACAGCAGGTTTTGCAACTTAAAACTATGCACTACCTTGAAGGCAAATATCATGCATATTTTTAAACTTTATACTGATACTATAGTTTGTTGTGAACAGTATCACACGGCTTTACTACATTCTTCTTTTATAAACTGGGATGTAAACATTTGTTCCAGATCTGAAGCTAGATTTTAGACTAAAGGGACTGTTTCTACAAATCATAAAGGCTTTCTAATGGCTGCGGGAACACGCACTAAAAGTGATATTTCCATGCAAGATGAGGTAAACACAACGGCTAGGATAAAGGTGACTGGTCTGTTCTGAATGAACTCAGTGACCCATCTTGACCCATCTGCAGACTGATCTCACATTGCAAGACTCCCAGAAGCTCCTAATGCATAACTAACTCTTTCTGAAGGCTAAAATGTGAACCCATAAATAGACACAGTGTGCTTAGAGGAGGCTCAAAAGTTTGCTGTATGAACAGAGGTGATCTTAATAATACATGATGGCACATCACCCTTTCATGATTATAATAATGAATTATCATAAACTAATAATGTTCAGCCTGGGGCAATATTCAGAGGAAAAACTGCAGCAACTAATTACACAAACATGCATTTTTATTTTGCAATACATTCATCACACAGCAAAAACGAAGAACTCCCTTTTCTAGTAGTGCAACCCGAGATGCTGCCCATATGAGTGGGCAAGTGTGTATGTGTGGGTGTGAGTGTTTGTTAGTAAATCAGAGGGTGTGTTTAGTTGTAGAGGCATATGGTGATGTTTATCAGTGAGATGTCACAATCATGTTTCACACTCTACAGGGCATAAATAACCGAGGGTGCCAGCCAGCTAAGCTTTCGCAATGAAAAGGTTCCAGAAGGTTTTCAGTAGTGACGTAGTAGAAATTCACAATATGTGGCACTGATGGCATTTTTTTTCTTGATTATTACACATTGCCTTTAAAAAGTTTGGTAAGAGTTTATAAAAAAAAATATAAAAAAATAATACTTTTATTCAGCAAAAATGTTCAATGATCAAAAGTGACAGTACAGATATATATTCATATATGATTTCTAATGTGACACTGAAGACTTTGCCTGACTGTTTATTAAATTGCAATAATCTTTCAGAGAGAGTTCCCCTAAAAAGGAGGTGTGAAAGGTTAAAACAAGCTTTCTCTCTTTAGGTCATACAATATGTTGTGTGTGTGTGTGTGTGTGTGTGTGTGTGTGTGTGTGTGTGTGTGTCACTGACCTGAAATGGGGCTTTGCCAGTCAAGCACTGGTAGATGATGGTCCCTACGCTCCACAGGTCAGCTTTGGCATCATAATTCTGTGACATGATGACCTCAGGAGCCTGTAAAGTTGACCAAGACAAGTAGTACTCAAAAACATGTGAAGTCAGTCAAGTCATACAGAGTAAGTCAGAATATCTAATACATGGCTGCTGTTTTTCAAACAAGTCAAGTAAAAGCAGTACTTTAATATGGCATACTTTCCTGTAGGGCTGAACAATTCATTGAAATAAAATCGAAATCGTAGTATGATTTAGTGTTATTATCAAATCACTAAAGGCTATGACTGTGTGTTTCAGAGTAAAGCGTGGCACTGGGTTCTTTTACACGATAGCAGCTCATGATCCAGTGTTTTCAGTGTCTCAGCACAACATGGTCCAACATCTTCCCAATACTTGTAATGGGAAGCGCTTATAAACCAATCGTAGTTTTTGTAATACCGTACCTCACAGCATATCCAATACAAGTCAATGGAGTTGGACAAAAACTACGATAAAACCTGTTGCAAAGCATCTTTTGCAGCGATTTTTGTGTGAGCATATCAGTGAACACCCCTGACCACTCGGTGAGTTTCACGTCTTTGTAAACGAAAGTTTAATGCGTTTTAGGAAGGATTGTTCCAGTGCACCTATGCAGCCATTGTGGAGGTGGGGGGGTGCTACCACAGAAACCGAAAATTCTCGGGCGAGCAGCATGTGTCCAAATTTCAATCTTAACCGTTCTATTTCATCAGAAACGATCTGAAAACAGGGCTTTAAGTGTAAAATACCGAACTTGTCCTTTAAATGAATTATCTGTGCACATCATGTGCCCTTGCAATCTTTAATCAAAATAACTTCCCTTCCCTCTTGCAACAACATCCCTTCTATGATGAATGTGTTTAATAGCGCGAGGGCGGGACAACCTGTCTCTCACACGAGACCAAACAATAGCAAACCACAACCATCCAACCAATAGAGTGATGCAGGGATGACGTCAAAACCCGGACGACTAATTTACCAGTGGCTCCCTCAAGATTTTCCTTTTGGTTTTTATAAAAAGGTTTTTCAATTTAGGAGTAAAATAAGGTCTGTGGTAAACATAAGTTGACGATATTATTAAGAAAAAAACAAGAAAAAAAACAGCTTAAAAATATGCCTTTTCAATATGAGTGTCTGTAATTTGTGTTGTAGAACAGGGGTCTCCGTTGTAGAACAAAACGTCCAAGTATCGTTAACTTAGTCCTGCAGCCTGTTCCTGAATATTTTGATAATACAGAACATGAAAGTTTTGAAGTCATCTACTCACCATGTACATAGGAGAGCCACAGAGTGTGGCGGCCATCGTGTTTCCCTGCAGATAACGTGCAAAGCCAAAATCAGCTAAAGGGAGAGATAGAAAGGAAAATCAGTGTTTGGTGCTAAGGACTACATTTGGGAGCTTGTTTTGGTTGGGGAAGTTGGTGCATGAATGTTTACAGTCAGTGTCTTTTAGTTGTTTGACTTTACACAGCTGTGTAGTGACACACAGTGTCTACATAACGCTCAAGAGCAAACAGAATAACGTCGTAAACACCGAAAACAAACCGCAGTCATAACACAAGAACAAAAACACCACAGCCAACCACTGCCAAACCTGATAACTCATAATCTCACAGTCTCATTATCAGTACATACTGATCCATGACCAGTCTTTGCGTTTCTTTTGGTAGAAACTGTGTACTTTGACCCGGAGCACTCACCCAGTTTGATGCAGATGTTGTTGGGGTTGGCCCTGCGACCTGTGCTGTACGAAAGGAGAATGTTTTGGGGCTTTAGGTCACGGTGAATGATGCCTTTACTCCTTAAAACACTCATGGCTCCCGCCAACTGCTGCAGTAACACGCGGATCGTGTCCTCGCTCAGGGAGCCTTTAGCTATGAAGAAAAAGTTATATAGTTGAATAATTACTTGATTAATAGTTATATATATTATATATAATTGTGGGATATTACATAATTGTTTACAAAGAAGTAGCAATCCATCAAAAACTAAATGTCCAGCTACCATCCACCTCCAAAAGCTCATGCCCCCCTTCTCCCAGTGTACCTCTTTCCTTCCACTCAAAACATGCTGGTTTCATGTAGTCTTATTTTTAGCCCTCATGTTTTTCCACTGCAGGAGAGGGCAGATAACAGACTGGCAGGTGAATGAGGTCAGGCTCTGGTTTGAGTTTCAGCAGGGGATCTTGGTGTTGTGCCAGTGAGTCTGTGGTAAGAGGTGAGCGGGTGAAGGCAAACACGGCCCCTGATGAGGCTGGCATGAATCTAAAGCTGAACAACGCTACATGTCTGATGGCTTAAAAAAAGAGTGGCCAACGCAAACATGTTAAATATAGCCACGCTAAAAAGTTTATGGTTAGATGAAGATCTATTGGAACCCCGAAGTGTGTGTGTGTGTCTGGGTGAGACCACATCCAAACAGGCTCTATTTGTGGCAGCACATGTGTGAAACTAAGCTATTCTCAGAGGTCCTGAATTATCTTTCTGAGGAGAGATCAGGGGAGTTGTTTGTTTGTGAATATATCTGCAGTTTCAAGAGCAAGTCAAAGTCCAAAGCAAGTTTAAAGCTTCAACCTTTGAGAAACGGACTTTGATCTTAAAGGAATAGTTCACCCAAAAATGTTTAAAGATTTTGTCATTTTTTTAAAATAAAAAAACATCCACCCAACATTTTTTTGTCATCACTTGTTCCAAAGTTCTGTTGAACACAAATATAACCCGGGTTTAAAATAAACAAATGCGGGTAAAGATCAACTGTGGCGGGTAACGCTGTCAAATCACTAGCCAATTTGGCAGATTTAGCGCAAATACTCAACTCATGAGTTATCATGATATATTAAATACAGCGTATTGAGCAGAATCTGCTCACATCTGGCTTACTTGAACACACACGTCACTACACAACAAATAACGGCGAGCACTTGTTAATTTGCATTTAAGCAAATAGCGAAGATTAAAAAGCATTTGGTTAACGGAAAATACATTATTTTCCAACATCCTATATTTTTTTTATGTTCTTTGTACTGTACTGATCTGTCCACCTAAAATACATTTTTGGTGAAAAGGATGAGGATGAAAGAGGAAAGGAGGAGATGCTGGATGACAGGATTTTGTTCGAATAAGAAATTAATGTACAAAATACAAATTTTATAATATATATATATATATATATATATATATATATATATATATGAAGACTTCAGATGCAAAAGCCTCTAAGTGCCATCTGAAATTTTCTTCTAGAATTATAATTTTTTATCAAGCTCGTATGTTTATGTTCAGTTATTTCACTTTAATGGCAATGAAAATGACCTAATAATTGACATTAAAGTGAAATTAGTGAAATTAAATATACGAGCTTGATAAAAGTGCTAATTTTAGAAGAAATTTTCAGATGGCACTTAGAAGTCTTCATATATATATATAAATTTTTTTTTTTTTTTTTTTTTTGGGCTAGTAGAAGTTCTGAATGGCCAGTACCTTAAAAATTATTTAAAAGCCAAATTGTCCAGTGAGTGAAAAAGTTAATTTCACACCCTGAATATAATATATAACTATCTATCTATATCTATCTATCTATCTATCTATCTATCTATCTATATATATATATATATATATATATATATATAAGAATGTTGGTAATCAAACAGTTGACGGTAGCCATTGACTTTGACTGTGAGATTATGAGACTATGGAAGTCAATGGCCACAGTCAACTGAATGTTAACAACATTATTTAAAATATCTTCTTTTGTGTTCAACAGATGAAAGAAACTCACACAGGTTTGGAACAACATGAGGGAGAGTAAATCATGACAATTTTTTGGGGTAAACTATCCCTTTTAAGTCCTGTCAATAATCAGCCTTTAATAAACAAACTTAGAAAGAATTAGAGAAATGAAGATACATCATCCTTTTGTGAATAAACAAAATGATGATGAAGAAACAATTCCAACAATTCCAACAGATCATCCCAATAGCTGAATTTTAGAGATATAGAACATTTAGATTAGCAAAAAGGGGATAGGGATAGGAATGGTCATTTCCAATATTAATACGTTTTACATTTACTTTTCCATCATCTAACTCTCACTTTAAGTTAATTGTTTACAAACCAGAGTTGTAAAAACACTAATAATTTAGTAACACTGTTACTAATGTAATCATGTAATCTTTTTACTAATGCAATCTTCAGCAAATCTCAAATTGAGTATCCATTGTGCATACAGTATATTATAATGTTGTGATGTCTTAATTTGATTGTAGCATTTACAAAACATCGTTTTTAGTATTTAAATGTTGATTTATCTCAATAAAATAGTACACCATTTTAATATCAACCATGACATGAAAGCAATTATGAAGTATTTTAATTCTTGATGCATCTGAATTTGACATCTTCAGCATACAGGTTCAAATGTTTGTTGTGTTATGGAGGCTCAGTGCTGCTCCAAAGTCTGTGTAAAGATTCTGCATAAAAGCTGCACTATATATGTCTGATCTGACTAGCCAACAGGAAGAAACCAAGCAGGTATAACAACATGGAAAAAACAAGACACCTCGCCTCTTATAATAGTTCAAAAAAATCTTAATTAGACGTATTTAGTGCCTAATTTGTGCGTTCACACAAGAAGGACAGATACAAATGAGGTCAGTGTACTTACAGTGTAAATACTCTGCTAGGTCTCCTCCATTGCAGTACTGTAAGAGGAGACAGTCAAACACTGTAAGTGTACAGTTGACACAAAACAAACTCATCGGAAGAGAGAGTAATCACAATAACACAAGGGCTTCAAATGGCTATATGCTGACAATGATAACACAGAAGTGTGAATTAAGCTTTGCATAAAGGACATCCTGCAAGGGATGGTGAAATTTGACCTCTGATTTTCCTCTACTTCTCACAAAGTCTATTTTGAGGTTTACAGTGGGTATGTGAGATGTGCGGCATGCCATCTGGACTCACCTCCATGACAAGATAGACACATCCCGATATCTCCTGCAGACAGACACATGTGGCACAAAGTGAAATATTTATAATTGATTATATGCAAGAAACACCCAGCAACATGCCATATGACAGCCATGGCAGGAACTCTACATTGTCTAGATCAGGACGGGCCTCTGGCTGGACACACAATAGACGCCAGTGAGTCATCATACAAAGCCTACACTTACCTAAACCTTCTATCAATAGTGTGTTATTACAGCATGTGCTTGCAAGCAATACAAATCACAATAAGTGTCTGCATGACAGGTTTTATTTGATTAACACCTTCAGGTACCTTGGGCTGTGAGAATTGTTTTCCTTTTGCATTTGAGTTTAAAATAGCGAGCTTTTATTTTGTGAAAACTTCAAATTGTTGAAGGACAAATGTAGCGCACAAAAGTGATGAAATAGCTTTAGTTTATCTCTAAAGCTGAGTGCACAATTGAAGCTAAAATCCCCTTCTTATCATCAGATATATTTTATTTATTAAATCCAAAAAATATTTAATAATAATAATTACTGAAAAGAATGACTAATTAATAAATTATATAAGTATAAATGAAAAAATATAAAAGTAATATTATTTATAATAATATAAAATAATGACTTATTGATTCACAATTATTAATGCTGTAATTATTGTTGAATAATTGTATTGAGTCTTATAATTGTATGGACTTCCTAATGTGCATATTTGATGGTAATATATGTTTGAGCACTTTTCAAAACCATTCTGGGGTGCGTTTCCCGTACAACGACGTATCGCTGCTTAATAGTCAACTAGCTAGTCACGACTGTTTCCAGAAACCATATTGTCGTAAATTGGTCGTTCAACAACGTTGGTTAATGATGACATGCACGTGGTGGAGTAATAACTCTTAATGAATCCATTTGAGATCTAATTAATGCTAGATGTTTTGCTATAAATGACGGACATGTCATTTGAGGAATATTTGGAATTATTTTCTGTTATTTTGCTTTATTTCCAGATTTAATCAGAGACACGTTCTTATGCACTAGCAAGTCCGCACATGCCCTATCTTCAAAAACGGTGCTTTCAATCTCTTGCCAATCTAAACGACATAAATTACATTTGTATGTATTCCAAATAAAAGATACAGATTGTACTGAATGTCAGCTTGCTTATTTTGCTCAAGATAAGGATTTATTGAGTCCACATGTCATGCAAACAAGAAACTCTGCTTCTAACCACAGGCCGAGAGCTGGTTTCGGTAAACACCGACACGCTGAACTGCTGATATTGACAGAACTTGCGACCAACGATACTTTTGGGAAACGCTTATTTCCTAAAAATGTTGTCTTATTTCATAAAAAAGATTATGTTTTTATGCTAATCAGTGTACAAAATAAATGCACATTCAGTGCAACACCATGCTCTTCACTGGCCAAATCATGAACTTTGAGAGCCTCCTAATGTGCAGTAGTCACTAAGAGAAACCACCTTAAAAATGCCCTTTGACCTTTAGTGTGCATAATCCAACCCGGTATGGATTTTAGGTGGTTTGTTGCCCATTCGTGCCAGTGAAATTCAATGTAGGATTAATGGAGCTACAATGTAGTCTTCTGAAAGGATTAATGGAGCTGATCAATATGTCCACACAGGCCAAGTGCCATGGTGACCCGTTTGAATGAGGTATGAACATGGCCAACTTGTTGTGCAACAAAAGTCCTATTTGGCCAATTTCCATGCAGTGCGTGTTACAGCAGTCGGGACAGAAGCAGGAGGTGTCTTTACCCACAGCCACAGCTGACTGACATACAGCGTTACAGAGCACTGGGAGGAGCGTGCTTTAATAACATATTACATAGAACTTGTTTAATGAAAGACAACAAACCATTATGACTTCAAAGTTGTGTAACAGCTAATTTTAAAAGTGTGACACAATTACTGTGGATAAAGGCTTAACGTTAAGCTTCATGTGTGTGTGCTTGTGCAGAATCTATGAGAAATGAAACCAGGCCATCAGTGGTAATGCAAAGTAAACTAGGTAAAGCCCAAGGCTATAGACCACACACAGGGCAAAATACACTCAAATTATCTTCTCTAGACGCATTTACAAGGCCATAAAGAAGACTGTCAAAACATTATGATCCATCAGCATGAGCATACAATACAACGGTGTTTCTCAACAACAAAAGACTGAAACAACATAAAGCTTAAAACAAATATCGTTAAACTCAAAGCTGTTCCACAGCATGTTTTCCATGAGTGCGGGATGGGGTCGAGGGTTGGGTTTCACTGACTAAGCATAAGTGTCATTTTCGTGTGCTATTGTTCGGCGTTCATGCAGGGCAGCAGCCAGCCACCTGGTGCACATTGTGCTGTCAGGTGGATCCAATGCCTGGCGGCCGTCTGCTGATCAACCCAGCTGGACAAACCCATGAAAAATACTATAAATGCTGCCCAGATGGAGATTAGACTGATATTGGAGCCAGTCAAAGGTGGTGGTCCTATAATCGCAGGTTTGTTTAGTATCAAATGCTCCTGTGACTGTCCTAGCAGTGCGTGAGGTGTAATGGAGCGAGCATGAATTATTTGTGTGCGTTCACTGTCAGGTCATTCTCAAAGGATAATGTGGTGAGAGGCTTGACTAACTATGCAATCCAGTCCATTCAGCTGCAATTCGTTACAATCTAAAATAAAAATCTCCGACTAGGTGCCTTGGGTAGTGGAGTGCACTAAATGTACTAAAATTTGCATAAAATACAACTTTGATAGTACAACAGGGATTTTTTTTTGTGCATGTCAGCTATAGGCTACTACTTTGACCTATAAAATATTTTCAAATTATTTATTTATTTTAATTTTATGACTGAAAAGGTTTTCATCAATTCAGCAACCCCTGCAGTTCCCTCACAGATCCAACGGGAAACCCCAATTTAGAATAGAATATAACACTACAAACAATTTGAAGTAAACCTGTTATACTTGCTGAAGGGCACCACACCGCAAGATCGAAGGTGTAACCCACTGTGTTAAGTTTCTTAAGCTCTCTACACCTGAGACAACCACCTGTCATCAGATAAGCTCGACTGCCTGGAGTCCAGTCCAGTCCTCTATTCATGATAAGGGAATCCTACATCAGACAACGTCTGTTCTGTATGCAAATGATAGAGACAGTCGGTTAAAAGGGTGAGCTGGACTGGCAGGTGCTGGCTAATGCGTGCACAGGTGTTAGGTGTATACTTCAATAGACATAGACATCTGTCATGGCTGCCATTCGGCTGTTTATTTTTAGTACTTCTGCCACAAGAGGTATGAGATTTAGTTGGAGGGTTTATCGATTTTCTCTGCCCACCTTGATATCATCAGATAATGGTTTCACTTCTGATGCAAGATACTGCAACATGAAATCATTACTCATCGTGAGTCATAGTCTGCATCTATTCGCCATGGTTGACTGGCTAAAGCTGCTAATAAACAGTGTGTGACATCAGTGGGCGGGGTTTAACGTTTAACCAATCAGATGAAGGGAACTGCACCCATAATGTCAACACCAAGCCATGCGATATTCCAGTTATAAATATCCTCAGTAACATGAAGAGAAAAAAACTCTGTTTTATTAGATTAGAAACCACTTAAAATAACACAGTAGGCCTAGACATATACACCTAATAACTACATTCCCACACGAGTTATAGCAAATAAGCAGATAAAGTTACATACCTGAAAGTCTAGTAAACTGACAATATTCTCATGTTTCAGCTCCTGGCGAAAACACACACGGGATTCACAACATTAGTCAGCAGCTCATGTAATTGCTATAAAAAGGTGATGATATTTGCTAAACCATTGTTTATATCAATAGCTAAACGTCACTATAGCGAGAACAGCTCACACCGATTTTCGACATGTTAACTATATCTGTGTGAATATATATATCAACTGGAACATGTTAAAAGTAGTAAGCAATCATGTGTGCGTACACAAACAAACGCAACGTCTAACTAGGAAACTCACCTTTAATATCTTGATTTCTTTTCCTAAGAGCGACTGTGATTTGGCGAGATTTTTCTTGTTAATGCATTTCACCGCGACCTCAAAATTATGTTTCTATGGATAAAGAGATCGTTTTACTTTATGGCAGTCGTGTATAATGATTATTTGCATATTCTGTTACGAACATTAGGAAATGTACAACTTACCTGTTTATGTCTTCCTCTGAACACCACAGCAAAAGCGCCGTGTCCTATTAAATCTTTCCTGTTGAACTCGTACTTCCCAACGCTTTCCATCGCTTGTCTAAAGTTGAAAGCAGCTCAGTAAATCCACGGGTGAGATGAGGGTGTCAGGGATCTGTCTGTGCGCCGTGGATCTCTACAGAACAGGAGAACTGGACCCGTCTATCGCTTCCCATCAGCTGCTTCGCACCCAAACAATCTGACACTTCGGTCATGATCGGTATTCGCTACCTTCTGGTTAATACAACCAAAGTCACTGTCATCTTGATCATACTATTTTAAAACACTGTTTTTCAAAACTAAAGCTCACAAAATTGTGCTAAATTAGATTCGGAAACTGTCTGAAGTCGGTCGTGACGCCTCGGCTCCACTGTTTTGTTTGGAAAGTGTTCTGCGTGCGCACTTCACATAAAAACTTGAACTGTGCGTGTCCATTACACGCATGCGCACTACCAGTCTGTATGTACACTAGTGGCTGGATCTGCGCATGCGCTTGTCAAGGAGCCAGGACAGAAATGTTAGAACAGCTGAGAGGTTGACTTCAGGTTGACTGCAAGTTTCTTGCAGTTATTTTTAATTCTGTATCTGGGAAAAATATATTATTAGTTATAATAATTAAACAGCAATTGATCATTATTATTAATATACACTGCATAGCCTACATTACAGTTTTTCCTCAATTGTTTACACACATTTTCTGAAAGCATGCCTCATATTCTCAGAACTCTACACACAAATAAAAAAACACACACAACCCCTCAATTCTCCTGCGAAATGAAACTTTACATTCAAAACAATGTTATTTCTTCTCAAAATGGTATTTTGTTTTCAAATGACACACACAAACCATCATATGATTAGACATTTATAAGAACCAGTTGAAGACTGACGTGCTCAATGTAAAACACTATGATGAATGGAAAACACCTCTTCTCCATTCATCATAATGACTTAAGCCTTTTTTTGTTCAGTGTTACACTTACTACAGAGAGTACATACATAAGTGTGTTGTAAAATATTTGAGAATATTGTTTTTTTATACTCAGAATACACAAATACACGGTAACAAATATATTTAATTTTCCCCACAAAAGCGATGCACACAGTATACATCCTAACACAAAGTTGTACATACAGTGGTTTTACATACAAAACAACAGAAATATTTACTGTATACAGTTACAGTAAAAAAAAAAAAAATTCCAATGTTTGGATCCATTGCTCCATTGAAGAGCTCACCTGTTGCCCTTTTATGCTAAAGCTCTGATTGCTAATTGTAAAACTGTGTGACGGGTGTTTGCCCATGTGATGAGTCAGTGTGCATATTTGAATGGCAGTGTGTTCCTTGTGAAAACTAAATTTTCTGCATGAAAATTGTGCCATATGCAGAGAACTGTGTGTAGTGTTTTAGAACTGCAATTTGAGTGTAAAGCAGGAATTGTGCTTGTAGTTTAGCAGAATTGGTTCAGGGGGTTGGTCAATGTTGTGGTCATTGTGTCTCAAGTACCAGTATTTGTGTGTAAACTGTAATAGCATCTATATAGGCCTATATATCTGTCTAATACATCCAGCACATTTTACATAACCCAACCTTATTTATTGTTAAATTTGCTATATTTTCTATCTGCCATTTACAAAGTTATACATTAATACCATCAATACTATTAAATGTTATAATTAACCTATTATTTTTTTCTTCAAATTCACAAACAAACTCAAACTTATTTATGTTAAATGGCAGTACATTACATAATCCTCTCATACTCAAGTTCAATTATATTGTATGTCTGTCATTCGTTTTTCTCAGTCGCTTTTGTTGTTGTTGTTGTCATGTGAACCACACTGGTCAAAATGTGTTTTGTTCACCATAATATTAATTGTATACAAATATATTGTTTTTTCCCCCAACATTTTTTGTTGACTGACTGATTATATTAAGATGATGTCAGTTTTATCTATCTGAACGCTCTTGTGGATCACACTGACAGATTGAGACAGTAGGTAAAAACTGACTGTCAATACTGTAGAACACAAAAAGAAAATGAACATTTGTATTTATACAGTACATTTATTTGTGCATGTTACATGTACTAACACATCATATCTTCCTATTGCTCTTCCATGACAAGAATATTCAGTTTACATGTAACATTTCTACTTACTTGTGAATACTTGTGATGTAGCTTCTGCTGTTCAGAGTTGTGATGTTCCTTCATGTTCAAAAGGTGATTGTGTTGTCAGCATATGTGTGTGCTTGAGAGAGGACTCAAGCACAGAATGAGTTACACTGTGACTGAATTATTAACAAACAGACAAGACACAATGAGGCAAGGGGAGAGGTCCAAACAATGGGCAGGGAATCATGAACAATAACAGGCAAGCTGGGAGAGCTGCCGCTGTGACTAGCCCAAGTGGACGATAGGCTGGTGAGCAGAAATGGCAGGGCAGCGCGAGGATAGTAGCGATGCCAGACAAGAACTAACGCACCACAGGCTAAACACTCAGGTATCTCAGGCACTGCACCGGTCTTGCTGCTAGGCAGGGAGAGTGAGCAGCCAGGGAAGCTCAGCTTGCAGGACAGGACTGTATAAACAAGAGACACAGCAAACACAAGACGAGACACGACAGATGGCAGAAACGAATGCTTTGCAATAAACTACTAAGAAGAAGCAAACAAATAAAGAGAAAAACAGAGAACTAAAGCTATAGGAATAGACTATAGCTATAAAAGCAAACTTCTAAGGCAAAATAAAGGGAAAACTAAATTCTAAAGTAAAGAACTCTAGGAAATGCTGAGAAAACTACTGGTGTAAAAAAAATAAAAAAAATATGGATACTCTGGAACAGGGGTGTATTCCAGAAAGCAGGGTTATCTTGCCGTCAAACATACCCTGAACTCTCGGTTGATTAAACCACACCTTGCTTACTCGAGCTGGTTCCAAAAACGCGTCCATAAGGTCATCCGACTCTGAGTATATGGTGTGTTCAAGTCCTCCTGGGAAGTTCGTACTTACGAGGTGGGAAGTCGTGTTTATGACGGCAGGTGCGCGTTCAAGTCACTTTTGTCGGAGTAAGATGGCGGTGTGCTTTCTCTTAATTTCTCATGAGCTGCTTTCTGGAATACCCCCCTGAATAATATATATATATATATATATATATATATATATATATATATATATATATTTAATTACTCAAACGTACCTAAAAATATTAAAACCAGAGAAATAGTTAAAGGAGAACTCCGGTCAATTTTAACATTGAGCTCATTTTTTTTGTAAATTTGGAGTGCTGTCAATACAGAGAACAACGACAAAAATCGGTGTTGCCTACACTGTGTTATCCTCTTTTTTAAATTTGCACTCTGTTGACTTCAATGGGGCAAGTTTTAAACCTGCTTTTAGCCTCTTAACATCCTTGATGTTTCATACAAGTGCCCAGCCATGTGAGTGATTCTTTTAGAGTTAACACGAGTGAATCTGACTGCAGTAGATGTGAAAGATATGAATAAAAATGATGTTATTTCAGCCAGCGCAAATACCTGTATTTACATCCTGTTTTCGGTCGAAGTCCAAAGTAGTCGATTGTCGAGTTCACGCGCGTGATCAGAGGTAACTAAACCTATGCGCGTGAACTCGACAATCGACTACTTTGGACTTCGACCGAAAACAGGATGTAAATACAGGTATTTGCGCTGGCTGAAATAACATCATTTTTATTCATATGTTTCACATCTACTGCAGTCAGATTCACTCGTGTTCACTCTGAAGGAATCACTCAACATGGCTGGGCACTTGTATGACACATCAAGGATGTTAAGAGGCTAAAAGCAGGTTTAAAACTTGCCCCATTGAAGTCAACAGAGTGCAAATTTAAAAAAGAGGATAACACGGTGTAGGCAACACCGATTTTTGTAGTTGTTCTCTGTATTGACAGCACTCCAAATTTACAAAAAAATGAGCTCAATGTTAAAATTGACCGGAGTTCTCCTTTAATATTTTTTTTCCCAGAGCTGTAAGCATTTAAAAAATAATAATAATGAAAACACACCCTCATTGATCATACCCTAATTGAATCGCCCCGTCTAAAAAAATCTAGGTATTAGTTTATTAAAAAAGTCATTAAATGCAGAATGGTTGAACTAGTTGTCATAAACTGCATATTTTCTATACATTTATATTAGACCTTTTGTTGTTGTTGTAAATTGTCCTTAATTGACTAATTGCAGAGGTGAATTTTGAATTTCACTAATGTAAATGTAAGGGAAATGTAAAGGACAAGATCAACCAATGATCAACCAGTTATCTAAAATATTCTAAAATAAATGATCTAAAATGTCATGAAGCTGCATTTGGCAAGCAGACAGAGCACAACACAGAGTAAGGACACAAACAGGGTCAACATTGAAGAAGAGGAGTTAGGATGCGTGGTGGAAAGGTACGGTCGTACGGAGGCAAAAGAATGGAAGAGGTAGAAGAGAACGAGATTGTAGAGATGTTTCTGATGAAATAAGGGCCATTGTGGACCATGTTCTCTCAATCATGACCTTATGGCCCGAGGCGGGTCGAAAGGTGCAGCCGAATGTTCGGAGAACGTCTGTGTCCTCAATCATTCAAACGTTTGTAGAACGGTTATGTAATCAGACAATGTTCACTATACTGTAACATTGTATAGGCCTACGTACTGTAATGCTGGAGAATTTGTTGACAGACCAACAGTAAAAGTGTAACTGAATCCTGTCCAGTCTCTTGCAATCAATATCCCACATAGTAATGTATAAGTAGCCTACTGTTGAAATGTATGCCATAGGCCTACATATAAAGTGCAGTATTGTGCATTTTCAATCATTGTCATCAAAATCATAGCTATTTACATCTGAAAATACTGACAGGGAAAAGTTATGTTGACAACATGACTATTTTGACTAACTTGTTTGTGAACAAGGACTTTTTGATGTCACTGATATGCTCATTGACATAATTACTTTTGAGAGATGAACTAAGGATTTTGAGAAATGTTACATGATTTTAGCAAGTAATCCATCCAATGTGTGGTGCTGTTTGAATGGATTGTTTTGAGAAATGCACTTTCTGGTTTTCTGCTTTCACATTTAGACTTGACAACATTGCCATCGTGTGGTAAAATTATATTATTGCAACGCTCAAACTCAGAGCAAATCATCGATTGTAAAATAGTTGTGACAGACGGAACATGTACTAGCCAATGAAAATGAATGATTTATGAAAAAAGTATTAGGCTATGGCAAATGTAAGTCTCTTTAATCGGGCTGTAGGCTACTTATTACGAAATGACAGGTCAGACAGTTACAAATTTAGTTTTTTCTCTACCTGATAGGCTTTGACTGGAAGCAGGATTGATAGCATTTGTAACCGTAAATGTAGTCCAAGTTGTTCATTAAAAAGAGGCACAATTCCCAAAGATCCACTTGAGGACCGTTTCCATGTTGTATCTGCTAGTCATTGTCTGCTTTTTTTGGATGTCGTATGGTTTGCATCACCCTATTCATTGTCCTGAATGAATAAGAGCATTATCTGAGCACTCTTCTGGGTTATTATAGGCTATCATTCATAATATTAAATTGAACGTTTGGCATATAAACACATCCACCCCAAACCTAATGATAAGTTTTCTTATTGGTATTCTGCTCCCTTTCCGCACATAAAACACGTGTAGCTGATAAGCAGCTTACATTTGAAAAAGCCGCTTGGGACTTCATCAGTCATATAGTGAACATATAGTCAATGAATCTGCTTTGTATCTCAACTCAACTGTACTCCACCCAGTCACGCTGTAATCTGCCAAATCTATGAGCCATCGAGCGTGTAAGACTTTTTAAATGTGTGAGGAGGGGTATCACTCTGACATGAGCCATGATGACACTTCCTGCAGGACAAACGTCATTCTCTCCAATCCTGTCTTGGCAGATAGCAATAAAACGGTTCTTTCAAGCATTACAAATAAAAATAAAAATAAAAAAATCTAATAAAACGTAGGATAATGTAATTCTGTCCAGCCTGTCTCTGTGTGTTTTCCATTCTACGGTCTGTCTGTGGCATAGACATTAGCTAGTCTATGTAAAAGTGTCTGTGGTCGGTTTCATTCTTCACTCGTTTGTTTACCGTGTTGAGTTTATACTTTTAATCAGCAAGGATTAACTAAATTGATCAAAATTAAAAACATTTTTTTAATGAATGTAAACATTGTTTAAAAAAAAAAAAATGCTGTTATTTTGAATTTTGTATTCCTAAAAATCCTTAAAAAAGTATCACGGTTTCCACAACTGTTAAAAAAAATATATACATCTTAAAATTAATTATCTTGAGCAGCTCCCGTCATTATTTATTTAGACGACGCTTCCCCGCCATTCACTGTTATACGGTACGGGGCGCTGTTGTTACGCATCTTCTGAAAGAGTACAGAATCTCCACATCAAACACAGGTGAAGAAGAAGCGGAAACAAGCAATAAAAATGTTGTCTTTGACAAAAACGCGATTTTCTCAGCGTTGTTCAAAATGTTACTTTTTTAATGAAACTTACCAACATTCAAGTGTTGACAAAAAAAAAATGCATGAAGCTAGAATCAAATGAATGATTTCTCCAGTAGCACCTCAATGCAGTACATAAGATCCAAGGGGCGGAGTTGGATCCAGATCCAAGGGGCGGAGTTAGATCCAGATCCGATGGGCGGAGTTGGATCCAGATCCGAGGGGCGGAGTTGGATTTCCTCCCACTGCATTCTGATTGGTCGACAGGTTCCTAGCGTTTCTCACAGGTTCGCGTTTAAAGTCAGTGTAGAGAGAATGGTGTCGTCTAATTTAAGAACCTAATTTAATAACAAATGATCGTTGCGACGGAAGCGAATCAATCAAAACTAACTTTAGCTGGAAAATAATTGTATTAAAGAACCGCTATAAAGCCAAAACCATTTCCATTTCCTTAAATTATAAGTTTATCTCTGTAAAGCTGCTTTGAAACAACACTTAAAAGCGCTATATAAATTAAGATGATTTGACTTTTGACAGAAAAACAAACTTGCTGAAAACAAATCTTATTTAATGAAGTTTAAAAAGTTACAAACATTGTAGTTTGTACATTGTGTGAATGTGATTTTTTTTTCATTTGGAAAAAGCGTTTAATTATAATCCAAAACAAAAAGATTGATTAAAAATTCTTACATTTCATCTTCCCTGAAAAGCATGGAGTTCCTTGTTACATGCAAGAATGAATATCTCTTAAAAAGAAATGTATTCTTTGATTGGCTGATCTTTTACCCCTCTCAGTAGTCCACATGCACTTTGATTTCAAATATTAAATCAAATATTATAATATTAATAAGTAGGCGCGTCTACTTTTGAGTAATATTAAATCAAGTTTAAATTCATGTAGAAAATGTGTGCTTTTCCACTGATTATGCAACTGTAAGTGACTAAATTATAGCAGCACTAATTTTAAACTTATAAATGACTTCACAAGGGAATCTGACTTAATTTACATAACATAAGAGCATCTCACTTACATAAATGCATGAACAATTCATTACCAGCACAATTAAATAGGAAAAAAACACGTTTATTAACACACTAGGTAAAACAGACATTTTGAAAACAGTAGGGAAACTTTGAAGGCAAAACATAAGGAAACTACATTGGGAGCACACGCAGAAATGACACAAACATTACAGGGAAACCACCGGACATTCACAATTAACTATTCATCCTTTCAGGTCAGCACAGATCTGGCAGAACTCGCTGCAGAAGTCTGGGTGGGTGTCTTCACATATTATTTAAAAAAGTTCCCCCTTTCTTCCTCGACCTCCGTATCCCGTGGGTAAGCAAAGAAAGCAAATATTTAAATGTTCATTATTTTTTAAAATGTTTTAATTCATCATTGAAAGTAAAACACTCCATGGCAACAACTAACAATGCATACCTGGAGTGCAGTGTTTGCCTAACCTGGCTAGTGGGTAGCGTGGCTAACTAGATAGCTACCTGACAGACAACACCACATGTTAGCTTACCCTAGCTATAAACATATGAACATACCAACAGTATTATCCAAAGCTAATTAGTTTAGCTAAATAGATAGGCCACACGTGCGTGCTAACGTTAACGCTACAAACGACCTAACTTACCATTAATGGATGCCAGTTTAGCGGACTAGTTAAACATGTCTTGGTGTTATCAAAAAGTATGGACACTGTCAAAACTTTAACATATATTTAAGTGTGATCATTACTTAAAGACGCACACTAAATTATTAATCTATCTCGACTATATTAGTAATCAAAATGTAGACTTGATGAGAGCAATCAATGGTGATCACCGATATGCTGGTTCATCTGGTGGTGGGGCTGGGGCGTGCAGGGGGCGAAGTATATATAGTGGGAGGAGTTGGATCTGGATCCAACTCCTCCCAGTGGATTTCATGTTCTGCAGTGAGGACCTTCTCGATTTCTGAAGGATCATGTGACTGAACGAAGTAATGCTGCTGACAATCACATAAATAAATGACATTTTAAAACATATATTTACATTAAACAGTTACTTTAAATTGTAACATTTCACCCTAAACTTCCTCCTGAGGGGACAGTGCTTGTTAGACCTAAAAGAATATAACTTATGAGACAAAAACACTTAAAATCTAATAAAAATGGAAATGGTCTCTAGTTCAATAGCTGAATTTGTATTGCTGAATCATCACATAGCTTAAAATCAGAAGGGGGTAAAAAGTATGTTTTAAAGACATAAATGGTAAAAAAAAAAAAAAAAAGCATAATGTCAATACGAGTCAATTTTATTCAAAACAGAGATATACAGGGCATTTTACAAACATAATGACCTTCATTAAAAATGTAATGGATGTCAAAGACAATCAAAACGGAATCATTTTTTAAAAATATTCATATTTTACCTGTGAAGACAATCAACGTGGGTAGGCTATAAGGTTTTAATGCATGTTACTGTTCACAGATAATCCTTCTCCACATTAACATTAACCCTAATGAAGGACTCTGTGTACCATATAAAAGAAACAGAAAACTAAAGTAATAAGCTCATGAATATCTATCACATATCACCGTCCTCATAGTGAATAAGCAGTCAGCATTGTACACTGACCTGTTCCCCGATTTCTGCAGGATTAGTAAATATTTTGGTTATCCATTCCGCAGATTTACCCCAGAAAATGACTCAGAAAATGCAGAAAACGTCTATAGATTATGTCTAGACTTAGCGATTAATATTTAGAACCTAAAGACACTCTTATAAAAGAGATATGTAGGAATATAGGACTTACAAATATGTACAACTCACTTCATATCACAGTCGGCTACAGTTATTAGACTTAAATAAAAGTTTTTATTTGGCATACTCTTTATTTTTCAAAAGAAAACAGTGAAAATCCATTTGCATTATGAACAGAATAAACCAAGAAAACAGAATAAATTGAATAAAAACTTCACAGAAAGATTTCTCACATTATAAACATTATTTTTTGATGGAATTTGTAGGAACTTCCTCTGTTAAACACTGCTATGGTCATTGATGTGTGTGTGTGTGTGTGTGTGTGTGCTTAGATCATACCGGTGCTATTTAATACTTCAGAAGCATGTGTAATGTGAAGATGTAAAAGTCCAGTCATATGGTGTACTTTCACTCTATGGTTCCAGCATTTTCATATGAGAAAAACATTACATAAATGTGTTATAGATACAAAAATAGTGAATGTCCCCTAATTGGGAGACACTGCATAAACACAATTATTTTCAAATATTAAATAACAATCAGATAAGAAGTGCACTTGGTGTTTAAGTGTTCATTTGGGAGAAACTGCTGAAATAAAGTACCTTAATGTACCAAGATCATGAATACTCAGACACAGACTCATAAACTACAAACAATAGCTGATTAAGCTAAAACGTTGAGAAAAATAACAGTTATGATACTGAATAAGATCATCTTTCAAGCAGTATCAAAGTCTTGTTGGAACATACTGATGACAATAATTTAAAAGATATGGTCACGTTAAAAATACACTGATTTGTCTTGGTACCAATGAAACAATTACAGACACTGTATGGCTATGTGTGTGTCAAACACTGGTTTGGGGGCATTTAACATGTTATTTACATCACAAAAGTGTCCACCTTTATGAACTGATGCATACTGGTATATACGTATCATGAAATGACAGAACTATGTGGCACTTTCCAAAAACAGGGTACTATTAGGTGTTCAGTTACTGTTTTAAAGCATCAGAGCCACAGTTCCCATGTTTTTTTTGTTCTACGAATTATTAAATAAACTATTATAACATGAAATTAGCCTGTCCCACCTCAGAGGTTTTGACCTTCTCGACAGTATAACAATTTTTTAATAATTTTAATGATATTTAAATCATATAACAATGTTCAATAAATTTGAGTAAACAACTGAATGTAGTTTAATATTAATTTGCATTAATAATTAGTATTTATTAACTCAATTGGATCATTCATGTTAATCACCAAAACATTATATGTATCTGTATCCCATAGTTTACATGCAACCCTGTTATCGCATGATCTTTCCCTGTTATAAAAAAGTAACATTCCTTAAAATTAAACACAGAAGACATGAAGAAATTAAATAAGCTCAGTCCATGTTCTTCACTGATACACCAGTATTATAGTGTTTACTGTATCTGTCAATGTCAACTATTCAATATTACCAAAGTTATTTTAAGAAAAATGATTGGAAATTGTATTTCATTAATAACTACAAAGCAATATTTGGTCTCAAACTAACTAGCTCCAAATGCCTGATACCTTAATTTAACACACACACACACACACACACACACACACACACACACACACACACACACACACACACACACACACACACACACACACACACACACACACACACACACACACACACACACACACACACACACACACACACACACACACACACACACACACACACACACACACACACACACACACACACACACACAATATCAATGCTTGGTAACAGGGTTGCAAAAACTGCAAACTTCACATTCAAATATTAATAATATGTTTCTTATAATATTTAGATTGACCTCCTGAGGTTGACCAACAACATTTTGTGATTTATCACTTTTCACCGACCTCCTGTTTAACAATTTCAGTCTCCATTCAAACCCTTTTTGGTTAAAGCATTTACAATGCTAGATAAAAATGAGAAAAACGTCCCATTGATCAGGAAGAACTCCAGAGATTTTCGCCAGTATTGTATTTCTCTTTCAGGTCTAATTACAGTTTTTTTTTATTTGAATTGCTTAGACACTATAAGTGGTACTTTCAGTGAAACCATTCACTCATGTACCGAATCTGCAGACCAGGTCTGCAAAACTACAAGCACATTACGTGCTTTAAACTCAGTTTGCAATTGTAAAACAAATATTTTGCAAAACACAATTCTCAACATTACACACATCATTCAAAACCATATTAATTTAGTGAGTACCTACACCCAATGATCATGTGTGAAAACACTTATATATAATATAACACTTATATAACACTTGAAAACACAAAGAAATTATGTTTGCCCCCTTGCATTTCTGTTTATAGTTTATATATATATATATATATATATATATATATATATATATATATATAGAATATGCATACAAGCTACAATAGCTAGATTGTTTCACTGCAGCTTCACAATAGTAACAAATTCAAAATCTGCTGTAAATCAGTCCTAACAAGCCAAAAGTTCAGTATTGATTCAGTTCAGTTCCATATCTGTGTAAAATGAATAAGTTGTGCATACATACTGTATATACAGTGTATTTGTCCATATGTACATGCGAGTGCTATGTGCACTTCTCTGCACTCTGAACAAGCAAAAGCCACAAGAGAGTAGTGTTTTACATTTTTCACATCTGTGATTAGTTTGGTGTGTATGTGGCTAGAAGAGAAGAGTTAATATAGTTTTGAATGAAGTGTTTGCTTTTGCAAGATACGTGTGACGCTTTGCATCTTGTGTGTAGTGTTTTGAGAAATGGAGCCATAGTTTAAAAAAGAAAAAGGTGTAAGCATTTTTGAAAAACTGTAAAAGCAATAGCAGGACCTTTAGTGCCAGATGGACAGGAATTAATAGAAGCTGCTACGTACTTCGCTCAGGACTGTTGCAAAGAATCTTTCTTGCTAAAGTTGAGACACTCCAGACCTGTACATGATCCCTCTCTTTGAAGGACGGCCAGACAGTGGTCCAAGTGTACAGATCTAGTGTATAGAGTCTCCTGTCTGAGAGAGTTAGTATATTTTCATGAATTCAGAGTCCTCAGCAGGCCACATTATTAGCAAATGATGAAAAAGCCATACGCTGCTCCATCCCAACAACGGGCCTTGTGTCTTCATCCAATGTTTGTAATAGAGAGATCATCAGCAGGAGCAAATGACATCAGAGAACTTTGTGTTGTGTGAGTTAACTATTCTACAATTAGCTGCAAGTGTTTGTAGCCATTTCACCATTGAAGTCCTTTTAAAATGCGATATATCGGCGCATCTTCTACAGGAATTGCTACGCTGTTGTCCTCATCAGAAGCCATTATACTGCAGACAAATCTATGCGGTTGGCTGAGTTGGTGCTTTTGTCCCACGTGTTCATCTTTGTGGGAGTCACACCTCCCTTGTTGCCGTTCATCTGCGAAAGAAAAGCAGATTAATACATGTTTCTTTTTCGAATACCCTTGTGAGGAAGAACCGTGCTTAATTGTACTGAACGCGTGCACCTGTAGTGTACTTCAAATCTTAAAAGTATATTTAAAAAAATATATATTTCCAGATAATATGATATTAACAAAATAACAGGCCACTTGAGTGTTGTAACGGTGATCAGCTGGAGTGCCCTTGAGAGCCACCAGAGGGCGCTCCACATCAGACTATCGTGATTCCCTCACAACTACATTTCCCATAACTCACTGCCACCTGCATCCACCTGTGCCTCATTACCTTGTTAGTCTCAGCCTATTTAAACCATGTACACTCATTCATTATCTGTGAAGTCTTGTTAGTTGTTTCATTTGCAATTCTGAGCGTTTTCAATTGTTTATCCCTTGTTCCTGGTTTTCAATATCTGCCTGTGCCCTGGTTTTCCCGTTCTTGTCTCACCCTCTGGATTTTGTTTGTTTGTTTGTATGGACTGCCTGCCTGTGTATGACCCTTGCCTGGATTTGGATCACATCTTTGGATTACCCTGTTTAATAAACTGCATTTGGATCCTTTACCTTTGTGTCTCAGCATTGCAGATGAAACAACTAACAAGACTTCGCAGCACACTTTAAGCAAGTGTGCTTAAAGGGAGTACAGTTTCATGGTTGTTTTAACACTTTTTTTAAAAAGTGCACTTTGTAATAATGTCAAATTATACGTTTTACTTTAAAGTACATTTCAAATCCTTGTTTTAACAATCTTTTGTCGTGCTTTAAAGAAGTGCGCTTATTTTGATGTGTTGGCTAACATACTAAAGCACATGCAAAGTACTTGATTATACTTTTAACTGTAGTGTTATTCGATATTACATTTAAAGTACAATTTGTAAATGTTAAAAATTTTAACATTACAAACATATTTCTATACATGGCACACAAGTTTCAATAGGAATGACATAAAAGTATATTTTAGTTTACCAAAAATCCTTGTCGTTACATTGAGCAGAACACTTTTACCATATTTCAAATAGAAGTAATTATAAAATTACAAAAATGCACATGAACATAGGACTGAAGTGGGCGAAAAAGCACTGTTAGGTTCAACTAACTGCATTTAATATATTTAAACTATAATTAATTTTCATTTAATTGTAAACATGGCGAAAAGATTTACATGGCTCTTTGGGCCCTATCTTGCACCCAGCGCAAATGACTGTACACAGACGCATGTATCATTCCTATTTTTCACCCGACGCACAGCAGAATTTTCCCTCCACAGAAGCACGTCGGTAAATTAGAGAAAGAACTTGCGCTCCCGGGGGCGGTTCAGGGAAAAGAGGAGGCGTGTTACGGCGCAAACGTTCCCCGGTGCTATTTTGCAGTATGAGAAAACAATTCCGCCACAGACCAGGAAAAACCTAGTCTAAAGTCAGTGGCGCGTTATTCAGATGCTATTTTAAGGGCGCATGCTTGGCCATAATGTAGCGTGTGCACAACGCGCATGCACTTTGCTTCTCTCATCTACACAGACGCAGCAGTTCCCATTTTCGCAAACCATACATATTTACAAGGAAAAATATTACCACACGGGGGAAATCATTGTGGTGTCCATGAAGATGTAAAAAAATAGGCATAAATTACACATTTGCCCAAATTATTCAGGCTAATTGTAGTAATGATGGATCAAACCTGTTTGACCAATAGTGGCAAGACACATATGTATATAAGGACATCTGACAAAGTGGGTTGTCCGTCAAGAACCAGGAAACAAAACTCTGATGATTGTGATATCACCTTTACCATCATGTAAGTTGTGTGCGCCTGGCAAATCCACCATTATAATAGCAATCCGCCATGGAACAAGCGCGCCTGCTCTTAAAGGGAATGTGAGAGGACGCTCTGATTGGTTTATTGCACATTACGCCCAAACCACACCTATGAGTAATGTAGCTACTTCAGACCAACCCATTTAAGATTTGAGTCAGACGCAAGAGTCATTTATCCCGCCGGTATAATAGCAACAGCGCCCGAGATCCGCCCACAAAGTTACTTGCGTTTATAGGGCCCTTTACGTTAAAGCATGTTAAAGTGTACTTACTTATTTTTCACAAGGGTACGTCTAAAATCACTGGTTATGAACAATACGAATGTAAAAATGAAAAGAACTGGAACTACTCACAATGTCTGAGTTGAAAGGTTTGACGTTGATGTTGCGGATTGAGCTGCTGGTTAAAGTCCACACTTTGGTTTTGTGTTTGAAAGCAGCCCTGACCTGTAGAGCAGTAATAAGACATGAAATCTGTTAACAAACACCATGCTTGACACTTGGTTTATATATCAAAAAAAGATTGTGATTGAGTTTAAAGGTGTCTCTAAAGAAAGACCAATTCACACTGCGCCGACAGACGGCAACAGATACAGGGTTTTGTCGGATCAGTGTTGGCATCTGTTGGAGCTTGTTTTTTGCTGCTAAATTGGCGCTTGTCGGGTCGTAGAACCGACGTACTGTAATCTGGTGATTGTCCGCGGTGGTCAGCGTCTGTTGGTGCAGTGCGAATTGGCCTAAAAATGTGCATTCACATAATGGAGTATCAAATCATCACCACTAGATGGCGATCAAACTTCAACTCCATAAAACAAACTCCATCATTTACACAAGTTCGCTGCGGGAACGTCAGGTATTTTCCCCTGACATACAGCACAGACGTCAGACACAGCTGCACAAACACGCTCTTACCTCAGAGTTTAACAGACAGTGAAACAGGAATATGAAGAACCCCTTTGAGGAAAAAAAGGAAAACAACAGATAACACTAAATATTGTGAAAGCGCTCCAATTCACATCTGCAAAAGTTCTTACAAGTCAGTCCAGGTCCAAAGTCATTTCAAACATTGTTATGTCTCATATATTTTTTAAAAGCTGACATTGTTTGGCGAACACGCTGTTGACTTTGGAGGCTGTTATCGAAGTGAAAATCAATCAGTTTGAGTAAGACCTGTGGTCTTTAGTGCAGCGCTGTTGTGTTACACAGTAGTGATTTCTGACCTGTAGTGAGTTAAACACTGCAAACATGTACTGGAAAAGCAGGGAGTGGTCGTTCACTGCCAGAACCCCGAAGATCCATGATATGCCCAGGATGGGCAAGAGTACCGCCACTGCTTTGGTCGTCAGCCTAGAAAGACACACACACACACACACACACACACATAATATATGAAAAAAAAGCAAATGCAAGACAGCCGATATTACATTCACGATAGCAGATAAACTCACTTCACAGAGTTGGAATCTCCGTGAACCTTATAGTTCTCAGCGCTGATTCTGGATATGATTCGCGTCACAGCTACCAAAATGCCAATGTTCACCTGGATGGCAGAGACTACAACATTACAAATGTTCCTTTCATGCTCACCTACCGTAGTGCATTTAACAAACCTCATTAACAGCGGCTTACCATTATAACAAGCAGAGCAGGGGCTACAAAAGCCCAAATCGCCCCGTTATTCAGAGACAGCCAGCAACTATGGAGAAAGGTGAAAGAAAATGGACAAATTATATCAAACAAGCAATCTTTTCTCTTCAAACTGGACATCTGTTGACCATGTCATGACCCAGAGTGTTATTATGGTAACTTACTTGCCAACCTCTCCATAGCTGTTGAGTGACACGGTCATCGACACCACACAAATGACCAGAGGGCATCCTGAGTAAAAGCATGAACAGTTTTAGAGGGAAATTTCAGTAGTAACATCATTTCAACCAGTGCCCTGACATGTTATACTTAATCTAAAAGTACTTTAAACAACATTTTTCTAATCCATGTATAATTATTCACACGGTCACACTTTAGGGTCCAATTCTCATTAACTGCGGCTTTTGCCTCAATAAACTCCTAATTACTGCTTATTAATAGTTAGTAAGGTAGTTAAGTTTAGGTATTGGGTAGGATTAAGGGATGTAGAATGTGGTTATGCAGAATAAGGCATTAATATGTGATTTATAAGTTCTAATAAACAGCCAATATCATAGTAATATGCATTCTAATAAGCAACTAGTTAAAAGTGAGAAACTAAATCACACTTTTAATAACTAATTTGTCGCACTGCATGATGTTTTTAATGATCTGCAAAAAGCTAAAAGGATGTTAAAAGTGGTGAGAAACACAAATATACTGTACACACTAATAGATACATATGGTTTATAATTTATTAAATAATGTTAAAGTAAATCAGCATATTCTAATGATTTCTGAAGGATCATGTGAACCTGAAGACTGAAGTGATGATGCTGAAAATTCAGCTCTGCATCACAGGAATATATTTCATTTTAAATTGTAATTATATTTCACAATTTTACTGTATTTTTGATCAAATAAATATAAATTGGTGAGCATAAGTTTTTTTTTTTCTTCAGAACATTAATATATACACAATAAATATATATTATAAAGAGAATAGCTTCTTAGTAGTGTTGCCAAATTCCCCTCTCTCTCACCATATGTTTTTATTATATATGAATGACGTGCGAAAAGACAAATGTTTGGGGGAGAAAAAACCTGAAATGTTACTGGAGCTAAAAATACCTTGTTGTAAAACGCAGCATAGAAGTTTTTAGATTATGTCGTAGGAACTAAAATAAGAACTGTTGGACTGTGGCCGGTTGTTTCGTGCCACCATAAATAAAGAGCAGTGTAGCTGTGCCAAAGGCTTTTAAGAAAGGGAGTAGACTTCAGTCTAAAGTAATGACTTAAGTCTAACAAAGCCTGTTTTCTTCATCCACACTGAGCCAATCACATGTATCACCAGGGATACAAATAAACATGCCTATTTATTCAACACTTTTTCATGTAATAATGAAAAACACCTTCAGTTATCATGGTGCCAACTTTGATTTACTTCAAGGCCCCTTGTAGCTCTGGCGATGTCATTTAATGTACAAAAAAACAAAAGCAGATTATAAACTGTTCTCAAAAGAGCGACTGAGAAAATAAGATAAAACACATGTTGTCTATTAGCACATCTGCACATTTGAGAACCGCTTAATAAATAACAGTGACGGCATCATTAGCGATGACCCACTGAAGACTCGGCTAAGATTTAATGTCCTTTTATCTACTGACAGCTCAGACGGACTGTAACACACAAATGTCTTCTTTTAATCTCTTTTTTAACAACACTGCCAAATCAGTCACGGCTGAGGGAGGAGGCTGATCTCTCTCAGCGCTAATGCCTGCCGTGGGACAACCTCGTTTGACATTTGGGTTTGTGTATTACACTGAAACGGGTCATTTAAGGCAAATGAAATAGATCTGATGTTTTTCTTTCTGTAAGTTAGATCAAGCATATCTGTGTAATGAAGTGTGTTATATGAATGTGTGTACACAGAGATTAATTCACTAAACAGCACCACTGTCTCTGTGGCATTTTTAGTTCAAAATCTGGCGTCTTATTCACAAATAACCCATAATACAGTTTATTTATGTGCTAAAACCAGTGACTAACTGTTTATGTTAAGCATGCGCAGCTAGTTCCTCAAAAAATACCAAGTTTGCCATTCTCAAAACCAGCTCAAACAGGCTAGATAACACAGTGACCTCTCATTACCGAGACGCGGCTTATGTGCATTTATATAAAGAGAAACTTCGCAACTCATAATATAACTCTTTTACTGTATATGATGAAATATCATTTATCTTAATTAATCTTAACCAGAGTAGGTGATTTTATGTGTGGCTCCAGTTTCTAAATTTCTTTGTATATGTTGAATGCTATCAAATGTTAGTGGCGAATCATTATTTGTTCATGAAAAAGTTTGTACACAGATTTCATGCACAAATACTTGAGTATGCACGGTTAGTGAATGAGGCCAAGTGTCTTTTCAGCTCAAATGCCTCGTTTATATAGGGCGACCAAACGTCCTCTTTTGCCCGGACATGTCCACTTTTTACGTACTGTCCGGGGCGGTTTTATAAATTCATTTATAAAAACATCAGTAGGATTTAAATAATTTTTTTACTGAAATAGTGTAGTAGTTTTTATTTTTATTTTAGCCATGAAAAGAAATAGTGTCATGTAAAAGGTGTTAAAAGCTAAACTATTTAAAAATATATATATTATTCTATTGTTGCGGGCCAAACGTTGAATGGAAAGGATGTTTACTTTATGTATTAAAGTACAATAACATAGTTGCAAGGTTGTGAATGCATTTGTCAAGTATTTTTTGATGCCTTTAACCCCCAACCACACCCCCACCCCTTAACCACGCCTCCCCAAACCACGCCCCAGTCCTCTTTTCTGAAAACTTAAATATAGTCACCCTACGTTTATATGTAAATTCTGCTCATTGCAGATGCTTCTAACTCATAAAACTCAGCTGTACCTGCCTAGTGCGATTACAACTATGCTTTTGCGTCCACAGAAAGCAGGTGGTAAATGGAATTTCTCTTAAAAGATACAGTGTGTATTTTTTCTAGATATGACAGTAGTTATTCATCAAACGATTATCAAACGATTGAGAAGAGTGTTTGAATGGGATCAATTCAAATGTGTTATAGAGGCATTTCCAGCACTTTTAAGAGGTGATTCTGGATTACAGTGTAATATGGTGTCCCAAATTGTTTTTGTGATCTGCTACAGTCTCCACCTGCAAGTTGTTGTACTCACCCCATCCGATGGCATAGTAATAAAAGTGTTTGCTGCTCTCCGAGCTGAACACCTTGATCACCATGCTGTAGAGATGCAGGCCTTCCACCAGCATCCAGGCGAACGCACAGAGGAAGAAGAAATGCAGCAACACGGCCATGATCTTACATGGGAGCTGGGATGGCAGAAGACAGTATCATTCACTGTGGCCTTTAGGATCAAGACAAGTGTCTAGACAAAATGCACTGCACAGAAAACTGATCTAATTTGTAAATCATAGCTAATGTAATAATGTTGTTCAAATAAACACGTGGGCGACAGCATCATTGAGCTAAGCGGATGTTCAGCCAAGTCCTCAGAGAGAGGAAGCACAATCAAATTAACTGAGTATCAAATGAATCTGTCCGTAATGCCAAAGGCATGTTAGGAGATTAGGGCAGCAGTCATCGGCTCTTTCCGCCTTATTGGATTACTTTATGTAATGACAACATGTTTCTGATAATGATACGATAATAACCATAAACAACAAACACAATTAAGCACAATCACATCTTGTAAATAAGATGTTGATGTCATTTGAACATTTCATTAAGCATCTTTAAAAATATATAGTGGGGTAAATTATTATTCTTTGCAAACTCCCAATTTTGTTTTAGTTATTGTATTTGCTAATGTAGTGCAGAACTGTAGCATACAACAAACTTCAAAGGGTGGTTCAGGATGACTTAAAATATTTAAATCAATATATTATTAAAATAATCGAACTCTAAATCTAAATAGTAATAAAAAAAACTTTTTTCTGTCTCACAATAACTGTTGTTTTTAATTGTACTACGGGGCAGTTGAATACTTGAATCTGATTGGTTGATGAACGTTCTAAGGTGTGCAATTATTTTCAGGCAAACGCACGGCTTAAGTATTTATGTAAAGCATTACAGTTCCATATCACCTCGTCAAATGATTTCAGCTATTTTAAAAGTCCTTACAGACTAAAGGAATAATTGAGTCTGGCCGATGAATCATTGAAAAATAATGCACTCTGCTTTGCGTCATGGCCGCATTACCACCTCGGGAGTGTATTATTTTTCTAATAATTCAACGCCCCGTCGTCAATTATTCCTTACTTCAAGAACATACTGTTCTTGAATCTTCTGTAATCACAAAATTAATAATGGTTAATTGATCTAATATATCAATACCAACAGTATCTGTATCTTATAACTGTCAGAAAACATGCAACTTTGTTATAATTACAGCAGAAATACAGAATATAATGGGGATCTTTAAATCAAAAAAGGCTGAGAAGCACTGCTTTAAGATGAGTATCTAGATGGACTCACCGTGCCGGGACTGAAGCGGAAGCTGATGAGCAGGAGGACCTGAGCGACTAAAATGGCAAATGCCAAGTTGGCATGAATATGGTAACGCTGATTACGGATGGTGCTAACAGACCTATATGCAGAGAAAACAGTTATGAATTTTAATTAGTGATGGTGGAGAAACACTAAAGGCTTTTAGTGTTAAATTCGATTAAATTACAAGTTATCATATTTTAAAAATCTGTTTTATCATGTACAGTAGTAGATACATTTGGTAAAATATTATATTTAAATAGAGGATTATAATCATGCATGTTCAAAAAGCAATATGGGTTACTTACGACAACACAGCAAAGGTCACCAGTGTAATTGCCAGGCAGAAAATAGAGATAGAGCAGCCAATGTAACTAATAGCAGACAGCGCCACCTGGTGGGCCTTTGAGAGCTGTGGTGGAAACAAATGTGACAGCATTCAGATTGATTCATTTGGCTGGATGAAAGTGTAAAACAGAACCGAAGGGGGTTAAATGAGTTGAAAACCCCAGATGTTACTGCATATAAGAGACACTGAATACCACAGCAACAATCCACTGATTGTAAAGTCAAAGGTTACCAATGACCAGCTGTACTTGGATTGACGTTTATATAATATTCAATGACTTGAAAGTTTCAACATCACTTCATCAGAACAAACCAGCATGAGTCTGACATAAATCCAATCAATCAAATTATTTCTTGGAACAAAATGTTTTTCTTAGAGAGCACTAACTATTTACAGAAAAGGTAGACCAACGGTTGAGAAATGATGAACAGTAACAGTCTTGCTTTATCAAATATGCATATATAAGTGTACAACTCGTAATACACTATTGTTCAAAATTTTGGGTCAGGAATATTTCTCTTAAAATTAAAACTTTTATTCAGCAAGGATGCCTTAAATTGACAGTGTACATTTATAATGCTTAACAAAATATTTCTATTTCAAATAAATGCTGTTCTTCTGAAATGTACATTCTTCAAAGAATCCCGAAACAAATGTATCATGATTTCCACAAAAACATTTTATCAGCACAGCTGTTTTCAACATTGGTATTAATAAGAAAAGCACCAAATCAGCATTTGATTTATGAAAGACCATGTGACACAGGAAAACAGTTACTTTATATTGTAATAATATCTCACAATATTACTGTTATTGTGTTACTGTATACTGTATTTTTGATCAAATAAAAGCAGCGTTGGCAAGCATAAGAGACTTCTTTCAAAAACATTACCGACCCCCAAAAATGTGTACGTCATACCACAGTTTGATTTACAAGAAAATATTACTACTAAAACTAAGACTAAACTAAAATTTTAACTAATTTACTGCATTCTTCAAAACTAATGGTTCATTCTATACTTCCACAACTGAAGATGGGATATTAACTGCTTGAAACCACTTTAATTTCGAAACTCTGACATTATTGAGCATTGTTTGCTGGCATCACATGACTTGGTCTTGATACGCACTTTCAAGCAACTGATTGGAAACAAAAGGTTCATAAATGTTTAAAAACTACAAAACAGAACTCGATTTTGCCCATCACACTTTAAATAAATAGAGAGTGTAAAATGGTTATAAAAACAAATTTGCCACTGTTTATTAGTGCAAAGACCCTTAACTAACAGATTTTCATGATACGACCCCTTATAACTGTTAAAGAGTGAATAGATGTATTCACGAACATCCGAACCCAGGATTTAGACTTGCATTGTTACGGTTCCTCTGACCCAGTGCCAGTAATTGGTGCGTCTGCACATCGGGCCTACTGGCAGTTGTTTTCCCCCATAATTCTATTTCCGTGCGTGGGTTCGATCGTACATTAACTCCGCTTCCTGCCTTGTGATTATCGCAGGCCCAGAATATCGAGGATCTGCAGAGCGGTGGAGAAAGCACGATTTCCTCTAGGCTTGAAGTACTGAGGTGAGCCGCTAATTGAAGCCCCGGCAGAGGCGGGCATTATCATCAAAGCTCCAGAGGAGATGATTACATGACTGAGCGAGGACAGATTTTCTCAACAAACACATGCAGATGATAGACGCAGAAGAGCCAAGATGCACCTGGGTGCCTCGGTTTGGCTCACGCACCATCGGAGAGCGAACCTCGAAACGGCAATCAGCCTTCGCGTGAAGCAATACGTCTCTCATCTTCACAAACATGTCCCTACTTAGTGAGTACATCTTGCTGACAGCATCTTTAGCCTGACTTAAATTCGCTCTTTAGTTCTCTTTAAATAAATCAACAGGACAAGGGTTACCAAAATATCAAGCTGTGCCTGTCGCTCTGTATTTCAAAGGCAGATGCTTACAAGCTTTCTCTGACAGATGACAATCCATTTGTCCGCCCAAACTCGACCCACAGTCCTCGACCCACACAAGCGGCCTCCCCCGAGACACTTTCACACACAACGATGAGTTTCGAATGAACTAGAAACAAAATCCTGCACGTCACCCCTGGAGAAGTGTCTCAACTGTGTCCAAACTGTCTTTTCTATTAAAGCGCTGCTGCTGATTTACAGAGAGTCACGGCCAAACAAAACCTCAAGCCCTGCATGCTGCTGGCTCGCTGCGGACGAGAAACACAGTCAGCATCGCATTCATCGCAGTGCCTTGGTGTTTTCAAAGATCCCCGATGGGATATGACCTAAATGCTCAATCAAGGTATCTTGAGAAATTCCACTAACCTCAGGCTTCGCTGCCAGTTTTGTACTACGTATATGTGCATATTTCTGGAGCTTATATAAGACTTAGGTAGTCAGATATAGATGTCACAGGCTTAGCGCCCTCAAATTTCTGTTATTCAGTTATCTTGTTTGCATTAAGACCAAATAGCATTAGAAAATTTGAAATAACAGCGGAGATGCTTTCATTTAAAAAGGGGCTGCTCATACAGAATGTGTTTTTTGCATTCAACAGAGAGATTAAGCCAGATTGAATGGAGAAAATTCATTGACATTGAGAGTGCCTCACCTCCAAGGGAACCACTTGCATAAGGATGGCGAAGTTTGTCAGATGGTTGCACAAGCAAATGGAGAAGGACAGGTTTCCATCAGCTCTCACACAACCCTCATTGGACCACACACCCTCCTTAAAGCTGAAAACACACACACACACACACACACACACACACACACACACACACACACACACACACACACACACACACACACACACACACACACACACACACACACACACACACACACACACACACACACACACACATACACACACACACACACACACACACACACACACACACACACACACACACGGGTTTAATTGAGCATTACAGTTGCTGGAGTTATTCATTGTTTATATTGAAACCATACGCATTCACACCCTGGTCCAGCGTTAATGGAATTACCAGAGAGTTATTAATCAAATCTGATCTAAACCAAATCAAAACTAACGTAAGATCCCATTAATCTCAGTTAGAGAAAATATTCCAGCTTCATCACTCCATTATGGATGCAGTCATTTTTTAAACATCCACATGGGAGAAAGATCGAACAAGCATGAGAAAGAATGAAAGAGAGAAGACAAGGGAGGAAGGGGTCTCACACCAAATTAAATTATTAAATAATTTCACAATTTTCATGATCCTAAAATTGGCTTCGTTACTTGGCCTTAAATGATTTTTCAGGTATAGCTATTTTGGTATAAGATTGTCTTTTATCAACAACAGACTTTCATGATTTATATCAGACTCGTTTGAATGACGAATTGGAGGAAAGACTGAAATATTTAGACAGCAAGATCAATTAGAAATAATGACAATTGTATTAATGAAATAGTCAAAATGAAAATGTTTAAAATGATGTGGATGTGCTAAATGTCATAAATTTAGCCTGTATAGGTAAAGGATAACAGTGGGATATAAATACAAGACACACATATTGATAAATCAAAGCACTTCCTGACAAGCTTTAACAGGAAACGTGAAATGAGACATTAATATGACAGATAGAGAGAGATAGATGGGTGAGAGAGATTATACAGGAAAGACTGCATAAATATCTCTGGACAGTGAGATTTAGGATGAAAGTTGGGACATCCTTAAAAGGTCTAAAAATGTAAACGAGTCCGACATTGCGATCTTAGTATTTTTAACAGAAAAATATGTCAAATTTAACCTTAATGAAATGAAAACTTATATAATAATAAGACTTTTATATTAAAGTGCTGTTAAAATTATGCATTAAGTATGTTTTCATAAGTGCATTTTTGTCAGTAATAAAATAAAGTTGATAATTTACAGTAAAAAAAACAGTAATTGGACATTCTCAGAAGTCTATGCGTGACACCATAACATTTGATTTCATTGAAATCAAATATTGGTTATTATGGTGGTAATCAGTATATATTTTAAAGTACACAGCAGATTTTAATAGTTAAAGTAAGGCCTAAAGTAAGGCTTTAGGCCAATATTGAATATTTGGTTACATTCTTGCAAATGACAAACTAATAATTGAGAAATATGAAACATTTGTGTGCATAAAGAAGCGCTTGAAGATGTGAGACCCACCTGTAGTCCAGGAAAGCGCAGTACAGGAACACTTTGTTGCTTTGGTTTAAGGCCAGGAGCTGCTGTTCTGTATTCTGAAAGACAGGAAACCAGAACAATTAAGAATCACGACTGTTATGTCCTATCACAGTAGAGTCCTTCTTAGCATGTATACTGTATATAAAAGTCCATTGTCAGTAGCGTAGAGATGTATGAAACACTACTCACACAGAAGTCACTTTCAAACTAAGCAGCTTTCTGTTGGTAAGCGCAGTAAAACTCCTGATCGTGCAAATTCCTGATAGAAAGACTAGATTTCGCACACAAAATTTCACAGAGCAATGGTAAATGTGACTGCAACTTTACCGTTTTTACGCGCGTAACGCGTCTTTGCATTGACTTAACATTGAAATCACTCACGCCACTAATGCACCATTAGTGTCATTCAGTCTAAAAGGTTCACTCCATCACACCAGAAGTTTGAGACAAGTGTTGTAGCATCAGTGGTGATCAACGTACAACAACAATCCCTCAACATTGAGAGATTAGAGGCCAATGTCGATCGATATATCAATGTGCTACGTTTTAAAACGTGCATAGATACATACACATTGCTTTCAAATAAATACATACAGAAACAAGACCGCTTGCATCTCCTCTCAATAGTCAGTCTCACAGAATTTCCATGACTGCATGAAGGACAAAGGAATCAGGACGGAGTAAAGAACAGAACCATATTCCAGACAGGAATGGAAAAGAACTGGTATGAAGGATGTTCGGAAATAATCCGGACACTTGTATATCAACCAGTCAAAGTGGTGATCATTTAAGAGAGGAAATAATTGAGAGAATTAGAAGGACATTCAAAATGTGACCCAGTTGTGGCAGCGTTTGACATCACATAGAAATAAAGATATCATTATTAGTGCGGGTAAGCGTTTTATGGAACACTAAAAATTATTTGGTCAGAATAAACAGTTTGTAGCATTTCCCAAATCTCCCTTGTTCGCACATGGCTCTGTAAGTGAGGATAACCAAGCCCGTTTATAAGTGTATAAAAGATGGTTTAACTAATAAACTGGTGGTACTGAAAAATAAACTGGTGTATGAAAGTGGAAAAGTTGGTTGTGCTGTTGCATGAAGGGCAACAAAACATCATTCAAATCTAAAAGAAAACAGCAGTACTGAATGATTGGATGGGTGCACAAAGCTGGTGCTTCCTTTTTGTTTTAGTTTTTTAACGGGCCGTTTACACGACACCAAACCGTAAAACTTTTAATGCGTTTTGGCCGTTCATTTACACAACAATGGCGCTTTAGGGGTGCACAAAAATGCACGTTTTTGAAACGGATACCGTTATCGTCTCAATGCAAACTACAAAAAAACCCGAATTTGTGAAAACTGTGATGTAATTACGCATGCGTATTACATGTTCAGTCTATAGGCGCGTAGTGTTTCTTTACAAAGTGACATTGCCTGGCATGAATAATACAGCGTTTTTAGTAGTTTTAGCGGATCTGTGAGAACGGGGAACGTTTTGAAAATGGTGTCGTAAAAAATGCAACAAATTTTTTTTCATTATTAGTACATTGTTGTTATGTAAACGTACCCTAATTTTGCATTACTTGTATGGCTGGAATAAATAGCGTTAAGAATGTCAGTAAGTTTCAGAGAGGGAAATGTGTGTGATTGAAGTTTTATTAAATTTGCACAGGTTCCAATATTTTTTTTTGTTAAGGGAAACAGATCATAAATAAAGTGAATGATGTTTTAAAATGTTATCAACCTTTAAATTACGTAAAAATGGCATATTAACAACGGTTAGAAATTGGAGAAATGTAAGTTATAAAGATACAACTTTTATACTGTATTAAAATATTCGTACATTTACGTTTTGGTAAGTAAAAATACAAGCCTAAAATACCTTATAATTTACAGTAAAAATATTTCTTATATTTTACTTAAAATAAAAGTATTTAAATCGAATATTTTTATTTTGTTGATGTATTATTATGATGTATGCATGTATCAGTATATATTTTAAAAGACAATGGGCTGTTAATAGGTTGCTAATATTAACATCATATCAAAGTTTACACACATTTTCCACTATATTCTTTCTTCTGTACAGCCATTTGTGTAAAAATATATATATATTTTTTTTAAATACCAAATAATTATAGTGGTATCTATTTGTAATAACCCTGTCCCTAAATGGTTTATAGTTTACGTGTCCATCAGGTTGCCTTTTCCAGTTCAAGTGGGTGGTTTTGGGTCAGAATACAAAATGCCGCAATCCATAAGTCTAAGCTAGATTAGACAGAAAGTCTGACTCTGAACTATACTGACAGTGACAATAGAGGTGCGGGTATGGGTGTGGTTCTCTGCGCTCCACAAAGTTTTCACTTTCATCCTACTCTCCCTCAGGTCAAAATCTCAATACTAAAAAAAGCAGGTAATTTTAAAGCTCAATCAGTAAGTCTCTCTCTCTCTCTCTCTCTCTCTCTCTCTCTCTCTCTCTCTCTCTCTCTCTCTCTCTCTCTCTCTCTCTATATATATATATATATATATATATATATATATATATCTCTCTCCAGTCAAATGAACACAGATGGGGTTGGCTTGGTGTTTGCGGCTCCCCCCTGCCCTGCAGCGCTCGGCACTTGCCAGAGAAGCGTGAAAGCACTCCAACACTTTATTAACAACAAAGGACTTGCAAAAGAGCACTCAGTATTGGAGGAGCTCCCTTTCTAATGTATCCAAAGACACAGAGAGAATGAAATTACACTTAAAATGCACACAAAAACGCAGGTTGGTGATTAAGTATAGGCTTTTTATGAGAAACGAGCCACAAGCTTGTATGGGTTTGGAATGAGTCCCTAGCTCGAGTTATAACTTTTATAGCCACAAAAAATTGTAGTGGTAAAAATCATCGTAGGGGTTAAACTTTGGCTAGATGTTACATAACCTTTGATTTTGGGGGGTGCCTGGGGTATTTGGCAGCTGCTATGACATCATTCTCACCAGCCTATCAGATGACAGCAGGTTGTGTAATCACACATCAGGTCTATTCAGAGAGCCTGAGTGGCATGTGTTCATAATTAAGCAGAAAACACACATCTCTGTCATGCTGATGGAATGGTTTACACAGTCACCTCTGCCAACTGCTGCTTCAGTCTCTCTCCTGATTGGACGACATGTGTAATTCCAAGCATATGCAAGCCTCTGTATTGTCGTTCAGAGGAATGTGGAGAATGACAATAACGAGAATATGGATCAACATTCTGGATCAAATTGACGGTCCTGGATGACGACCAAGGATAATAAGGCGTGTAAGCTGTGTTGAGCCCTGCGGATTTGATTTAATGTGGTTAAAATTGTACTAAATCACCAAAAGTCACAACAATTGAATAAAAAAGTTTCTTATTCCGCCTGACTCTCATCTCTTCTGTCAAAATATGAAACGTCTTCCACCAGATTGTGCCAGAGGTTAATATAAAACAACCTTGCAGCTTTGCTCTATTTGGGTCTTTTTCAAAGTTCCCCTGAAAGCTTCACGTGGGTGCCAAACATCCTCACACTTCACACCCGGGTGAGTGATCTCCATCAGTATCACCGCTTGCTTATGTATATAAACCAGAATATGTAAATATAGTTTAACATAATAAAAGGATTAAAAAAGTAAATCAAAAATAGACTACCGTTCAATGCTTATGCTCATTGAGGCTGCATTTATTTGATCAAAAATACAGTAAAAACTGTAATATTGTGAAGTATTATTAATTTTAAATAACTGTCTTGTATATTCTATTATATTTTTAAAAAGAATTTATTCCTGTGATGGCAAAGCTGACTTTTTAGCATCCTTACTCCAGTCTTCAGTGTCACATGATCCTTCAGAAATAATTCTAATATGCTGATTTGCTGTTCAAGAAACATTTATTATTACTATCAATGTTGATATTTTTGTGGAATATATGATAAATAACTTTTTTCTGGATTCTTTGATGAGTAGAAAGCTCAAAAGAACAGCATTTGTTTGAAATAGAAATATTTTATAACATTATAAATGTCTGTACTCTTGTACTTTTGATCATTTTAATGCATCATTGCTGAATAAAAATATTAATTTATTTGATAAAATCTCACTGACCCCAAACTTTTGAATGGCAGTATACAATAAGCAATAATATTGTCAGAATTATTTAAGTATATAGATTAATATTAAAAATTATTTAAACAAGCACATTGAATAATTTTTTAGTTCTCATTGCACTTTGATTTCAGTAGTTTTGCTCACATTTCCAAGCACTCAAATGAGCTTAATTCATGGATTGGATTGATTTTACTTCACTCCTACTGTGGTAACATTTTGGCTTTAAATATGAGAAGTATGGAGTTCTCATCTGTCCTAATGTCCACCTTATATTTCAAACCGGAAGTAAGGTGTTATTTGTGAATGTGCGAGATTTCCGATTAGGGACTATAGGGAAATAACGAGATGCATATATTAAAGTGCAATAAACTGTAAAACGGTTTACTCTACAAACCAGCGTGTTTATAATTAAAACAATAATATTGTAATGCTGTCAGTCCGATGATGAAGACGAAAGTCAGAGAAGATCAGATAGAAGTCCTTTTATTTAAACTGTAGCACGCAGAGTGTAGCACGCAATAACAATATCGGACAACTGAAGTGAGCACACAGAGGAACTTAAATACACAGTGATAATGAGACAATGACAAACAGCTGTGATAATTAATGAGTGTCCATGGAAACTGATGAGTGGCGGGAAATTGAACAAAGGAAACAGGCAACAGATGAATACAAACTAATAGTCCATGAAAACTAAACTAACTAGATTGTGACATCACACCCCCTCCTGGAAGGTGGGACCTCGCGCCGTAACAGAATAAATGAGGGAGGGATGGTGGGGGCTTAGGAGATGGGCGAAGACAAGGCAAAGGGCTGGTGAAAGGGGCAGGCAGACAGACAGACGAAGAAGACCAGGGAGGAGCTGATGGGGGTAGCAGCCATGGTGGAGATGATGGGAGGAACCATGGAGGAGTGAATGGTAGTAGGATCCAGGGTGGTACAGGCAGCCAACGAGATTTCAGAGCGACACAGGAGACGGTCAGGATGGAGGCGATACACTGCGGCAGTGATGGAGGGAGGAGCCAAGGTGGTAATTTGAGCCCGACCGACAGAGGTGATGCAGGGAGATGGGGAGACCCAGGAGACGCTCGATGGACCTGGAGACCAAGGCGGAGTCCCGGCGAAGAGCGGCCGAAGTGGAGCCTGGGGAGAGGTGGACCAAGGCGACGCCGGTGTGAGCAAGTACCCCGGTAAAGACTGAGGGATGGAGGAGCACGACAGAGCCGTAGGGGTGTAGGGCTGGAGGGCTGGAGCACAGAAGACAGCCCAGAAGTCCATGGCGATGGTGTGGCGACGACTGACCCAGGTGGAGCCTGTGGGACGAGGGAGCCCGGTGGAGCTGAAGGGATGAAGGTCCTGGGCGAAGCTGAGGGGGCGAGGAGCCAGGGCGGAGCCGACTGGTCGACGGTTCGAGGTGAAGCTGAGGGCTCAGAGAGATGAGGTGGAGCCAGGAAATCCCCATTCCACGGTGAAGCTGGTGACTGAGAGTCCCAAGGCGGATCCGGGTTGCATGGTGAAGCAGAAGGGCTGAAGAAATCCAGCGGAGTCAGGGCCAAGTGAATGACTGGCTTTGGTGGAGTGAACAGGGGAGGAAGGTTTGGTGTCTTGACAGACTTGTTGATAGACAGGGATGGTGGTGACAACACTGTGCTGGACGGAACTTGCAGCGATGACGAACAAATCTTTGCTGGATGGGACCAGTGGTGATAAAGAGATGTTTGTGCAGGAGCGGACCAGTGACAGAGAAGGTTTGTGGGTAGGCAGGGTGGGAAGCGCTATCTCTGTATTCCAGTCTATAAGCCATTCTTCCTCTTCCAGCTCCACTAAAATTCCCACAGGCACGGATGTACTGGCCGGCTCACACACCTGGTGAGACGGGACCTCATGCTTCTCTTCCAAGACAGACGAGGCTGCTAGCTCTGGCTCTGTAGCGGGCTTAGGCTCAGGCATGATGTCTGTGGCAGGGAATGGCTGGGTATCTCGGTCTGCGGTGGGCTCTGGCTCTGTATCTGCAGTGGGCGTGATCGCTGGGTCTGGCTCTGGCTCTGGGGTGGTGACGAATGGTGAGAGTGAGACTGGGTGCTGGCAGCAGGATCCTCATCTGACCCAGAGGGCAAAGTTGATAAACTCAGCCTGCGGCCGTGGCATCACCAGCCGGATCTTGTCGTCCAGTCTGATCCAAAAACCCTCCGCAAAAGTGTTGCACTGGGCGAGGTGGCTTACATTGACGAAATCCTCAACATACTCTTCCAGGTCTCTACCTCCCTGAAACATAAAAATTGTTGCCCTGTTGGGTTTGTAGGGGCACCCCATCGGGGCGAAATTAATGGAAGCAAGATCCATATTTAAATTATTCTTGAGGTCCGGTATTCTGTAACGCTGTCAGTCCGATGATGAACACGAAAGGCAGAGAAGATCAGATATAAATCCTTTTATTTAAACTCAAAGTAAACTAAGATTATCCAAGGTGTAGAAACAGCAACTAGACAGAGTGTAGCACGCAATACACCAACAATACCAGACAACTGAAGTGAGCACACAGAGGAACTTAAATACACAGTGATAATGAGACAATGACAAACAGCTGTGATAATTAATGAGTGTCCATGGAAACTGATGAGTGGCGGGAAATTGAAAAAAGGAAACAGGCAACAGATGAATACAAACTAAAAGTCCATGAAGTTGTGACATATATGGTATATAAGTTGTGACATATGGTATACCAGTTTGCAATATCAAGCAGCATAACGAGCTGTTTTGTACAAGCGAATGACACCGGAAGCCAGACACATTAAAATGACAAATGGCTGTGCCCACACTTACCTGAAAAATAAGGTGGATAACACAGCCTATGTATCTTCACAATTAATAACTTTTCCTCAAAAAGTCAATAGGTCAGAGTTTGCATTTGAAGGGCTGTCAGTACGGTAGAGTGGGAGTATTGTTTCCATACTTTTGGGACAGTACCCCTGATGCCTGCCTTGATGACTAACCCAATGACTAACTGAAGGAAAAACTGAGTGCTAGCAATACAATAAAGCCTATATTTCATTTACACAACACAAGAACAAGCCAACAGATTCCCCAAGTGTTAAAAGAGCAATTGCCTGTTCTCTCAAAAACATCAAAAAGCACCATAAAAGCAGCTCAAACATCTTACATTATATTCCAAGAAGATATCCATAAGATAATTTGTAAATATTCAGGATATAATGTTTTTTGATGAACTGAAACTCTCTCCCTTTGATGAACTCTTTCTCTCACACACATACGCAACAGCATGCTCAGAATCGTCTGCTAAACATCTCCTCACACATTCTCTCTGATTGAGACCAAACCCAGTTACACACCATTTGAAACATGCTGCCTTTGGTTTCCTGAGGTATGCTTGTTAATGGCACTGCACTGGGGGATATTTAAAGAACTGCTATCTAAATAAAGCCTAGCTGGGCTAAATTTAAAAACACAGTGCGCGTAGTCCAAGCTTAACACAGAAGATAAATGTTGAAAAGTAAATGTAGGTTTTCGGTCTCTCCCGTTCTATTCACAGGCTCTGTAATTACATACGTTTATGGACAGGCTGGGCTGTAATTTAGAGCAGCTGCTTCTGTACACAGAGAATACAAAGATTAATGCACTTGAAAAGTCAATGAAAACGCAAAAACATGTTCCATCGAAAACTTGGAAATGAGACAGGAATAGGAAATGTGACGAGCCAGATCTGAACTAGTGTTACCCAAATAAGCACCATGGATCATGGTGTTGGAGTGCAAGTGCTAACCACAAACTTCAATCTGATTCTCACAATATCACACATAAGGCTCAAGCGACAGCTAAATTTGGAACAATATATAACAATAATTGCTTTATACTTGGCTACTTTTGATAATGGGAAATGAGAAACACTCGAACTGCGACACTGTGCATTAAAGCAATAAGCCCCGCGAAGCTGTGTTTTTTTTAAACATGGCTTCAAGGGGCTTATTGCTTTTTTAAAATGGTTACTCCATAAAATATTCATTTTAATATTTATTTTTTTCATAAAATAAACACCAGCAACAAAAAATATTACGTTATAACACATTTTATTCCTCCGCCAAGCAATGTAGTTCCAAATAGGTTGCTAAGCAACACATGCAGCAACAAAGAATCACAAACCCCAGTTGCGCAGTAATACTAATGTAATGCGGTCACAGCTGTAGGTTTGTTGAGTAATTTACAACGGCTTCGAATGCGGCTCAAGTAACCAATCAGAATGAATCAAAGACTGGAACTATCCGTTTTATAAAAACATTTAGAGCATGGTTCCTAAACTGGGGTACATGAGGTGACAGAGGGAGTACGTTGCTGACATTGCAAATGTGACATTGATTTTATACAATAGTTCAATATACAAAAGTGAAGTACATTTTAAACACTGTATTGCCAGTATTGTTTGCTCTATTTTGCAACGAAATAAAAGTTACAACGAAGGCAAAATACTATGAGAAACACCTTAAGAAACACCACAAGAGTTGAACATTTTGAAAGTTAAATATGTTGATCCGCGTGTCTTTACAAATATTGGTCCATCCATGTGGTAAGACTTGGCTGACGTAGATGAGACTGAGGTGGTAAAACATCTGCATAGGAGCTGTGCGTGGTGAGGAGAAACCCAGTGAGGTGCTCAGGGGGTCAGCCAGTTGATGGACGTCCTCCGGATCTCTGGAAAAAGCTAGGAAATGGTTGAAGTCTCTGTGGAACACTAAAACCTGGATCCAGTCAAGGCTAAATATGCAGTGGAACGTGCTCAGGTGATCGTGTGGGGACATTTTAAGAGCTTAATGGTATTTCTATCATAATTTTGATGAAAACACAAGCTTGGAGGATTTGTTCACTGTAAATCATAATATGAGAGTAGTCTAAAAATATAATGGTAAGAGTAACAAGGCAAGGCAAAACTAACAGTTTGAAGGTTCTGTTTCCAGGCATTCAGAGCTAAAGAGTGGCAGAGGGAAAGAAAGAGAAAGATATGGAGAGGGAGAAAAGGAGGAGGCCACACAATCCGCAGCCGTTAGCTACAACAGGATCGCTTCAGCCAGACCATCTGCTATAGATTATAACGATTCATCTGAGAAAGCGTGAGAGAGGGAGAGGAAATAAAGACAGAGGGGGACGTCAGACCAACTGAAAGACACATTCAGTGAAAGACTGGAGAAATGAAGGAGAAGAAGAAGAGAGAGAGAATGAGCAATGGAGTGATTGAGCCAATATAGGTGAGTGAATGAATAAATCATTGAGTGGTTGAGCGAGCCAATAATTGAATAAGTAGGTGAACAAATGAGTGGCAGAATAAATCAGTTAAGTGAGTGAATGGGTGATTGAGTGAATCAGTCAAGTGAGTGAATGGGTGATTGAGTGAATCAGTCAAGTGAGTGAATGAGTGGTTGAATGATTTAGGCAGTGAGTGAATGAGTGACTGAATGAATCAGTCAACAAGTGAATGAGTGGCTGAATTAATCAGTTAGCAAGTGAATGAGTGATTGAATGAATCAGTCAGTGAGTGAATGAGTGGTTGAAAGAATCAGTCAGTGATTGAATGAATGAGTGGTTGAAAGAATCAGTAAGCGAGTAAATGAGTGGTTGAATGAATCAAGCAGCGAGTGAATAAGTGGTTGAATGAATCAGTCAGCGAGTGAATGAGTGATTGAATGAATCAGTCAGCGAGTGAATAAGGGATTTAATTAATCAGTCAGTGAGTGAATGAGTGAGTGGTTGAATGCATCAGTCAGCGAGTGAATAAGTGGTTGAATGAATCAGTGAGTAAATGAGTGGTTGAATGAATCAGTCAGCGAGGGATTGAGTGGTTGAATGAATCAGTCAGCAAGTAAATGAGTGCCTGAATGAATCAGTCAGCAAGTGAATTAGTGACTGAATGAACCAGTCTGTGAGTGAATAAGTGATTGAATGAATCAGTCACCGAGTGAATGAGTGATTGAATGAATCAGTCAGCAAGTAAATGAGTGCCTGAATGAATCAGTCAGCAAGTGAATTAGTGACTGAATGAACCAGTCTGTGAGTGAATAAGTGATTGAATGAATCAGTCAGTGAGTTAATGAATGAGTGGTTGAATGAATCAGTCAGTGAGTGAATAAATTGGTTGAATGAATCAGTCAGCGAGTGAATGAGTGAGCGAGAGTGCTAGTCCATGCCAGGTTTCCACTGTCACTTCGGGGGCTTGATTGTGCCTGTTCAGGGCTTCCTCGGGGCCAACTGAAAGACACATTCAGTGAAAGACTGGAGAAATTAAGGGGAAGAAGAAGAGAGCAACTGAGTGAATGAGCAACTGAGTGATTGAGCCAATGTAGGTGAGTGAATGAATGAATCAATGAGTGGTTGAACGAGCCAATGATTGAATAAGTAGGTGGCTGAATGAATCAGTCAGTGAGTGAATGAGTGACTGAATGAATCAGTCAGCGAGTGAATAAGTGATTGAATGAATCAGTCAGTAAGTGAATATGTGGCTGAATGAACCAGTCAGCGAGTGAATAAGTTATTGAATGAGTGGTTGAATGAATCAGTCAGCGAGTGAATGAGTGATTGAATGAATCTGTCAGCAAGTGAATGAGTGGCTGAATGAATCAGTCAGCAAGTAAATTGGTGATTGAATGAATCAGTCAGCAAGTGAATGAGTGGCTGAATGAATCAGTCAGCGAGTGAATGAGTGATTGAATGAATCTGTCAGCAAGTGAATGAGTGGTTGAATGAATCAGTCAGCGAGTAAATGGGTGATTGAATGAATCAGTCAAGAAGTGAATGAGTGGCTGAATGAATCAGTCAGCGAGTTAATTAGTGAATGACTGAATGAATCAATCAGGGAGTGAATTAGTGACTGAATGAATCAGTCAGCGAGTGAATTAGTGGCTGAATGAACCAGTCAGCGAGTGAATAAGTGATTGAATGAATCAGTCAGTGAGTGAGTGAATGAGTGGTTGAATGAATCAGTCAGTGAGTGAATAAATTGGTTGAATGAATCAGTCAGCTGAATGACTGACTGAATGAATGAATCAGTGGCTGAATGAACCAGTCAGCGAGTGAATAAGTGATTGAATGAATCAGTCAGTGAGTGAGTGAATGAGTGGTTGAATTAATCAGTCAGTGAGTGAATAAATTGGTTGAATGAATCAGTCAGCGAGTGAATCAGTGAGTGAGAGTGCTAGTTAGGGTGACCACCATCAAACAAACCAAATGTAGGACGATTTTAAGTTTGTGTGGGACATGTTACCAACACTAAAACATAACCTGAAACTGTTATATAATGTCTATCTAACTTTATAAAAACAATTGTATTATGCCTTTCAGCTGATAAAAACTATTTGTTCTTTAGTCCCTTCCAGAAAACAACATTACATCACAATGTAACATAACATGTCTTATTTTACATGTCATTTAAATTCAACATCACTGAGCCCAAAGGCAGCAGGCATCATGCAGATAACTGTTTTTGAAACAGTTCTGACCAAGTCCAACTAAAATCCAACAAAATAAACAATGAAATATGAATAAAATATAAAACAACATGGAATTAGATCATTGACAGTCTTATATATTAGGAATATATTAAACCAAAAACTTTCATATTTGTAGAAAGGATGTGAATTAAAACAACCACAGCAGGCAACAAGTTGATAAATTCTGTTAAATTAAGATTGTAATTGACCGAATTATTTATTTGTTTTCTGACAGGGAACACATGGAATGAATCACCGCTCCACATTTTGATTGACAGCCGTCACAACCCACTAGTGACCGTGTTTACTTCTTTCCTTTCAACCATTGGATAGGATAAAAAAAAAAACGGCTGTTGTATTTGTAAGCTACTTCAGATGAAGCGCTGTTAAATATAGGTGAAAAACTACGCCGCAAAAGAATAAATAAAATGCTTCCTTAATAAGTAAAAAGAGCGCATGCATGTTATCTTAATATGATAATTAAAAACCAACAGACTGATTGGTCTGATTTACATTTTCTCAATATGCGACGTGTGGGACAAGGGGTGAAAATGCTGTGCGGTGCAACGCAAAGCGGGACGGGTGGTCACCCTATTGCTAGTCCATGCACGTTTCCACTGTCACTTCATGGGCTTGATTGTGCCTGTTCAGGGCTTCCTCAGGGCCAATGGCCAGGGGCTTTTGGCCCGCCGAATACATCATAATTGTGTTTATTTGGTTTCATATTTCATGTTAACTCTTTCCCTGCCCCTGACAAGATTTTCCATCATTAATAATACAACGTTTTCCTTGTCATTGACAAGTTTTTCCAGCAAGCTGGTTTTCACTGTTATGTGGTAGGGGGAGCAATTACACATCTTCTGAAATAGTAGGCCTACAGAATCTCTAGATCCAAAAACAGAAGCATTGTCTCAGCTTTTAGGTCAAAATTTTCCTTTTTCATGAAACTTTCCCATATTCAAGTGTTGATAAAAAATATTAATTCAGCTAGGATAAAAAAATAAAATAAAAACTGGTGTGGAAAGAGTTAATATGTCTACCTAGAAGTTAATGTCTAATATCTCTTCCCTGAGCCTCTGTTGATACGTTTGTCAAAAATGACATCATAACTCTGGGTTTCTTTTAGAGAGCTCCTCTGTTGCTCTGGCTGAAAGGATAACAACATAGTGAGACGGGAGAGATTGCTCAAACCTTATAATTGAGTGAAAAACTAATGGAAGTTATCATTCCTTCTACAGAAATGTGACGTGAGAATTTATCAGCATTTTTCTAAATGTGCACACTTCTGGACTAAAAGCACTAATAGAGTTACAACGTGTCCTAACTACACGCGACGCGACGCCGCAACACGCGATAAAAGGTATCTTTTCCATGTTAATCAGAGTTTTTGTCCTAACCAGCCGCGACACGCAACGATTCTATTTTAAAAACTGTTTCTATTTTTCTGCGACGTCACGCTGGAACAACAAACAAAGTATGGGAATGATAATCTCAGGCACTGTTTATGTGCTTTATTTAATGTTAAAAGCGTGTAATGTGACTTTGAATATCATTTAGTGCTCCCAGCTTTGTAGATGTAAAAGCAACAATGGATAATTCACCTCAGATCTTGAAATTAAACAAATGGAAACAAGAACGTTCAAACTGTGAAGAAACAAGAGTATTATTTGACAAAGATTGTTTTAGTAACTCAGTAGCCTATGTATTTGAATACTGTTTAAATGGTGTAATATTTGTGAATTTGATTATGTAGCTACTTATCCATTTTCTTGCGATTGCCGTCAAGATTACTCTCTGGTGATGTGCACTTGACGCGAGAGCCCATCCACACGCTGTTCTGATTGGCTATGGGTTTTGATTGATTTTTACACATCCCGCAGTCGCGTCGCGTCTAGTGTGGACAGAAAAATTATTTGTCGCTGGATCTTATCGCGTCTGGTTAGGACACGGTGTTATGCAGTCCTGTGAGGGCAAATAAACGGGAGAAGATGCGATAAGTACGTGTCGTGCGTGTCCCAGTCTGATTAGGAAGTTCCCCTTTCTAGTGAATTGGTGGTGTGACATTATTTGTTCCGGGGAGGTATGCCAAAGGCGAGTTTTAGGGTAACGCTGCGGGGCTACTAGCCCGACAAGAAAACACCGCTTGATTTTGACCTTGTGGCTCGAGGTCCGAGGCTATTGGCCTGTTGATAGCCATGGATCACACTGCCCCGACAGTGGCTAATGAGAGGTTGAGAAGAGTGATTAGTAAGTAATGAATAAATTAGTGTGTGAGCGAGTGACCTACTGGGTGTTTGGGTGAGCGAGGGAGTGAGTGAGCAGACGTTTAAAGTGAGTGAGTTCAGACAGGAACTGGGTGTGTGAGTTATAAAAGCATCTGGCAGTGAGCACTACTCATTATTGTAACTTTAAAAACCCCAACTGTACTAAGTAGACAACAAAAGTCCCCAGTCATACATCAAAATGCATGTCAGACTTGGTGAGATTTTTTTATAAGTTGTAATGCCATTAGGGCTGTGTGAATCTGAAATTAAATCTGAACCACAGCGGAAATACCGCCTTGACCAAAACTGCTTGTGGTTCAGTAATTCACCACAAGCATCTTTACTGGACACACAACCACATTCACATGAGCGCAAACAAAAACACACAGCACAATGGATGATTACATTCATCCAGTCCAGGCTGCTTCATATACACATCATATTTGGAGGTGCATTGTATTAAAATGAATAAACAGCCTCTAGTAATATCTTTGATTAGCGTAAACATACAAGTGCAAGTACAAGCTTGCACACAGCGCAACAGACGTGCGCTCATGCTCAGTATGCGTGGCGTCTGTTTTGTGTCCGCTCCGCTGAAACTTTATTAGATTGTAAAGGCAGCGAAAGCTTGTCAGAAATCTTTTTTTAATCCTTATGATTTCGACACTGAGCATCGCCAGCATTCCTCATGAAATCACTCTTTCCATTTGTTCACCTCGTGCCATGTGATCCAGCAGTGAGAGATGGGACAGGTGAAGAGAAGAGAGGGAAGAAAAGGAGAAGTAAAAGATGAGGTAATGAGGTGATTGCTGCGTATAATTGCACGATTGTTGCTTAGGTTGCTGTCTGTGCAGTTTAGGGATGGGACAGGATGTTTGACTAGTCAGCCAACAAAGAAGTGCTTTAGTGGGTGGAAATACACTGAGAAACTCTTTTGTGGAAACTAGCATCTTTAAATCACCACAGCGACAAAATATTAAAGCTAAAAAAACAACAACAACAACTAATTGACAAGTTGGTTGTTAAACAATTAGAAGAGTAACTAGGGCCATCAAAGCACCTGTTTCATAGCAAATCCAGCACCTTAAATAATAAAGACAATTATTGAATTATTGACAGCATTTATGGCTGTATTTAGTGTTCATACTATCGTTTAAAAGTTTGGGGTAAGAAAGAAAATATTTTATACAACAAGGATGCATTAAAGTGATCAAAAGTGACAGTAGAGACTCACGGTTACAAAAAAGGAAAATAAATGCTGTTCTTTTTTTTTCTTTCTATTCATCAAAAAATATTTATAAAAAAATATGTATCAGTTTCCACAAAAATGTTAAGCACCACAACTATTTCAACATTGATAATAATAAGAAATGTTCTTGAGCAACAGATCAGCATATTATAATGATTTCTGAAAGATCATGTGACACTGAAGACTGGAGTAATGATGCTGAAAATTCAGCTTTATCGTCACAGGAATAAATTACATTTGAAAATATATTAAAATAGAAATCAGATATTTTAAATTGTAATTATAAATTACCTGTATTTTGCTCAAACGAATGCAGCCATGGTGAGGTACTGTATAAGAGACTTCTTAAAAAATATTAAAACAGTTTTACAGACCCAAAACTTTTGAAAGGTAGTATATATTTTTGCAAAGAAATGCTCCTGAACGTGACCATGATCCTAAATTAGCCTAATTATAAAGGATTTCCGTAAGACCAAATAGTTGACTAGATTTAGAAAATAAGAATCTTTGCAAATCAACACAAGTCTTGCTCTGATCACAGGGGAAATTTAGCATGAGAACCACTGACATCATCCAAAAAACCGAAAGCATATAATTTCTTCACAGATATTCAACAGTTGTTAAATCATCCTACCTAACAAGCCATGGCCAAAACACAAAACCCACCATTATCTTAAAAACAGTCTTATCACGGTAATCCATCACTCACACTGACAGAATATTGATCTAGTGATTGAGCTCACACATTACTCATGAAACACTGCCTCTGTTCTGGACAGTCCCACACACAGAAAGCCAGTGTCCCAAGATTAATTAAACAGTCATTTAAACTATGACTTAACGAAATTAAAATGTCTGGTGTCAATTTTCCTAGCCTGGTAATACCAAACTCTGCTACTTCGCTTTGCTTCATAGACAGAAGCGAAAATGAAATTGAGCGGAAGTACGAAGTCTGACATAGTCAGGCTACAATTCTCCTATAATGTGTAGTGGGGATGTGCAAAATTACATAATTTCAGTTCATACTAGTCATCGTAATTTCTGAACGATTATTGATCAGTTTTAAGGAATCTGTGGCTATATTTTGATGGGACCCTGCAAAAGCATTTGCATCTGTGCTTGAGTAGTGTTTCTGGCTTTACTCTTCTAGCAGGTTCCTTTCATTTAGCAATTAGCATAATGGTCTTTGTACAATTTCCATCAACAAACATCACTGAAATAATCATCTCTCACAAAACCATAAAAAGCCAACAAAACAAACGTTTGTCTCTATAGTTACATGCATGCCAGCATGGTTTTGATTTGGACAGCACTGAAAAAGCTTTAAAAAGAACAATGAAAAAAGAAACGACCGCTCAGTAAAATAGGTTTAAATGTTTTTCTTTGATGTGATTACACTGTATATGAGCTTATTTATTTATTTATTGAAAAGGTTTAGCAGATCTTTATGTAATGGTAAAGAGCACAGTGAGCTGTAAAATGTGGGTTAGTTGATGGATATTGTGTGTAACGTGGTGTGTAAAATCCAATGCTACGGTGAACTCCTCACTGTTTCTTTTTTTTTTTTTAACAGCAAAATATCCTCCCAAAACATGCTGTATTGGTTAACTTGTCTACATGCCATCTGTATCCATTTTTGATGGGTTTCCCATGGAAATTTGGCAGACAGATGCATCCTCGACTGAGTCGTACCATCTGCGCACACAGGCCAAATAAGCTCCTTGTTAAACCAAATCATCTTTCCCTTCTCAAAAGACCTCAAGGCTTATGGTTCCAGCGTTCGGAACCACTTTTCTTTTGGCAAAGTACTCTCGCTGTTTCAGAACTGAAAAAAAGAGTGCAGAGGATGATGCAAACCAAAATGGATTTCCATGGTTAGTCCTGACAAGTCTGAACTCTGGGGTTCTTGTGTAACACAGCTCACCAAAAGACAAAACCACTAACACAGCAGCAAAAAAAAAAAAAAGGTCTTTGAAAGTTTTTCTCCAACATATCAAATATAATTTTTGTACCGTTTAAGATACATAAAGGAATGATTCTGGTTAGACAAAAGTCTCAGTAGAAATCTATGCATCAAACAGACCACAAATCTGTCACAACAATCCTTCTCTCATCAGAAACTTTACTTTCTACCAGCGGCTCAGTGCTGAATCGGCCAGGCCAGACTGGGTCATAAATATTAATTTATCTTAATTGCATTCAGTCTAACCTGATGAGCAGAAAGCCAGATGTTGGTTGATGAGCGTGAGCACAATAGTTCAGAATGAGAATAAGTGAAACGGTTGGTAGAACTTTCTGCTTGATCTTAAAGTTGTCGTTGTACACCATTTTTTCTTGTCACATTAGTCAAGCAAAATAAACTTGATAAAAAACAAATGGTCACAAGCACCCGCACTACTGAATGAACATAAAAATGAACAAAATGAAGTGGTGGATTGACGTTCTCCTACCAGCTGATGCGTGAGGACGATCCGGATGAGCGGCTCAGTGGACAGGTTGAGTGACAGGACAGGAGATGGCTCCACCTTCAGAGAAATAAGATGACTGGCCATCTGGATCTTATAATCTTTAAAATCCACCGCCTCATTGATCCTGCAGAGATGGACAGTCAGTTATTGGCCATGCTTGAACTACTGTTAACATTCCAGAATGAGCAATGAAAATTATGCTAATGCCACATTGTACAAAGTGAACATGTGCAGTTGTTGCTTTAAGGAGATATTTCTACCTGATTCTACCCATAAATTCTAATTTTGTTGTTGTAACCTACTTTAATCAGGTTTATTTAACATAAAACATGGGAATGCTGTTGTAACTTAATTGAGTGACATTGACCCAACATAAAATTTACAATAAAACTCAGGATGGACACATTCTACACATGCGCACCTGCTCCTTGCTGATCAATGAATTTTGTGAAAATTTTAATTTTGGTTTATTGAATACATTATGTTGCATCAAAGTGAAAATCACAATTGACAGCACTACTCTCTTCAGCACAATGGTAACCAAAACATTCAAAAACAGAAACTCCTCTAAATGTCCAAATGAACATTAAACATTAACATAAACTACCAACATCTTTCCCTTTACTGAAAAACACATAAAATAACACTTATCTTTAAATTTACTCTACTAATACAGTCCCTTGCAAAGCATGCTGGGAACTACAGATCCACTGCCCAGGGCTGCGTTTCCCAAAAGCATTGTAAGTCTAAGTAGATTGTAGAGCCATTGCCACCAATGGTCGGTCTCTATGATCAACTTAGCTCACGATGCTTTTGGGACATTTTACACACAATATTGTCAGTTACATTATCTGTTTATGGCAATAATTTTTTTCCCCCAAACAAAGCCACAGAAGAAACAATCAATATGTTTCTCCGGGCAACAGTATTGCTGTTTGTTTAGTTTCTTAATGAATGAATATGTACATGCAAATGTGGTACGTCTGGATTTCATTCATACTATATAGAATTTACTTTTTTTAACGGTTGCAATGTAAGTACTTATTCAAAAGAAGTACCTACTCAGAGAGCGTGTGATTTTAGAAGCAGCCTCAGTGTTTTTAAATGAATTACGGTAGTTGAATAAATGATTCAACGACTCACTCGTTGCTCGTTCCTCCTTGCTGAAGGAATCAGTGTTTTGGAATTAATCAGATGAATAAAAAATTACAATTGTCGCCACCTACTGTACAGCTGTAAAGTTGCAGTCACATTTCAGTGAAATTTCACAGGCAAAAAAAAAAAAAAATCCATTGTCTATAGAGTGCCGCAGCCGTGATGTCAGAACCCGGAAGACTAATTTGCCAGTGTTTTTTTTTCTTTGTAATTGTTTTTTTTTTTAATTTATGAGTAAAATATGGTCTGTGGTAAATATAACTTGATGATACTTGGGCATTTTGCTATACAAAGCAAATTACACACACCCATGTCGGATTTTGAAGCTGTTATGCTTATTTAAAAAAGTATAGTTCTAATAAGAAACTAGATAACATTTGGGGTGTGTTTACATTGTAGAGCAAAATGTCCAAGTATTGTCTTGTTATGTTTACAACAGACCTTATTTTACTCAAACTGACAAAACCCATTATAAAAGGCCATAGGAAAACCTTCAGGAAACCACTGGCGAAATTAGTCTTCCAGGTTTTTATGTCATGGTCGCAGACTCTATTGTCAATAGTGTAATGATGTATGATGAAACACTGCTCACACATAGAAGTCACTTTCAAACCAAGCATCTTTCTGTTGGTCTGCACAGCAAATTTGCATGACCAACTTGAACATGAGGAAAATATGCATGGGGAACTTGTACGTCTTTCCGCAAAACTCTAAATATTGGATTTCGATTGAATTGACTGGATTTTGCCCACAAAATTTTGCAGTGCATTGATAAATGTGGCCGCACCTTAAAGGTCCCATGACATGGGGTTATTATATTATTTTATAATGTGTCCTGGGTTGCCCTTATAATGTTAGTATGTTTTTTAGATAGAAAATAGTCATAATTTAGAAACAAAAGGCCTTTTTCCTAGCCCAGTTTTAGCCTCTGATTTGAACGCTCTGTTTGAAGGGGCGTGTCTGTGTGAGACTTCGGTGTAACCGGCCACTGCTGTGATTGGCTGACATGCTTGCATATGAAATAGCTACTTATTACATGTGAAACTCTCTCGAATACTTTTACTACAGTTATTATACGTTTTTACTATTACAGCTATCGAGATTAACAAATCGTCAGAAGTTTTTAAAGTATTTAGATCTATTCCCATCACATAAAATGTTGCCGTGATGAGCATTGCGCAAGCAGATGACAGTCTGTTGTTGATCGCGAGAATGAAGATCTTATCATTACAACGCAGTTTCTGCACTCTCTCTAATGCTTTCACCAATGCAAACACGATGATGTAAATACAGTAAGAGCTTCATGTGCAGTGTAACGGGCGTCATTGATTTCATAACGAGTTTGGCAAGTGTCCAGATAAACTCGAAAGCGCTGTGTCCATGAGAAAATGAGCTAAGTAGGAACGCGCGCGCGCGATTCCTACAAAGATTGTTCTTTGATCGCTTTCTGTATATAATTTATTCACAATTTAAATACGATTATTTTCATCCTACTAAAAGAAACGATGTGAAGTTGATATTTTAGTCACTGGCTTGACTTACTGAGGCATAAACAGCAGTATTGAACGATTTGAGAGAAAGATTACCTGTCTGAACTTGAACAATTACACATCAGAAATTGTTGCTCGGCTCGATCGATTTATTTTCAGACGTTCGTCGAGGCCAGCTCTGTATAGTGATCCAAGTTGAGAAAACAGTCGTCGGTGAAATGTGTGCCGCAGACATGCAAAACTTTGGGGAGTTGTGTCGGCGCATTTCCAGAGGAAATGAAATGAATCCACTGGTTCTTCTGGGGCTTGGATGAAGGAACTAAAAAAAGGCTTCGGTGTTCATTTGTACATCCAATTATTGAGCAATTATTATGCTTCGCTCGCTCAAAAGCCATGATATCTCCGTGGACAAACTAAAATCGCGCGCACGCGTTCCTACTCCCTAGCTCATTTTCTCATGCGGGAAATATTCTCTGGGCGGGCAAAGCAGAGAAAGGGGAGGTAACATTTCCTCCGTATGACGTCATACGGAGGAGATTCAAGATCAGCCTGATTGAGCGTCCACTTTTTCAAAGGCAGAGAAAGATAGCAAAAGCTCGATTTACACCGATTGAAATTTCTAGAAACTTGGGGACCATATACAGGCTAGGGGAACTCATTTTAATGTTAAAAAACCTCAAAAAGTGAAAATTTCATGTCATGGGACCTTTAACAAATATAGCAAATATTCTCATATTTAGATGGTAATGAGAATATACACTGCAGAATCTCTCTTTTGCCCAGTGGAGTTACATAAAAAGATTTACTAAAATAAATAAATGAAGTTAAGTACTGATCACGGCTGTGTTAAGATGAGAAGAGAGTGTTATCAGTCGACTTAATGACTGGGAGTATCAGACACAGAGGCCCAGATGAGAGAGAACCACAGTGATAAAGCCATGCTCAGAAGAACACAATGTACAACAGGAAACACGCACACACACACACACACACACACACACACACACACACACACACACACACACACACACACACACACACACACACACACACACACACACACACACACACACACACACACACACACACACACACACACACACACATCACCTTGTTTGTAGAGGGCTGATTTTTTTGTAGTAGTTGTGCATTTTGTGGTAGAAAAGTCCCACGATCGTGGTCTGAGCTGCAGGGGGAAACAGACACAACTATTACCATTCGATCACACATATGTATGTGTGTTTTGAAGAATGTGTTGGGCTGCCGTTGAAATGCATAGAGAGGATAGACTCATTATCACAGACACTGCATGTGCTCCTCTCAGTGCAGCTCTAATGGGAAAGATGTGTGTTCACACACACACGGGAAGAGTTTGACTGAGGGCCCACCACGTGTGTGAGGGGGAAATATGTTACACTGTACTTCAAAAAATCTTTCGGCCATTAAAAAATAAATACACAGGGCCATTTCACTTCGAGTTTAAAAACAACTCCAGTATTATTAAGAAAACACAATAAGTAGTATAACAATTTGACAATTTAATAACTGTTGCAGACCATTGGATGTGGCAGTATCATTTCACTAGGGTCTGAATTAGGGCTGCACAATTAACTGAATAAATAATTTACATTAAGATGAGTGTTGCTGTGATTAATCATGGAAAGTATCATTTACAGTACTACATTAAAGTATTCTCCACATTCTAACAACATGTTTTTTTGCAGGGTTTGAGCACAGCAGATGCATTTAAACGAGTCTAGACCAATCATGAACAACAACCAGTTTGAAGCAAACTAACCCACAGATGCATGTTTTATTTCTATTCACGGTGGCACACGAAAATTAGTGCTGAAGAGTTTTTGTAAATGTCTTGATTAACTGAAGTCTAAAAAAGCAATAAAATGATTCAGCAACTCTGTTCTCAGCTTATACTGGATTGCCTACATAAAAAAATTGGGCAAGCAGCTACTCTGCACAACATAAATATTGAATATTTTTTTTATATTTAAATATGATTTAAATACACATTATTTAATATGTACAGGTGAAACTCGAAAACTTTAAATTAATACTAGAAACTAATATATTATATAGACTCATTACATGCAAAGTGAGATATTTCAAGCCTTTATTTGTTATATTTTTTTATGATTATGAAAACATTTTCACAATATTCTAATTTTGAATTTGGGGTTTTCATAAGCTGTGTTTACTAATGTTTCACTGTTGATATTACTGTGAAACATGCTTTTACAACTTATTAGTGCTTTTACAGGTGTTAATGGACCAAATAAGCAATATCACTGTGTCCCAACTAATTCCTCTGAGTTAGGCTTCAGATGAGCTTTGGGCCAATAACCTCACAAACCAAGGGGCAAAATCTCTCTACAAATGTTTTTATTAAGACTAAAAGAAACTTAGCCCAGCGGGAATACACGGCAATTCAATTCGCTCCTTCTCTTGCTGTCTTTAATTGGCGTATAAAAGCTCTGCTTGGTTCTGTTAATGAAGTGTACCATATGTCCGGCTTCACCGGAGAAGCAGTTCAATGGCACGCTAATGCCAGTGCTAGCGTTTATGTGCCATTTCTGATAATAGAGCTTTAATAGTTTATTAAAACTGTTTATAATGAACAGAGCGGGGCTCAGGTTCAGCACTGAGCCAGAGGAGCTGAGGAGAGCTGACCCCAAAACGGTGTCAAACAAACAAAACGTTTAATGCCCTCATAATTACTGCCGCCACATGGGAAACATTGCAACACTCACTCTTCAACTATTGCTCGCATTTATACATTACACGTTCTGTGTTTTTCATGCAATCCTGCTCTAAACTACTCCAAATTATATAACGCGTTCTCCTGGAGGGGCTTGTGTGATTGGCGGGTTTCATTAGAGAGCAGCAGGAAGTCATCAGAGTTGATTGCGTTGTTTATTTGTTGTTGATGGCTGAAGCGGACAGACAACAAATAAATGTCCTTCATCTTCCTTGTATGAAATAACAATGTGTTCTTTCACTGCAGCCACAGGCGTATAAAAGCAATGAGATTTGTATGCGCACATTTACTCATATTCAAGGGCTAAATTGGGTAGGAATGATTCAGAACAACCTTCTATTCAAAAAGAAAAAATGATTGGCAGTTTGTTTAGCAATCCATTCCATTTCATACTGTATGCCTGTGCTCCAGTCCAGGTTTTGTTTGTTCCATTATGCACATTTTGGTTAAACTGTGGTTTAGTAAGTGGAAAAGCATTAAAGTTTGTTTCTTTAAGCACGATTTATCCCATTAGTCAGTGGTGGATCATTGCATAGGCAATAGACAAGCACTGTTCTCTGGAGCGGCACAGGATAAAGCTGCATGATCAGGACAAGGATCACCAGCAGATCTTAGGGTTTGTGTGTGTGTTTGTGAGATGTGCATACTCACACTGCATTGTAAGGGCCTCTCCTGGTACTGAGATGTAACTCTTCCCTTGTGTGGGGAACCGGTAGCTGGGCAGATTGTAGTTCTGAGGGATCTTCATCAGAGAGTAATCTAGATACATTTGAAAAAAAGGGTTGGGTCACTGTTCATAGTGAGTATACTGTTGCATTAGAAGGTCAAAAGAAGCACAATTTGGTACCAAGTCGGTGAAGCTGAGTACTGACTGTATTCTGTACCTGCATGTGCAACATCTGAAAGGCAGCTGGTTTAACATGAATTATGTGAGCATGCTCTGTAACAAGCGGCTACGCTTTTTGGTGCATTCTTTGTAAGGTATTAATGTAAACACTGTCAACACTGTTTACTTCAATTGTATATAGTTCTGTTTGCAATTTGTTACTTATTTTTTATTACAGACTGTTCACGTCTTGAATAATTATCTGATTAACCTGAAGCAATTTTTTACTTAATTGAAGAAAAAAATAACTAAAATAGCTACATTGCATTGTTTTTATTTAATTTGTTACTATTTTTTTTTTTAAAACTTGTATTAATCAAAAATGGTTAAATGGATAAAAAGTGACAGTAAAGACATTTACAATATAACAAAAGATGTATGTATACACATTTTTTGTATCAGTTTCCACAAGAATATTAAGCAGCACAACTGTTTTTAACATTGATAATAATAAGAAATCATTCAGATCAGCATATTAGAATGATTTCTGAAGGATCATGTGACACTGAAGACTGGAGTTATGATGCTGAAAATTCAGCTTTGCCATCATAAGGATAAATTACATTTTAAAATATATTACTTTATTTTTACCTAATTGAAACGCTCATTTTAATTTGTATAATAATAATTCACAATATTACTGTTTTACTGTATTTTTTTATAAAATAAATTAACCCCATAAGAGACTTCTTTCAAAAATATAAAAAAAATATTGTCGTTCAAATTCTGAATCATAGTGTAATTTAAAATAAAGGTTAAATGGCACATACATTTTTGTGGTGATGTAAAAATTGGCACAGAATTATGATATTTCACTAGTATTGGTAAAGTATAGAGTATTAAACGTTTGAATCGAGAATATTGCAGGGCGCTGCCCGAATGAAGTTACGGGAAGTCTTTTCTCAACATCATCTCCTGTTCTTGGGTGATTCTGTTTCATCAGTGATCTTGGTTTTTTTTTAATGGTTTATTCACTGAATGAAACAGTGAAGCTCAATAATAGCTCAGGCAACCGGAAATGTTTTCTCATGTGACCTCTAGTCCTCACACACACAGTCTTATCAGAGCAAAGGGAGGATCAGAGACAGAAGAGAAAGTTGACTGTGAAGCCTGGAGTCTCAAAGGGAACGATTCAGAAATGAGACTTCAATGAGACTTGAATCATTTTGATTTCAAGAGATGTTACGGCCCACGTCTAATTAATTTCATGTCACGTATTTTCAGAAGACATTAAAGACATGCACGTTGCACTATTTAAAATCTTGAAAAATGAAATTTCTTCCAACTGTTTATCATCTATGTTAAATACATATCATGATATTTCAGTCAATTAACTAAGTTTTTTTTTTTTTATTCTTAGGAAAGTTTATTATTAAAAAAAGTCTGGATAGGAGACAGGCCCAAACTGAACAATTTTGAAAAATTGAACATTTCAACACTCCTAAAAAAATCGAAGAAACACATGAAAAAGCAATGTTCATGCATTCACTCAGGCCTGATTTTGATGCTCACCCAGTGTGCTGCATTCATGCATGTGTATTAGGTAGGCATCCCCTGTGAGCAGTGGTGTAGTCTAGTTTTTTGTAGTGAGTATACTGTGACCCCCCCCCCCCCCCCCCCCCCACCGTCTCATACTAACCCGTCTTATACTAACCCGTCTCATACTAACCCGTCTCATCACCCCATAAGCACCACCACACTCACTAATGCATACAGTAGCCTATGCAACGACATGTAATTGAGAGCATTATGAGACTAAGTGTTATCAACATGTCAATTTATTATAAGCAACACAAGACTTTAACAGCCAATGACATTTACAGCTGAGGAGACTGGACTGGTTTTCTACTGTTTAGTGTTAATCATTTAACTTAAAGGTGGGGTATGTAATTCTCTTTTTTGGCCATTTTTTCAAAATCACTTAAAATCCTATTCCTAACCCACTTACAGCCACTGAGTTAGAAGCACTGAAATAAAAATTAAGCAATTGAATCATCTGTGGAACGGGCAGGACTCGGAAAAACTCCAGCCAATCATTTCCAAGACCACCTAGAATCATTGGACAGTAAGTGTGTCAATCAATCGGTCTTACCATCCCCCCCTCCCCCCATCCATGTCCATGTTCTTTGAGTGGGTGGAGTCAAAGGAAAGAAGGTAGGACCATTTGAGTTGTGTATTTTCAAAATCTGCCAGCCGTTTTGCAAATCACATACCCCACCTTTAACAGTTAAGAGCTACATTTAGCCTTCGATGTTATATGCATATGGTCCCTGAAGCACAGGTTTTATCAGCTGACAATAAAAAAAATAAAAATAAAACATTATAGGCACAAATACAAATTTACTTTTAGAAATGGTGCTTTTGAAAGAAAATTGTTATTGTTTTGGCAAGTTTACTGTTTAAATTAAAACATGTATGAAAACTTGTGTGATATTCCTTTTTAAAATAAGTTTTAATAGATTTCATCATTATTATTATTTTACAGTACATTTTACTGTGCAATTTCTTTCATAATTTCTTTGAGTTTATAGCGAACTTTTATTTTGACAGGTTGCCGTAAAGACATTACAGTTTCTGTGTGTGTATGATACGAATGAATGACGATAGTTTTATCAAATGAAATGGTGAAATTCTCATGAAGTGACTCTCAGCAGCTCTGTGATGAAGTTCATGTGTCATGTGTAGCCTACATCATGTCCTTATAGCTACAGTGAAGCGCTGATACAAGCACGCGCTTGCTTCAGTGTGTGTGTGTAGTAGAGCACACATTGAGCGCTCATTCCCAGAGACGCGTTGAACAACTGCAGTCTCTTTGAGTTTTTAATATTCAAGCGATTTGATCTGTGTCCATTGCAAACACAGACGCGGTGAATTTATGAATGAAAGTGTGAAAGTTATGTCACAAAACGAAGTTGTTACGTATCGTCACGCTTTTTTTAGTGGGTATACGGAAATACTTGGCATGTCCTAGTGGGTATACGGCGTATACCTGCGTATCACGTAGACTACACCACTGCCTGTGAGCATACTTGGACATACTCCACATACTTCAAGCCAGCCATGTATATAGTGGAAGGGAGGGAGAGTGAATTTCTAAGAATAGATATTCTGGAAACGGGAGTTTGAAGAAGTGTTTTGGAGAGTGTACTGACCTGCCACAGAACTCTTGCCCCCTATGGCCAGAGGAGCCTCTGAGTCTGGGCTGGACCGAAGCTTGGAGACCATCTGCACCATCACCTTATCCACTGTCTCCACCAGACCATTGACCACTGGACTCCACTGCTCACCCCGATAAAAGACAAGTGCAAATTATATTACAGCTCACCTGCAGAACTCTACAAAATCATATAATTTTTGCTTTATTAAAATTATAAAACTCTTTCAGATACCAAGTGTATAGTACCTTCAGCGCCATTTAACCCATTAGACCATGTTTGAATTTATTCATTTCACATCACAAAAGATGCGCTGAAATGTGTGCCGATTCATTTGGATCAACTCACGAATGATCTGATCAAATCTATCAAATCATTAATCCATCCAATAAACGTACCTCATCGTTTTCTCTCCAGTCGCTGGCGGTTATGACCTCATCCACACTCTTCAGTAGAGACTACAAAACAGAGCAGAATAAAGGAGAGTTTCAAATGTGTGTGTAAAAGCAACACTGAAGATGATTCTGTTTTGTATGTTTTTCTCAAATTGGTTTGCTTTTTTGTTTTCACCGGAAACAAATAGAGTCTCCAGAGAACAGTTTAAAAAAAAAAAAAAAAAAAAAAAAAAAATTCCAGCACCTGACCGCCTCTTTTTTAACACAAACTAACTAAAGAAATTAATTATCTGCTAAGTCAACTGGTTTCTCTGTATTAGTGGCACAAGATGTTTTAAAAAGTGGTGGGATCAATATCGGCCCTGGCAAAAAGCGGCGAGGACCCGTCCCACACGCAAATTGTACACAACCGTTCAAAAGTTTGGGGTTAGTAGGATTTTTAAAAGCTTTTGAAAGAGGTCTCTTATACTCACCAATGATGAATTAGTTTGATCAAACATAGAGTAAAAATAAGTAATATTGTGAAATATTATTACAATTTAAAATAACTGTTTCTATTTCAATATATTTTATAAAATACATTTAATATAATATATTTTAAATGTAATTTATTCCTGTGATGGCAAAGCTAATTTTCAGCATCATTACTCCAGTCTCCAGTGTCGCATGATCCTTCATAAATCATTCTAATATGCTGATCTGTTGCTCAAGAACATTTCTCATTTTTATTAATGTCGAAAACAGTTGTGCTGCTTAATATTTTTGTTCAGGATTCATTGATGAATAGAAATGTTAAAAGAAAAGGATTTATTTGAATATTATAAATGCCTTAACTGTCACTTTTGATAAATTTCATTTGTCTTTGCTGAACGAAAGTATTAATTTCTTTTAAACAATCTTGCTGACCCCAAACTTCTGAAATGTAGTGTATTTAAAAAAAAAAGTTAATACAATATGTTCATGACGAATTATAATGTCAGCATGATGCAGTAATTTGAGTGAAATGTGAATCGCAAAAGTAACTAGATTTGAGTAAATTCGATTTGAAGAAGGTCCAAAGAGCATCTTGTGCTTCAACGAACAAGAACATCTGACCTTCTGTACAAATAATCACACAATTAATGTCACAAATCTATTAATTTGATTAGTGTTCTTAAAAATAGTCCAGAACCTGAAAAATATCTTATTTGTTTTACCTCAACTTTTCTTTTGCTTTTATAAATCCTAAACCGTTCTCTTTATTCCTGTCTTTACCTGTGTAAGGTTGTTGGCTGTTTCTTGAGGTATAGTCTTGTTTGGAAGGTTAAACGATAGAGACTGAAGGAGGTCCAGCGCTTGTAACTGCATGGGTTCCTGAAGTCTCTGAACTTCCTCTGTCAGGTTTGTGGAGGCAGGTTGGGGCATCTCTGTGATTCTCTGTAACACACAAATAAAAGGTGGATGTGTCAAAAAAACTCCATAAAATCAGCCACAATCACATGTAACGGCTCTGTGTGGCTTGGGCTAGAGATTCAGAATATAACAGTGTTCTTGTGGTTTGGGTTCCCATAATGTAATATAATAAGTTCAACAACAAAAACCGGAATAGCTGGCGCTTGCCATTGAAATTATTTGATTAAATCTGTTTCTAATGGGATTTGTGAATGTCAATGTTAAGAGCAAAATTAAATGTCACTTTTACTGGAACGTCTAAAGAAAGAACCTCCAGACTGGTTGTTTAAAGTCGTATTTTTACCCATACCCTACATGTGGCCATTATGGAAAATCTTGGGTCTCCTTTCTGCCCCGTTTTTCTACTTCTCTTCTACATGATCTCCTTACTCAATAACAGCCAGTGTTGTCATTTGCGTTAGTGTTCAATCTCTGATTTCTTTCCATTTCCTCAGAGTCTGGGGGGAAACAATAGTTCCAAAAGAGCTGGATTTGTTTGTGTTTACAGCTTCGGCCTCCACCTCATTTCATGCTGGGCTCTCGTACGTCTGCCAAGGGTGTGTGTGCGTCTGTGTGCACATGGCCGATCCCAGAGCGACGTCTGCGTCGGCTTCGTAACACCTAATCATACAAGGGTGTGTGAGGTGTTGTCTGGGAGGCCGTGTTGTGTGCGTGTGATTTTCTGTGTACGTTCACTCCTTCATTTAATTACTGCGTGGGGAAGAAGTGCGAGCAGACAGATTGAGGGCACGTAAAAGGAGGCGTCAAACACCGCTGAGAGCCTTTAGAAGATATGCCAGTGTCTTGAATACCCAACTTAATTTACTATCTTCCAAATTAAGTCAACGGTCTAAGTGTACTGTAATCTGTGACTGCTGTTCAATGTGCTCACATTTACTCGGCAGACCTTAAAGGTGTGTAATTATTTCAATAAATTAAATACTTTCTCATAGCTTCCAATAAGGTTTGTTCTTGTGCATCAAGCAGGTTCGGTTGAGCTTCTGTTTATCACTGATCAATGTTTATATGTGAATAAAAGCCTACATTTAATCTGTTCATCATATAAAGCGATCAAGTCTCCAGAAAATTTGGACTAAACTACTCAACTCATACGGATTAGTTTTACAATCCCTTTGTGAACTTTTTGAAGAGTAAAAGTGGTAGTTGCATGGCCGTCAATGGAGGGACAAAAATCTCTCAGATTTCATCAATAAGATGTGTTCTGAAGATGAACGAAAGTCTTACGGGTTTGGAACGACACGAGGGAGAGTAATTGATGACAGAATTAAATTTTTTTGGGTGAACTAACCCTTTAAATTAAAACAGAAAATATAAAATCAAATCAAATTCAAAATATTAACAAAATCTATAATAATATGTGAATGATACTAAAATAACACTGGTTCGGGAAACCTGTTTGAAAAGAATGATTTTTATTGGAGTTAGCTGACAGAAGTGGCGCATAAATAAATAACATACTTAACCTTTTCCGGTCATGATTTTTTAAACACATTTTTATGTAATCTGAATCTTAAACTCCCAAAAAACTCCAACTTCATTGCAGTTTATCTAGCCAGGCTGGGGTGGTTTTGATTAAGGATGATGAGTGAGAAATCTCATTATGTATTTGTGGTCTTCTCAGTGAACTCTATCAATCAGACTACCAAAGACAAACATATTTCGTAATGAGATACTGGCGAAATCACCACAAGCACTTCGTTTTTTACTTTCGCTGAGAGAGAAGCAAGACGGGTTAGTGCCTAACCTCATCATTACAGATGTGTTTGTATTTATGTACATTAGTCTTCTGCCTAGTGAAATCTCTTAGATAACCCTGGAATTTAGAGTAATATGTGATGAAGTTGTATTTCAGCTGTTATCTTTCTACTCTCCTCTGGTTTGGGATATTCCACTCTAGACACATAGAAACTGATTCAGAAAGTGCAACGGCTGACCTCAGATCAGAAGAATTTACCTGTAATTGATTATCTGTCGCAGCAACGAGATTGATGGATGCTTCGGTTGGAAAGGTGGACATCACATTCTCACCTGTGGTAGCAAAAAATAAACAAATGAAAGTGATAAGATAAAAACAGGTGAAACTCGAAAAAATGTGAATATCGTGCAAAAGTTCATTTATTTCAGTAATTAAACTTAAAAGGTGAAACTAATATATTATATAGACTCATTACATGCAAAGTGAGATATTTCAAGCCTTTATTTGTTATAATTTTGATGATTATGGCTTACAGCTTATGAAAACCCCAAATTCAAAATTAGAATATTGTGAAAAGGTTTTCATACTGTAGCTGTAAGAAATAAAAATGCTTCGAGTTTGACCTGTAAATAAACCAAATGTAATTATAAAAATTAAATGTAAAAAATTAAATGAATTTATATTTCTCAAATGTTTTTAATAGAATTTAACATTTGCATTTATTTGAATTAAAAAAACTTAATAAATAAATAAGAATAACTATAGGGAGGAATAATTAAATATGATATTTTAAATATAAATAAAAAATTATCCAGAATAGGATAAATAAAAAGTTGAAGGATGCTGTAATAATAATTATAAAAACACAGAAGCCATGTTCTAAAGACCTCTAAACAAGTTAAACACTTCATCTCATGGAACAAATACTTCACACCTGCTGGAAAGCCTATTCCTGAATGCACATGTCGGTTGCAGCGAGGCTGGTTTATAGGGCCCCTGGCAAGGCAGCTCTCTAATGACTCTGTACTATGCCCCTCGTTAGAGCCTATTATAGCTGGACGTGTGCAAAACAACAGTACGTTTTCTCTTCTTCAACAACAACATGTTTTTTTATCATTAACAAAAGGTCTTTATCCCTAACAGTAGCTAACAATCAGCATGCTGAGAGGATATATGCCAAAAGTCGACCTAAATAATCACGATCATCTCCGTTTAAATGAGCTATGGATCCATACTTGTCAAAATACCAGTACAGAATAAGTTGTATGATTTTAAATAGTGAATTTGCAACCATAAAAGTTTTTTTGTCTCTTACCATTAGGGTATTATAGATGGGATATTGAATTTAATGATAATTGATATTGATTTTACATTTATGGATTTGGCAGATGCTTTTGTTAGTGACTTACATTGGAAGTCTGAAATGTTGAACTGTTGTGTTCTGAAGTAATGTGTGTAAGAACTTAAGTGAAAAGAGCAAACAAGATGGATGAAGTTTGCTACTCCTGTCTAGTGTGTTTCATGGCAGCTTACTAACTCCTGACAGATACCAAAGCATACATTCATGCATTTCCTGAGAATCGAACCAATGGCTGTGGCACTAGCGCCATGTTCTACTGCCTAACAAACACTTCAAGCTTAAAAGAGGAGGAAAAACTATTGGCCAATTTTAATTCTTCAGTAAATGTATCTGGTTTTAAAGAATGTTTAAAGCTAGACTGTGTAATTTTTTAAGTTGATTCTTAGCAAAAACCACTTTGTTCTTTCAATATATGTGCTCATTATATGTGCTCATTAATAAACTAATCAAGTATTCTCGTAAGCGTAGAATCTGCTATTTATAATACATACGGGTGAGCTACTCGAATGGCGGAAGCCATGTTGCGCCTCCATCTTGAAAATACATTAGCCAAAGAGGGACATTCTAGCTTCGCCTTATGCGTTTTTACACTCAGTGGCACCGTGACGAATACAAGGGGGAGATTACTCGCGACTGCCGGCAGATTTGAAATAATACGGCCACCGTAGGAGTTAAAACGCCCTCGGATTGGGAGGGGCAAAAAAGAAATATTCAGTTGGTAGTCATATACAATTTCACTGCTAGATGGGAGTAATTCCTACACAGTGTAGCTTTAAATATATTTATTGTAAAAGAAGACAATGATTAAGATTTTAAAAAGATTAAGAAAATTCATCACTCTCCAGGCCAGATATTCCAGATGACTGGTCCAGTATTGTACCTAATACAACTTTCCTTTAATTGTATTAGTCATGGAAGAAAATTACATCTTCTTTATAAGGTAGTTTTTGAGTCAATGGCCCTGTTAGCTCTTGCTAGTAGATTCTGTAACTACACCATCTGCATTTAAAATGAATGGGAATACTAACTGATAGCTTTATTTAGGTGTTAAAGGACTAGTTCCATTCAAAATGAAAATTCTGTCATCCTTTACTCACCCTCAAGTTGTTCCAAACCTGTATGAATTTATTTCTTCTGCTGAACACAAAGGAAGATATTTTGAAGAATGTCGGTAACCAGATAGTTGATGGACCCCATTGACATTCATAGTAGAAAAAAATGGGGTTCATTCATTCATCACATTCTTCAAATATCTTCTTTTGTGTTCAGCAGAAGAAAGAAATTCATACAGGTTTGAAACAACTTGAGGGTGAGTAAATTATGTTTTTCATTTTTCATTTTGAAGTGAACTAATCCTTTAGAGACCTCATTGGTCTGGTCTCTGTTACTGATGAAGATGGAAACCATTTGCAGCCTTATTGGAGCTTAAATTTGTCTTTGCCACACTGATGACTTCTTGCCTGCAAGAAACTTCAACCAGCTGTCCAAACGAGGTTACAAACACTAGCAGTTTAAAAGAAAACAAAACCCCTGATATAAAACTCGTCCCGCCGCTACATACATATATGGTAAAGATATGCGCAGTTATAACCAAAGCCAGTCTTCAAGGACACAACAAACATATAAAGGTATTTCGACAGTGCGCTTCATTGTGGTTAGTTTGAGGACTGCTGGAATGTGGACCGGTTTCTCTAAAGGAAATTGTCTTCAAATGCTTCTTCCTCTCTATAATAAACCTGCACGTAGGGTAATAACTTCAGAGATATGGCAGAAAAGCAAAGCAGCAGCATCACAGATGTTTCTGTTTCCAAACAGTCAAACAGAACGCTCCCCAATCCCACATTCTTGATCCCCACCAATGACATTTTAACGTACACTTTTTCCTCTGAGTTAATCTGGGTGATTGTAAAGTGTTGTTGAGATTTGGAAAGGTGCTATATACAGTTCAAAAGTTTTTTCAGCAACCACTCCAGTCTTCAGTGTCACATGATCCTTCAGAAATCATTCTAACATGCTGATTTTGTGAAATTTTTTATCATTACCAATCATTTTTTTAGCATGGTTTCAATTAAAGTGGTTTAATTGGTATTTTACTTCGAATTAATAATTAGAGACAGACAGAATTAACCAAGAATATTCTAGATATATTGAAAAGCATCTAGCATCTGCTAAGAGGCAAGTTGGGACAAGCTGGAGACACCAAAGACCAGGCGCAGCTAATTTGGGAAACCCTGACAACAATGGCAATGGCTGACAACTGCAGAGAAGCACATGGTTGGGACAAGTAAAGGCTGCCACAGAGAAAATAAACTAATAGATCAATGAAATGATGATGACAGCAGATTTGAGCTCTATAATAACTTACCAATGGCTGCTTTGTAGTACATCCAGACATCCTGAGGGGACAGGGCCCTCTCCCAAATCACAAACTCATCGAAGGCACCTGTGGCATAATGGTTGTAACTCCCGATGTTTCCTGTGCCAATGACCAGATCGGCATAGGGATCACCATAGTTATGGGAAACATTTCCTGTGGGGTCTCCGGTGCTTAATGTTCCATTAATGTAGACCTTTAACCCCTCCGTTTGGGTCCATGTGAAGAGCACATGTGTCCAGTAGGGCCCTAGATAAAGCACAGAGGCGATACGAGAGAGAGAAAGCCGGCAAATTAAATTAAAAAACATTCAAGCAAACAAATAAATAAATACAGCAATTGACTGTTTGGAAATGGAGATAATAGTAATATTTTTTCCAGATCTACTTGTGCTGTCTGGGTCCATAAAACACAAGTTTAAAATGAACAGAAACAGAGAGCTGGAGACAGCATGTGGAATGGATTTCATCAGCTTATAATGAAGCCAATAAGAAATGGTATACAGAAACTCGGAGTTGAACTGTCAATGGCTCATTTCATCTG